>NC_058105.1:89841000-90447000 GCF_020171115.1 Neogale vison | reverse complement strand
GCGGCGGCGGCGGCACAGGCACAGCCCCACCGGCCCGCCAGGCTTCCCCCGAGACGGCGACTATCGGGACCAGGACTATCGGACCGAGCAAGGGGAGGAGGAGGAGGAGGATGAGGAGGAGGAGGAGGAGGAGAAGGCCAGTAACATCGTCATGCTGAGGATGCTGCCACAGGCAGCCACTGAGGATGACGTACGTGCCCCCCTCGTGGCCCTGGGCAGGCGGCAGAGCAGGAGGCCAGGCTGGGTCTCCCCCAGGGCCCTCAGCTTCTCCCTCACCCCGACCTCAGCACCTTTTATCCCTTCTCTCCCCCAACACTGATCCATCCTCTGGGCAGGCCCCTGTGCTCTCCTGGTCTGAAAGGGAGGAGTGTCCGATAGGCTGGCTTGGCCAAGGGGCTGTGGTGGGAGGGAACAGCATTCCTCCAGAACATTCTGCTGGTCATCCATCCATTCTGCTTATGTTGATTGAGGGCCAGATGCTTACCAGCCCCAGAGCCGGCTATGCCTGGTGGCAGAGATGGTGCAGGGCCTGGCAGCCCGGGGTGGGGGTGGGGGTGGGAAATAGGGAGGGTCCCCATGGGATTTTCTGAGGTTTTGCTCACATTCTCTCCCCATACGCTCACCCCCGCCCTCTTTTGTCAGCAGTGTCAAATCTCAGTGGCCTGGCCAGAGTCCTGCATTCTTTGACTTTGTTCACTGCTACTGACAGGCTTCCCACCCCATGCTCTGTGACATTTCCTTCCACATTCCTCCCTTTTCTTCTGTTTCCTTCTCACAGAGGCTTCCCCTGATGAGCCCCAGTAACACCGCAGAGGGCCACTAGAACAGCATCCTCCCTAGCCTCCCTGAGTCTCCTCTCTGTCCCCTCCCCAGAATTTTCTGCCCAACTCTTCACTGAAACCTACCGGCTGCCCATTTTGTCACAGAGAAAACCCCACCTGTGTATTTGAGAATTTCTCAAGTCTGGCCCAGCTGCCATGTTCAGGGTCAGACGGTAGCTCTGTGCTGACATGTGTTAAGGATTGATCACAGGGTGGGCCGCAGGCCAGGTTGCATTTAATCCTCACAGCCACCCTGTGGGGAAGTACTCTGCGTGTTTCCATCCTACAGATGAGGAAGCCAGGCCCCCAGCAGTGAAGGAGCTTGCCCCAGGTCCCACAGCCAGTGTGTGGCAGGCCAGTGAGTGGCAGAATGGAGCTGGGGTCTGGCCCCGGGCATCTGGATTCCAGAGCCCACATTCTTGCTGTTTCCTGAGCCCTCCCTGAGTATTGTCAGGCCTAATGAGCTCCTCTGTTTCATTTCACCCTCGTGTGCGCGCGTGTGTGTGTGTGAGTGTGTTTGTGTGTATGAGAGAGAGATCTTTTCTTTTCCACCTAATGAGGAAACTGAGGCCCAGAGGCAGTGAGATTGCCCGAGAATGCCCAGCACATGCTCCCAGGCTTCTGCAAGAAACACCACTGGCCCAGAGACTCTGCCTCACCTGGTCCAAACCCCACACTGCCTCTGCAGCTTCCCCCTGGTTTCACCCAGGAAGCTTTCCAAATCCTATGACCACACCTCTTGGTCTCCACCCCAGGATACTGCCCCTCGCACAGCCTGGGGCACACAGCTGGCCTCTGCTCAGACCCCGAACCTTCCCATTTTGGTATTTGCGTCACAGGTCTCCTGGGGCAAGCCCCAGCTCTCCTCACCAAGGCTGCACCAAGCCTGTCATCAGAAACCCCTCCTACCCCACTGCAGGCCCTTCTTGAGCTGCTGGCTTGGCTCGCTCTCCTGCCTCTGAGGGTCACCATGCTGCCACGCCCCCCGCCCTTGCACTACGGCCCTTTCATTTCACTCACTCTCTGCCTGTCTGGGGCCGAGTGCAGAGGCCTGGTGCTGGTGTGGGCCCAGGGCCATGGCCGCTCCCAAGAGAGCGAGAGGAGGCAGTGCATGCACATCACTGACAGCCCCTCGGGGTCCTGGAGGCCTCTGGAGGCCCCCCTGTGTGCTGAGCCTGCCCCCATCCGTATCTCCCCGTACAGATCCGGGGCCAGCTGCAGTCCCATGGAGTGCAAGCACGAGAGGTCCGGCTGATGCGGAACAAATCCTCAGGTGAGCTTTTGTTCCCAGTGCCTCCCCTTCTGGCCAGCCTCAGCCTCCAGTCTCCCTCCTGCTTCTGCCTTCTCCCTCACCCTCCCTGCCCTGCCTTCCTGCCACAGCTGGGAATGGGCAGCTTGGGGTGCCCTCTCTTCTTCTCTTCCCCTCAGCCCGTCCTCCTCGCAGCTCTGGGGCTGTCGGGGAGGGGGTACAACACTGAGCTGAGTGCTCCCCGGGGGCAGGGCCAGGGCCAGGCTCCGGGGAACCTCCTCTCTGGGACTCTGAGTATCTGAGGTGGTAATCCCCTCCCCATATACTCCCTTCCCTCTCCGTTCTTCTCCTCCTCCTGCCCCTCGGTCTCCCCCATGTTTTTCCAGTAACAGCCTGTGACCAGAAAGTAGGTCTGACACGGTCCCACCCACGTGTCCCAAGAGGGGAGGCAGGGGATGGCTCTTATCCAAGGGTGCATCCCGAGGAGCAGCCAGGATTTCTGGCCTTGCTTGTTCCCTCCCTCCCTCTTGCAGGCTGCCTGGAGCTGGCCTGAGGTTAGCAGGGCGGTGGGGGGAGTTGTCTCTGCAGGACCTCTGGCCCAGGCTCCCCAAGGCAGGCACAGTGGGGCTTCACTGCCTGGGCTTCTCTCTCCATCTCTCAGTCTCTCTCCTCCCCACACCTCCATATTTCTCTCTCTCTCTTTCTCTCACTCTCTCCCCCTCCTCCTTTCCCTCTCCCTTTCCTTCTCTGCTCCCTTCCTCCTCTTTCTCTCTTCTTTCCTCCCTCTGTCCCTCCCCCACCCCAGATCATACCATTTCATCCTCCTGTGCATCCTAACGGTTATTCTTACGGAGAGCAAGCATGCCCCCCCCAGCCCTGCTATGCCTGAGCCCTCCCTGTGTGTGTCCCTCCAGAAGAGGAGCTGCTTTCCTGCAGCCCTTTCCCAGCCCTGGCCAGGCCTGGAGTCTCTCTTGGTAGCATGTAGGTCTTGCTCTGCTTCACCCCAGCCAAACCACAGGCTGATAGGGTTCTGGTCTCTCTCCATAAAGTGGTGTCCTAGGTGTGGTGTGGCCGCTTTTGGCACTTCTCCCAGGCACCCACTGATTCTTTAAGGTCTACCTGTCCAGCCCTGGCCCCCATTCTCCTACTGTATAGGAGGACTTGCCCTGTGGGTTGCTGTAAGCTTCCTAGCTTGGCCCCGAGGCGGCTCCTTGGGAACGCCCATCTCCCCTGCACTGCGCTAAGGCTGAAGTGACCTTGTGTCCCTGCCTCCCCCTGCTTCCTGATGGGCCTGGAGCCTTCCTGGCCTCACCAAGCAGCCTGGCCCAGGTTCTCTTTTGCTTCTTGGGTAAAACATGTCATGGAGCCCCTCCTGGGCACCAGCCTCGTGCTGGGCCCCACCCTTCAGTTACTGATTCTGGCCCATGTGGGGTCAGCAGCCTGCCCATCTGCCCTCCTTCCTTCTCTGAGACACATCTCTGCTTGTACCCCTTCCCTCCTACCTCCTTCTCTCCGTCTCTGTCACCACAGGCAGGTCTGCCTGAGCCCCTCTCGCTTTCTTCCCAGCTGGCGTGTGTTTTTCTCCCCCTCCCCACCCCACCTCTCCTGCTCAGTTATCCTCCTTACCCCCTCCCTCTTTCCTGCCCCTCCCCACTATCTACCTTGCCCTCCCACCCCCTGGTCTTTATCTCTCTGATTACTTCTCTCTCTCCCTTTCTTCTTTTCTCCTCTCCCCCCTTCCCTCTCTGCCCCCTGGTCCTCTCCCCTCGGGTCCCACCCCCGGGAACGCCGTGTGTCCAAAGCTGTTGACTAACCCACTGCGTCTGTATCTGAATGCTGTCTCCAGGTCAGAGCCGGGGCTTCGCCTTCGTCGAGTTTAGTCACTTGCAGGACGCTACACGATGGATGGAAGCCAATCAGGTTGCTTTGCCGCACTTGAACCCCCCCCCAAACAAATACTACTTTGTAATCGAGCGCTCCCCATCGCCTGATTCTTATGGACACAGTTCCCTGCCCTGTGGCCCTGTGTCCTATCCCCCCCGCCCCCCTCTCTCTCCCCCTTCCTGACCCTCACTATCTCCTCTTCCCATCTCTTGCTACCCACTGGGCTTCCCATCAAGAACCCACACTTACCACCGGCCCCTTCCCACCACCAGGCACTAGCTTTGCCCCCCATCCCAGCTGAGCTTTTGGAGAAAGGGCTGCCGGGGGGAGGTTTTCTTCCATGGAGGCTCTCACTCCTCGGGGACTGTCCTGCTCCAGGGTCAGGCAGAGCCGGGCTTTCGTTCCACGCTCAGGCATCACTGGAAGTCTGGTCACTGGGGAGCTTAGCTGTTGGCACACTAACTAGTCAGTCCCGTTTGGTCAGCTCTCTCCCTGCATGGGAGTTCGGCCTTTTGATTTCCGTGGAAGAGGCCGGCACCGCTCTGTTCATCTCAAGTACTGGTCAGATGCGCTAGAACTCACTTCAGATGCCCCAGGCCTCCCCCTGCACCTACCCCCCACAGGAGTGTCTGCTTGCCCACTCCACTGGGGCAGGCCTGCCTTCTCAGCAAGGAGTCATGCTATAAGGAAGGGAAGGGAGCCAGCTCCCCTGCCTCCCACGGTCCCCACCCAGCAGCTTTGGGACCTCCAGAGACCCAAGGACCTGCTCTGCTCACCTGCCCAGAGCCTGGCTCACTGGTGTGGGGCATGCAAGGAAAGCCTCAGGGAAGGAAGGGTCAGATGTGGTGGAAGCGGGGCTCAGCAGAGCGGCTCTGGGGCCATCTCTGCCCTAATGCCGCGGGCCCAGGACCCAGCCAGCCCTGGGAAGACAGCCTCACAGCAGGAACTGCCATCTTTTAAATCTGGCTCTTTCTTTTTCCCCTTCTCCTGCACTAGCGCGCGTGCGCTCTCTCTCTCTTTCTTTTCCCTCCTCTCCCTCCCCTCCCTGTCCCCCTCCTCCCAAGTATAGCCTGTGTAGTGCTGGCCCTGGATGTGGCCTGGCAGTGTCAGGGCCTAGTGGGGGGTTCACCCCACTGTCCGGCAGGTGTCAGTCAGCCGAGCACTGTGTGCCTGGTGGCGTGTGTTCACGTGTGCGTGCACGGGCCCGGAAAGGCAGCAAACAGCTGCGCCCAAGGGCTCTGGCGCTTTCCCTCCCTCCTTCCCTTCCTTCTTCCCTCGTCCGTTCTCCGACCTCCCTCCGTTCCCTGTCCCTCATCCATCCAGCTGAAGGGCTCGCTCACTCTCTTCTCCTGTGCTGAAACGGTGCGTGGGGCACTGCTGCCTGGGCCTCACTGCGCTCTGCTTTTTCCCGCAGCACTCCCTCAACATCCTGGGCCAGAAGGTGTCCATGCACTACAGCGACCCCAAGCCCAAGATCAATGAGGACTGGCTGTGTAATAAGGTACAGGGGCGGTGGGCAGCGGTAGCCATGGATAGAGATGGCGGCGGCAGCGGCATCTGTCCCCCTGGGGCCTCTGAGGTGGCATAGGTGTTGAGGACCGGCTCAGCTCAAGTAGCCACCGTCCCTGGCCACCTGCCCACCTGCCCTCGTGCACTGAGCTTTCACTCGGCGCCAGGCTCTGCCCTCCGGAGGTGCAGTCCTGCCTGAAGTCCCAGTAGGCTTTCCACAAGTACTTACATAAGCGACTGGCTAGTGACAGTGGAGGCGTGCTGTGCTGTGGACTTCTGAGCCGGGCTGGCTGGAGTTAGAGCCTCCCGCATCCTCCCTGGTCTCCACCTCACTTTCCTCAGCTCCACAGTATAAATAGCAATGACCCCCTCCCCCCAAGGTGGTTGGGAGGATTCCAGTGTGGCACTGAAAGGGTAACTGTTGGAACAACGTCTGGCCCACGGTTAACTCCCTTTAATGTCCACCTCTCCTCCCAGCGGAAAGCACTGGCTGCTTTGGGGACCTGTGTCAGGTGGCCCCATTGAGGCTGAGGCCGCAAGCTGTAGGGTCTTGCAGTCGTATTCCCATGAGGAAGCTGGGGCTCAAAGGGGTGCCCCCATGGGTCAGCATTGAGCCATGACTTGCTCCCAATCACAGGGGCCATGGCTGGTACCCAGGGTTCAGGTCTCCCCTGGGGCTATTCCCCCATCAGCCTGGAGGCAGCCTTGCAACTCCACAGCCATGCCTCCCGCAGCCAGCTGGCGGTCCTGAGACCTAAGAGGAGGACTGAGGGCAGGCTGAGCCCCCAACCCTGCCCCCAGGAACAGTTGTGCCTACTAAGGGGAGTGGCATCTGTTTGTTTTAAAAGAGAAAGTGTTCTCAGAAGGCGGGTGTCCAGTGTCTCTGCAGGGGCAGGGATGAAGTGACAGTGGCTCTCTGTCCCTCCTGTGTTTTTGGATACTCCTCAAAACCAGGGAATTCTCTCCTTTAATTCCCCCGCATCCTGTTGGTCACCAGGTCCTGTTGCTTCCATCACAAAAATGCCCTCCCTTGCGATTCCCACTGCCCAGACAGCCATCCCCCTCTCCCTCAGTCGCCATGGACCTCTTTTCTGCTGTGCTGGCCCCTTGCCTCTTTGTCTCGCCCTCTCACCTGTAACATTCCTTGAAACCATCTCTAACCACATCCCACCTTCTCTGCCTAGAACCCACCCCTGCAGCGCTGAGCTTGAGCGTGACCACCCTCCGTAATCTAGTGTCACCTGCCCTCTCCAGCTTCCATTTGCAAACTCTTTCCTCACCCCCCTACACCAGCTGCAGAAAATCTCTTGTTCCCTTTACTAGGCAGTAGCTTCCCAGAAAAACCAAAGCAAAACTTCTGGGCCTCCCAGATCAAATATCTCACCAGCCGTCCTGCGCTGAGTGAGCCATGCCCCTCTTGGACCGTCCCCCTCCCCGAGTCCCCACAGACAAACCTGCCCCTCCCCGTGCTACATCCGCTCCCTGCTATTAGGCTGTGAGGGTGGCCAAGACCACATCTGGGGATGCCGAGCAGAGCCTGGCCCAGGAGCAGTGCGCAGTGCCTGACCGTGGAACAGAAATAGAAATGTAGAACCTCCAGAGATAGAAAAGCGGGGGGTTCCTGGAGGCTCCCATGGCCAAGGCTGGTTCTCAAGAGCACCAACCCAGTCCTCAAGACAAAGGAAGGGTGGGAGTCTGGCCAGAGAGGGGCTACCGGCTTTTAGAGGTGAAAACATTGAAGGTTCCTTAAGAGGGAAGCAGGTTTTAGGAAGAGGACTTGTCCTGCTAAAGGGACAAGAAGGGGGCCAGTCCTAGCAGTTGGTACCTCAGAGGAGGTGGCCTTTGTAGCAGGGGTGGGGGAGGGGTTGTTGATTCCTGAGTTGAGGAGGAAGCCCTAAGGACAAACTTGAGACCATGTGAAGGGAAGAGTCACAGACTGGGAGTGACAGCCAGAGCTCTCTGCCATCCCTGACCCTGGGACCTTCCTTTCTGGGGCATGGCAGGGTTCCTTGGGTGGGGGGGTTCTTGGGATCCAGGTTTAGAGGGCGCAGTGGAAAGCCCCACCCCCTCTGACAACCTGGCCTGTGCCTCGCAGTGTGGTGTTCAGAACTTCAAACGCCGTGAGAAGTGCTTCAAATGTGGTGTGCCTAAGTCAGGTGAGGTCCTCCTACCTCCCCATCTCCCTGGGACATTGGTGGAAGGGGGGAGGAGGGTGACCAGCCAGGGAGCCGCCTCCCCCTTTGTCACTGGCCTGTCATCTGCTGCCCCTGACAGAGGCAGAGCAGAAGCTGCCCCTGGGCGCAAGGCTGGATCAGCAGACGCTGCCACTGGGTGGACGGGAGCTAAGCCAGGGCCTGCTCCCCCTGCCACAGCCCTACCAAGCCCAGGGAGTGCTGGCCTCCCAAGCCTTGGCACAGGGCTCGGAGCCAAGCTCGGAGAACGCCAATGACAGTGAGTCAGTTGTTCCTTCCTTTCTCCCTGGCCTCGGGTGTCTAGGCTGGGCTCTCCTGAGGTTAGAGAGCTGGCGGTGACTAGGACTTAGTCCCCCCAGGGTCTCTGCCTAGTGGGGGGACAGACATGATGTAGGGAGAGCAGGGGAGGAGCATTGCCCAGCTTGACTTTGGGGGTGTGTTGGGAAAGTTCTCAGCAGGTGAGCAACTGAGCTGGGACTTGGACTGACAAGCAAAGTTTATCCAGGAGGAATAGGTGAGAGGAAGCAGCAGGTGCACAAGACACGGAGGCCAGAGGACAGGGGTAGTAGAGAGCCACCAGAGGGTAGGGCTGGAGAAGAGCATCAGGTGCCCCCTAACACTGGGCCCCTTCCTGCAGCCATCATTTTGCGCAACCTGAACCCACACAGCACCATGGACTCCATCCTGGGGGCCCTGGCACCCTACGCGGTGCTCTCCTCCTCCAACGTTCGTGTCATCAAGGACAAGCAGACCCAACTGAACCGTGGCTTCGCCTTCATCCAGCTCTCCACCATCGTGGTGAGGGCGGCACAGGGGGGGGCCGGGCAGCCAGGGTCCCGGCCCCCGGGGCGGGGAGGAGGGTCCCTGAGCCCATCGCCCCCACCGCGGCTCCAAGCCTGGCAACGGGGCAATGGAGCCGGGGGCCTCCCCGGGCCTGACCCTTCTGCCCCCACTTCCCCTCCTCCCCCGTCCCCCAGGAGGCAGCCCAGCTGCTGCAGATCCTGCAGGCCCTGCACCCGCCACTCACCATCGACGGCAAGACCATCAACGTTGAGTTTGCCAAGGGTTCTAAGAGGTCAGGACCCCACCTGTGTCCCTTCCCAGCTGGCCCCCCAGCCTGGGGCTTCCATCTGACTCCTAGTCTCTGACATCCTCCCCAGGGACATGGCCTCCAACGAAGGCAGTCGCATCAATGCTGCCTCTGTGGCCAGCACTGCTATTGCCGCGGCCCAGTGGGCCATCTCACAGGTACTCAAAGACTCCCCTCTGCCCCAGCATCCCCACACCGGGGCCGCAGTCTCGACCCTCCCGCGCCCTCTCTGCAACCAGGAGGGCTGGCTTGCTGTCTGGCTTTCTGTGGACCCCAAACCCTCACAGTGGCTGCCGTTGGGCTTTGGGGGCCTCGCCGCAGCTCCCTTCCCAGTCACCTCCTCCCAGGCTTTCAACTTCAACACCATCGTGGCTGCTATTCGCTTCTGTTTGGTGGTTATTTTATCGTCCTGAATTGTCACAACTTCTTTAATAAAACGGAATTTATAAGTGGCTGAAAGAAAATTGGGAGATGAAAATAAAGAAGGGGAGGATGGTGTCTTCCTTGACCTGACACCCAGCGCTTGAACTACGCCACACACGTACCAGTGTCAGCCCTGGGAGCATATGGGCACAACTCTACTTCAGCCGATTCTTGTTTTTGCTGCTGCCCTGCCCTGCCCTGCTGCTGCTGGGCGGCCCTCACACTTCACTTGTCTGAGGCCTGCATGCTTTCTGTCAGCAGACAGACACTAGCCTCACCTGTGGGCAGATGCTTCTTAGCAGGTTCCCCTCCCCCTGCGCCCCTTCCTCTGCTAATAAGCCCCTCCCACTGCCCCTCAGGCCTCCCAGGGTGGGGAGGGTGCCTGGGCCACCCCCGAGGAGCCAGCGGTCGACTACAGCTACTACCAACAGGATGAGGGCTATGGCGGCAGCCAGGGCACAGAGTCTTCCCTCTATGCCCATGGCTACCTCAAGGGCACCAAGGGCCCCAGCATCACTGGAACCAAGGGGGACCCATCTGGAGCAGGTGAGCCCCAGCACCTCTCCCTGAGCCCATGGTGGTGGGGGTGGGTAGCAGGCATGGGTTCCTGGGCCCCATCATTCACAGGCCTTCTCCTTCCCTCCCTGTCCCTCATTACAGGTGCAGAGGCCTCTCTGGATCCTGGGGCCGACCCTGTGTCACTGCAGGCTTTCTCCCGCGCCCAGCCTGGTGCTGCCCCTGGCATCTACCAGCAGTCAGCAGCCGAAGCGAGCGGCAGCCAAGGCGCCGCTGCCAACAGCCAGGTGAGGGAACTCTGGGGCATCCTGGGGGCGGGGCGTGCGGGGGGGGTAGGGGGCATCGGCAGACACTGAGCCCTGTTCCCCATCTGGCCCTATGACCAGCCATACACCATCATGTCACCCGCTGTGCTCAAATCCGAGCTCCAGAGCCCCACCCATCCCAGCTCTGCCCTGCCACCGGCCACCAGCCCCACTGCCCAGGAGCCCTACAGCCAGTACCGTGAGTAGACATGGCCTGCGGGGGGCGAGGGAGGAGAGGGAGACAGGACAGGGAGTTCTTTAACAAAGCACAGAGGAAGAGTGTGGCCTCCCCCATCCCCCACAGCTGTTCCTGACGTCTCCACCTACCAGTACGATGAGACATCTGGCTACTACTATGACCCCCAGACTGGCCTCTACTATGACCCCAACTCCCAGGTAATGGGCGGCCTAGGGAACGGGTGGGGCCTACAGTTCCCCTTCTGGAGGTCTCCCCTCACGCCCCTCTCCTTTGCCCCCTCCCAGTATTACTACAACGCTCAGAGCCAGCAGTACCTGTACTGGGACGGGGAAAGGCGGACTTACGTCCCTGCCCTGGAACAGTCGGCCGACGGGCATAAGGAGACCGGGGCCCCCTCGAAGGAGGGTAAAGAGAAGAAGGAGAAGCACAAGACCAAGACAGCCCAACAGGTGAGCAGTGGGGCTCACTGGCTGGCTCTTTGGCGTCTTCCAATGAGTGCATTTCTCTCTTCTTGAAGCCTCCGCTGTGGGGGTTGGGCCGGGGGGAGGCAGATGTGTGTATGGCAAGTGACTGTGCTCAGGAGACCAGGCTCCCAGCCCAGCTCCACTCTTTGATGCGTGACGTTGAGCCAGGGCAGTCTCCTCAGTACGTGGTCGGGCAGCCTACCTCCCTGAGTGGCCAGTGCCATCTGTCCCAAGTGAACCCAGCCAGCTTTCCTGTCCCCCAGTGGGAATCCTCCCATTGTTTGAGTGCCTGAAGCTGGGCTAGCCCTGCCTGTGGAAACGAATGGGCACGCAGAGCTCCTGTGGGCCAGCCCTGCTCATGGGGATGTATCCAGGTCTATCTACCCCAGAGAACTTCTTATGGGCCCATCAGGGTGTGGAAAATGGCCCTTGCAGTGTCTGGTAGGAGCAGGCAGTTGGCACTTCAGTGTCTCTCTGTGGAGGAAGAGTATCACAGTCTGGGTCCAGCACTTGGAAGCAAGAACTAAGTGTTTCCTTGACAACCTGGTAAATTCTAAAAGTGGTGGTGTGCCTGGGAGGGTGGACAGAATATGGAATGTGGCATAGTATTGCGTGTAGAAGTCAGACAGAGCCACTGTCTGCACCATAAAACAATAAGACGAAAGCATACAGAGAGCAGAGTCCTGTGGGTGCCTGTGAGGAGGACAAAGCACAGCCCAAGAGGGCTTGGCGAGGGGCACTGATGGCAGAATGACAAGAAATGGGGACTTTCATCGCCACATCTTTACCTACTGCTTGAGGCTGCAGGGCAGCAAGGGGCAGTGGATGGAGTTGGTGGTCCCAGCCACTGGAGGGTCCCTGAGAGCCTCAACCGCACCCTTACCCCTAGATTGCCAAGGACATGGAACGCTGGGCCCGCAGCCTCAACAAACAAAAAGAAAACTTCAAAAACAGCTTCCAGCCCATCAGCTCCCTGCGAGACGACGAGAGGCGGGAGTCAGCCACTGCAGATGCCGGCTACGCCATCCTTGAGAAGAAGGTGTGTTGGGGCTACCTCTCCATACCCACTCCCTCATCTTGTCATCTCAGCATCCCCTCTGTGGAGTCCCTGAATTTGTGTGTCCATCTCCCCTCCCCCGCCCCCAGGGAGCACTAGCCGAGAGACAACACACCAGCATGGACCTCCCGAAACTGGCCAGCGACGACCGCCCAGTGAGTGGCCGGGACAGGAGGAGCAGCGGAGGGGTGGGGCGCTCCAATCTAGCCAGGCCTGACCTCGCTTTCCTACCCTCACATTCTCTAGAGCCCACCTCGGGGCCTGGTGGCAGCCTATAGCGGGGAGAGCGACAGTGAGGAGGAGCAGGAGCGCGGGGGTCCCGAACGAGAAGAGAAGCTCACTGACTGGCAGAAGCTGGCCTGTCTGCTCTGCCGTCGCCAGTTCCCCAGCAAGGAGGCGCTCATCCGCCACCAGCAGCTCTCCGGGCTCCACAAGGTGACTCTCCGAGGGAGGACTGGCAGGGACCCTTGGCTCAGCCCAGCCCAGCGTGGCCTGGCCGGCCGCTTCACCCCTCGTCTTGTCTGTCCCCTTGTAGCAAAACCTTGAGATTCACCGGCGAGCCCACCTGTCAGAAAACGAGCTTGAAGCACTGGAGAAGAACGACATGGAGGTGAGGTGTGACCCATTCCTGGACTCCATCCCCTCTGTCCCCGGCCCAGTGCCTGTCCCCTCAGGCAGCCGGTGCTCAAGTCCCTCGGCTGGGTGTAGCTTGGCTGCTCGCACCCACAGTATCCGGCTCACAGGACCTCACACCTGTTAGCCAGATCCAGCTCCCCCAGTGACACACACACACACACACACACACACACACACACACGTGTTTTCAGCAAATGAAGTACCGGGACCGTGCGGCTGAACGCAGAGAGAAGTACGGCATCCCTGAGCCCCCAGAGCCCAAGAGGAGGAAGTACGGCGGCATGTCTGCAGCGTCTGTGTAAGTGCGTGGGGCCAAAGGGAGGGGCCCGAGGCCAGCCGGCTGGTCACTCACCCCACCCCACCGGCCCCTGCAGGGACTTCGAGCAGCCCACGCGGGATGGGCTGGGCAGTGACAACATTGGCAGTCGCATGCTCCAGGCCATGGGCTGGAAAGAGGGTAGTGGCCTGGGCCGCAAGAAGCAGGGCATTGTGACGCCCATCGAGGTGAGGCTCCTGCAGTCCCATCCCCGGCCTCCAGCATTCTGTCTGCCGCACCCCCATCCCGCAGCCGACCTGATAGCCTGCCTCTCTCACATAGGCCCAGACACGGGTGCGGGGTTCCGGCTTGGGTGCCCGAGGCAGCTCCTATGGGGTCACTTCAACCGAGTCCTACAAGGAGACACTGCACAAGACAATGGTGACCCGCTTCAACGAGGCCCAGTGAGCAGCTGCAAGAGCTGCTTCTACATATGTCGGGTCCAGCCCGGGGGACAGGGAGGGTGAAGTGGTGGGTGGTCTGAGTGGGGCCCTGCACCTGTCTACCAGCCCACTCCCCAACCAGAGAGGCCCTGACCAAGTCAGACTTTGAGTTGGTGACTTTTGTTGGAAAACTGGGCTGGGATCATGCTCTTCTTTTTGTAATAAAAGCCGAAAAGTCCATACCTTGCATGTCTCTTTCTCACACGCCAGCACAATCTATGCCCACACGCAGGGACATAAACACACGTGGACAAGGGGCCTCATCAGGCCAAGGAGGGTGGCAGCATTCATGGCATCTGGTGCATGGGGGCTCCCAGCTTGGGATGAAGGTGGGAGGTACAACAGGAAGTTCTGGCCTCTGCCCCAACCCACAATATCTGGGTCACAGCCCCCTCACCATTGTCAAGTCCAGTAGGTCTCCATACACCAGGAAGTCCCACATCAGCAGGGCACCATCGGGCTTGAAATCCCCCCTCGGGTGAGAGTCAGCACTGGGAACCTTCCACCCCCTGGCCTTGGCACCCAGCAGCTGCAACTGCTGTCCAATCGCAGGGCTAAACCTGAATCACACTTGGCCCTCCCTGGAGGTGGGGACTGCCCAAGGGCATCTCCAGGTGGACAACAGTGGGCACTCTGGCACCAGTCACCACTGTGCCCTCAATGGGCAGATGACCCCAGAGGGATGGAGCTAGAGAAGCTCAGCCTGCCAGCCGCAGGTTGGAGATGCCTCATCAGGACTTCCATCCTCTCTGCGACTGCCAGCATAGGACCCACCCCTCTGGTCGCTGCGGACCAGTCAGCACCCTGTGAGTCCCAAGTATGTGTGTGCTCTCAGCACAGGTCTGGGTGCAGTGGAACATGAAGCTGAGGCTGCCCTCTCCCGGCCTGGCCTTGAAGGGCTGGGCGGGAAATGGGGCCAAGAACCACCCCACCCCCAAACAGATGCTTGTGAGGTGAGAAGAGGAAAGGGGAGGTGCTAAGGGAAAAGGGATCGGTGCAGAGCCCCTCCCCCCACTAACTGGCCTGCTTTGTGACATCTCCCTGCACCAGCTAAAGGAGGCAAGTTAGAAAGAAGGGGCCCCCTAGAGGTGATATGGTGGTGATTTGGGGTGGTTGTTGCCCAGGGACTGAGGAAGGGGGCTGTAGGAGAGGGGAGGGAGACAGGAAATAGGAATAGAACAACGTGAATAAATCTCATAAATGAGTGAAAAAAGACAAGAAGAGCACACTATATAATTCTGTTTATGTAAAGTTCTTAATCAAAACATGCTGGTGGGGCACCTGGCTGGCTCAGTCAGTAGAGCATCTGACTCTTGTTGTATATACAAGTTTGGGCCCCGAGCTGGCTGTAGAGATTACTTAAAGTCTTAAAAAAAAAAATTGGTGAGGGGGCGCCTGGGTGGCTCTGTGGGTTAAAGCCTCTATCTTTGGCTCAGGTCATGATCTCAGGGTCCTGGGATGGAGCCCTGCATCTAGTTCTCTGCTCAGCGGGGAGCCTGCTTCCCTTCCTCTCTCTGCCTGTCTCTCTGCCTACTTGTGATCTTTGTATGAAATAAATAAAATCTTAAAAAATTGGTGATAGAGCAGAGTGGAGGTGGGGAGGGTGTCTTTCAGTAGAGGGGTTGCAAGGTAGCATTTTTGGGATAACGAAAAGATTCTAGATCTTGACTGGGGTACTGGCTACATGGGTGTATAGTAGGTAAAAATTCAAGCTCTGCAATTAAAATCTGAGCATTTCATCATATGTTAGTTAGACACAACGTTGGAAAAAGACCACCAGAGCAAACCTCAATAAGAAGCAAGGAAGTAAGACAAAACAGAAATAGATGAAATAGGAGAAACAACAGATTAGTAAAATCAAAGGCAGAATCTTTTTTTTTTTTAAAGATTTTATTTATTTGACAGAGAGAGATCACAAGTAGACGGAGAGAGAGGCAGTCAGAGAGAGAGAGAGGGAAGCAGGCTCCCTGCTGACCAGAGAGCCCGATGCGGGACTCGATCCCAGGACCCTGAGATCATGACCTGAGCCGAAGGCAGCGGCTTTAACCCACTGAGCCACCCAGGCGCCCGAAAAGGCAGAATCTTTAAAACAAAAATTAAGAGCAAAAGATAGACCTGGCAAGGGATGCCTGGGTGGCTCAGTTGGTTGGGCAGCTGCCTTCGGCTCAGGTCATGATCCCAGCGTCCTGGGATCGAGTCCCACATTGGGCTCCTTGCCCTGTGGGGAGCCTGCTTCTCCCTCTGCCTCTGCCTGCCATTCTGTCTGCCTGTGCTCGCTCTCTCTCCCTCTCTCTGACAAATAAATAAAATCTTAAAAAAAAAAAAGACCTGGCAAGACTGATCAATTAAAGAAACTCGAAAATGCAAACACCCCAAATACAAAATTAAAAAGGGGAATTTACTACAGATGTAACTGAACTTTTAAAAATAACGAACATATGTCTGAAAATCTAGCTGAAATGAATACATTCCTAGAATAATATAAAATGCCAAAACCATGCCATGAAGAAACAGATTAGTCGAATAGAGCAAAAAGTAATAAATTGAAACAGTAGTCAAAAGCTTTCCTCTCCCCACCAAAAAAAGGGCAGGGGCCTAAATGGTTTTTGTTAAGTGTGTTTTACCCAACTCCCAAGGAATAGTTAACTGCTCTCTTATAGAAGTTGTTCCAGGTACTGGAAGAAGAGTAAAAGAGGTCTGTTTTATGAAGCTAGTGTAATCTCTATCCCTGAAGCAGGTGAGATAATACAAGAAAATTTCAAACCCATTTCACTTATATCTGTAGTTGTAAAAATCCTTAACAAAATCTTAGCTAAATGAATCGAATAATATATTTAACAAACATGTTTGAATCAAACAGGGTTTATCCCAGGAACGTAAAGTTGGGTCAACATCAGAAAAGGCTATAAATGTAGTTCACTACCTTAATAGACCCAAAGTAAGCGAAACATAATCTGAAACACAGAAAAAGCAGTTGATAAGCTCTAGACACCATGAATCCATACCTATAAATAAATGGGTGAAAGAGTAAATAATTGGAGAAGAAGGGAAATATTTTCTTTACAGTAGAATGTTAACGAATAATACTAACAATGGTCAACAGTGATGGAGTTAGAAAATTTATGAATGCTAAAACTAGTTGTTACACTAGCAGTCAGTCACACTTTGTTGAGGAACAGGATATTCACATAGATTCAAAGTATCTCCCTATGAAATACATGTTAGTTAATTCCAAAGGGAGGGAAAGTATCTTTACAGTAGATAGACCTGCAGATACCAGCTTAATGAAGGGAACACAGCGAACATGATCAATATTAAAATCATGAGCCATCTGATAGAATGAAATGAGGAGTCAGCGACACTTCTGTGATAGTCCCATCCCAAATACAGAACCTGAATCTAACCACAAGGAAGCATCAGACAGGACCAAACCAAGGGACATGCTACAAAATTCCTGGCTTCTCATCTTCAAAAGCGCCAAGGTCATGAAGGTCAAGGGAAGACTGAAGAACTGTTCCAGACTGAAGGAGACAGGCCATTTGAAAGTTCAAATGTCACCTCCTTAATGAGGACTGCCCTGCCTACCCTATTTAAAATTCCAAACCCTCCCCCACCATACTCCCTATGCCCCACTCCTTGCATTACTTTTCTCCATAACAGTTCTCAGATTCTAACATCCTCTCTATTTTTCCCTTTTCTGTATTTTCTTCTTCACCAGAACCAAAGCTCCATAAGGGAAGAGACTTTCGTCTTGCCTTGCTCACCACTATGTCCCTAAATGCCTAAAACAGGGCTTCACATATACCAGTTCTTGGAAGTATAAATAAAAACACATTCCACCAAAAAAAAAAAAAAAAGGCTAGAAAGAAAAGACAAAAACAAAACCAAAAAAGGCTAATATATAAAGAGTTCCTAAAAATCCATGAGAAGTACAGCAACCCAATAGAAATGAACAGAGGACGCAAACAGAAAATTCCCCCCAAAAACAAGAACCATAAATACCTTTAAAGCTATGAAAAGATGCCCAAGCTCACTCCCACAGAGTTCACAGGACATTCTCATCCGCGGCTGGGGGCAAAGCTAAATGGTACAACTCTCTCTCACCCCCACCTCCCCCTCCCTCTCTTTTTCCTGCTTTCTCACCTCCGCGGGCTTCTGCCCAAGCTATTCCCTCCAACTGCAGTGCTCTCCTTCTCACTTAGGAAAGTCCAAATCCTGACTCAATGACTCCCTCTGATCCATTTGAGGGTAATCGATTCTTCAGAGAACTCGGCCACACCTATGGCTTCAGCTGTCCCCTCTGATGGTCCCCAAATCCATATCTCCAGCTGCAGACCTCCCTCCATCCCCTGAATTTCACACCTAGTCCCCAACTCTTCACTCAACCAACACAAACCACAACCTGGATGTCTAGCGTGCATCTCAAATATAACACATCTGAAAACAAACACCTGACCTTGCCCCACACCTGGTTCCTAATGGAGTATTTCCGCTGTCCGTTGATGACAACTCCATCCTTCCAGCTGCTCAGGCTAATAACCTGGGGGTCAGCCAGAACTCCTCCTTACTTTTCATGTCCTCTATCATGACCCCTTGGCAAATCCTGGCATCTCTACCTTCAAAATCAACCCGAAATCAAATCTCTCCTCGCCCCTTCCACTTTTACCATCTCAGTCTGATCCTCTCTCGTCACTTCTGGCCTCTTACAGTGGCCCTTCTGCTGGTTTCTCGGCTCCCATCTTTCCCCTTACAGTTTGTTCTCTCTCCACACAGAGCAGCCAGCTTGTTTACGCTAAAATGGAATTTCTATCAGGTGGCACCTCTGCTTAAAATCCTTCCACGGCTCCCCACGGATCTTAGAACAAAACCCAAACATCTCAGCCTGGCTTATAACACCCTCCTTGACATGGCCTCAGATGTCATCACCAGTGTTCTCCCGTCCTCACTCCTCTCTTGACTACACAGACTTCCGCCCTCTTCCTCAGACTGGGACTCACACTCCCAAACTCCCAAGGCCGTGCACCTGATGATGCCTCTGTTCGGAATTCCTTCCCCCATGTGATACATGGCCTGCTTCCTCACTTTTCACATGCTGCTTCCTCAGAGAGGCGGTCCCTGACTACCTCACAGGGATTATCTGGGGAGGTCTCTCTGAGGTGAGGCAAAAGATGAGTAAGAAGGAAAAGACCTGATGGAAGAGTGTTCTTGACTATTGCAAGGGCAGTCTCCTTCATAGGTTCTCTGCTGTGTTCCCAGTGCTCTGCACTTAGTAGGCACTCAAGAAATCCTTTTCTTGGGGACGCCTGGGTGGCTCAGTTGGTTGGACGACTGCCTTCGGCTCAGGGCGTGATCCTGGAGTCCCGGGATCGAGTCCCGCATCAGGCTCCCAGCTCCATGGGGAGTCTGCTTCCCTCTCTGACCTTCTCCTCGCTCGTGCTCTCTCTCACTGTCTCTCTCTCTCTCTCAAATAAATAAATAAAATCTTTAAAAAAAAAAAAAAAAGAAATCCTTTTCTTTTATTTATTTATTTATTTTTTAAAAATATTTTATTTATTGGGGCGCCTGGGTGGCTCAGTGGGTTAAGCCACTGCCTTCGGCTCAGGTCATGATCTCAGGATGCTGGGATCGAGTCCCGCATCGGCCTCTCTGCTCAGCAGGGAGCCTGCTTCCTCCTCTTTCTCTGCCTGCCTCTCTGCTTACTTGTGATCTCTCTCTGTCAAATAAATAAATAAAATCTTTAAAAAAAAAAGATTTTATTTATTTATTTGACAGACAGAGATCACAAGCAGGCAGAGAGGTAGGCAGAGAGAGAGGAGGAAGCAGGCCTGCCGCTGAGCAGATAGCCCGATGTGGGGCTCGATCCCAGGACCCTGGGATCGTGACCTGAGCCGAAGGCGGAGGCTTTAACCCACTGAGCCACCCAGGTGCCCTAAGAAATCCTTTTCAAATGAATAAATTTGGAGGTTGTTGACAGGATATGAGGTATAGAATTTGGGATAATGTGATAAAGATATTTTCTGTGAGACGCATTTGCTCGAACATCACCTTCTCAACAAGGCCTTCTTTGATCACTCGAAAAATGCAACCCGACCCCACAGATTTCCCCTTATCTCGTTCTGTTTCTCTCCATAGCACTGACAGTTTTTACATACATATATACTACACGTATTTACATATATCTTTAATTATATATTCACCTATGAATATAGAATACACACAATGTATTTAAGACATTTATTATATACAGATGTAAATTAGTTACATATGGATACTAGCTATCATGTCAACTATGTATTTATTTATTTATTTATTTATTTTAAAGATTTTATTTATTTATTTGACAGAGAGAGATTACAAGTAGGCAGAGAGGCAGGCAGAGAGAGAGAGGAGGAAGCAGGCTCCCTGCTGAGCAGAGAGCCCGATGCGGGACTCGATCCCAGGACCCTGAGATCATGACCTGAGCCGAAGGCAGCGGCTTAACCCACTGAGCCACCCAGGCGCCCATCAACTATGTATTTATATGTATATTTTATTACATATAATTTATATTATACAGTCACATGTATCTATCATAATAAGTATTTATATGCAAAACTATGATTTTTACTCATTTGCTGTATTTATGGTCTATCTCTCTCGCTGGAATGTCTGCTCCTTAAGGACAAGGAAAGAGTCCCTAGCGCGCCTAGCCCACAGCTTGAACTTCATAAATGTCAAACGAATGAACTCCTTTGGCCATCTGAGCCTCAGCCTTCCCATCTGTAGGATGGGTGTGCCTTTACATCTGGAGGTACCCCACGTTCCACTCTCTTTTCCCATCCCCCAGAGCACAGCTCCAGGAATTCCACAGCCCAGGTTCACATTTTCCCATACTCTTGGCGCTGTAGCCCACCACGTGCACCAGGCACTGGCCAGACTGGACTACCACCCCCAGCATGCCTTGCGCTCTCGGGACGTACCACAACCTGTAGGGGTGTCTGGGTCTGACACGGGCGCCGACGGCGCGGCAGCAGGGGAGGGCGCCCCTCTAGCTAAACGTCTGTGGTACATCCCCAACCGGGGGCCCTTCAAGGCCCCGCGCTTCCGAGCTCCGCGCAAACTCTGGCTCTGGTACGACGGAGGTGGTGTGCTCTTCCGTTGCCCCGTGGCTTCGGCTCATCTCCAGCAGGAAGGCGAGGCTTCCGCCCGGCGCAGGGGGTGAGCTGGAGCACGGTGCCCCCAAACCCTAGACAGCATTTGGGGGAGGGGGCTCAATTTGGGGGATCCCCTAATGGGCACATTTGGAGTTCTGGGCCCGGGGTGGCTGCTTTTGATGGGTCCCTTAGGAAGTGGCATTTGGGGACACCGGGACGGGATTTAGAGTCTGTTTTAGGGAGTATCACTGGGAGGCAGGATTTATATACCCTTCGGAGGCAGGCTTTACACCCCTCGGAGACAGGGTTTTGGGGGGTGTTTGAGGAGACCTGTAAGGTCCGTGTATGAGTTCTCTGTCCATGAGGCAGGATTTGGGGGGTACTCCCCAAAGGGAGAGGCGAAGTTTGAGGTTCCTGAAATCAAGGTGAAATTTGGGGAGAGCTTGTTTCAGGACAGGTCCTGTGACAGTGGTAACGTTCGGGACCGACGTGGCATGGTGGACGTATCCATGGCCTTTGTGACCTCTGGTTCTATGATGCGGTCGCCCCCTCCCCGCCCTTCGGTAGTCGGGGCGAGGCGACTGGACAGGTCGGAGACCACACGTTTTTAGAGAGAGGGGGCCCCCCACCCCCTCCAGGCCAGGCTGTGGAAGGCACGCTGGAACCCAATGTGCTAGGCTCTTCCCGAGGGGACAGCGTGCTACCGGGCCTTCGTTGCCCGCGGCTTTTTTCATTATTCATGAGGAGGTGTGGCTGTTGAGGAAGCCCATTTTTGCCTCTTTCGCACCTGGTCGGGGGGGGGGGGGGAAGTATCGGCTTGTGAATTATTCACGAGGGGGCGGGTCAGCGTGCTCGAGGGATGTGCTGAAGGGGCGTTCTGCAGTCCGCCGGGCAAACTAGATCTCATTGATTAATCGGAAAGGTGAGTAGAGCCCCGAGTTTTCTGTGGCTTTTCTAGGGGCGTAATTGTGCATAATTCATGAGGGGCGTAGCTTTTACGGTTTCATCTGCATGACCTGCTGTTAGCTTTCCCCTACGGGTTCCAGGATTTAAGTAACCCTTAACTCTAGCGAAGGGAGGAGGCCTTCTACACTGTTCATTCCTTATGGCCTGGTAATTCCAGGTTATCAACACAGGTTCTAGATCCAAATCCCATCGATCCTTGCCAGCTGTGTAATCTTTGGCAAATCTTTCTGTGAGCCTGAAAATGGGTATGGGCATAATGATAATCAGATGAGTTTACATTCATTTCACACTTTATTAGCCCATTTAATCCCCACAACAATCCTAGGAGGTAGGTTATTATTATCCCATTTTATAGGTGAGGAAACTGGGACACCGGGAGGCTAAGTAATTTGCCTAAAGTTAGTCACAGTCAGTGAGTGGCTGAGCCAGGATTCATACCCAGTCAATCTAGTTCCAGAGTCCGTAGGCTTAATCAAATGCCACAATGTCCCCCTCTGCCGCCACCACTTTATGGCATGTACTACTACTACTGTTAGTCATATAGTACTTGTGTCTGGCACTGTTCTAAGCCCTTTCTGCCCATTTACTCATTTAAACTCTGATCACAAGGTAGGTTACTATTGTTATCATTTTATGGTTGGGGAAACAGGAGAAGTGAAGTGTCTGGCCCTAGGTCACACAGCTAGTCATTGGTGGGTGGAAATGATTTTTGTGAGGGTTCAGGAACTCTCTAAGGAGGTCACCTTTGAGCTAAGACCTGAAGGCCGGGAAGGAACTGATTTTCTGCTCTGCACTCCTGAGATCAGTGGCACAATGCCTGGAAAGGACACATCACCATCATATGCGATCTGTTAATATGATCTGTTGTTATTTGAGAGAAGTGTGTTGAGTGCTTATTGTGTACCTGAGGCTTTGGCATACAGTTGTATCTCTGGTGGCCTGGTCCTTTTGTCCTATCTATTCAGAGGACATTGGTGACCTTAGCATTCTGTTTTCCATTGTCCTTCTGGGCAGTTGGTTGTCTCAAGACATTGTTTTTTTCTTTCTTTTTTTTTTCTCTCTCTTTAGTGCTGTGTAAGATTTCATTGCCTGGTCAAGACATTGTTTTTTAAATAATGCCCCAAGCTGGGAGTTTCTGTAGTGACCTGAGTATACCCTCAGCCATAACTAATTTTATATTAATATAAATATATATCTACATAGTTCTTTTATATTCATATAGAATACTTAAATTTAACAGCGCCCTGTGTCAGCACTGCTAGCTCACACCACGATCCATATTCTCTGATTTTCATAATAGCACACTTTGCCTTTATGAGGTAAATGGCTTGTATTACTATCCCCATTTTACAGTTGTGGAAACTGAAGCACCTGCCAAAGGCATGTTAGTCTAAATTCGGTTGGGCCAAGGCAGCCCTGATGTTAGTCAGGGGTGGGGAGAAGGCGGCTACACTTCCCCTGGGTTTTCCCTGTGGTCCTGCAGCATCGTCTTTCATTATTCATGAACAGGAAGGCGTGGCTGTGTTCCTTGGCTGGAGTACTATAATCCCTGCTAGCTGGGCAGGGTTGTCTTGAGTGTTTCTGTCCATCCAGCTTCATACATAATTCATAAGTAACTAGGTGGGACCTTTCTTGGCTTCTCTGAGTTTCCAGGTTGAGCTGCCGCAGCATCATCATTCATTATTTATGAGCTGGGGGAGTGTGTTTTCCCTACCCTTTTTCCCTGCTTACAGGGTAATAGATGCGGCAGTAGGCGGGCCTCTACCTTTTGTTCCAGCCCACCGGGCTTCATGCATTATTCATGATAAGATGTGGCCTTGGTCTCCTTGGCTTCCGGGCTGCTGTGAGATTCATCAATTATTCATGAAAGGGGCGTGGCTCCATGTTTTAACATGGGCTTTTTGCTTGCACGGAGTTAGTCCACCAACCACCCGGCCTCATGCATAATTCATGATCAGGAAATGTGGGCTTTTGAGGTCCTTTCTTAGTTATCTTGGCAACCTGGCTGCAACAATGTATTCATTATTCACGTTCCGTGGGGCGTGGCATCTATGGTTTTTGTGTTTTGGTTTTTTTTTTTAACCTGTCTTCTTAGTTGCTACCACTTTCGCCACCAGGTGGAGCTCTTCCTCTTCGAATGGGTCACAGCGGGCAGGGACCATTTATACATGATTCATGAATGGGCGCGGCCTGCCTGCATCCGGGTTCCTGGGGGGTGGGGCTCAAGGTTTTGTTCCGGCCTCGGGCTCTCCGGCCGCCATCTTGTGTCGGCGGCGGAGGTGAAGGAGGTGGCAGGGTCGAGAACTACCACTACGGCCGGGGGAGGAGAAGGCGGCCCAGGCGGCGGCGATTCTAGGCGGCCCAGGCGGCGGGGAGGAGGAGGAGGAGGAGAAGGAGGAGGGTGGCGGCCGGGCTTGGCTTCGGCTCCTAGAGGAGTTGGCGGCGGCGCGACCCGGGGAACCGGCATTGGTAACAAACGGCCTTTCTCAGCGCCTTGGCCGGGGCAGGGGTTTCGGGAAGCATTGGAGGAGCTTGGGTCGGCGCTGGGCCAGGCCGATGTCGGGATGGGCGGTGGTGACTCGGATGCTAGGGATCTGTGGGGAGGGGGACAGGTCTTGGGGCGGGGTCCACATTTCCCATCCTGGACCAGCCCTCGGGCTCGGAAATCTGACCTTGGGGTCAGACCACCCCTACCCCGCCAGGATCTGGTCTTAGAGACTCAGGCCCAGTATCCCTAGTCAGGGACCGGGACTCTGACCTGAACCTTGTATCGCAAGTCAGAATGTGTCTCAGTCGCTAACAGAGACTTAATGGGATTGACATTCCTGGGCGAAGCCCCGGACGAATGTGCCATGAAAGCCCTACCCCAGAATCTTCTTTCAGACCCTCCTAGTCCTTCAGTATTTGCTCTCACAGCTTCCAAGAGGGGCTAGACCCCGGGGGAGGGCCTTCATTTCTGTAAGTCTAATCTAGCAGCTTCCTTCAGATAGCTCTCCCTCCTCCCCCAGCTCACACAGGCATTATCTGCTCTCAGAGCCTCCAAGGAAACTAGACCCTGTGGAAAGACGATTTGGGCCTGGCTTCCATGTCAGAGACCTATTCTCTACATGTCCAACCTGAACCTGGCTCTAGTATCTTCCATGAAAAAGCCCTCTGGACCCAGCATTTCTAATCAGAGGTTCTATTCAACGTTTACCTTTAGAGACTCTTGCTTTTAGAGGCGTTCTCTACTTTTAGGGAATGCCCTTTTTCATAGTTGCAGTATTCTCTCTGGAGACTACCGCTCATGGGCCTCAGCAGCTCCCTGGCCACACAGTCCTCACTGCAGGATGTTCCATCACAGATTCCCCTGTTCAGCACCTGCCTTGGCAGACCCTGTTGCCTTCCAGCCCCCTCCATCAGACTCTCCTCATACCCCACCCTTCACTCAGCCACTGCCTTCAAAAGCCAACCAGGGTTGCATCTTCGCTCCCAGATCCCTTAACATCACATAAATCAGGCCTCAGAATCTGTCCTCAGTCTTTCAAGGTCCCTAGCATCAGTTAGAGGATTTTAGGTTCATAGGACCCCAGCATCATTGTCAGATGTCCCTTCCCCCAACAGGCCCAGTTGTCTTCGGTCAGAGTAGAAAACCTCCTTCTCAGCATCTACTCAGAGCATCCGTGGGATTCCACACAATTGGTCAGAGAAACCCAAACCTACTTGGAGATCTAGCCAGTATCTGCTTGCTGAACTTTTTAGGACTAGAACTATCTGGGCTCAGCCTCCTGTTTCCTCTCTGTTAGAGCAGCTGCTGTACCTAGCATGTACCAGAGATCAACACCAGGCCTTTGTGCTCCATTAGAAATCCCTCCCCAGCCCTACCCTAGGACTCACCATTCACCTTATAGCCTCCTGGGACTCTGACATCAATGTCAGAGACACCTCTCTCCCTGCAAGTCCCTGTTATTTTTGATCAAAGGTTTTTCTGTGCCAGAAGCACCCATCTGCAGAGACCCCTAAGGCCCCAGCATCCTTCTGATGGACAACATACCTCCCCCCCGGACCCCAGCATCTTTCCGCAGCCTCCTTGGGTCCCAGAATACCCCCACCTGTTCCTCGTGTAGCTTCCATGGGGCCCAGCCACTGCCCTCCTATCTCCTTGCAGCCTCAGGGGACCTCTAGTGCAATTTCCTGGCCTTTCCCTAAAAGATCCTTTCCAAAGACTCAGGTATGAGTCTTAACAATCTGGCCTGTCCCTGCCTGGCATGCCTCCCATGACTTCTGTCCCCTTCTCCATCTCCCTCGGAGCCTCCATGGGCTCGAACAACTACCTCCTGACTCCTCTCTTTTGTGTTCCCAGGGACTTCTCAGTTAATCCCTCCCAGGAGGCTTGACAGGCCTCAGCATCCTGTGCCTTAGCTTCTCCATCTTGATAACCTGACCCTGTGCCTGCCCCCTTTCAAACCTGCTCCCAGACTCCTACCTCAAACCCTCTTCTCTGGTTTGCGTGGTAGAGAATGCTCAGGCTTCAAAATCACCAGTTTGGAGACCTCAGGCAAGTTCTGAAATTCTCTAAGCCCCAGTTCAGCTTTGCTGAACAATGGATCGTATATGCGTCCTAAGTGGGGTCTGATCATATGTTGAGGGAGAAAGGGTATCGATTTTGTACTGGGGGTGGGGGAATTATTAGCTCGTCTCTGGGGTTACTGCCCCAGAATCATCCTGCTTGCCTTGAGACTGGGCTGTTCCAAATCTCTGCAGTTGAAATCTTTTCTGGAACAGTCACCCAAAACCTGCTTAGACCCTTGCTGGCAGCAACAGGAATCCGGAGATAAAAGTGCAGATATTAAAGATCTCTCTGGCCCTGAATCATCACTGATTTAGGAAGCAAGGGAGGTGGTGTGTCCCAGATGAGCAAACCAGTGACAAGGCAAAGAAATAAAAGTAATGAAGGCCACTGCAGGTGTCCAGGGAGGAGCTTACTTACGTCTTCAAGTCTCTGAGTTTTGACCACAGAAGTAGACTTTTTTAAGCTCCCCAGCAAGTCTTTGGGGATGCTTCTGTTTGTCCCTGCTTTTGGAAAAGATGGGGCTCAGTAAATGAGATCCCTTCCCCAGGTCATAAAGCCAGTAAATGAAAAAATTATGATTTGCCTCCATACTAATTCACCAACTTTTTCTTGTTTAGGTTAGTGCTTTGCATTCCCAGTACTTAGGCTGGTTGGCTCCAGGGCCCTAGCCAACCTCCTGCCTTCTGGGTCCTCCTCCCTCACACCTCATCCCTTAGCCCCATGGGCTGGGTCCTGACCTTGGTCCTGACTCTCTTCTCCCAGGAGGCATTTGGCAAACAGGCCCGCACCAGCTGCATGACTGTGGGCAAGTGATTGAGTTCACTGAGCCTTTGTTTTCTTACTTGTGATGTGGGCATGAGGTTATCTCGTTCGGTGGGCATTGTTGGGATTAGACAAAGCTTTTTACCCTGTGATTGACAGGCAGTGAGCTCTTGGTAGATGATAGGGAGCTCCTGTTTTCTTGGCCTGTGACCGGTGCCGAGATAGAATCTTAGGTACACTGGGTGTGCTCAGTGTGACTGGGGAGGGGGGCAGGTCAGAAAAGGCCCAGTGTAAGAGGACAGTGGCTTAGGAGATCATTGGTGGTAAGGGGAAACGATTGTGGGTCCTCTTGTCTCCGCCATGTGGATCCAGTCACACATATACATTTTTCTCTGCCACAGCAGGCTCTATTGTTCTCTCTCTGAGACCCGGTGTGTGATGCTCGGCAGGTTAACTTGATCTCGTGAGCTCAGGTTTTCTCATTTGTCTGGCAAGGGTGCTCAACCCTGGTTGAGGGGATGAAATGGGACTAACACTAGGCGGCAGCCTAGGCTTCAGGGTCCGCAGATCCTGGTCAGGGCCTGGCCACTGTGTTTGTGGGAACCTTAGTCAAGTCACTAAGTGTCCCTGAGTGAATTTTTTTCCTCCAGTGGGAGTTGGGGGATGACACAGTAGTAGTCCAGATCTCAGGGAGAAGCCGTGAGGACAAAGTGAAGCAAGGCTCATAACGTGCTTGGTCTGACATCTGGCCCAGGGAGGATTCCTAATCAATACTCATCCACCATCATCGTTAACCTGTTTCAGGGTTCCTTATGCAGACAGGGCTCGGGATGTGTGTGCCTGTGTGTGTGTGTGTGTGTGTGTGGTTTCTCCCCTGACCTCTTTCATTGGCCTGAGCCTTTCCCTTCCGGCCGGAGGTGGAGGGAGGGCTGGGGTGGGCTTTGGGAAACTCTCCTCCCTGAGCCCCTCTGGGGCTGGGTCTCTGGCAAGGTGTCTTCTGCCATCATGCCACCCTGATGGAAGTCTAAGCTGCGTTTCCCTCCTGTGCCCCTGTCGCCGGGGTTAAGGGGGAGGAGAATGGCTGCTTGTGGTTGCCTGCCTGCTCTGTGCCAGGCTCTGTGGTCTGGGCTCTCTTTCATCACTTCGGCAACTCCGTGGGGTAGGTAAGTGGCCCTGTCAGCCCTATTGCACAGGTGAGGGAACTGAGCCCACAGGTTAATGCTTAAATGAGGTCTGTCAAGGAGTGGCAGGGTCTGACCTGAGCCTACACCCTCCTCTGACTTTCCCACAAGGACATTCTTCATGTCACTCCTCTCACCCCGCAGGACTGGAGTCTCTCCCTCATGCTGGGCTGGGGAGAAAGGCGCATGGCCTAGTGGTCAGCAGCATGGATTGCAAGCCAGACCACCTGGGTTCAGATCTTAGCTCTGACAGCTGTGTGACCCTGGGCAAGTCACCTCACCTCTCTGTACCTGCCTCCTCTTCTGTAAAATGGAGATACCAGCCCTTAAGTCTTCCCTTCCCCCCGCCCCACGGTCACCACTAACCAACTGCAATGCTCACATGCCCCAAGCTCACCTCTGACCCTTCTTTTCCCTTCCAGATGTCCAGCTCGCCGCTGTCCAAGAAACGTCGCGTGTCCGGGCCTGATCCAAAGCCGGGTTCTAACTGTTCCCCTGCCCACTCCGTGTTGTCCGAAGTGCCCTCGGTGCCAACCAACGTATGTCTTCTTCCTAGACCCTGGCAGGCCGGGTGGTGAGAGTGGTGGGTGGGTGGTGGGAGTCTTCTGTATCACAGAGCATCTGTCCACACCCTCCTCTGTATCTCCCTAAACCTGTTCCTCTTCTCCGTGCCTAGGGAATGGCGAAGAACGGCAGTGAAGCAGACATAGATGAGGGCCTTTACTCCCGGCAGCTGTAAGTGGGGCCTTGGTTGGACCAAGCAGCGGAGGGGGTACTGGGAGGACAGGGTCTGGAGGGCCAGACCTTGACCCGGAACGCCCCCCAACCTGGCAGGTACGTGTTGGGCCATGAGGCCATGAAGCGGCTCCAGACCTCCAGCGTCCTGGTGTCTGGCCTACGGGGCCTGGGCGTGGAGATTGCCAAGAACATCATCCTTGGTGGGGTCAAGGCTGTCACCCTGCATGACCAGGGCACTGCCCAGTGGGCTGACCTCTCCTCCCAGGTACTTCTTGGCAGCCCTTCTCCCTGGTGGAGGTGCCAGTCCCCCGGGCTCTGCCACCACTCCCTTCCTCTCTGGCTCCCCTTTGCAGTTCTACCTGCGGGAGGAGGACATCGGTAAAAACCGGGCTGAGGTCTCCCAGCCCCGCCTCGCCGAACTCAACAGCTATGTGCCTGTCAGTGCCTACACCGGGCCTCTGGTTGAGGACTTCCTTAGTGGCTTTCAGGTACCCTGGGGGCGTACCACCCACCCTCCTGCCTAGTTTTCTCTGAATCTGTCTTTACTCATTAGTTCTCTGGTAAATGGGCTGGCCTCTGTGCCAGGTTTCATGTTGGGGATGCAGGTGGGATTCAGGCCCTGGACCTGCCTTTTCTGGGGGCGGGGGTGTGGATGGGCAGACCCACAGAGCCTGGTGGTCATCGGCACGTGCTGGAGTCACACTTCCTAGTGCGGGTCTCCAGTTGAGGTCACTCGATCTCCTCTGTTTCATTTTTTTTCTTTCTTGTGTACTTGGAACCCATAGTAATACCTACTTCTTAGAGTTTTTGTGAGGGCTAAGTGCTTAGAATAGCAGCTGGCACATGATAAGGGCTATCTGGTTATTTGTTAAATAAAAATTCTGAGGAGCTGGAAAGAGGAGTTGTGGGAGCTGAGATTCTGCCCTGGGGCATCCTGCCTCGGAATCTGAGGTAGTTGTAGGAGTTCCTCCAGGTGGGGAGGGCAGGGGAGGGAGGGAGGGAGGGCGTTCAGGCAGAAAGCAAAATCCCAAGTCACGTGTTTCAGCAGGCATTGTCTGGAGAATTGGGAGCAAGTGGGTGTGGTAGGAGTGAGCTCAGACTTGGGCTGCTGAGGGAGGGTGACTTCTGTGTCTCACCGGGAGAGGAAGGGTTGTAGGCAGGCTGTGGTGGGCGTTGGTGCGTAAATGAGTCAGCTGTGCTCCACGCTCTGCTCCTGGCTGCCTCATTACCCAGCCGGCTGCTTTGCCTGCCCTGATGGAGGGATTGGCCTTTCTCTTTCCTCTGGGTTTCACCCTGGCTGAATCTGCTACACGGTAGGTCCTTTGTGAAAGTCTCTACTGAGCCAGGGGAGATAGTTCGAGTTCCTGGCACGAACCTTCCTCCATTATTCTCTCCCCTTTGGTCCGGTGCCGGGCCTATGCCCTGAGCCTCCACCTCTCCACAGGTGGTGGTCCTCACCAACACCCCCCTGGAGGACCAGCTGCGGGTCGGTGAGTTCTGTCACAACCGTGGCATCAAGCTGGTGGTGGCAGACACGCGGGGCCTATTTGGGTGAGTGCCCCCACCCTGGTTTCCTGACCCCTGCTGGGCCCGGGCCGAGACCCCTGAGCTCTCACGGCCCTGCCCCTCAGCCACTCGGGGTTTGGATTCTGTGTGTCCTTCTCTCCCCATGTGACATGAGCGCTGTGTGATTCCCAGCAGTGATGGGCAGAATTTGCTCAGCAAGTATTCGCTGCATCTCGAGGGACACGCGGGTCCCCGGGAGCATGGGACTCTGGGGCATCAGCCCTGTTGCCTCCCTTTACAGGCAGCTCTTTTGTGACTTTGGAGAGGAAATGATCCTCACAGATTCCAATGGGGAGCAGCCTCTCAGTGCTATGGTTTCTATGGTCACCAAGGTGAGGAGACCAGCCTCAGGGCTCTGGGCAGGTGGATGGGCAGCAGCAGGCCTTCCGTCTGCTCCTGGTACCCCGAACCTGCCTCTGAGGCTCACTTCTCCTTTAACCAGGACAACCCCGGTGTGGTCACCTGCCTGGATGAGGCCCGACATGGGTTTGAGAATGGCGACTTTGTCTCCTTTTCAGAAGTACAGGGCATGGTTGAACTCAATGGAAGTCAGCCCATGGAGATCAAAGTCTTGGGTAAGCTAGGGCTGTGGAGGAATTGGGTGAGAGGATATGATCCTGGCCTCAGAGTGGGGGGAGACAGACACATGCTGCATGTCTGAGATGAACCAGAGACAGACCTACCCCCCTCACCCCCCGTCGGGGTCTAGCCAGAGCTGGTGGGCCTGGGGTGGAGGTGCTGTCTTGAGTTTGAGCTGTTTGTAGAGTAAGTCTCTGGCGTCTGTGCTGATAGGGAAAAGGTCTCTGGCGTGTGAACAGAGCAGATCAGAGGATCCATTCTTTTCTGAGCTGATGTGAACAGGGAGCAGAGAATGTCTTCTAGTGTAGACTTGGATCCAAGAGCAGAGGGTCTCATGGGTTCAGAGCCTGGGTCTTGGGCAGAGTGGAGATGGTTTCTGATGTCCGAGTAGAACCTGGCGTGGGGTCTTGGCCCCTGATGACTGGGCTCCCTGAAAATCCATGGATTTTTTTTTCCCTTATCTTGAGGGTATTGTGGGCTTTAGGGAGAGTGGGTAGCCTGACCTTTTTCCTATCTATATAGGTCCTTACACCTTTAGCATCTGTGACACCTCTAACTTCTCTGATTACATCCGTGGAGGCATTGTCAGTCAGGTCAAAGTACCTAAGAAGATCAGCTTTGTGAGTGTGGTGGATAGTAGAGGGTGGGGGTGGTTCTGGGCATTTCTAGGCTCTGATGCCCTGCCCCCCACAGAAATCCTTGCTGGCCTCACTGGCAGAGCCTGACTTTGTGATGACGGACTTTGCCAAGTATTCCCGACCTGCCCAGCTGCACATTGGCTTCCAGGCCCTACACCAGTTCTGTGCTCAGCATGGCCGGCCCCCTCGGCCCCGCAATGAGGTGGGTGAGTGGGTGGGCCAGCCAGGGCAGGTGACCTTGGCACCGAAGGCCCACTGTGCCTGTCTACTCTCCCTCCTCTTTGCCTCTCCTCATCCCTCTTCCCACAGAGGCCTGACAGTTGCCCTCTTGGTTTCTTCTGCCCCACCAGGAGGATGCAACAGAGCTGGTGACCTTAGCCCGGGCGGTGAATACACGAGCCCCGCGAGCGGTGCAACAGGACAACCTGGATGAGGATCTCATCCGGAAGCTGGCCTATGTGGCTGCTGGGGATCTGGCGCCCGTAAACGCTTTCATTGGGGGCCTGGCTGCCCAGGAGGTCATGAAGGTCAGCGTGGGTGGAGAAGCTCAGGGTCGGGGGTGTGGGCCAGGCACTTCTCTGACTCCCATCACTTACTGTCCATCTGCCCCAGTTACCCCCTGACTGCTTCCTCTCTCCTCTGCAATCCCCAGGCCTGCTCTGGGAAGTTTATGCCCATCATGCAATGGCTTTACTTCGATGCCCTGGAGTGTCTCCCTGAGGACAAAGAGGCCCTCACAGAGGACAAGTGCCACCCGGTATGCGAGTAGGGCCCACAAGGAAGATGCCATTGGGGGCATTTCTGGCGAGGCCCCCTCTGACCCTCCTCCCTTTGCACTCCTCAGCGCCAGAACCGTTACGATGGGCAGGTGGCCGTGTTTGGCTCCGACCTACAGGAGAAGTTGGGCAAGCAGAAGTACTTCCTAGTGAGTGTTTCCCTTTGATTCCCTTAGATGCCCTCTACCTGTACCTCCCAGGCCTCTGGCCACCTATTCTTGAGTCTCCAGCCTCCCAAGGGAGAGTCTTCTGGTCTTCTGGTTCTGGTACCTCTGTTGTGGGCCTTTTGCCACTGTCTTCCCTCAGGTAGCTCTGGGTTATTTCTTGTAGTTCTGGAACTTGAGGAAGTGGCACTAACCCCACTTCACCTCCCCTGCGGTCTTCGGGGGTGGTGGGGAGTGAGGAGTCATGCGTACCATCACACTTACCTGTGTTATCCCAGCCAGTCTCTGTCTCTCTTCTCTACTGCTTCCTAGGTGGGTGCAGGAGCCATTGGCTGTGAGCTGCTCAAGAACTTTGCCATGATTGGGCTGGGCTGTGGGGAGGGCGGAGAAATTGTTGTTACAGACATGGACACTATTGAGAAATCAAATCTGAACCGGCAGTTTCTATTCCGACCCTGGGACGTCACGGTGAGTGGGGTGGGAGGGGGTGGGATTTTGTCCTCTGGTTTTCCTCCTGTCTCTTGTTTCCATATTTTCTGGAAAGGAGGGAGGCCTTTTTCTTAAACTCTTTCTCTCAGCTTCTCTGCATCACTGCATCATTCAGTAAACATTTCTTGACTATCCTTGCGTTGGATCTGCAATTTTTCATCTCTTTTCTTTTTTTTTATTCTTTTTCCTTGATCTCTTATCTGTGCTGGTTGGGACAGTGTGTTGGGGGTCCCCTAGACCACCCCCAGGTTCGATGATTGACTAGGAGGACTTAGTACTCAGCTTTTAGCTGTATTGATGGCTATGATTTCTTCCAGCAGAAGGATACAGAGCAAAATCAGCAAAGGGGAAAGGCACCCTGGGAGAAGTCTGGGGGAGACGAGGCACAGGCTTCCGAGACTCCTAGTGGAGTCGCACAGGATGCACTTAACTCCCCTAGTAGCGAGTTGTGAGAACACACATGAAATGTTGTCAACCAGGGATGCTCATTAGCGACTCAGTGCCCAGGGCTTGTACTATAGGCTATATGTACATACCTAAATTCCAGCCTTCCAGAAGGAAATCAGTTGTTCAGCAGAAACCACACTTTGCATAAGCAGTCTAGGCACAGTGAGCCACCCTTATCAGGTAAGGCATGGGGAAAACCCTCCCCAAATCCAGGTTCCCAGTTGCCAACCAAGAGCCAGCCTTGCCCACAGGCCTTCCTAGGAGAACACTTGTGCTAGGTTCACTCTTCCCTGCCACGTGGACACTGGGCTGTACACAGCTTGAGCTGCAAAGCCTTCCATGGCAGACAGTGCCATGTGTGCCTGCCCAGGATCTGTTCTCCTTTATGTTCATAGACTTTGTCACCAGGTAGCCATTGGCCTAGGCACTGTGCTCGGCACCTGGGATACAGCAAGGAAATAAAGGTTCTAAGGGAGCAAGGGCAGACCGGAAGCAATCTACACAGTGTAAGGGTGAGGTTTGGGGTTTAACGTTGATAAGTACCCAAGCAAAGGGAAGTCAGACACACCCAGAGGATGGGTTGGCAGGTTTGATGGTAGGTGTTAGGGAAGGGCTCAGTTCTACAGGCCTGGAGGGTGGAAGGGTGTAGAGCACCCCCCACCCCCCAGAGCACTCCAGGCCAGGATCCTGATGGTGGGGAGAGAGATAGGAGGTGAGCTAGGGGAAATAGGGGCCAACTCCTTTACCCTTCTGTGGAGGGGGTGGGGAGGTAGGGGAGGGTTTTGAGCAGAGGAGGGATGTGACCTGACCTGGGCTTTGGCAGGATCCTGTTTTGTTTGAGAGGATGGATTCCACCCCTGAGTTCTGTTATCTGAAAGAACAGACATGTTGGGTAGGCATAGAAACAAGAGTGACTGGCCTCTTGCCTCAGATCTGCATTTGTTCACTGCTTCCCTTTCCACTGAGCCCCTGCTACCTCTGTCACAGCTTTGGCCATGTGGTGCTGTCGGCAACTGTCTCCTAAATCAAGGAGCCTTCTGAACTTAGAGCCCTAGTTCTTTCTAAACTAAGTAGTCCATGTTTAGGAGGACGGTTGTATACAGGTTTGTTGGGTGAATACACGAATAACTGAGCCCCATGTTCCCATCCTGGCCTTGTCCCCCTAGAAGTTAAAGTCTGACACGGCTGCTGCAGCTGTGCGTCAGATGAATCCACACATCCGGGTGACAAGCCACCAGAACCGTGTGGGCCCTGACACAGAGCGCATCTATGACGATGATTTCTTCCAAAACCTGGATGGTGTGGCCAATGCCCTCGACAATGTGGATGCACGTGAGTTTGGAGGCGGGCGAGGAGGTCGGGGCAGAGGCAGTATGCGCGTGCACGCATGCGTGTGTATGTGGGTCCGCTGTCTTGTTTTGCTATCCTCTATTGATTTTTTTTTGACAGAGACACACACACACACACACACACACACACACGGTCTCCCACCCCCCACCCCTCCCCGTAGGCATGTACATGGACCGCCGCTGTGTGTACTACCGTAAGCCGCTGCTGGAGTCTGGCACACTGGGCACCAAGGGCAACGTGCAGGTGGTGATCCCCTTCCTGACAGAGTCCTACAGCTCTAGCCAGGATCCGCCTGAGAAGTCCATCCCCATCTGCACCCTGAAGAACTTCCCCAACGCCATTGAGCACACCCTGCAGGTAATCAGCTGTGGGGGGAGAGGGGAGGGAGCAGGCTCCTTCTTGGCCGCTAGGCCCCCTCAGTATCACCAGCCTAAGCTCAAGACGTGCTTTCTCTTGAAACAAACCTTCCTCTCTCACTTCCCATCCAGCAGCCTGGGTCTCTAGAGTGATACATTCATTTTCTTTTATTTTGAGAAGTTGTCAACATGTAGATACACAGAGATACACAGAGAGTGGTATGATGAATACTTAAATAGCATTCCTCATGCAGATTTAATAGTTCAAGTTTTTGACACATTTTCTTAGATTGCTGTATTTTTCCTTTTCTACTGAAACGTATCACAGATACCACGGCACCTCAGTCCTTACATGAATATGCTCTGCAAGGGACATGTGTTCTGCATAACAGGGTCTCTCGACGACCTTGACATTATTGGCACTTGGGGCCAGATATTTCTTTGTCGGTGGTGGGTGGCGTCCTCTGCACCAGCCAGCGCTTAGCAGCATCCCTGGCTTCCACCCACAGGATGCCACTAGCATTCTCCTATAGTTGTAGCAATTGGGAATGTCTCCAGATGTTGCCAGGTAGCCCCCTCCCCTCTCCAGGGTGGGGGCAGCATCGCTCCCAGGTGAGAACTGCTGCTCTCTAATCAAAACCCTGCTTTTGTGCTGAGCGAAATTAATGGTTGTTTCTTACTGCCTCCTGCAGTTACCTAGGTCTTTAATGCTCCTCTTCAGGTGTCCCCAGGTATTGCTCTGAGTGGCTTCAACAGCTAGTTTCTCAGGATGATCTTGTTTTTGTGATGCGTGTGCGCACAGCCCAGAGCTCTCATCATCAGGCTGACTTTTTACAAAGTGAACACACCTAGGTGTCTGGCACCAGGGCCATGAACCAGAACCTGAGGGGTACCCGAAGAGAACTCTTGTGCTATGAGAATGGACCTGGTAGTCTTTGGGAACAGATTTCCAGATGTTTAGTTAGGAGTGTGGGAGTGAGAACCAAATAGGGAAGAACCAGTTTCCTTGGCCACTTTCCCTTCTACCTGGAGTTCGAGAGTGGGCATGTTGATATTTGTGTCCCCATTGTGATCTCATGGGGTTGTGTGTGACTGGACACAGACAGCTCTCTGTGCCTGACTCCTCTGAAATGGGGCTGAGAGCAATGTCGGCCTCTTGGTGTGGAAAGCACTTAGTCTTTACTATGTATCTGGAGCAGGTTTAGGAAACTCCGGAACTTAGTAGTTGCTTGCTTCTTTTTTTTCAACCTCGCCCAGTAGCTATTACTGTTACAAGTATCTGTTTTAGAAAGGAGGGTGCAAAGGTAAGTGTTGCCGCGTGTTTCTGAAGTCCTCAAACTAGATACTAGGTAGCAGAGCTGGGCATTGAACCCAGACTCAGGTACTAGTGAATGCATTTACTGTCCTTAGGAATTTGCATAGTGCAGAGCATCTGTCTTATTTCCTGCTCAGCCCAGAGCCTGTATGGTGGCGGCTGTTTCTGATTTGGTCTGAATTTTTTTTTCAGTTATGGTAAAATATAACTAAAAAGTTTTAATTGAGATATATCTCTAGTAAGGCACACAGATCCTAAATAATAATTTTTTTTCACACATACGCTAGTGTAACCATTGCCCAGATCAAGTTAATTGGTTTTTAAATTGAGGTGCCGGAGGGTGGGGGAGTGGGGAAGGTTGGGGAGCAGTGGCAGAGGGCTTCCCTGTTCTCCGAGCAGCGGTGTTCTAGTTGGATGCATTCGCTGATGGTCTGTCTAATGACAAGTCCCCGGTTGTCAGCCGCCACTCCATGTCGTCCATCTGCTCTGTCTTGCAGTGGGCGCGGGATGAGTTTGAAGGCCTCTTCAAGCAGCCGGCAGAAAACGTGAATCAGTACCTCACGTAAGTATCCAAGCGCCCCTTAGGCCTGTCCCCAGCCTGCCCGCCAAGGCGTCCTGCCTGCTTTCCTCACCAGTGACGCCCGGCACCAGGCCTGCTTACTTGGCAGATGAATTGGGGAAGGCTTGGGGTCTCGTACCTCTGGGGGTCAGGGCTAGCTTTCCGTGGAGGAAGTAGAGTGGTGCTGGAGCCCACTGCTAGGGCCGAGGTGTAATCCTGCTCCTCTGACTTCCTCCAATTCCCAATAGAGACCCCAAGTTTGTGGAGCGGACCCTGCGGCTGGCAGGCACCCAACCCCTGGAGGTGCTAGAGGCTGTACAGCGCAGTCTGGTGCTGCAGCGGCCGCAGACCTGGGCCGACTGCGTGAGCTGGGCCTGCCACCACTGGCATACCCAGTACTCCAACAACATCCGGCAGCTGCTGCATAACTTCCCTCCCGACCAGGTAATGCCCACCTGCTGGCCCTGTTGGGCGTGAGGCCTTTTCCCGACGCAGGAACCTGCTGCGGGCTCTCCCCATGCTCTTCGCAGTCAGGAGGCCGGCTGCAGCAGGTGCCTCAGGTACCTCAGGGCCTAGGGCTCTCCACAGATGGATTACGTCTGACCTGTTTTTCCCGTTGCCTTGCCTTCGAGCAAGAGACTTTTGTCCCTGTTTCCTTTGCCTATGGCGTGCTCTGAGTCCAGCTCAACCCCCAGGGCCATACTGATTGCAGAGGAGAAATTTGGTAGTCATTTGGTAGTCGTGGGCACAGGAATGTGCATGGGTTCGCCTCCCGGCTCCATTTGCACTGGGGCAAGTCACATAGCTTCCTCTGCACTTTGGTCTTCCACATGCAAAGTAGACAGAATAGCAGTCTACCTCACGGGGTTTTGTGAGGATTTACTGGTACTTACTGATAGGAAGTTAGTACAGTGCCTGGCAGTCCGTCAGAGTTTGTGAGGTGGCTGCATGTCTTGCACGAAGCAAGGGCCCAGGAATTGGTAGTTGTCTGCTCAGCGAGGCCCCTGGTTCAGCCTGGCGTCGGAACATTCATCTACAGGACCCTACAGTCTGGGTCTTTCATGACTGACTCCAGGAACCCTGCATGTACCCAGCTAGGAGTTCGGCTTGTTAGAGGGGCCTCTGCTCTCAAGCCCTGCCCCTCAGAAATCTCTTTGCTCTTTTCCTTCAGCTCACAAGCTCGGGAGCTCCATTCTGGTCCGGGCCCAAACGCTGTCCACACCCACTCACCTTTGATGTCAACAATGTAAGTCTCTTCCCTGGGATGTCTTTGGGTCAGGCGGAGGGTGGGTGAGAGGGAAGGAGGCCGAGACGCGTCAGGAGAGAGCCGATGTCCTCACCCTTCTGGGCCCTGCCTTCCCCCAGCCCCTGCATCTGGACTACGTGATGGCTGCCGCCAACCTGTTTGCCCAGACCTATGGGCTGACGGGCTCTCAGGACCGAGCTGCTGTGGCCACACTCCTACGGTCTGTGCAGGTCCCCGAGTTTACCCCCAAGTCTGGCGTCAAGATCCACGTCTCTGACCAGGAGCTGCAGAGCGCCAATGCCTCAGTTGGTGAGGGTGTTTGGCCAGTCGGCTTCCCAGGCCAGCTTCCCCACCAGTTCTCTGCCCCTGGCTCTGCTCTGCCACCCCAGGCCCGAGACTTCCCCACACCTTCCTTTGAGCCTCCCTTCTTCCAAAGTGTGGAGAAGGTTGGTCGGTTGGGACAAATTGTCTCCCTCACTCCTTCTCTCCCACTCTTTGGTCTTCTGTGTGTATTTGCCTTGCAAAAAAGAACTTCTCTCTGTTTCTTTTGTTTATGTTTCTCTGGGATCTGTGATCTCCACCAGTGGTCTCTCTCCCTTGACATCTGGCCCCTGTACGCCTCTTCACCCTAATACTGCCCTCCATGTTTTCTTTCCTTGGCATTCCCTACCCATCTCCCTCTGCAACTTCCCATTTCTCTCCATCTCTTTCTTTCAGCTCATGATGCATATTAGGTGAGGGCCCAAATAGTGACCCTCAGGCTTTTCAGGCCATAGAGTGTCTGCGGTCAATCACCTGTCACGGTTGAAGTACAAAAGCAGCCATATACAATGTGTAAATGAACGTGTGTGGCTGTTTTCCAGAAAAATTTTATTGATAGAGCAGGTGGTGGGCTGACTTTGGCTCAGGGCCGTAGTTTGCTGACCCCCAGCCTATGGATTTGATTTGTCTTGCCCTTCCTACCTCTCCCTGTCCATGGCCTAGATACCGCATCTGCAGCTCTGTGGCTCCCCCTGCCCCTTCCATGCTCCCCATTTCCTCTCCATCGATCTTCTCCCTTCTCCTGTTATCTCCCCATCTCCCTTCCCAAGTCTTTACCCCCTCATGTTCCTCTCCATATGTTTCTTCCCATCTTTCCTTCCACATTTTTCTTCACTTCATCCCTTTATTTCCATTTTTCTCCTTGCATACATATGTATATACATGCGTATAGCTGCCTAACCATATGTGAGATCTGTGTAATGTACGTAAGGTATGTGTGAAACGTGTGTAAATGATACATATTAAATGTGTATGAAATACATCTACATGTCTCATGCCCCATTCTCATCTCTTCCTTTTTCCCCTTCCCCATTTCTTTCCTCTATCTCTGCGTCTGTGTGTTCCCCCCAATATCCTCTCTGTATATTTTTTTCATACCCCTGTTGCCCCCCCAAAGCCATATTTTCCATGTCTCCCCACCTCTTTCTATAACATTCTCCCCAAGATTTACAGCTCTCCCATCTGGATCTGTCCATGTCCACTTCCTCGTGATGTCCTCCTTTGTATCTCTGGAGAGCTCGCTCTCTCAATATACCTGCCCCCATTCTGTCTCCTTCAGGTTTGTGCTCTCTTGTCCTGCTCTATCTCTCCGCCTTGCGCCTCCTCTCTCCCAGGATAGCTTTCTTTTTCAGGTCTTCTCTACCTGAACATCTTTTGCCCTCCCAGACCCCGCCCCCGCCCCAGCTCCTGTCTCCACCTCAGACACTGGCCTGGGATCTAAAGGGTCAGTGGTGTCCCTTTCTTCCTGCAGATGACAGCCGTCTCGAGGAGCTCAAGGCCACACTGCCCAGTCCAGAAAAGCTCCCTGGATTCAAGATGTATCCCATCGACTTTGAGAAGGTGCTGGATGGGGGCCCTGGGTGGGTAGGGGGATGGCCCAGACAGAACAGGTTTGTGGGGATCTGGAGGCAGCCCCAGGCCTCTACCGGGATTGCATCATGGGCCTGCCACATGGCCCTGAACGTATGTATAGACATTCCCAGCCTTGCCTTTGTGATCTCAGAGAACCCAGCAGGTAACTGTAGTGGAGGATACTTGTGTCCCCAGGGGCCAGGAATCCTTTTCCTCCTCCAACTCTGATCCTCTCGCCATCTCCCCGCCCTTCCCCTTCTCCCTCCCCTACTCATAAAAGGATGATGACAGCAATTTCCATATGGATTTCATTGTGGCGGCATCCAATCTCCGGGCAGAGAACTATGACATTCCCCCTGCGGACCGGCACAAGGTGAGGGGAGTCTGGACCTGATTCCACACCCACACCCAGCCTCACACTGCACCCCTCCCCCAGGCTTGAGTTCTCCACGTTCCATTCGTTCTCTGTAGGCTCTGTGCCTCCTCTATCTTAACTATCACATGTCTTGATCCTTCCTGCCTCACAGAGCAAGCTGATTGCAGGGAAGATCATCCCAGCCATTGCCACGACCACAGCAGCTGTGGTTGGCCTTGTGTGTCTGGAGTTGTATAAAGTGGTGCACGGGCACCGACAGCTTGACTCCTACAAGAATGGTTTCCTCAACTTGGCCCTGCCCTTCTTTGCCTTCTCCGAACCCCTTGCGGCACCCCGTCACCAGGTGAGGGCCTGCATCGGGGCTGATGGGTTTGAGTGCGATGTTTCTCTGTAGAGCTGGCTTTGGTTTGCTTTCATAGCCTGTCACCATGTGAGGGTTTCTGTGAGCGTGCACCTACTCCCTTTGTGCACACGTTATTCGTTTATTCATTTAACCTATTCTGTGCTAAGCACTGAATCTGCCTGTGGAAGCCCTTAGAAAAGATGGTATCTTCTAATTGTACCCTAAGAGATTATTAATAACATAATGATAGCAACTGACATTTATTGGGTGCTTATTATGATAAATACTTTCACTTGCTTCATTTGTTAATTCATTTCAAATATTTACTGAGCACCTGTGTGCCAGGTATTCTTGTAAGGGCTAGGATTGTTCATTTGTGCACTAGATTCTATAAATAACATGATAAATGATCTTAGAACCTCCAAAAAAGACCACGGTAAGGAGGACTTGAGTACCAGGTGGCAAGAGGATGGGTTGGGGCCTTATAAACGTGGGATGGTCAGGAAAGGCCCTGCTGAAGAGATGATCTATGAGCCCAGATTTGGAGAATGGGAGGAGGCAAACCACACAGGCTCCTGGAGGGGAGTGCATTCCAGGCAGAGGGATGAGTCTTTCCAGGGGTCCCAAGGTAGGAGCATGCCTGGCATGTTTAGGAAGAATAACTTGTTCGAGCAGAGTGAGAGAGAGGATTGGAGATAGGAGATGAAAACAGAGCAGGCTCCCAGTGACTAGGCCATGTTGGTTGTCGGTCACCAAAGGGCATCAGTGCTCAGGGTGCAACAGAAGCCGCATGTTTTTGACAAAGGAGGCTTGCAGTCTGACTAAGCATGTTAGCCTGAGCGATGGGGGGGGTGGGGGGACGGCGAGGACAGGACTGACGGGGCCAGACCCTGTGGTGGCCTGCAGCCCATCAGCCCAGTCCTTGTCCCGCAGTACTATAACCAGGAGTGGACGTTGTGGGATCGCTTTGAGGTCCAGGGGCTGCAGCCTAACGGTGAGGAGATGACGCTCAAACAGTTCCTGGACTACTTTAAGGTGAGGCCCCTCCCTCACTCTCATTCCACCTGCAGGCAGAGTATGCAGGCAAGGCTTGCTGGGCCGTCCACCCCCATGACACTGCTGTCTCCCTTCCCCCTCCTCCAGACAGAGCATAAATTGGAGATCACCATGCTGTCCCAGGGTGTGTCCATGCTCTACTCCTTCTTCATGCCAGCCGCCAAGCTCAAGGAACGGTTGGATCAGCCGTGAGTTGGGGGGGCGGTTCCACTTGCAGCTGTTGCACCCCAGTTCACTGCCCTTCCCCTCTGTCCCCGCCTCCCCACCCTCCTCCCTCGCTTTTTGCCTCCCTGACCCTCTGCTCCCCTGCCCCCCAGGATGACAGAGATAGTAAGCCGTGTGTCGAAGCGAAAGCTGGGCCGCCATGTGCGGGCGCTGGTGCTTGAGCTGTGCTGCAACGACGAGAGCGGCGAGGACGTCGAGGTCCCCTATGTACGATACACCATCCGCTGACCCCTGTCCGCGCCCGTAGGCTGGCCCCAGCTCCCCTCCCCACCCTCAGCCCAGGGCTCCCATCGGGCCTCTGGCAGTGGCCCAGCTAGCCACGCCTGGTGTTCCCTCCTCATTCCCCTCCCTGCACCCCTCATGCCGCTGCTTTCTACCTTGTTTGGAACCTGAATCCTAATAAAGAATTATTAACCCAGATGGGGCATGCCCTGCTGCTTCCAGGGAAGGAAGGGGCTTCTGGAGTGGTTCTGTTCAGGTGGTAACCCACAGGGCTCAGCCCGATCCCAACTGCCAGTTGCCTGGGCAGAGAAAATGTGGGAATTGCCACATTGGAAAGAGATGGAGGCATAGAGCACAGGTACCTGGGTCCGCGTGACTATATTTGAGCTGGATTCAAATTCCACCTTGTCCAGCTCTCCAGCTTCTAACTCCCTGCCATGTTGATTTTGAGAGGTAGTAGAGAGTCGTGTTTGAGCAAACCCTGTAACTTCTCTAACCTTGTTCTTTCCGTGAAGAAGAAAGTCAGCTGTGACCCATCAGCCAGGGCTTGGTCAGCATGGATTATGTCCCTGGAGAGACAGATCCCTTCCCATCTGGCTTAAAGCACTGAGCCCTTGGACAAGTCTTCACCATCCTGGTTCCCAGCACCAGGAATGCCTATGGAGCCCTTGTTCAGCTTCCCAGTTGCAGGGGGCCTGAACAACTCTGTTGGACTGAGGAATGTCCATGACTACGCAGACTTTGCAGTTTTTAATGAAAATATTTGGCTGAGAACATCTGTGGAGGAAAAGACCCTTTCCCACTCCACCCTTCTCCCTCCTCAGGTCTGGTCTGCTTGTCCCTAGGCCTCCTACCTTTGTGAAGAGAGCCAGCTGTGGGTTGTTGATTGGTTGGAGCAGGCTCACCACAGTGCTGCTCCCACCCCGCCCCTGCCCTCAGGACTGCAGAGCTGCCCATGCTAGTCCTTGGTCTTGACTGAGGGCTCCAGATAGTTGAAAGCACCAATCAGACTGGCCACCTGGTCCCTGGGGATGCCATTCATACCTCTCCCTCACCCAGCCAGAAGCCCAACTTATTTCTCCCACTTAAAAACAGACCCCTCATTCCTTCATTCACCTAGGGTACTGGGAATAGCACAACCTATCCCTGAACCTGGCCTGACACTCCTCACAGCTTGCCCCCACATCTGCCGCCTCCCAGGCCAGCTCCAGACCCCAGGCACAGCCTATGCCCCCGTCTGCCTCCCTCTCATGATTATTTTTGCCCTGGCCTGCTCTGCTTAGGTAACCTCATCCTTCCATACTTCCTTTTCATTCCCCTCTAGGATGTTGGAGACTGAAGTGCTTTACCTCTGGCATCTATTAACTAGTGATGCTAACTGTTTAGGTCAAGTGGAGAGGTTTTCCTGCCAGAGATACTTTTCTCCATTGCCGTTTAAGAGTTCCCCAAACACTCTACACCTTGGTCCACTGCCGCTACCGTCTGACACTTGAACACAAACTTCTGCCCCCTTTCAATACTATCCCAGCTCCTCGCCCACTATCTCCCCCCATTATAACTCGTGATTCTCCAGACACTTCTGTGCCTTTGTTCGCCGCCGAACTCCTGGATCACCTTCCTCTCATTCGTACCTGAAACGCTTCTTTATCAAGAAAAGCTTCAGCAGGACCCCCTGAATCCTGGTTATATCTCAGTACTCTCCCATGTGCCATTTTGTGTCCTGTTTGGCTACCATTGTAACACCAACAAGATAGAAGACCAGAGTTCAGTGGGCAGGGTTTGGGTCACTTCACTGAGCCCCCTGCATCAGGCAGGCACATAGGGAAGGGTGTTACATGGTTGTCTCTTGACCTAGAGCTATTTGCCATCGAACATTTGCCCCAACATTTGTTGAGTGCTTACTATGGGACAGGTATTATTCTAGGCATTGGAGACAACAATGGATAAAAAAAAAAAATCCCTGCCTTGAAGGGTGTGCGTGGGTATGTGTCGGGGGGCGGGGTGCCTCATGTTCTGCTAGGGTGAGACCCAGAACAAACACAAGTAAATTGTAAGAAGTTGACAAGTGTCATTCAGAAGGTTTGTAGGGCTAGGTCTGGGGGTCTCGAATGGGATGCAGGTAGACATTTTTAAATAGGGTATTCGGGGAAGGCTTCATGAAGGTGACATTAAAGCAAGGACTTGGAAGAAGTGAAGGGATGAGGCATGTGAGTATCTAGAAGAATATTCCTGGCAAAGGGAACAGCAAGTGCAAAGTCCCTGAGGCTGGATTGTGCTTGCTTTATTCAAAAACAGCTTGAAGGGAACAAATGCGTCTGGAGCGGAGGAAGAGGAAGGAAATGAAAATGAGGTCAAAGAAGTAATGGACCTGATGGTCTAGCCCACGGTGGACTTCTGTCTTTGTCAAGTATTTCCACTCCCATCATGCTCTGATAAACCCTCGCTAGTATGAACCTTACTAGAATACTCTAACCGGTGTGATCAAGGCTGCCATAAAAAGAAGCCCAGAAGAGGCGGGGAAGCTGGCTTTGGACTGAGATGCAGTGTAAGGATGTCCCAGAAGGCCTGCCAAAAGCTGCCGCCATTTGAGCCAGGCTTGTTGACAGTGTAGGAGTTTTCCAGGCATAGAGGAGTGAGGGCTTAAGGTGTGCTGGCAGTGCTTGACACAACAGGCGCTCAATAAATAAAACAGATAACCGCAGACCTGGGGAGAGCCACGGGCGGGGTTCTGGCAGACAAGAGGTAACTGAGAGCTGGCAGGCAAGAAACCCAATTCAGGGTGCATACGCAAATACTCGCGTGAGGTGGAAAAGAGGTCTCCTCCCGACCCAAAGCCCCAAGCATGCGCAGTAACGCACCTTCCTCTCTTAAGGTCCGCCTTCCCTCTTTTCTCAGCCTAGGCTCCACCCCGTGCGTCTTGCTTGGGTGGGAGAATGGGAGGGGTTAGAGGAGGGGCGAAAGACGATTGAACGCTCTTTTGATCAATCATCTTGCAGAATATTCGTTCTGTGGCGAGAGAGGCGCTCCGAACAAAAAGAAGTGTCCGCCCCCGGCGCTGAAAGCCAATGAAAACCTGGAGGAGGCGTGGCACGGATCAGTGAAATCACGCCTCTTCAGCTCAGCCACGCCCTTCATTCTTGCTCTGCCTCACCCCAGGGGGCAAATCCGATTGGCTGGGCGACTACCTCAAAGGGCGGGGCCGCACACGTTCACAGTGGGAAAGAGCCAGAGGAGGTGGGGGGGTGCTGGGCGGGGTTAGACTCTGTCCTATCTAAGGTGGTAAAGGCCAATGATTCTCCAGGCCGCCTCTCCTAGAAAAGTCATCTTCTCGCGAACCTTTGAAATTCCTGCCTTCCGAGGCACCTCAAGGGACTCAGACTGACTGCCTCATTTGTCTTTTTCCTCCTTGCCAAAGTCCCGTTTGCCACCATGGGGATGTACCAAGTGAGACGAAGTAGGGGGACCGAGTGGTGACCGGCACGTTGGTTACCGGCTGCTGCCCACCTTGGCACTAGCAAACTTCTAGCAAGATCGGTACTGAGTACTAAGCAACCTCTACACTTCCCCCTGGCGCCGTTCCAGGGCTGGCGCCACATTCCCCGGTGGGCGCGCAATGGCCGGGCCCCCTCCCGCTGCGGACGGGTCTTTTGGTACATGCAGTCCGAGGTGAGTCCCCTCCTTCCCACTTCAGCCTTTTCAGCGCGTGCGTGCGCATGCGTGGAGCGCGGCGCGCGCGGCGGTTGGGCTGTTGGGTGTTCGGCCCTGGGATCTGCCGCGTCTCCGCAAGCAGTCGGCTCTGAGCCTCGAGCCGCCGTGAGCTCTCGGGTTCGAGCGGGCGCCAGCGAGCCCGGGGGCATCGCCCGCAGCGGCCAAGCTCATGGCCGGCTGAGCGGGACGCCGCCTCCGCCTCAACCGCCGCCGCCGCCGCCGCCTCCTCCTCCTCAGCCGGCGGCGGCCCGGGCCCAGCAGCCATGGCCGAAGACTACTGGGACGGGCGCCTGCGGCGAACAGGAGGAGAAGGAGGTCGCGCGGCCTCAGCCCGGGCCGCCGCCCCAGGCGCCGCCGCGCCGGCCCCGCGGCGCTGAGGTTGCTCGCGCGCCCCCGCCGGTGAGCGCGTCCCCGAGACGTGGGGTGGGGGCTGCCCTTCTTCTTGCAGAACCAACCCAGACCCCGGGCGGTGCCCAGGGGTCTGGGCTGCACCCCTGGCATGTGCCCCCTCCCCCAGCGAATTTCCCAGAGTGCACCGGGGCGGGGGGTCATTCGGGGCCTCCCTGACCTTGGCCCCGCCCTGGGCCCGGTCTGGGAACTGGGGATGGGCAGTCCTGTGGGTGCTAATGGGGAGCAGGGTGATCAAAGGACTAGAGGATGTGGAAGTGGGTGGTGAAAGACTCGAGCTTTGCTAATGGCCTGAGCTGTGGAGGGGTCGGAGCGTGTGATAATAAGTCTTAACCGCTGTGTAGGGCTTGAGGCCCAGCGTGTGCTAATGGGGGAGGGCAGTGAAGGGCCCCGACCGTGTGTGATGGGGGAGAGCATGTTAGGAATGCTGAGGTATGCAAACAGGGTTATAGGTGTGGAGAGACCCCCGTGTGTGTTAATGGGGGTTAAGGTGGTAGAGATAGCAGAAGGGATGCTAATAGGATCAGGGCTCTGAAGTCCTGTGTGTGTGACTGAGCATCAGGATGGTGTCAATACTGTGTATTCGTCCGTGAGGGACTGCAGCATGCTGAGGTCCAGAGAGTGCTCATGGAGGTCAGGGTAGTGGAAGAACTCTAGTGTTGAGTGTTGCTAATGGGGGTCATAGCTGTAAAGGGTACATGTGTGTGTTAATAAAGGTTGGGTAGTATGAGGCCCAGGATATGCTAACGGGGACAGAGTGGTGGAAGACCTGAGCCTGTGCTACTGAGTACCAGAAGTTATGGATATATGTGAGGTGGGAGGGCACAGTGGTGAGGGAAATGTCTTAGCATTGTTAGGAGGTCCAATATATTAAGGATCAAGATGGGGTGTGTGTCCCCGTGTCCATTCGTCCCCAACCATCCATGAGGATGGGGTGTGAGACTCCAGGATGCGATAAGGGACAGTTACATATGAAAATCTAGTGACCAGCCTTGGAGGTGCTTAAATGTGTGCCATTGGGGGAAGAGTCAGAGCCGTATCGGGTCTGGAAAATGCTAGTGAGCATCAGAACGTTGTGAAGACAGTGTGCTTTTGTCCATGGGGGGCTGGGGTGTGTTGAGGTTCCAGGGGGTGCGGTAAGGAGAATCGGGATTGTGAAGGGGTTCAGGTGTGAACCAACAGGCATTATAGGTGTGAAAGATTTGAAGCAAAGAGAAATAAAGGACAGGAATATGTGAAGGTCTAGGTGTGATAAAGTGGATTCAGAACCATGGAGGGCTGAAGTGTGTGCTAATGGTGCTCCAGGCAGAGTGAAGACCTGGGTGCGCTAATGAGGGTCAGGCCATTATAGAACACTGTGTTGGTATGTCCCTGGGGAATGGGGCTGAGTGAAGGGTTCAGGGTGTGCTAATGGGGAGGCACTGTGTGAGGCCCAGTGTGTGCTAATAGAGGTCAGGGTGAAGTGAAGGTCCAGCTTGTGCTGATGGGGGGTGGTGGGGACAGGGTAGTGAGAAGACCAGAATATGGGTTTACTGATAGTTTTGCCTGAGTGGGCAAAACAGGTCAGGGACTGGCAAGTTGCACCTCATGTTAATGAGATTCAGGGCAGTGTGAAGGTCCAGTGAGTGCTAATTTGGGTCAGCTGTAGAGGGTCCCAAGTGCATGTTAATAGGGGTCAGAATCATGCACAGGGAACAGCGTGTTAATGGGGGTAAGTGCTTTGGAGAAGCTAACGGGCAACTTGGCCTAGGAGGCACCCAAGAGTGTGGCGGTGAGAGTTAACTTAGAGGGGCCCGAGCCTATGCAAACAGTGCTCTGCTCTGTTGGGGCTTCCTGTGCTGATGGGGGTTAGAAATAAATGGGGAAATTGCAGGTGCTGTTAAAATGCAGGGAGGCCTTCTTGAGGGGCCAGTTTATGCTTATAGGGGTCTGGACAGGATGAGGATGTTGTGTTCTCGGTGCGAGTTGTGTGGTGACCGTGATGACTAGAGTATGATGACTATGTCTTCAGTGGACAGTGTGGTGTGAGGTGATGAGTGCCTTTGGGGGTGAGAGTATTCTGAGGATGGGTGTATGTCCTCGGAGGGTCAGGAAGGACATATACCCTTTTTTTGAGTGGAGTTGTGTATCCAGTTTCTTGTTCCTTCCTTTACTATTCTGAACTCTTAAAAAGCTCAGAAAATGGAAATAATAATATTTAAAAGTTTTGTTGTATATTAATGTTCAAGTGTCTCTGTTCACAAAGGTCTGCCCAGGGCACCCCTGCTGGGAATGTTACGTGATACACAGATTTTGTATCCTGTCTTCCTAAAATCCCCCCAAAACTGAACTCTGGAACATGTTCAGCTCTTGGAGTTTCCAGTTAAAGGTCATGGACCCTGGCTCCTTCTGGCTCCCTCCTCATCTTCCATCCAGCCCTACTTACGGTCCCCCCAGATGCCCAATTCCCTGCCACTACAGGCAAAGCCGACTGAGTATTTGTACCATGGATGCAAGACTGCCTTTGGGGCTGGCCATGCTTCTCCTTCTTCACCTTCAGGTCCAGTGTTCAGCCTACTGGATCAGGATTTTTGTGGTTCTCCTGGGTTCTCTGAATGGACCTCATCCTCTTTGCTGGGGTCTCTCTGCTAGGCTGGCACCTCTGCTCCTCCTGGGGGTGGTGAGGCCAGGCAGGCAGAAGCAGGGTATAGGGACCAGTGGGGTAAGCGCCTGATTTCCAGGTAACAGACGACCCACTTCTCTCCTCGAATCCAGCCCCACCTCATCCTCCCACCTCCTCTCTAGCTCTACTTCCCTTGGGCCCAGGGCCATCTTAGGCCCGCTGTGAGTCCAGATGGTTCCTAGGCCAGATCTTTCCCCCACCTTGCTGGCCTGGAGCCCAGGAGGAAGCAGAAGAAGGCCAGCCTAAGCCTTTTGGTGGCCCTGTTCCCTCCAGCGGCCCCATCTAGGTCATCTTCCCGCGATGCCAATGTCCCTGGGCCACATTTTCTGGAGTTGTTCACAAGTAGCAGACCTACCCTGCCCATCCGGGTGGGGATTGGTCTTAGGCCCTCAGCCCCCTGATTCATTAATTTCTGCCATAAGCACTTTTTGAGCGTCTACTCTGTGTCAGTCACTGTTCCAGGTCCTCAGGATATAGCCGTGACCTAAACAGACAGAAATCTACCCTGGCGGAGCTGATCTTCTAGTTATGGCGGTGAGGAGACAGACAGTTAAGAATATAGAAACCAATAAGTCGGTGGTATCATTTCTGAGGAGGTGATAAGTGCTGGGGGGATAATTTGGCAAAGTAAGGGGGAGCTCAGTATGGTTGAGATTTTAAGTAGGGTTATTTGTGGAGGATTATCCATGGAAAAGGTGCTATTTGAGCAAGGGTCTGAAGAGGGTGAGGGAGTGAGCTATTTTGAAATCTGGGGGACGGGTATTCCACGCACCAGGAGCAGCCAGTGCAAAGGGCCTGAGGTGGGACTGCTGGTTGTGGTTGCAGAACAGCAACTGGCAGTAGTTGTGGGGGGAGGTGAGGCCAGGAAGCTAATGGGGTGAATAGGATAAGACCTTGTGGGCCACCCTTGAGGACTGGGACATTTATTTGGGGTGATAAGGGAGATGTGCACTCTCAAGTAGAAAAAATTTTTATAAGGCCTGGCTTATAAAAATCTTGAGTGGGACCCATAGGGTCCCAACCTGGTTGAAACTTTCCAGGAGCCCTCAGGACAGCTGCTGTCTGTTGAGATTCAGCACTCCCCACAACCTACCCAGTGGTTGGGTCTGGGCAGGACTCCCCTCTCCGTACACCCCTCACTTGAGTAGACCAGTGGGGTAGTCCACTTAGTCACCGTGACAATGGTTGCTGGGGAAGGCGGGCGGGTCCTTATGGTTGTGGGGAACATTCTGCCTTGGCAGTTGGGGGGGTGATGTGGGGCTGGTGCCGGCGGAACATGCCATTCTATGGGCGAGTCCAGGGCCGTATTGGTGGCCCCTCAGTCCTGGGAGAGCGCCTCGCCCCACCCACAGCTGGGCCCATCACCGCCACTGCACCTGAGAATGCCTGCTGTGGGGGCCTTTGTTCCCACAGTGAGGCTGCCCCCATAGAGGCCAACAGTCCACCAGTTGGGCCCTTGCCCTCAGCCAGCCACCCAGGCCTCAACACCCAGGTGTGCTACTCAGGAGTGGGGTCCCCAGGGGCTGGCTGTAGGTGGGTGGGCACTGACAAGAGTCCCCATCTGTGCCAGGTTTCTGGGAATCCCAAGTGTTTCAAGGCCTCCACAGTGGTTGGGTGGGCACTGACACAGGTTCGTGTCAGTGTACCTCACTAAGTTGTCTTGGGCTTTAGGGGGCCCGTGATGGTCAGGCAAGTGCTAACGTGGGACCCATTCCCATCTATCCCTCCTGCTCAGGTCGCCATGGATCGGATGAAGAAGATCAAGCGGCAGCTGTCGATGACACTCCGAGGGGGCCGAGGTGTGGACAAGACCAATGGTGCCCCCGAACAGATAGGCCTGGATGAGAGTGGGGGTGGCGGTGGCAGTGACCTTGGAGAGGTGCCCACTCGTGCCGCTCCTGGGGAACCTCGCTCCGGACGGGGCCCACTCAGCTCTGCACCAGGTAGGTCCACTGATCACTCCTGCCCCCAGCACTGGTCCCCGGGAGCTGCCTCCCAGCCTAGTTCCCCTTAGACTTGTATTATTTCCATTTTCCTTTCTCTATTCTCTTCCCCTCCCTGCCATCCTCTCAGCACCCTCTATCTGTCCATCTGTGTCCCTCTCCTTGGCTTTGTGCCCAGGCCTCAGGGGGAGGAAGAGTGCCCTGCCTGCTGCAGCTGCCCCAGCCTTCCCTTTGCCCTTCCCCTGCACTCCGCTATGGCCCCCTCGGGCCTACGGGTGCCTGCCTGCCCGGTGCCCACCTTCCCAGGGCCTTTGGCTACTCTGCTGCTGCAGGCCTCCTGGCCCTGGGCCAGCACCAGTCTCAGCTCACCCCTGGAATGGGGGTGCTCCACTAGGTGACTATTGCCCCTCCACCCCTACTCAGCCCACGCGACCTGTCTGAACCTTCCTGGGCCTTGCCACCCTCGCCTGAGGGACTCCAGGCGGCTTGGAGGGCTTGTGTGTATGTGTGTGATGAAGCAGTGTGTTCCACAGGGGAGGGGGTTCCTGGGGCTCTGGACCTCAACTGGTCTGCCCTCCTCCCCCTGTCCTCACTACCAGAGATTGTACATGAGGACTTGAAGATGGGGTCTGATGGGGAGAGTGACCAGGCTTCAGCCACGTCCTCGGATGAGGTGCAGTCGCCAGTGAGGGTGCGCATGCGCAACCATCCCCCACGCAAGATCTCCACCGAGGTGCTTAACCCTGTCTGGCTGGTGGTGGGACGAGAGAAGAGGGTGGAACCCGGGAAGGTGGCACTCATGGTCTTCCCACCTGTCTTGCCTACTAGGACATCAACAAGCGCCTGTCACTCCCAGCCGACATCCGGCTGCCTGAGGGCTACCTTGAGAAGTTGACCCTCAACAGCCCCATCTTCGACAAGCCCCTCAGCCGCCGCCTCCGCCGCGTCAGCTTGGTGAGCGTCTCCTGCTTCTGGCCTCGCCTCACCTCTGCCCACTTCTCTCTTCCCCGGCCCCTCCCGTGAGCCTGCTTCAATCTGCCCCTTTACCCCACAGTCTGAGATTGGCTTTGGGAAACTGGAGACGTACATCAAGCTGGACAAGCTGGGTGAGGTGAGAGCCAATTGGGAGGCCTGTGGTGGGGATAAGGGGCCGCGAGAGCTTCCTGCAGCCTCCAGCTCCTTTCCTGTCACTCTTCCTCACACTCCAGGGTACCTATGCCACCGTCTACAAAGGCAAAAGCAAGCTCACAGACAACCTTGTGGCACTCAAGGAGATCAGACTGGAACACGAAGAAGGGGCTCCCTGCACCGCCATCCGGGAAGGTACAGTCACCCAGGAAGGCCGTCCCAGGCTTCCCGGGCTCTCCCCATGTCTCATCCATACACACCCCACAGTGAGCACAGAGCCTGGGGGTTTTGGGACTTCGCTTCTGACACTCTGGCCTTCAGTAGAAAGTGCCCATCGTGCGGATATCTAGGTCATAATTGAGGTAATTGGGGATCTGTTCCTGTTCGGAGAAGAGACCAAGGAATTAGAAAGCCAGGTGCTTGCTTTGTCCGCTTCTGAGAGCACCCATGGAAGTGCTAACGTTTCCTTGACATGACAGTTTCTAGTCTGACTGGCCCACGGAATGAGCTTGAATTGCGTAGAGGTTACATGTGCAAACTCAATTTCATAGAAGCTGAGAGCCTTTGTACTGAGGGTTGAAGCAAAATCCCTTTGCAGAAAGCAAAGACAGGTTGTGAATATCTAATGTCACATAAGCCTGGGGCTGTAAGCCCAGGTTCTTGCTTCTTGCTGCAAACTTCTTCTCTGAGCCTTAGTTTCCACATCTGGAACAGGAACACCCCTCCCTAGCACCGGGTGGGATAGAGCCAGTGGCTATGAGCCATCACCCCAGAGTGCACGGGGAAAGAAAGGAACCTTGGCCTCATCCCTGTCTGGTCCTCACCCTCGCCTCTATCCTGAGGGTGGGGTCCTAACTCTTCCCCCATCTCATTCCCATGCTTCCTGCAGTGTCCCTGCTCAAGGACCTCAAACATGCCAACATTGTCACGCTACATGACATTATCCACACGGAGAAGTCCCTCACCCTTGTCTTTGAGTACCTGGTAAGGTTAAGTGGTGGTTGGTCCTGGAGGGAGGTGGGGAGATGGCCACTGTCCCCTCTTTTCTCCTGTATCTCCTCTCCTCTCCTCAGGACAAGGACCTGAAGCAGTACCTGGATGACTGTGGGAACGTCATCAACATGCACAACGTGAAAGTGGGTGTGGGGCAGGAAGCGGGGGCACACGGGGGCCCCCACTCACCCACTCCACCCCACAAATCTCCCAGAAACAGACTTTTCCGTAATGGCTTTTTTGCTGGGAGCCCTTGGAGGGCATTGGGACCCTGTCCTCTTCCGTGAGATAAGGCTCTGGGCTCAGTGTCTGTGTTTGGGAGGGGGAGCAGTGTCTGCTGGGGGTCGGGCTGCTGGATATACTTTGACCTCCACCTGCCTTTCCTGGGTCCCTAGCTGTTCCTGTTCCAGCTGCTTCGTGGCCTGGCCTACTGCCACCGGCAGAAGGTGCTACACCGAGACCTCAAGCCCCAAAACCTGCTCATCAACGAGAGAGGAGAACTGAAGCTGGCAGATTTTGGTACCCTGGCCTCCCCCTGCTTCCCCGTGACGCCCCAGCCTTATCCTCTCCTTCATGACTACCTAATCTCAGTCCCCTTCAGCTTCTCCAGGCTTTGCTTAAGATGCTCTCCATCCCAGCTGTCCTCTCCCCCAGACCGCCAGGGACCTCCTCAATTCCAGCTGCCCCTTCTCTCAACCTCCCAGGCCTGGCCCGAGCTAAGTCGATTCCAACGAAGACCTACTCCAATGAGGTGGTGACACTGTGGTACCGACCCCCTGACATTCTGCTTGGGTCCACGGACTACTCTACCCAGATTGACATGTGGTGAGGACAGGTGGAAGTGTGGCAGGAGCTGTGTAGTGAAGGCGGTGGCTTGGTCACAATGGCCAGTCAGCCGACTGCCTCCCTTTTCACTGTGCCCTCCCTGCCTAGGGGTGTGGGCTGCATCTTCTATGAGATGGCCACAGGCCGGCCCCTCTTCCCAGGCTCCACTGTGGAGGAACAGCTGCACTTCATCTTCCGCATCTTGGGTGAGGAGGAATGGGCCCTAGGAGCTGTGGGGACATTTAGTGATGCCCTGTGGATGCTTAGGGTAATTCTTCTCCACCAGGAACCCCAACCGAGGAGACGTGGCCAGGCATTCTATCCAACGAAGAGTTCAAGACATACAACTACCCCAAGTATCGAGCCGAGGCCCTTTTGAGCCATGCACCCCGGTGAGACTGGTGGGTGGGTGGGCAGGTGTTAGGGGCCAGAGTGCCCAAACTCAACTTAAAGCAGGTCCCCTTGTCCTTGCTGTAGACTTGACAGCGATGGGGCTGACCTCCTCAACAAGCTGCTGCAGGTGAGTCCACCTTCCTGGGCCAGCCTTGGGGGTTAGGGGATTCTAGGGGTGGGGAAACGGGGGAGCTCCAGGGGTGGGGAGGAAGAGAGTCCTGCTTGTTGAAGGTGTTCAGTACACTGCCGCCGCCCTCACTGCCCCTTGCCCTCCCCACACCTGTCCCCCACTCAGTTTGAAGGTCGCAATCGGATCTCCGCAGAGGACGCCATGAAACATCCATTCTTCCTCAGTCTGGGGGAGCGGATCCACAAACTTCCTGACAGTGAGTGAAGCTGGTGGGGGGCTGGGGGGGACAAGACGCTGGGCAGGTTGTGCAGGGCTCGGGCTGTGTTACCTCTGGGGTAGCACATCCTTGTTCAGACACGTGATGCATTTATTACAAAAATTAACTTGGTTTTCGGTTCCTTTTTACCTTTCCTGGGAATTTTCAAACATACATAAAGATAGATGCAACATCACTTTCCCTTTTTCTAGTAAACATTTTCTTATAAAATATGTATGAAATGCACAGATCGTAAGTATACATCACAATGAATTTTCACAAACTAAACACACCTGTGTAACTGGCATACGGGCCAAAAAATAGGATATGAGGGACGCCTGGATGGCTTAGTCTGTTAGGCGTCTGCCTTTGACTCAGGTCATGATCCCAGGGTCCTAGGATCAAGTCCTGCATCAGGCTCCCTGCTCAGCAGGGAGTCTACTTCTCCCACTCCCTCTGCCTGCCGCTCCCCCTGCTTGTACTTGTGCGCACGCGTGCTCTCTCGCGCTCTCTCTCTCTCTCTCTCTTTCTAACCTTAAAAAAAAGAAAGAAGAAATAAGATATGAGGAGCTTCCCTGAAGGTGCCCTCTTATTTCGTTTAGTTATCCCTAACCCCTTCCCAAGGATTACCCACTAGTTGGACTTCTAACAGCATGGGTTTTCCCCATTCTTGGAACTATGCAGAAACGTAATCACACAGGGTGTTCTCTTTTTTTATTTTAAAGATTGATTTATTTCCAATAGAAAGTGTGAGTGAGGGGCTCAGAGGGGTAGGAAGAGAAGTCCTCAAGCAGATTCCCAGCAGAGCATGGACCCCGACACGGGTTTCAATCCCAGGACCCTGAGATTATGACCTGAGCCAAAACCAAGAGTTGGACATTTAACTGACTGAGCATCCAGGCACCCCAAAGATTTATTTGTTTTGGAGGGAGTGTGTGGTGGGGAGGGGTTGAAGGAAAGGGAGAGAGAGTAGAGTCTTAAAGCAGCAGAGCCTGACACGGGACTCAGTTTCAGGATCCTGAGATGACCTGAGCCAAAACCAGGAGTCCCGACGCTCAACTGACTGCACCACTCAGGCGCCCCTTTATATATTTGGGGGCACCAGCCTGGTTCAGTTAGTGGAGATATGACTCTTGATCTTAGGGTTGTGAGTTTGAGTCCTACGTTAGGTACAGAAGTTACTTTAAAAAAAATAAATAGGGGCACCTAGGTGGCTCTGTTGGTTAAGCATTTGACTCTTGGTTTTGGCTCAGGTCATGATCTCAGGGTAGTGAGTTCAAGCCCCACATTGGGCTCTGCGGAGTCTGCTTGTCCCTCTCCCTCCCCTCTGTCCCTCCCCATACTCCTCTTTCTATCTCCCTCTCTCTTTTTCAAATAAGATTTTTATTTTAAAGATTTTATTTGACACAGAAAGCGACCACAAGCAGGGGGAGTGGCAGGCAGAAGGAGAGAGGGAGAAGCAGGCTCCCAGCTGAGCAGAGAGCCCGACATGAGGCTCAATCCCAGGACCCTGAGATCGTGACCTGAGCCGAAGGCAGACCTTAACCGAGCCACCCAAGAGCCTGCCCCAATAAGATCTTTTTAGGAAAAAAAAAATAAGTAAAATTATATATATTTATCTATTAGACCAAATAATATGAGTCCCCAAGTATTCCCAACAGGTCATTGACTTGTGGCCAATATGGTTTTATCTGTACTCCCTCTGATTATTTTGAATCAGATCCCAGATGTGTCATTCATCTATAAATTTCAGCATGTGTCTCTAAAATATTTTTCATAACAATATTATATACCTTAAAAAATGGCCCACTTCCTGCATCTCCCCACTAGATTAAACTAAAATCCCAAGCACCATCATCTAGACTCAGCAGGTGGTAATTGCAGTACCATTATCACACTTGACAGAATTACTGATTTTCTGGCATTTATGTAATGGTCCATATTCCATATTCCCTAGCTGTAGCTGGTTTGTGTGTAAGGATTGTTTGATAGGCGAAAGTCAAGCCTCTCAAAGAAAAGGCAGCTTTTTCTAACTCCCCCAAGGGGGCCATGTGGGAGGTGATCCTGGATGGCTCTGTGGGTCATTTCCCAGTGTCTCTCTTCATCCACAGCTACTTCCATATTTGCACTAAAGGAGATCCAGCTACAAAAGGAGGCCAGCCTTCGGTCTTCATCAATGCCTGACTCAGGTAAGTGTGGCCCTTGCCCTCTTCCCTGCCCCAGCCACCTTCCTGCTTACCCACCAACAGCCATCCGCTCTGCTTCCCCCTCCAGGCAGGCCAGCTTTCCGCGTGGTGGACACCGAGTTCTAAGCTGAGTTCTAAGCCACAGACCGAGGCCCCAGCAGGCAGCAGCTGGAGGGATGCCACTCCCCTCACAGGGCAGCCCCCAGCCGCATCCTCCTCGCTTGCTGCCTGCCTACCTGCCTGACTCATGCTCGCCTGCCCACATGTTCCCGCTGCCTGTCCGAACACCCGACCATTGGCCTGTCAGCCCACCCATTGGCCTGTCTGCTGGGTGCTAACAAAGCTCTCATCGCTCCTTCGCCTGGTTTGTCTGTCTTGTCTGTCTGTCTGTCTCTCTCTGTCTCGGTAGTTGCCGGCGGACAGCATGGCCCTGCCAGCCTCCCACGCTGAGGCCAGGCCTTTTACCCCCTCACCATCATACCTTCCCCCAGGACCACTACCCCACGGCCAGCCAGGGGTCCGGAGCTAGCCTGGGCTGGGGGATCTCGACTCAGGATGTGGCAATGCCTTGGGTCTGAGGCTTCCCCTGCCTGCTTTCTTGCCTGCCCCACCTGCCTCATGTTGTGTGGGCCTTTTTTTATTTGTTTCATTCATTGTTGTTTTTAATTATTTTAAATGAGGTTTTCATTTTTTAAATGCAATATCTCTGTATACAGACTGGCTGGGCCCCACCCCCTGCGTGTGGCCCTCCCACAGTATTTTGTGCAATGAAGCCCCGCTCCCAGCCTTTCCAAGGCAGGGACACAGCCCCTATTTGGAACCCTGACCATCACCAGACCCTGGGGTCGGCTAAGGGAAAGCATGCCTTGACCATTCGCCTTCCTACCCCCCCCCCGCCCGGCCCGCCATCCTCGGCCACAGGGGGACCTGCGGACTACCGGAGACTCTCTGGGAGGTGGACGAGGTGGGGGGCCCCCACTCTTTCCCTCTTGCTGTCCCATAGCTGGGGCCTCCTTCCTTCTCAGGGTCTCCTTAACCCAACCCTCCCGCCCCTGTCCCACTCGGTGCTGTTGAGTAGGGCCCTGCCAGGAACTGACCAACTCTTCAAGGAGCCATAGTGTGTATATGTGCACAAGCAGGGGCAGAGGGGTGCATGGGGTTCGGGCCCAGGTGTTACCCCTGAACCCCTGGGGAGGGTGAGGCAGGGCAGGGACAGTGTCTGGGGTCAGTCCCAGATGGGTGGTTACTTCCCCGTCCTCCACTCTAAACCTGGGGCCCTCAAATGGGGTGGGAGGGCTGGGGTGGGGGCCCTCCTAGTGGGGTTTGGGGGGTTGGGTTCCTGAATGCACCATAATCGCTGTATGAAATATTAAAAAGTCTAAAGTGAAAAACCTGATTGCAAGTCCCTGCAGGGGTGGGGGTGGACTCAATCCATGGTGAGTTCTGGGACCTTGGAGAATTTATAACTGGTCTCCATCATCTAGGAGAGCAGTGAGGTGGGCCAGGGACATGGCATGACTATGTCCACGCAACAGTGGAACATTGTGTTGAAGCAGGTGGGGCAGGCTGAATAGAGGATGAACTACTAAAAATCAAGCAGAGAGAAAAGAGTGAGATTCACCCAAGTGTATGAGGAAGTCAGATGGTAGAGACCAGTGTATGTAGAGGGGCTGTTTGTTTGCAAGACACTTGGGAAGGCCCAATAAAACCAGGAGGTAGGGAGGAGAGGCTCAGTATGACCACATGTCGGAACTGGACACCATGAGGCAGGCCAGTTGGAGAGGGAGGTGGGAGAGGAGGGTAAATTTTGGACCACTGAGTAGGTAGGGGAATCCTTTAAATGGGTTAAATTCAGAGATGGGGCTACCAATGGATGGAACTAGAAGTTTCGATTATTGGTGTCCAGGAAGTAACAGAAACCATGGGCATGGGTGAGATAACCCTGAGAAGGACGTGATGCCTACTCCAAGTAATAAGCTAAGGCTGCTTACTGTAGTCCAGTGGTGGAGGCCCGAGAACCACTAACCGTTCCACTGTGCCCCTGTAAGCATTTTGGCGATATCTCCGCCTACAGCCTTATGGTTCCATGATGGCTGCCATGTTCCCAGAGATGGGAAAGCAAGCGAGGAAAATAGGACATCTGTCCTGTCTTATTACCTTGTAACAGGGCTGAACCGTCCACAAGCTCAACAGACTTCCGGTGCCGTTCTGTGGCTAGAATAACATGATATGGCCACCACTGACTGGCAGCAAGGGAGGCTGGGAAGATGAGGACCTTGTAAAGGGAGGCAGGATTGCCAGGCCAGACTTAAAAGGACTAGAATTCACACAACTGCTCTGGGAAGTGGTAGGCTCATTGGTGTGTGCAGAGGTGGGCCTTTGGAAGGTGAGGAAACCAGTCTAGGCCTGGGGACGGGAGACCTTGCTGAACTGTAGGAAGGACAGCTACCCAGTAAGTGGGGAGGAGAAGTCTGCAGAGGGGCAATGAGGAGAGGCAATTCAGAGAATCAGAAGATTCAGCTGGGCATGCAGACCAGCTACTTGCCATGTGCCAGACTCTGTGCCATTATAGAGACCCCAGGGTGAAAGGGCTAGTCTCCTCTCCCTCAGAGTTTACACAACTGAGCTGTAACCCCTCAGCTGTGTCAGGTCTGGGCTAGGGGCTGGAATCACAGTAATAGAGACCTAACCCCTGCTCTATAGAGGTTGACTGAAAATTGAGGTAAACTACGATATCCAGTGGATGGGTGGGGCTTGAAATTGTGCAGGGAGAGAGGGTGTTCTGGACACTCCAGGTGCACGGTGTGGGAAGGCAACCGGTGGTCGTGCTTGTGGAGATGGGTGGTGATAAGGAAGTCACTGAACCAGAGCCACAATCATCAGCCTGTCTTAGGGAGTATATAGGACAGTCAGGTGGGGGCAGCCAATAGCCAGGTAGATACAGGAAGCCAGAGGATGAAATATTCAAATTACCAACAAGAGGAAGGGCTGGAAGCCCCAGCAGATGAGGATGGCAGAGCCTAGTGCAGTGGTTCTCAGCCAGTGATCTCCATACCCAATGAACACTGGCAATGTCTGGAGACACTTTGGGGAATGAAACAGGGGATGATAACTTGCTATTCAGTGGGGAAAGGGCAGGGGTGCCGCTAAATGTCTTAGGGTGCTTCCCACAACAGAGAAATGTCAATGGCGCCTAGGTTGAGAACCCCTGGCCTGGTGCAATGGTTCAAAACTTTTTGGTCACAATCCCCTTATTGTGTTAAAAATCGAGGACATCTAAATAACTTTTGCTTATGTAGCCTCAGAATATTACACCACACATGCAAGAAAGAATGACAATGAAAGAAAGTACTGTGAAGATAGTTTTGACTTTGTGAACCCTCCTGAGAAAGTCTCCTGAACCAATAAGAAGACCGGAACCACAGTTTGAGATCTATGGCCTGGTGCTTAAGGTCACAGCTCTTGAGTTCGAACCAAAGCTCAGCCATTTACTAGCTGGGACAAAATGAATTAACGTTTCTGGTCTTCACCTTGCCCCATTGAAGTCCAAAGGTGACAGGGATATTTATCTGCTGCCTAAGGCTACTATTTACATGCAATAAAGCACTTAAACAGGGCCAACTATTACAAGTTATCATTGCTATAATGCCAACAAATACACTGGGCTCGAGGCCGACTTGCCTTCAACACGTTTGTCAAGAAAATAAATCTAATTCAGGCAGGGAAAGCCCGCAGGCCTGGGTGGTGATCTTTCTTGTACCAGGTTTTGATGGATGAGAAGAGCAGTGCAATAAAGGTAGGGCGTTCTGGTCAGCTTAACAAAAACTCTCAGGGCAGAGGCCCCTGTTCCCCAGCAAAGCACTGGACCGAGAAAGCCCGGAACCTTTGTGTCCCTGAGCATTCCCCAAAATGTCTCCGTCCATATCGGGGCCCTCCGCCTGTACCTTTCCACAAAACCTTTTACCCAGACTCAACATGGCGTTAAAATCCTACAAGGCACCTTTGTCTTTCTTGGTTCCCAACTGGAGGTTTTACCCCGCCCATTAGCCGCAGAGATCACCGCCCACAGTCTGATGCCTGCCTAGCCCCTCCACGCGTTCGCCCGTGGGGTCCCTTTCCAAGATGGCAGTAGCCCCCTGGCCATTTGGGGGGCTCTGTTTCCGTTTCCGGGATCAGAATCCGGAAGTGGCCGTTGAGGGGCCTCTTCCCATCTCCAGATGCGGTAGCTGCAAGAGGAGGGCGAACGGTGATGGCGGCGGTCGCAGCGAATGTGGCGGCTGCGGCCGAGGACCAAGAGCCGCAGCGCGAAGCTGTGCCGAGCCTCGAGAGCCAGCGGCTCCAGATCGAAAACGGCGAGAGTGGACGAGGGCGTCCACTGCGGGCCGGCGAAAGCTGGTGAGGCAGGGCTGCGAGCGGATCCTCGGCAGAGGGGGACAAGCGGGGGCGTAGGCAGCTGCGGGGGACGTGGCCGCCGAGGTCCGCAGAACTACCGCGGGGGTGGGGGAGTGGCCTGTGGGACTGCAGGCGGGAAGGGCGGGGAAGTGCCTGCTAGTGGATCGCCTTGTCTGGGAAAGGGGCGGGGACTGTATGGTGGCGCCCGAGGCCTGAGAACAGGAGAGGGTTTGTTTGGGAGAGGCGGCGGGGGCGGGGCCGGAGAAAAAACGGTTACGGGGGTGGGGCCGGGCCTGCGTGGTGGAACTCGGAACCTGGGAAAGGGCGGGCACGGCGGCCGAGGCCGGGGGGCGTGGTCTGCGCGGCGTTTAAGTAGCATCTGGCGGCAGGGGCGGCCTGTGGTTGCCTGGCGCTTGAGAGCTAGGGAAAGCGGATGACGTCAGGCAGAAAAGCGGAATCCGAGCCTTAGGGCTGTGGGCGGGCGGGAGGGAATCGGAGCCTGCGTGGTGGAGGGAGCTGGCGCCTGGGAACGAGGCTTGTGACGTGGGCCGAGGGGCGTGTCCTGAGGCCGAGGAAAGACTGCAGAGGGGAGGTGGTGCCTGTGAAGCAGAAAATGGCGCCTGCGAATGAGCAAAGTTTGTGACGCGGCGAGGTTTTTGCCTCTGGCCGAGGCCTTCTTCCCAGGACGGGAGAAAGTGCAGGTGATTGGCACGGGAGGGGCCTTCGATGTTACGTCTGTTTTCTGTTTTAGTACTGTTTTGTTTTTGTAATCAGGAGAAATAGCTATTTAAAAAAAAAATGTCAATGCGTATCTTGATAAATCCGCTTGTTTTACTGATTTCTTGGCTAACCAGTGCTTGAAATGTACTGTTTCTGGGTTTATTTTATTTCTCGCCGAGTTGCATCTCATTTTTAAAATTGTGATATACGTAAGACCTAACAAGATCGCATAAAACGTTTACATAGCCCAGATTGATGGACATTCTGTAAAAAATACACGGCCTGTGCTCTTCAAAAATTTCAAGGTCGTGAAAGACAAAGGATGAAGAACTGTTCCAGATTAAAGGAATTAATGGAATTTAAAGAGTCATAACTAAAATGCAATGTGTGGTCCTGGATTGGATCCTGGAGCAGAGAAAAATAAATTATTTTTAAAAATCAGGTTTTTTCTCATAAAATTAATTTTCTCTTTTTTTTACTGTTAAAGATGTTAATGGGGAAATTGGTGAAATTTGACTGAGACTTGTAGATTAGATATCAGCAGTGATAATTTCTTGATTTAGTTAATTGTACTGCAATTATGAAAGAGTATCTTTTTTTTAAGGGAATACATACCGAAATTTTTACGGATAAAGAACCGTCTTGTAAGCCGCTTACTCGCAAATGGTTGGAAAAAATAGCGTACATAAAAATGTATGTAAAAAAACAATGATGGGGCGAATGGATAAATGTTAAATTTGGGGAATCTGGATGAAGGGTATACGGGAATTCTTTATATTACTTTTGCAATATTTTTCAGTCTATATCAAAGTAAAAAAAATCAAAGAATAATAAAACAAATTTGTGAATTCACCATTCAGCTTGAAATTCAGACCGTTAGCTTAAGAAATCCTGTGCCCCTCTCGGGTGAAAATCCCTCTCCCTGCGCCACTGTTAGCCTGAATTTTTCAATTTGTTAACGTTTTTCCATTTCTGTATGCATTCGTAAGTAGTATTTGTGGTCTAAGCTTTCCTTTTATGGAGGATACATGTGAAATCATACTAGGTGCGTACCGTGTGCCCTCCGCATCATATCAGGCGGTACATGGTATCCACATGACGTCATTGGTGACGTTAGCCTTGATCATTTGGTGAAGGTGGTATCTCTGCCCTGTTTCTCCACTATAAAGGTACTCTTTTTTTTCTTTTCTTACACGGTAATTCTTTTAGAAACATATTTCTGTCCATCCATTCCTCAAAACGTTTTAACAGCTTCCCATCTCGTGTAGTGTAAATGCTACGATTCTTACAATGACTGGCGAGGCTGGTCCCAGGCTCCCATTGCTTCTCTGATCTCGCCTCTGATTTCCAGCACACACACCCGCCCCGCCCCTCCCCGCCCCCCCAAGCTCTCTCCATCCCGCCATATTAGACCCTTGCTGTTCCTGTAACACTGTGGGCATGCACTCACCTGAGGGCTTTTCTGAGTGAGGTTTGCTCATTTTAGAGTTCTCTAGTCACAGTGCTAGTGAGATATATGTGTCCCTGTTACTGGGGACTAGGCCAAGCTGAGGTTGTCCAAATAGGGAATACGAAGTCTTTTTTTTTTTTTTTTTTTTGGGTGTTGCGCTGTAGCCCTTCAGCAAGGAAAAGCCTCATTCCATCCTGAGAATTCATCCTGAGAATAAACAACAATTACTGGAACGTTTTTTATATTTCATTTGGATGTGTTCAGGGGGTTGGGGGCTCCCGTTCCTGCCGCATCCTGCCTTTAAGCCGCCTGGTGACAATACCCTTTAAAATCACCTCATGGGTATGGGTTTCCTTTCGGGGTGTTGAAAATGTTTTGGAACTAGATAGAGGTCGCGGTTGCACAACACTGTGAATGTACTAAATGCCACTGAACTGTTCATTTGAAAATGGTTAATTTTATGTGAATTTTTAAAAGTATGTTTTGTCAATAAAAAAAAAAAAATACCCCACCAATGTTGGTTCAGTATTGAAGCCAGTTCATCTCTGCAGTTGTGGCTGATAGATAACATGAAGCCTTTTTCCTTAACTCCATTTAAAAAATGCTTATCTACTTAGGCGAGTGCAAAGCATCTCAAGGTTCTTTAATTTGCTTTTCATTTTATAGGAGTTTGCTGCAGTGATCAGGAAATTTGCGTTTACAAAGCATTTCGAAGTCACCAATATTAATATTTTGCACGTTCTTTTGTCAGCTGACAGATCTGGGCAAGGGCAAGTAATCTGGCCATCTGAACTGATTTAATTTCTAGGAAAAACTTGTATTTTAAGAGTAAATTGAAATCTATGATAGTAAAACTTCCTTGGCAAATACCAGTTTTGCTTTTTAAGAATGAACTATCTACAAACATAATTAAATCAGGGAGAGTGGAGGGAGTTTCTAGAAGGTTTGTGCAGGGTGTGTGTAGTTTCCTAACAGGTAAGCAGGCAAGGAGTTCTTTGTTCAGGTAAAGGAAGGAGTGTGGCAGAGTGAATAGTGATGTGTGAAGGGAAAGTGACAGTGTTCCATTCGAGGTTAAGGGCTACCCTAGAAAGGCTGAGGGTTTTCTGTCAGTGGAGAAGTCTGCACAGCATCAGGGACCATAGAGTGTAATGAAGACCCTAGAACTCAACCAGCAATTTTCACCATTTGCTTGGTGACTGCTGTAGTAGCTCTTAAACAAGGTGGATATGCCTTGACTTCTGGAACTAATGAAAAGACTGAAATAAACAATAAGCCTCTGGCAATTCCCTTGTCAATGAGTCGGTCCCCCTAGTGCTTATTCAGACTTTTCATGAAGAGGGGGGGTTTTGGGTGTTTAGAGTCCTGGACTGGGGCATCTTTTGGTAGATAGTAATTGCACCAGTCTTTGTTGCTTGAACATGAGTATGCTTTTTAGCTTGAAAATACACAATTATTGAAAGATACTTGCAATTCTAGTTATGATTAATATAATTAAGGTAGGAAGATAAACTTGCTTTTTGATTTGTCATTTTTCAAAAATACCAAGTGTACACTTACCGCCATGAGCACTGGGTAATATATAGAATTGTTCAGTCACTATATTACACACCTGAAACTGTGTTGACTTTACTAGAATTAAAATTAAAAACTCAATAAAATTTAAAGAAAATGTTAAGTTTGGAACATGGACGAGCTGTTATAAAAATTATAAGTTCTTTGAAATTTGAAGAATTTTAATTAAACCTAGTTATGCCTATTGCCATTCATTCCTTTTATAGGGGAACAGAGCAGATCTTTGTGTTATCTCCCAGAGGTGGTTTCGCCATAAAAGAACATTTTAATAGTATTATTATTCTGGATTGGGGAAAGACAAATCAAAAATAGTTGTTGGGGGAAAAAAAGATCTACATTGAAGTAAGGACAAAAAATACTTATAGTCAACTTTGTAAAAATGAAGTGATAAATAACAAAGATGATTAGAAGCGTAACTTTTTTGATGTCCGAAAACACCTAGAGTTAATAATTTGGTGTTAAAAAAGGACCTTATAATCTGGGCATAGAATAATGACGTTTTACAGAAAAGGCCCAAATTCTAATTTTCTGCCTTTGGTGCATTATGGATGTAACAATTTACAGTAAAGGATTCATTTACATGCCTCTGTGTACATCTGTTTAGGCATATACGGATATATAAGTGATAAACTTAGAACAACATAGTACTATGTTTACTGTCTGAATAAGCTGACAAAGCTTTTAATAAACAAATAGGAAACCCTACCTCTTCTTTAAAATCCGTATTTCTGTTTTTCTCTGATTTTTGTATCTAGTATAGTTGACCTGTTATGTATATTGTTATCTTAACCAATATAACCAATTTTTTCAGACATGAGAGAAAACCAGAGGACAAAGAACTTTGTTGAGTGGGTTCTTTTCCCCCATAAGCACATATTTCGTAAGCACTTCAGGGGATTTGAGGAAATAGAAACATAAGTGACTTTAGCATGATCTGTTTTATTTCTATATACTAGCAGGAAGAAATTGAAAAATGAAAATTTAAAAGATACCATTTATGATTGCTTCCTCTCAGTCAAATACTTCGGGGTAAATCTAACAATGTGTGTGCTTCCCTATCAGACGATGGCAGTTCTGTCATGACTGCCATCTGGGCTGACGATCATGAGACCTCCCAATTTCAGAGATGTTAAACATTTTTAAAGTGTCCTTGAACCCGAAGAAATCTGGTAGTCTTATTCTGTGAAAATTGGTATAAACGTCAGGCTCCTGTGAAAACTTTAGAAATTCAGGTATGAGGGATTTTGTTCACCTCTGCAGTGTGATTTTTTTTTAAATTGCTGTATAGTTGACACAATGTTACATTAGTTCCAGGTGTATGCTACAGAGTGGTTTTAATGTTAATTTTCCTTAAAAATCTGCTCTTCATTCAAGGATGAGCAGTGCCTCCCCTTGCAAGGAAGAGCTTTAGGGAAGATGTTAAGGTCATAGACCTGCCAGCGGAGGCATTGAAAGCCACAGCAGGGAGGGGTGGAGGGTCAGTGATGGGGTGTTCCAGAAGAGTGATGGGAGGTTTGTGGCATGCGCCACTGGGGCAGGGAGGGCGTGTGTTCCTGGTATGAGTGATATGCAGGGGGGGTCAGTGCAGCAAAAACAAACAACAGAACCCCACCAAAATGTGTGCCTGTGTGGGTGACGCATGACTGTTGCAAGGTTTTCTAGCCCTCCATCCCTCCACTTCCCGCATCCTTTTATGAACACAGGAAAAGTTGCCATTTTAAAGAATCCCACTGAAAGGGTTAAATTTCTAGAACACTAATCACTACAGCGTGAGAGTAATATTTTTAAAAATTGTTTATTTGAGGCGGTTAACTTTGGGACAGCCTCTTATATGTCACAAATCCCATAGCAGAGCAGGTGTGTGACTGAGTGTGGACAGGGGTTGTGTGTCTGCGAGCTTTGAGGTCCAAGCCCTGGGACTGAATCAGTAACGGCTAACATTCATTTAGCATTTTTTACTCTATGTCAGGTCTTTCTGGTCTTGAGAATTGCCCTTGACATTTTACAGAGGCAGCGTTCAGCCATCCTAAATGTTCATCCTAGGTGTCGTGCATATCAGAGTTCCTCCTTTAAAAGAGAGCTGGTCAAGCTGTACACTTTAAAATGGTTCAGATGGTAAATTTTACAGTATGTGCTGCTTTTTGCCACAATTAAAAAAAAGAGAGAGAGAGAGGGATGCCTGGGTGACCCAGTCGGTTATGTGTCTGCCTTCTGCTCAGGTCATGATCCTGGGGTCCTGGGATCGAGCCCCGGGTCAGATAATCCACTCAGTGGAGAACCTGCTCTTCCTCGCTGTGCTCCCCGCTCCTGCTCTCTCTTATTATCTCTGTCTCTCTCTCAAATAAATAAAATCTTGAAAAAAAAAAAAGAACGAGCTAGTTACCATAAGCTCGGAGATATATTATAAAGCCGAAATAAATCCTCAACACAAAAGTGACCAAAAAAGGTGGGATACAGTCTTTGAAGGAGTTCTTTTAGCATCTTAAAATCTTCTCAGTTTCTGAGCAGGTTTCCAGAATTTAATAATTGATTTCTTATTCTCCCTTTATATATCCTTTATAAACACTGCAAACTTAATGAGTGGCTAAAAGCTCTACAACATTAGCTGTAAATAACGGGTTATTTTCAGCCTAATTCTTTGTTCTATAATAAAACCTCATATTTCCTGGCACTCTGGATGTGGGTTTGTGGTTTGTTTTGTCTTGTTTTGTTTGGGGTTTTGCCATTTTCTGTTTTTATTTTTATTTTTTTAAAGATTTTATTTATTTATTTGACACAGAGAGATCACAAGTAGGCAGAGAGGCAGGCAGAGAAAGAGAGGAGGAAGCAGCCTCCCTGCTAAGTAGAGAGCCCGATGCGGGGCTCAATCCCAGGACACTGGGGTCTTGACCTGAGCCGAAGGCAGAGGCTTTAAACCACTGAGCCACCCAGGAGCCCCCATTTTCTATTTTTAATCAAATCTCTTTTAGTTAGTCCTCAGAAATTAGGTAATCTGTTTAAACCTGAGTTTCGCTGAATACATTTTGCTTCTGATTATTTTTATATGATGGTGAAGCTTTTTTAAAATTTTCATGTTAAGTTCTGGGAGAGATTTCCCTTTTTTATTGAACTATAATTGACACATATCCTGGTATTATTTTAGGTGTATGTGAAATTTGTCATGTCGAATGGCAGTGTGTTGATCTTTTTAGTCTACTAACCATAGGAAGTGGTACCACTAATTCCAGGTAACCATGTGCCGCCCTTGTTCCCTGTCTGGTCCAGGTTCCTCGTGGTGCAGCACTGGTACAAACAGTGGGAAGCGTATGTGCAGGGAGGAGACAAGGACTCTGGCACCTTCCCAGGCTGCATCAATAATGCTGACCTCTTTGAAGGTACCAGGCCTCTCCCTCCCCACCTCAGTCAAGCCCTAGAGCTCTTGTCCCCTCTGTCCTTAGAGCCAACGATCATAAGCGTCTTCACTGACCTATGTCGTCGGGGAGATGGCGAGAGTGACTTACCACTTTCCCTCCCTGATTCTTCCTCTGCCCCCGGCAGACCAGGTAAACTGGCACCTCAGGAAGGGTCTAGTGGAAGGTGAGGATTATGTGCTGCTCCCAGCGGCGGCTTGGCATTACCTGGTCGACTGGTACGGTCTAGAGCATGGCCAGCCACCGATTGAGCGCAAGGTACGGTGGATGAGGCGGGTGCTTGGGGCAGGAGAAAGGCCTTGGAGGCCCGGGATGGGTCTAGACTCGTGTACGTGGGTCACCGCATACGCTGTGTAGCGACATCCTGTCTGCACGCCTCTCCCCTCAAGTATCTTGGTGTGTGTACGTCTGTGCGTGCTCCTCTGACCTCAGAAGTTGTCGTGCCTGTGCCTGTGTCTGAGTGTCTGTGTGTCTGTCGTGTGGGTACACCCGTTGGCGCGCCCTTCCTCCTTCCAGGTTGTGGAGCTGCCCAGCGTCCAAAAGGTCGAAGTGTATCCAGTAGAGCTGCTGCTGGCCCGGCACAGTGATATGGACACAACCCACACTGCTCAATTCAGCCGTACGGATTCTGTTGGTAAGTCGGAGGGCCACGGAGTGAGTCGGCCTTCCTGCAGCTCGGTGACCCAAGACAGCTGGGGCCTTGTCTGTGGAAAGCAGCAGTCGGGCTTTGGAGGACCAGGAAGGTATTGGTTTAGTTGGGCAGAGGCCCTGAGGGCGTGCCCTAGAGTCCTGAGGGGGTGTGAGCTGCTCTCCCGTGGCTAAGATGGTACGCCAGAGGGTCCCCAGCCGGCATCTGTCACTCGGAGATGGCTCGGGCACACAAGGTATTGACCAGGCGTGCAAAGTCTGAGAATGGGTCAGGGGCTGATGCCGAGATGGGTCTCAGGAGGATCCTCTGCCACCTTCCACAGACCTCGTTCTGCGCACCGCCCGAGAGCAGTTTCTGGTGAGCCCCCAGGAAGAGACACGGCTGTGGATCAAGAACGCCGAGGGCTCTTTTGAGAGATTGTGTAACACACGAGTAACAGTGCTCGACGCTGCCCTCAAGACTGGGCAGGTGAGGGTGGGAAGGGCCCTCCTGCTCACCACCAGTGCTCTCAGGTTGGGGGGAGGGAGAGTGAGGTGCCCATAGGCCCTCCATGAGCGCCTGCTTTTCTTTCTCTTCCTCAACCCAGGTGGTCATCATGGAGACCCGAAACAAGGATGGCACTTGGCCCAGTGCCCAGCCACAGGCCGTGTAAGCCCCTAGAGTGTCTGGGTCAGAATGGGGTCCCCCTAGTAGGCAGGATGACTGAGTTCCTGAGCTGATTTCATGTGCACACCGTTGACCTTCAGCTGATAAGCATTTTCCCTCCGCCCTAGGAACACTGCGTTGGAGGAGGATGAGAACTTCCAGGGCCAGCCAGGCATCTGTGGTCTCACCAACCTGGGCAACACGTGCTTCATGAACTCGGCCCTGCAGGTTGGGCGAGTAGAGTTGTGTCTGGCACAGCCACAGGGGTGGGCCTCAAGTGAGGAGGATTGGGTTGGGGGACTGTAGGGCAAGGGGTTAGGTGGGAAGCTGGGGTTCCACAGGTCGGACCCGATGTGCCTGCGGTCCTCCCTGAAACATCAGTACCTTCTCCCTCTGCTCCCCTCTGTTTTGGGTTCTTTTCTCCTTTGTCACCACGTTCTTCCTTTTCTCGAGATGCTGCTGCCTTCTCTCCCCTGCCTCATCCCCCCCGCTTCTGTCTCCTTCCTCTTTGCTTCTTCCTTTGTGTCTCCACCTTGGTCACCCCTCTCTCCTCTCCTCTGCCTCGTTTTCCTGGGCCCTGCCTTCTGCAGTGCCTCAGCAATGTGCCACAGCTCACCGAGTACTTCCTCAAAAACCGCTACCTGGAGGAGCTCAACTTCTGCAACCCGCTGGGCATGAAGGGGGAGATCGCCGAGGCCTATGCAGACCTGGTGAAGCAGGCCTGGTCCGGCCACCACCGGTCCATCGTGCCTCATGTGTTCAAGGTATGACTCAGGCTTGGGCTGCCCCTACCCATGCACCCCCCGCCACACACCCTGCCCCCGCCCCTGCTCATGCCCTCTCGCCCTGACCACCCTGCCTGTCTTCTCAGACCAAGGTTGGCCACTTCGCATCCCAGTTTCTGGGCTACCAGCAGCATGACTCGCAGGAGCTGCTGTCGTTCCTCCTGGATGGGCTGCATGAGGACCTCAATCGCGTCAAGAAGAAGGAATATGTGGAGTTGTGCGATGCTGCTGGGCGACCAGATCAGGTGGGCATTCCTCAGACACTCCTGTGCTGAGAGCTCCATTAAAATCACCAGGGCCTCAGCTTCAGGGATCCTCTGGGCTCCCTGGGGCCTCCCACACCCTACCTGACCTCCCAGCCCAGAGTTGCCCCTCACCCACTATCCTGCCCAAATACACCCCAGCCTGACTGAACACCACCTCCAGAGAGCCCTCGCTATAACTCCGTCCCTGCACTTTGCCATGACCCTCACCTTGACTTCAGCCCCATGCATACCCACCCCAAGCTGCAGTTTCCCCTTCCCTGGGCAAACCTTGTCACCCACCATGACATTGTCAACAGGAGGTCGCTCAGGAGGCCTGGCAGAACCACAAACGGCGGAATGATTCTGTGATTGTGGACACTTTCCACGGTCTCTTCAAGTCCACGCTGGTCTGCCCTGACTGTGGCAACGTGTCAGTGACCTTCGACCCCTTCTGCTACCTCAGTGTCCCGCTGCCTGTCAGCCACAAGAGGGTCATGGAGGTCTTCTTCGTCTCCATGGATCCTCGCCGCAAGCCAGAGCAGGTATGGGGTCATGGAGATGTGGGAACGTGATGAGGGCTGTAGTCAGAGTTTGAGGGTTCTGCTGTACCTTGATGTGGCCCACACCGACTGACCACATGCCTTTCTGCTCTTGTGTGGATACTGTTTTCCCCTACAGCACCGGCTCGTGGTCCCCAAGAAGGGCAAAATCTCGGATCTGTGTGTGGCTCTTGCCAAACACACTGGCATGTCGCCAGAGAGGGTGAGGCTCTGCAGGCACAGGGAGGGTGGGATTGAGGGGCAGGGAGGCAGAGGGCCCGGACGAGCCCCCCCTGCATTCCATTCCCAGATGATGGTGGCCGACGTGTTCAGTCACCGCTTCTATAAGATCTACCAGCTGGAGGAGTCTCTGAGCAGCATCTTGGACCGAGATGATATTTTCATGTGAGTGAGGGCCCCGGGGATTTAAGGGTACCTCAGGAATCTCCTCCTCTTAGCTAGCTTCCCTGCCCACCTTTGGCTGGACTCAGGCCACCCACCTTGTGCAGGGTTTGGGTCATGGGCCTTAGTAGGGCAGAAGCCTTGGGGCTGTCAAGAAGGTGGGCGAGACATCCTTACACAGGGGGTTCCTGGGTGTTTTTTCCTTGTTCGTGGTGGAGGCTCCTGTTTCTTCATTTTAGTCAGCCCACACTGAGTATCTCCCGTGTACCGGGTACTTGATTCTCCTTCCTTACTCCTGTTGCAGTCCTCAGAAAACCAAAAGGGATTTTTGAAATAGGGAACACTAAGATATTTTCCAAACATCAGAGTATTCAGAACAAATTTGAAGTCTTTGGGTAACTAAAATAGAAAGTGCAGGGACGCCTGGGTATCTCAGTTGGTTAAGCACCCGGCTTGTGATTCAGGCTCAGGTCACAAACTCGGGGTTAGGGGATCAAGCCCTGCATGGGGCTTTGTTCTGAGCAGGGAGTCTGCTGGAGTCTCTTCACACTGCCGCTTACCCCACTTGCACTTGAGTGCGTGTGCTTTCTCTTTTCTCCCGCTCGCGCTCTCAAATAAATCTTTAAAAAAATAGAAAATAAAAATAAAACAGTAAGTGCTACATCTTGAGTAGAGAAGATCTTTTTAAACCAAGGAGGGTTTTCCAGAAACAAAATGGTTTTAGATCCCTACATCGCTAAAAATTTGTGTCACTTTCCTCAATGCTTTTTTACCCCCAGAGCGCTCTGTGAAATGTCAGGCAGAGTGTTGGGCCATCTACCAGTCTGCAAAGCGCAAACCATGGGGTGGCTCTTCAGACCCTTTAAAAAACTGTTTTCAGGCCATGAGGGGAGAGTGAGTAGAAGAGCTGGGGCAGAGTCCCCGAGTCCCTCTGGCGTGTCCTGATCAGGTGTGACGCGATATTCACGCCCTACCGCACCCCACCCCGCACAGATACGAGGTGTCCGGCAGGTCTGCTATTGGCGAGAACACCAGGGAGGATGTCGTGCTTCCCATCTACCTGCGGGAGCGCACTCCAGCCCGGGACTACAACAACTCTTACTACGGGCTGATGCTCTTCGGGCACCCTCTCCTGGTGTCCGTGCCCCGCGACCGGCTCTCCTGGGATGCCCTCTATCATATCCTGCTCTACCGCCTGTCGTGAGTCTGCCTTTTGGGGTGCAAAGGGGGGAAGTGGAGTCCGAATTCAGACCTGGGTGTTGAGCTGCTTGTTGCCCACCCTCTGCCGCTTCCAAAGCAAAGCTTAATGTGGCCGGAGAGGAACTTGGAGGGTTTTTTTGCTTGGTCTACACCTCCGGCTTTGCCGCTGCCTCTCCTGGGTGTTGGGGATAACCAGGGTCAACAAAATGGACAAAAAACACATACCTTTGTCCTGTGCATCTCGATTACCCTCTCTTTGGTGAGGCAGGGTTATTTGGATTTTTACGAAGAGATTTCCACTGTACCCTAAAATCCGGAGGCTTTAGCGAGGCAAACAGCGGTGGGCTCTCTGGCTTAATTGCTCGTTTGTGCTGCACTAACAAGTCCATTGCTCAGAGGCCTGCCCTGATTAAAGTTGACAGTTTATGGGGTGTTTATTTAAAGTGGCTCACCATGCTTAAGGTCCATACTCCTTAGCCGTGGCTCATGAGACCCTACCTGGTCAGGCGACCTCTTCCTGCACTTCTGTGTCATCTCCAGAGACTTTCCAGGCTCAGCATGAACAGCTGCTTGTGGGGGGCTTTGCCAGTGGTTTCCCATCAGAAGCCAAGTGGACTCAGTCCGGGGCCCTGGCCTCCTGGCCCCCGTGGCCCTCCTCAGGAGTCTGCTCTGCTCTCTTGGCAGGCGCTATGTGACCAGACCCAGCTCAGATGATGAAGACGACGGAGATGAGAAAGGTGAGGAGGGGTAAGGAGAGAGGACTGACAAGGATGACGGTCTGTACGAGCCGGTCTGGGGCCCGAAGGAGGGGTGGAGGTCTGGGGGAGGTCTGCCCACATTCACATGGCCGCTCAGCCACCTGGGGGCTCACCCAGACCCGCGTCTGCCACCCTCCCCTGTCCTGGCAGACATGGAGGATAAGGACAACATCCCCAAGCCTGGACACGTGGCTGGGGGCAGCTCCCAGGATTCTGGGCCAGAGCAGGCCGGGCCCAGCTCCGGAGTCGCAGGCGGGAGCCGGGCCCCTGTGGACAGCTCCCCTGGACCATCTCACTGGCCCCAGAGGGCACGGCGCAAGCACCTGTTCACCCTGCAGACCGTGAACTCCAATGGGACCAGCGACCGCTCGACCTTCAACGAGGATACCCATGGTGTCTCCTTCAGCTGTGAGCCAGGGTTGGGAGGCGGGTGGGGGGGTTCCTTGGCAGCAGGGCCCATGACCACCTCCCTCGCCCCCAGCCCAGCCGTATATTGCCATCGACTGGGAGCCGGAGATGAAGAAGCGTTACTATGATGAGGTGGAGGCTGAGGTAAATGAGCCCCCCATCCCCCCGCCACCCTTCACACCCCCGCCCCCCTACCTCCTCCAAGCCGTGACCACAGAGCTCCCAGGGACTCAGATTCCCAGCTTCAGAGGCCATGACCTTCACAGGTCTCCTGCCCCCACTCCCTTTCACGTGCCATCCTCACTCCTGGCCATTTCCCACCCCCCGCCCCCGGCCTAGGGCTACGTGAAACATGACTGTGTCGGGTATGTGCTGAAGAAGGCTCCCGTGCGGCTGCAGGAGTGCATTGAGCTCTTCACCACTGTGGAAACTCTGGAGAAGGAAAATCCCTGGTGAGGGACTGGAATGGGGTCTCTTGGGGGGATAACTGGGTGGGACGACCTGGCCAGATCCCTCTTACCTGTAAATATCCCTCCTTTGCCCCTCACTCAGACCCTTCCTGCCACTCTAGCCACCAGTAACCCAGGCTCAGTCCCACCTGAGAGCCTTGGCCTTTCTGTTCCTCCTTCCAGTCCAGTTATCTGCAGGACTGGACGCCATTTTGCTCAGGTCAGCTTATCAGAGCTCTCTCTTACTACCCTGTTAGAAGCCACTCCCCCCACACCATCTCTCCTTCTGTTCCCTCCCCAGGCTCACTCTGTCTAGCCCAGCATTACTTTCCTCCTGGCTCAGTAATACCACTTGTTGGCATGTCCTGGATCCCCTTTGCATCATTCTTTGCTTTTTCCATCAGAGGAAACTCTTGAGGGTGAAGACTTCTAAGTTTCTGCTGTGGTCTCTTCTCACTGATGATAATGGGGGGTGGGGAGGGCAGGGACAGGAGGCACTCGGTAGCTCCTTGCAGGATAACCAAGATATAAAGGGACAACCAAAAAGTTGAAACCAGTCACGAAAATTGGAGTGGCTTCTCCATGGAGCAGGGGTGGCCACAGGACTGGGCAGTAAGTGGTCAGTAAGTACTTGGCAAGTGAGTGAGTGCGTAGAATGGAGAAGTAGAGGGACAGGGGCAGGCACTAAACAAGACGAGTGTCTCATGGACCCGAACCCAAAGCAAAACATATGCTAGTACGTGACAGCCCCTGATGAAGGACAGGGTTTTAACACGGGAGGAGAGCCCAACCGGAGTAACAGGCGGTCTGGAAGGAAGAGCAGCATCTCCTCGACCCCAGACGGGGCCTGTGGGGCCCCCCCCAACACAGAGAGGGGCAGTAGGTGCTCAGTGAGTGCCTGTGCGGACGCGGCTCCTGTTCGCAGGTACTGCCCCACCTGCAAGCAGCACCAGCTGGCCACCAAGAAGCTGGACCTGTGGATGCTCCCTGAGACACTCATCATCCACCTGAAGCGCTTTTCCTACACCAAATTCTCCCGGGAGAAGCTGGACACCCTTGTGGAGTTTCCTATCCGGTCTGGGCAGGGCCCAGAGCAGGGTGGTTGGGGGAGGGGCAGGGAGCGGGGAAGGGGTGCGCTGGGAGTGACCCTGGCCTCCCCCACAGGGACCTGGACTTCTCCGAGTTTGTCATCAAGCCGCAGAACGAGTCGGCGCCAGAGCTGTACAAATACGATCTCATCGCGGTTTCCAACCATTACGGGGGCCTGCGTGATGGACACTGTATGTGCCGGGCTGTGGCAGAGCTGGCCTGGGTCAGGGGGTTAGGATATCCCGTGTGTGACTGAGATTTTAAGTGAGCGGGTGGCGAGGTTGTCCTGGCGCGCAGAGTGGGAAGGAAACATGGGAAGCTCTCGGGGGGGTCAGGGGAGCCGGTGTGGACAGCCCCCTTCTCTTGTAGACACGACATTTGCCTGCAACAAGGACAGTGGCCAGTGGCACTACTTCGATGACAACAGCGTCTCCCCTGTAACTGAGAACCAGATCGAGGTGGGATCTCCCTCCCTCCTCCCCTTCTCCCGACCCCCCACCCGGCAGCTCCACCTGACTCCTGTCCTCTCCCTGCAGTCCAAGGCGGCCTACGTCCTCTTCTACCAACGCCAGGATGTGGCGCGTCGTCTGCAACCCCAGCCCGGCTCATCTGACCCCCCAGCGTCCCCTGCCTGCGGTTCCCCGCCCAACTCTGAGTTCATGGATGTAAACTGAGGAGCCCCCCCCACCCGGCCCTGCCTCAGGGAAGGAAGCCATCTCTGCTCTCTTCCTTCCTGTACCGGCCCCCTTCCCCCCTCCCCGCCCCCTCACCCGTGTTAGGCTCCCTGTGCCAGGCATCACAGGCTTAGTCGTGGCTACTGTTCTCTCGTGCCGCTCTATTGCTCTCTCCCGGGGAAGAAGAGGTCGTGTCTCCTCCCGGCAGTGTGTTCCCCGCCTGTGTTTGCCCCTTAGAGCATTACCCTCCCCTTCTCTTCTCTATTTATGGTTGTCCCCTTCCCTCTGTCCTCATCCTGGGGTGTTCTGTGGGGGTGGTGGTGGGGTGCACCTGAACACAGAGTGTATTTTCTTATTGAGACCCTGTACCTGCTGTGTATATATAAAGTGCCAGTGTGTTCCTTGGCGGTGTGGTTTCTTCCCCACGCCATCCCTGTGTGGGATGGGTGCTGCGCCGGGTGCTTGCCAAGGGCTTGCTGAGTGCCGTGTGCGGGGGCGGGGGGGGTTCTGCATCCCTGGATGCCAGACACGGTTCTCAGCACTAACCACTTGCCCAAGGTTTTCCAGAGAATTTTACATGTCGACTTAAAATCCTCACCATGGTCTCATGTGGGAGTTGTCATCTCCAGTTCAAGATGGGTAAACTGAGGTATAGAGATGAATTAATTGCTCAGATTCTGTCAGGAGATCAGCACATCTCGTTCGTTACCCTGGTGTTGGTTCCCGGAGGGGGTGTTTGACCTCTCTAGACCCAAGACAGCAATCTTTCTGGGGACATGGACAGCCCCCTATAGCAGATACGGGAAAGGGACCCCTGGAACAGACAGGCATCCCTGTGGACAAATGTGTGGTTTCTGGACACACGCAAAGATACTAGCCAGACCACCTTGCAGACTCCTAGCAGTGTCCTCCCAGGAGAACTGTGGAGGTGGTACCTGACCCAAACCAGCCAGCCCTATAGGACAAAGGTGCTGCGTCTTTGTCATCCCTGTACTTAGCCCCTGGTGCTCCCCCACCAGGTAGGGTCCCTCCAACCTCATGCCAGAGAAGAGGGAGCTGGAACACCTACCACGGAACAGGAACAGCATAGCATGTATGGTATAGGACACCATTTAAACACCGAGCATCTCACACCTGACCCCTCCTATAGGCATCAACCGCTTTGTTTAAGAAACAGCTCCCATGGGACCCACTGTGGGATGGAGCGATGTGGACAGATGTACAGTACGTGGGTGTAAACAAGCCCCCAGCCCCTCACTCTGAGGAAGGGAATCTTGCGCTGTGGGGGTTAATGGACATTCCCACAGGAAGGGCCTCCACGTCCCCCTGGCGAGCCCCTCTCAGGGTCACTCGGCCCAGCGTTACCACCTGCAAACTGCCCCAGTCACACGGCTGACCCCGGCAAGAAGGGAGGTAGTTGACGCGAGGAGCCCAGCTCAAGCTGACGTAGGTAGGGCTAGATCCAGGAACTCAAAAAAGCAGTCATTTAATCCTCACAAGGACCATATGATTTGAACACTGTTACCCCATTCTGCAGATGAGGCCCGCCTAAAGAACTGGCTCAGAATGGGCTTTAAGTGCAGAAAGACCTCATTTCATTACCTGTGCATCAGTCAGTCCGGAACAAAGACCTCCTGAAGTGAACCCATTTAAGATAACTTCCCTGATTTAACCAAAAATGTCTAGAAATGACAACATGCGGGGCGCCTGGGTGGCTCAGTGGGTTAAGCGTCTGCTTGTGGCTCAGGTCATGATCTCTGGGTCCTGGGATCGAGCCCCGCATCGGGCTCCCTGCTCAGTGAGAAGTCTGCTTCTCCCTCTCATTCTCTGTCTCTCTCCCTCTGCCCCTCCCCACCACCCATTCTCCGTGTCTCTCTCTCAAAGTCTTTTTTTAAAAAATGACAACATGCATAAGAATCAGAATCCTAAGAATCAGACTCACATTAATAATTAATAATTAATAATGCCTCACATTAGAATTCTCAGACAACAATGTAAAACAGCTGTGCTGACTCTGGTGCTGGAACTAAAGGTGACAGGAAGTGAACAAGAAGTATAAAACTTAAAAAGATGAAAATGAGTTGAAAAAGAGCCAAGTAGAAAAGATAGGCCGAGATAGGTAATAACAAGATTTAAGAAACCAATGGATGAGGGGCGCCTGGGTGGCTCAGATGGTTAAGCGTCTGCCTTTGGCTCAGGTCATGATCCTTAGGGTCCTGGGATTGAGCCCCAAGTCCAGCTCCCTGCTCAGCAGAGAGTCAGCTTCTCCCTCTCCCACTGCCCCTCCCTTGCTTATACTGGCACTTCCTCTCTCTCTGTCAAATAATCTTAGGGAAAAAAAAAAAAAGAAAACAACAAACAGTTGAGTTGAACAACACATTACCTGTAGCCAAGGAGCAAGGGGGTGAATTGGCTAAAGGTTAAAGCATAGGCACCTGGCTGGCTCAGTTGGTAGAGTACATGACTCTTGATCTCGGGGTTCTGAGTTCAAGCCCCACATTGGTCACAGACTTACTTAAAATAAGTAAAGAGGTGGGTTCGGAGAGGGTGGTGGGGTTATGGACATAGGGGAAGGTATATGCTATGGTGAGTGCTGTGAAGTGTGTAAACCTGGTGATTCACAGACCTGTACCCCTGGGGCTAATAATACATTACATGTTTTTTTAAAAATTAAAAAAAAAGTAAGTTAAATATATTATGGGTGGGGGCGCCTGGGTGGCTCAGTGGGTTAAGCCTCTGCCTTCAGCTCGGGTCATGATCCCAGGGTCCTGGGATCAAGTCCCGCATTGGGATCCCTGCTCAGCGGGGAGCCTGCTTCCCCCCACCCTCTGCCTGCCTCTCTGCCTACTTGTGATCTGTCTGTCAAATAAATAAAATCTTTATATATATATATATATATATATATATATATATATATATATATAAAGTGGGTGTTTGAAGGAATGCATCTTCTAGATTTTAAGTTAGACTAATATTATATTTTGGTATACTAGGGGTAGCCAGCTGACTAAAGAATAGGAAAGGTACATTTCTATCAAGTGGAAGGAAATTTGATGATGAATAATCAATCCAGAAGGGAACATAGACCAAGGTGGATGGATAGAGAGCACATACAAGAGCTTGACATACAAGGTTGGCTCTGTCCCTTCAGTTCAAGGGAGGGAACTGGGAACTGGGCTGCCACTTCCAGACCATGGCTGCCACTGAGCCAGGGAGGAGGGGGTGGGCGAGGGTGGGCGAGGATGTCCAAAACTTTCCCACAACTTTGAAGATGGCCTTCTCTTGGATGGGTGCTTGCTCTGTTGCTATAAAACTGTTTTCCAGGGGCACCTGGGTGGCTCAGTGGGTTAAAGCCTCTGCCTTCGGCTCAGGTCATGATCCCAGGGTCCTGGGATCGAGCCCCACATCAGGCTCTCTGCTCAGCGGGGAGCCTGCTTCCTCCTCTCTCTCTGCCTGCCTCTCTGTCTGCTTGTGATCTCTGTCTGTCAAATAAAAAAATAATAATAATTTAAAAAAAAATTAAAACTGTTTTCCAGGGCTCTGCCATGGCTTGTTCTGATAATGCTGTCTGGTGTATGTGTGTTGGTTTCTGTTGGGGAGTGAGAGCTTGGAGCTTCCTAGTCTGCCATTTTGCTGTTGCCACTCCCCTTATGTATTAAGTTCTACTTGTTTCTTAACACACGTAGGTAACATGTAGTTGGATCTTTGATCTGACAATATCTGTGCTGTAATTGGGGAGTTTGGGTCTTTCAGTTAATGTGATTATTGACACATTTAACTGTAAGTTGAGTCTCGTTTGGCTGTTGGTTTTCTATTTATCGTATTCCCCCTTCTCCTTTTCCCTCTTTTTCTATTTATTTTGGGTTAAGTATTTTTTTTTATGATTCCACTTTAGCTATTTTGTTGACTTCTTAGCTGTAATTCTTGGTTTTGTTTACTGATTGCTTTGGAGTTTATAGTATACATCTTTAACTTCGAGTGAGACATACAACTTCGCATGTAGTATAGAAAATTCCAGATTGCGTGCTTCCATTTCTATCCGCTCAGCCATTAAGTTGTTGTCGTCATCATGCATTTTACTTTTATGTAAGTTATAAACCCCAAGATACATTTTTTTTCTTTAAACAGTCAATTGCTCTAAAGAGTTTTAAATTATAAGGAAAGGAATCACATATATTTCCCATGCCATACCATGGTTACCATTTCCGGTGTTCTTTCCTTGGTGTAGGTCCTGATTTCCATGTGGTGTCACTTGCCTTCTGCCCGCAGGGTATTCTTTAACATCTCTTACAGTGTAGGTCTGCTGGTGATAAATTCTCGCAGTTTTGAATGTCTGAAAATGTCTTTGTTTCACCTTATTTTTTTAAAGCTATTTTGGTGGGTATAGAATTCTAGTTACACAGTTTCTGGTTCTTTCAGTACTTTAAAGACGTTACTCCAGGGACACATGGGTGGCTCAGTCAGTTAATCACCTGCTTTCAGCTTGGGTCAGGATCCCAGGATCCTAGGATCGAGTCCCGCATCAGGCTCCCCACTCCACGGAGAGCCTGCTTCTCCCTCTCCCTGCTGCTCTGCCTACGTGTGCTATCTTTCTGTCAGATAAATAAATAAATAAATAAAATCTTAAAAAAAAAAAAAAAGGACATGCTAGGTACACAAACACAAGAATAAGGATGACAGCAGATTTCTCATTGGAAAGCAATGCAAGCAAGAAGACAGTGGAGTAACATCTTAATTTTTTTAATTGTTTCATTTATTTTTAAAAAATTTAAAAGATTTTATCTATTCATTTGTCAGATAGAGAGAGAGAGAGAGAGAGTGCACAAGCAGGAGGAGCAGCACACAAAGGGAGAGGGAGAAGCAGGGCTTCCTCCTGAGCAGGGAGCCCCATGCAGGGCTCGATCCCAGGACTCGGGGATCATCACCCTAGCCAAAGGCAGACACTTACCGACTGAGCCACCCAGGTATGCTTTTTAATTGTTTTAAAGATTTTATTTATTTGAGAGAGAGAGAGCATGAATGGGGAGGTAGGAGGCAGAGGGTGAGGAAGAAGCACCCAGGTGCCCTAGCATGTCCTTTTTGGCCTCTGGCTGCTTCGAATATTTTCTCTTTAGCACTGGTGGTTGAGCAATTTGATTACAATATTCCTTGGTGTAGTTCCTTCATGTTTCTTGTGTTTGGCTTTCTTTGAGATTCTCGGATCTCTGGATCTCTAGTGTTTGTCAGATTTGGAAACATTTTGGCCAGTGTTTCTTCAAATTTTTTTTCTGAAGCTCCCCTCTCTCTTCTCCTTCATGAACCCCAGTTACTCATATATTAGGCTGCTCAAAGTTGTCCCACAGCTCACTGATGCACTTTCTTTTTATTCTTTTTACTCTATGTGTTTCATTTCCTTTTCTTTTCTATAGAATATTTTATTTATTTATTTACTTATTTACTTATTTACTTACCTACTTACATAATCTCTCCACCCAACGTAACGTGGGGCTCGAAGTCATGATCCCAGGATCAAGAGTTGCATGCCCCATTTTGTTTCATTTTCCAGTAGTTTCTATTGCTGTGCCTTCAAGTTGACTAATATTTTCTTCTGCAATGCCTCATGTGCTGTTAATCACACTAGTTGTATTTTTCAGCTAGGTCATTGTAGCTGCCTGGGGGGGTGTGAGGGTCCTTTTTATATCTTCAGTGTCTCCATTTAACTTTTTGAACATACAGAATGCAGTCATGCTAATAACCGTTAATGACCTCTGATAATTTATCAGGGTCAGTTCTAAGTCAGTCTTGATTAATTGATGATTCTCCTTATTATGGGTCACATTTGCCTGCAAGGACATTTCTGATAATCTTTGGTTGGATCCTAGACATTGTGTATTTTATCTTACTGGTTGCCGGATATTTTTATTTTCCTATGAATCTCCTGGATCCTTGTTCTGTGATGCATCTAATTTTCTTAGAAACAGTTTGATCCTTTCAGGTCTTGGTTTTATAACTTGTTTGGCAGTTCCAAGGAAGTGTTTGTTCTGAGTCTAATTATCCCCCACTGCTGAGTCCTCTAGCCCATGACCTGTGAATTATGAGGGTTTCCAGTCTTGCTGGTTAGATTAGCCTCTATTCCCCACCCTGTGTGAATGCTAGGCATTGTTCCCTATAACCCTTTCAGATGGCTCTTTCCCTGGTCTCCAGCAGTTTTCTCACACGCATGCTCTGATTGATACTCCGCTGACTGTTCAAGGAGGACCCTCTGCCTGTTTTCCCAGGGTCCTCTGGGCATCAGTCTCCTCTCTACTACTCTGTCCTATGGGCTCCAGCCATCAGGGTTTCCAAGGACTCTCTGCTCTGTCTCTTTGAACTGAGGGATCTGCTGGACTCTGCCTTCATTCCCCTCCCTACACTGTGGCCTGGACTAATCCCTCTAGGCATGAAACTGAGGAAATCACAAGGCTCATCTCAATTGTTTCCTATCTCTCAGGGATCACTGTCTTTGATTTCCTGATGACCCTTATTTTGAAAATGATTGTTTCATGTGTTTTGTCTGGTTCTGTTGTTTCAGGCAGGAAGGTAAGTCTTGTCCCTGCTGTACCACTGAGCCTGGAAGCAGAAGTACTTTTCTTCAATGTTGTTAAATTGACTTAGCTGTTCTTTTTCTCACTCCTTGAGGTGGAGGCTTAGCCCATTAATTATTCCAACTTTTTGTCTTGATATATGTGTACTCTTAGGTACTAAAAGACAGAAATATGGATCGTAAAAACCTCACACACATTGATTTGTTACTTTTAACACTGTTGGATTCTTTAAATTCATTGAATTAAAAAAAAGGGGGGGGATACATGGGGCACCTGGGTGGCTCAGTGGGTTAAAGCCTCTGTCTTTGGCTCAGGTCATGGTCCCAGGGTCCTGGGATCGAGCCCTGCATCAGGCTTTCTGCTCAGCGGGGAGACTGATTTCCTCTTCTCTCTCTCTCTCTCTCTGCCTGCCTCTCTGCCTACTTGTGATCTCTGTCTGTCAAATAAATAAATAAAATCTTTTTTTCTTTAAAGAAAAAAGTTTCCTTAACAACTGGACAAAAAGGGATACAAACATGAGTATCTATATTTTATTTTTTAATACAGTTTTTTAAAGTTTTTGTTTATTTATTTGAGAAAGAGAGAGCACGAGCAAGAGGAGGGGCAGAGGGAGAAGCCAGCTCCCCACTGAACATGGAGCCTGACTCGGGACTCCATCCCAGGACCCTGAGATCAGGATCTGAGCTGAAGGCAGATGTTTAACCAACTGAGTAACCCAGGTGCCCCATGTATCTATACTTTCAGAACATTTTCAGGAGCCTGGGTGGCTCAGTCGGTTAAGTGTCTGCCTTCAGTTCAGGTCATGATCCCAGGGTCCTGGTATCAAGCCCCATGTGGGGCTCCCAGCTCAGCAGGAGGCCCGCTTCTCCCTTTCCCTCTGCCTGTTGCTTCCCCTGCTTGTGCTCTCTCTGTCTCTCAAATAAATAAATAAAATCTTTAAAAACATTTTCTTATACTGCCTTCTAAAAATTGTACATTCTTTCAGTGCAGTAAGGAGCTAGGAGAGAAAGCAATTTGGAAGTTAAAAAGAAATATGGGAGGCAGAAGAAAGCAAGAAAGGGGAACAGAAAAGTAGGACAAGTGAACAGTGCGTGGATGAGGTTTACAGCTTTAGTTTCCAGAGAATGTGACACATAGCTGGTCACAGTCCACATGCATTTGCCAGCCTCCCACGGAGCAGGTTGCTGCCTACGTTAGCTACTCTATGAAATGGTGAAAGCACCATAGAAGAAAACGTAATTGTGAATATAGGTTTTTGGTGTTAGAAATGAACAATGTCTGAAAACAGGGTTTCAAGGAACCATCCTTCCCCCAACCCCATCATTGCCATGGAAGGATCCATGTCCCAATCCCTGAGCAGCTCAAGGAATCTTGATTCTTTCCATTCTAGATCCTAACAAAATTTCGGTTTGGGTTTGCTCCAGCTGTTATACTCACGGTGGGGGGGGGTGCCCCTTCCCTCCCTCACTCCCTCAATCAATAGGCTTTTCTGTGCCCAGTTGGAAATGGGGGAGGGGTAGAAAGGATCTTTTCCTACTTCCAGAAGGAGACTGTGCTGAAAGCAGTGGATTTTGTAGCCATTTGGAAACATTCCTGCCTCGTCCCAAGCTCCTGTCCTTGGCTTTCAGCCAGCCTTTTCTTTTTGGGACGTATGAATAAGGCTATGACTTTGAGCGAAGGTAAAATATGTGTTTCAAAATAAAATCTGTTTTTGAACCTATCCCAGAAGCAAAAATACGTTAATAATTATTTAAAACTGTCCTGCTCTGTCATAAATACAATAATGCATATGGGACTTTGGGAATTCCAGATATATTCTCATTTGCCCTCGTGATAACACTATGGAATGCGGTGCTATTGTTGCCATGTCAACAGATGGTGGAGCGTCTGCTGAGGTTGGGCATTCTGCCCTTGCCCAAGGTCATGTAGCAAACAAGTGGCATCTTTTAGCCAGGTCTTGTCTGAAGCCCCACTCTTTCTCCTGTTCTTTTCCTTCTAACATGTGCTAAAGAGGAATTTTATTTTTTTTAAGATTTTATTTATTTGACAGCGAAAGACACAGTGAGAGAGGGAACACAAGCAGGGGGAGTGGGAGAGGGAGAAGCAGGCTTCCCGCTGAGCAGGGAGCCTGAACGGTGCTGGATCCCAGGACCCTGAGATCATGACCTGAGCCGAAGGCAGAGGCTTTAACCCACTGAGCCACCCAGACGCCCCAGATTGCTCTTCTCTTAAGGGTTCTGGCATGAGGTTTGAAAATCAGCAGTTTAACAAACCTAACCTTCTCTAGGAATTCCACCCCACCGACCCCGTCCAAATTTCAGCTATCTGTGTAGCTCTTTGTTTTAACCCAGGATCAAAAGAGGAGGTGGTTATTTTATCATCCCTACAGACACAACATCACCTGCGGGGACTGCTAGATGGAATGTGTCCAAGTCTCCATCCCTGTCTTGGGTGTGTTTTGTGAACTCCCCTAATGGAAAAGCATAAGCCTGCTTCTCTGTTTTTACAGGACATAGAAATGCTGGAAGCTTCAGACTGGGTTGTTGTACTCAGCTGAAGTGATCTTTTTTTTTTTTTTAAAGATTTTATTTATTTATTTGAGAGAGAGATCACAAGTAGGTAGAGCATCAGGCAGAGAGAGAGAGAGAGGGAGAAGCAGGCTCCCCGCTGAGCAGAGAGCCTGATGCGGGGCTCGATCCCAGGACTCTGGGATCATGACCTGAGCCAAAGGCAGAGGCTCAACCCACTGAGCCACCCAGGCGCCCCCTTAAGTGATCTTTTTCAAAAATTATTTATTTATTTAAGTCATCTCTACACCCAGCGTGCAGCTCGAACTCACCACCCCAAGATCAAGAGTCGTGCGCTCTACAGACTGAGCCCACCAGTCATCTCTCAGCCGAAGTAATCGTATTTCCAAGATAACAAGTTAAAGAAGGTAAAGAAGAGGGGGTGCCTGGGTGGCTCAGTGGGTTAAAGCCTCTGCCTTTGGCTCAGGTCATGATCTCAGGGTCCTGGGATCAAGCCCCGCATCGGGCTCTCTGCTCAGCAGGGAGCCTGCTTCTTCCTCTCTGCCTGCCTCTCCGCCTACTTGTGATCTCTGCCTGTCAAATAAATAAAGTCTTTTAAAAAAAAAAGGTAAAGAAGATTATTTTGTGGTTTTGGAAAATGAAGAGTTTATAATACAATCACAGTCAAAAGTTTACATCTTTTCTGATGTTAGAACTCAGTGGGAGGAACACCTGGCTGGCTCAGTCAGTAGAGCATGTGACTCCTGATCTTGGAGTTGTGAGTTTGAGCCCCATGTTGGGTGTAGAGATTACTTAAAATAAACAAACAAAACAAAAACAAAAACAAAACGAACTCAGGGCACCTCGATGGCTCAGTGGGTTAAAGCCTCTGCCTTGAGCTCAGCTCATGATCCAGGGGTCCTGGGATCGAGCCCCGCATGGGGCTCCTTGCTCAGGGTCGGGAGTCTGCTTCTCCCTCTCCCTCTTCCTCCCCTGACCACTCATTCTCTCTCTCTCAAATAAATATATAAAATCTTAAAAAAAAAACAACTCAACAGAAAATCACCCCATGGAGTCAGACACACCAAGTAGGTGACTTTTATCGGGTTTACTGAATTAAATCAATGACGAGGAAAGGTATTAGGTGCATGTACTACTTGTAAGTCTGCAGGGAAAGTGAATGCTAAACCCACAGCAGGTGTGTGCTCTCCCCAAATCTTTGTGTTTTTTAGTTTTTTGTTGTTGTTGTTTTTCCCGGTTTTATTGAGATGTAATTGATGTATTAACATTGTATTAGTTTTCAGTTTCTGACATGATAATGTGGTTTATGTACACTATGAAATGATCACCACAATACATTTAGTGAACACCCATCACCTCACAGACCAAGATCTTTTTTAAAAAATTTTTTTTAGGATTTTATTTATTTATTTGACAGGATCACAAGAAGACAAAGAGGCAGGCAGAGAGAGAGGAGGAAGCAGGCTCCCTGCCGAGCAGAGAGCCGATGCAGGGCCCCATCCCAGGACCCTGGGATCACGACCCGAGCTGAAGGCAGAGGTTTTAACCCACTCCTCCTTATCCCCTCACCTGCATTTCTCCCAAAAGTTCCCTGAAGTAGAATTTGTGGGAAAGCTGTATTTTTTTTAAAGTTGGAATTTTTAAAAAAAAGATTTCATTTATTTGAGAGAGAAAGGCAGAATGCCTGAGCAGGGGGAGCAGCAGAGGGAAAAGGAGAAGCAGACTGCCTGCTGAGCACTGAGCCCTGTGTTGTGGGACTCGATCCCAGAACCCTGAGATCATGACCTGAGCACAAGACAGATGTTTAACTGAGTCACCCAGACTCCCCTAAAATTGGAGTTTTAGGAGGCCAGCCCCTTCTGTGATAAGTATTCCCAAGAAATCAGGAGAGATGATGTGTCTATTTTGGAAGTACGATTTTTAAAACTGCACCAGACACTTAATAATTTCACTGAAAGCATAGCATCAACAAGTGATATTTGCACTTTTTTTTAAAAAAAGATTTTATTTATTTATTTGAGACAGGGAGAGAATGAGAGAGACAACATGAGCAGGGGAGAAGGGCAGAGGGAGAAGTAGGCTCCTCACTGAGCAAGGAGCCTGATGCGGGCCTCGATCCCAGGACCCTGGGATCATGACTTGAGCCCAAGGCAGACACTTAACTGACTGAGCCACCCAGGCACCCTGTGATATTTGCACTTTTAAAGCATTATTAGATGATAAAATATGAGACAAAGGAGTAATTCACATTTCAGAGCTCAGTAATTTCCTCAAAAGGGTTTTTTTTTTTTTTAAATGATAGTCCTCATTCTCCAATGCCACAGGGCGCCTTCTTTGTCAGAAGTTAGCATTTTCCAGAGGTCTCCACCATGCCATCTTACACTATGTCTAGTTAGAAGGGTGCTCCTAATTCCCATTCCTGGCTTTGACCTCGTTTTCTACATCTGTAAACACTATACATTGGATGGTGCTTGAAACACAGAGCTCTCACTGCTCTGAGTTTTCATAGTTCCAAGAGCACAGATGAAAGAACAGTGTAACCTAAATTTTGGAGGAATGAGTCATTTGACTGTGCTCTGCGTCTGTGTGTGCATGTGTGCACATATGCACAGGCGTGCGAGCGCGCGCGCGCGCGTGTGTGTATTCTAGGAAGAATATGGTTATGGTGGATGCATTCCCGAGCAGCGATAAACAATAAAACTGGGAACGATATAGCTGACTGTCTCTATGGTAACCCCCACTGGCCATGTGCATGCATTATTTTACTCATTTTGTAGTTCACATTTTAAAACATAAACGATTTTATGCTCATGATCATGCAATTGTGATAATCAGTTATTTGTGGTTTTTTTTAAAGATTTTATTTATTTATTTGACAGGGAGACACGGTGAGAGAGGGGACACAAGCAGGGGAAGTGGGAGAGGGAGAAGCAGGCTTCCCTGCTGAGCAAGGAGCCCGATGCGGGGCTTGATCTCAGGACCCCAGGACCATGACCTGAGCCGAAGGCAGACACTTAATAGACTGAGCCATCCAGATGTCCCTGCGGCTGCTTTTCAAGTGCTGCCTAGACTTGAGAACACTTTGCATTTAACTGAGTCTGGGGGAATCTTCAGCAGAGATGCTCAGTTGTCTTATGTGTGTTGGGGACAATTCTTTGAGGTCTTCACTCAGTAAAGCCTTCTTGGGAGAATTTAAGAACTGCTACAGGCCATATTCATCACCCTCATTAAACCAGATGGCTGAACAAACTGTCACATTGAGAAGCTGAGCTCATAAGTAAGACGGCCAGCTATGTATTAAGGCCACAACTTAATCAAGGCACATGTAGTTGGTAAGCCATTTCTCTCCATGGCCTTCCAGTAGCTTTCACGGTGCTCTTAGAAACAGAGCAAGGGTCCCTGATGAATTTACCAGTTTCATTGTCATCCCCCACGTGAGTTGTGAAAATACATACCATCAGAAGGACCCACAGAAAGCAGGAGTCCCTCTGCCATCCGGGTTGGCCTGAGGAAGCACGCTTTTATTTTGTTTGTGCATTGCTAAGGACCAAGGGTTGAACTGACAGTTGAGTGGCCTGAATTGTCACAGAAGGTGGTGATATCTGAAGCTTCTTTATTTTTAAGATTTTATTTATTTATTTGAGACAGAGAGAGAGAGCACGAGTTGGGGGGGAGGAGCAGAGGGAGAGAGACACACACAAAGCAGAATCCCTGCTGAACACAGGGCCTGATGATGCGGGGCTCAATCCCAGGACCCTGAGATCACGGCCTGGGTGGAACCAAGAGTCTGTCGCTCAACCAAGGGCACCGCCCAGGCACCCCTGAAGCCTTTTTTCTTATAACACCTAAACAACCATGCAGAAATGCCAAGTAGCTTCTCTCTAAATATACTGTGGGGAAAAAAAAATGCTTGGGACTTGAATGCCCCAGCACAGATTTCTTCTCATCCAGAAACCCTAAGCTTTTCGATTTTAAACCTCTCATGTTTCCCACTGCACGACAAGTCTTCATCAGTCTCAAAGGCTAGCAGACCTATTCCTCGCAGAGAACTATGGCTGCAAAAGCATTCTAAAGCAATAACACATTCAGAACTCTTGCTTATGGCTCAAAGTTCCCAGCAAATCCCTCTGCCATCTGCCTGCCTGCTTTTCCTGTCCCTCCTGATAGTCCGATCTCACGCCCATGGTCAAAGCCACTCACTCCTATGGCCATTTACACTTGCTTCCTGCTTTTCTCATCCCTTTTCTAGCTTTCATGCTGCTGTCGGATTCAGTTTCTTATTCACAGAAATTCTCTTTAGAAAAAAAAAAAGCTTTTATTTATTTGAGAGAGAGAGAGGCAGGGAGGAAAAGAGGGGGAGGGAGAGGGACTGATGCATGGCTTGACCCCACGACCCTGAGATCATGACAGGAGCCAAAACCAAGAGTCCGGGGCTTCACTGACTGAGCCAGCCTGGCGCCCCTCACAGAAATTCTCTTAGTGAGAATCACAAGAGGTTTCGATTCTCAAGACATAGAACCCGATTTTGCTGCTTGTTCTAACATTTTTTCCTTGCCCTTGTTACTGTACTTAGACCCAGAAAAGTCTGCATTGGTAAAATTCTGATTTTCCTACCAAAGATCTTTCAGCAATGTTGGCTTCTTGCACCATGCGTTTCTTTCCTTAGCCCTTGAAAATAATTTTCCCGCTTTTGTTCTGCTATATTGTTATTCCCCATGACTTTTTTGGAAGGCCAGTTGCTACTCTTGTAAAGGCCACAGTGATTAAAAACCAAACAAGCCAAGCACTCATTTTATTACCCCCAAAGTCCTAATGCATCCAATAAAGACTGTGGAATGGCCAGGGTCCTATTCCTGCTACAGAAAAGATATCTTTGTTTCTTTTTTAAAAAATTTTTTTAAAGATTTATTTATTGGACAGAAAGAGACCACAAATAGGCGGAGAGGCAGGCAGAGAGAGAGAGGGAAGCAGGCTCCCTGCCGAGCAGAGACCCCGATGCGGGGCTCAATCATGACCTGAGCTGAAGGCAGAGGCTTAACCCACGGAGCCACCCAGGCGCCCCAAGATATCTTTGTTTCTTAGCAGAGGGGTGAAACGCAAGCACCAACAGCCCAACGGTATTACGACCCACTTCTCCCTTATGTAATGAAGTTGAAATTATCTTCAGATTTAGTAGCAAATTTTTCACATTCCAAGTCCTGGAAAAATTAATAATCCAAGCGTGGTATGGAGGGTAGTAGCATTTCACTAATCAGATTAGCGAGCTGCTGAATCCCAGTAGTCTCTACTTTACCAAATAGAAGGGTTCTCTGTAGAATTCTGCTGGACCCAAGTGGGCTTTTCCTCTTGAGTCCTCGTGACAAAGCAGTCTTAATATGTGGATTGCAGAGTTCTTGTTTCCTTCTGGAAAAAAAGGTGAAAGATGAGTTGGAGGATTTTGCGAACATACTATTTGTTTCTTTTGTTTTTCATTTTTTTAAAAGATTTTATTTATTTATTTGAGAGAGAGAGAGAGAGCACGAGCCCAGGGAGGGGCAGAAGGAGGGGGAGAGGAAGACTTCCCACTGAGCAGAGAGCCCGACGGAGTGCTCCGTCCCAGGACCCTGAAATCATGACCTGAGCCCAATGCAGACACTTAACCGACTGAGCCATCCAGGTGCCCCCTTATACTTCTTGTTCCTTCATGACTGTTTTGCCTTTTAGATGGACTAACTCAGTTGTTGTAAGAGGTGGCCAGAGAAAAGAGGCAGCGGGTCAGCTGTTGGGTTACAGACAATGAGCAAATAGTCAGTGAATATAATTTGTGGAATGGGTGTTAAGGAATAGTAGCATGCTTTTTATAAATTTAAGGATTGGCCCTTTGAACGTTTGGATCTCAGAGAGTACATTAAAATGGTTTGCGTTATAGGACTGATTTATTTTAAACTCTGTGGAATAAATATTCACCCGACCCCCCACCACCACCCAATTTTTGACACTGCAGAGTAATGTTTTGAACTGAAAGTTCCCATAAGGCTGCCACCTCCTTTATTTGAGACAGAACAGGAGCGTGGAGGCAGGGGCAGAGGGATAGGGAGAGCGGGGAGCTCGCCTCGGGGCTGGAGGTCTCATGACTCTGAGATCACGAGCTGAGCTGAAACCAAGAGTCAGATGCTTAACAGACTGAGCCACCCAGGTGACCCTAATGCCCCTCGTTTTTTGAAAAAAAAACTCACCCATGACTGCATAATTATGCTCTAATGGAAATGTGTTCAGCATAAATCCTTCCTTTGACACATTTATGTTGTGTGAACACTGGAATATAACAATTTCCGTTCTCATTACCATATGTTTTTTCTATCATTTATGGTTTTTCCAGTTACCACGCACCTAGCATAGTAGAAACCACTTAAGCACTGGAGTCAAGAGAACTGGTTTGAGTCCAGCTTACTAATCAAGTCCATTCTCTGAAGTTGGCATATGATATACTAATTTATTGCCTAATTTTCCCAGTGACTTCTCCTCAATCCACTCTGTTTTTTTTTTTTAAACGATTTTATTTTTTCAAATAATCTCTATACCCAATGTAGGGCTCAAACTTATATCACTGAGATCAAGAGTCACAGTCTCCACCAACTGAACCAGCCAGGTGCCCCTCCGTCCTAAAGATTTTAGCTGCAAATGGAAGAAAAAAAGAAATCTGGAGACTCATAAGTTCTTTACAATTTCCAGAGCTTTAACATGTACAGTATATATACAAACTAGATATTTGGATTTCATATTCTATCTGTTATGTATGATACCAGTGACATACATCTGTGACACACATACATATAAAACACACACATAAGACAAAGGCACAGTGCCGATTTTAGTAATTCATGTGCAAACATCACAGCTTTTGCTATATCCATATACTGCATGAACGTTATTTACTTCCCATGTTTCTTTAAACTGATGCACATTTTAGGGGGTGCCTGGATGGCTCAGTCGGTTAAGCGTCTGCCTTCAGCTCAGGTCATGATCCCAGGGTCCTGGGACCGAGCCCCGCATTGGGCTCCCTGCTCAGTGGGCAGAGTCTGCTTCTCCCTCTGCCTCAGCCCCCCAGCTCATGCTCTCTCTCTCACACTCCCTAGCTCAAATAAATAAATAAAACCCTTTTTAGAAAAATCTGATGCACATTTTTAACATACTGTATATTTTTTCTTTAAGTAAGCTCTATGCCCAACGGGGAGCCTGAACTCATGTCTCCCCTCCCCCCAGATCAAGAGTCACATGTGTCACCAACTGAGCCAGCCGGATGTCCCTAAATTGATGCATATTTTGAAGGTTAAATAAAATGACACTCAGCACTAACTGCAGGGTGCTTTTATCCGTGGTGGTAACTACGGACATAGCACTGAGTATCAGTGAATCACAGGTGAGAGAGAGGCTTTCTTCCCCAGGCTCCGTCAGTATCTATGGCTATGGCAGGTAGAAACTCTCATTTGGGAGCTTGTGACAATGGAAGAGCACAACTTGGGCCCGGAGCCTCCACCAAATAGTAGGATTTAGCTACGATTCACTAAGACTATTTTGTTTTTAGGTTCTGACACCCCCCCCCCCAGTGTATGAAGGGGAAAAAAGAAATAACTTAGAAACAAAAGTTTTGTGATCACATACACATTCTCCTCTAAGATCGTAGACTGTCAAGGGGTGCCTGGGTGGCTCAGTCAGTTAAGCGTCTGCCTTCAGCTCAGGTCATGATCTGGAGTCTTGGGATCGAGTCCCACATCGGGCTCCCTGCTCAGCGGGAAGCCTGCTTCTCCCTCTCTCACTGCCCCTGCTTGTGTTCCCTCTCCCACTGTCTTTCTCTCTCTCTCTGTCAAATAAATGAATAAAATCTTAGAAAGAAAAAAGATCACAGATTGTCAAATCAAGTTCATCTTATTTAGGAAGATGTCAGTGAACATGTTAGAAGGGACGCGTTACTGCTATTTCATTGAATCAAAGCAATCCACAGTTATTGCAGAGGTTTCTCAAATAGCCACATGGAAACTCAGAAAAGAAAGAGGAATGCCAGAGGAAGAAACCAGATCTTTCTAGTATTTTGATTCTTTCTCAAATATTTGAAACTATGTTCTATAACGAACTGTGAGTTGCTATGCAGATGACCTTGAACAACAGGGATATGAACCATGCAGGCCCACAATATACACAAATTTGTTTTTATAAATGCAGTACGGTGCTGGAAATGTATTTTTGCTTCCTTTTAACTTTTTTTTTCCTTATAACTTTCCAAATGAAGAATAACCTTTTCTTTTCTCTAGCTTACTGGATCGTAATAATGTGGCATATCCGGGCGCCTGAGTGGCTCAGTCGGTTAAGCATCTGCCTTCGGCTCAGGTCATGATCCAAGGGTCCTGATAGGGAGTCTGCCATCCGCCATCAGGCTCCTTGCTCAGTGGGGAGCCTGCCTCTCCCTCCCCCTGCCGCTTACCCTGCTTGTGTTCTCTGTCTCTGTCAAATAAATAAATAAAATCTTTTTAAAAAGAATGCACCATAAAATTGATTGAACACAAAAAATATGTGTTCATTGACTGTTTTCAGTAAGACATCTGGTCAATAGTGGGCTATTTGTAGTTGAGTTTCTAGCGACCTGAAAGTTATATGCTGATTTTTGACTGCTCCGGGTGGGGGTCAGCTCCTCTAATGCCTGCTTTCTTCAAGGATCAACTGTATAGCTTCTGTGCGATGCTAAGTTTGATTACTGCATTTGATCAAAAACTGCAAATAAAGGAAGCTTTTGGTGCTGTTGCTAGTCACCCTCCCCCAAGCCCAAATATATGCATGTCCAAATGCAACAGGCTGGGATGGGGGTGGGGTGACAGCCTCAGAGCCGAGACTGGGAGCCAGAGGGCAGCCAGGCACAAAGGAGAAGTCATTTCAAACGCAGGAATGCCAGCGCGCAGGCAACCGACCGGCGCCCTTCATGCGTGTATACTGTGTGGAGACTGGCTTGCACACCAGACATTGCACCATTTAGTGTTGATGACGTCACCAGAGCACGCCAAGTAGTCTCATTGGTAGGACAGGCATTTTCCTTAAGAGTGAAAGTGTTTGTCTCTGTGCCCGCTTTGCCTAATGTAACGCTATAACTATTTTCTTTTTTAAGATTTTATGTATTTATTTGTCAGAGAGACAGAGAACACAAGCAGGGAGAGCAGCAGGCAGAGGGAGAGGAAGAAGCAGGCTCCCCGCTGAGCATGGAGCCTGAGGTGGGGCTCGATCCTAGGATCCTGGGAACTGACCTGAGCCCAAGGCAGACGCTTAAGCAACTGAGCCGCCCACTCCACTTTAACTTTCCCAAAGAGGGGAAAGGAATCACAGACTGAAGAGTGAACACATCCTGCTTGTTGTCATTGCTGCTGTTCGCTCCAGCAACCACAGCTTGTGCAAGCAGCCTGACCGTAGCTGCAAGAAAGGGACAGGGTCTATCCCAACTCCGTGCCCGGAGTTTCCGGACATGAGACACCTTACAGGTCGGTGGCCCGGTTTCTGACCTGTAAGACAGGTACAGAAATCTGTGCCCGTGTGAGTAGGGCTGTTGTTACCCTAACTAATGTCCGAATCCCGTTTTCACTGTCAATGCGTCTGTGATCGGTGTGTTCTTATATTTTATGGATGAACTAATTTCTTTCCATTGGGGTTTCCTTCTAGAAAAATGGCAGTTAGGGTTTCCTGTCTTGCATTTGAGCATCTCTTAAGCAACATCGAAGCTTCCAGAGGGCTTGCAGTGGCTAACATGTGGCCGAGTTGTCAGGGGGCACTGTGACTCCGGACACCGATGTGGGCAATTGTAAGATAAGCTGACACTGGGAAGGTGTTCCGTCAAAATGCCAAAGTGAGAGGAAGTGTATCCTCCGCTGTGTTTCAGCACAGTTGTGTCACTCAGGAAAAAAACCAGTTCTTCAGCAACAGTGTGGTGGCAGCTGCTAGGCGAGCTTGTCACGTGTCCACAGATTCAGCCAAGAAAGAGACAACGAGCCTACATCCATTCGCTTTATTATGTACAGAGACAGTGAAATCAGACGAGTGTGGAGACAGCTGCCATGTTCTTAGTCCCACAGGATGACGCTGAACCACAGCAGCCAGATGACAGGCAGCACAGGTGGTGAGTCGCTCTGTTAGTGAAGAGCCAGCTCTAAACAGAAGGAGACTTACACAGAAGCCCATGGCTGGACCCTCCACGTGGTCAAGGGGGGACATTCCGGCAGTGTCAGAGCCAGGGACGTGAGGGACAGTCCTCACCAGGCTCCTCACCAGGCTACCTGTCTTGCCATGTCCCAGAATAGATCACGGGACCTGCTGCCAAGACTCCTGTCGGACTTCCGTCAAGCCGTGCCCTTGTGGCCCGTGTGAAGCTGTGCCAAGTCACCCTGGTGCCATGACAGCTGGAGCTCTCCCTTGCAACTGCCCGACCCCACCTTTTGTGTGTTCATTTAATAATTTCTTTTAGAAGCACGAGCCACCCCATCAGATGACCCCAAGGAATTGTACGGAGAGGGACTTGGAAGAAAGCCATTCTATTTGCCTTGAGTGCAATCGGATGGGAGTGACCATGGCCATGACTCCCAGTAGAACGACCAGAGCTGGTCTGATCCCAGACAGACCACAGCCTTGCTCCTGGTCCACAGCCAAGACCCCTAAGTATATCCCGACTCCAGGAGCAGCAAGAGGTGTTGGCAACCTCACATAGCCTGCCTTGCGATGGCCCGAAGGAAATCCGGGGCCATGGGCTCATTCATCCCCAGTCACGCCAGAGAGTTGAGACTGTTTTGTGTGTGCCAGGGAAGTACAAGCCTGATGTCCGAGTTAGAAGTGGTAACTTAGGGGCGCCTGGGTGCCTCAGGAGGTTAAGAATCTGCCTTTGGCTCAGGTCATAATCTCCAGGTCCTGGGTTTGAGCCCCACATCGGGCTCTGGCTCAGTGGGGAGTCTGCTTCTCCCTCTCCCCCTGCCTCTCTCTCCCCTCACCCCTGCTCGTGCTCTCTCTCTTGCTCTTGCAAATGAATAAATAAAAATCTTAAAAAAAAAAAAAGAAGAAGTGGTACCCAATTGGGGCAGAGATTGTAGGAGGATGGAATTATTTATTACTCTTAAGATAACTGGAATAAAGCAATTTTGTGTCCCATACACAGACCAACCCTTTGAGTGGGCTCATTCTGAGGTGATGGGATGAGTCAGGTGTCCTGCAGACCAGAGCCGAGCAAGGGCTAATGGGTCCCGCCCCAGCCCCTCACTTCACCAAACCCTCTGGGCCTGATGGGTTCCTTCCCCACCAGCCCAAGAGGTCGCTGTCCTTTAGTGGCCACGTGACAGGTATGCTGGGTCTCTGAAGCACCTGGGCCTTGTCATGTCCCCGGTATCTGCCCCACCCATGTGTGTGGTTGCTCCAGGACCAACTTAGGAGTCATCCTCTCACACCTACTGCCATTGTCATCAGTCTCTGACTGGGATGGGGAGAGAAACATCAGGTTAACATCCCATCCCCAACCCCTCCCCCAATCTCTGTTTGCCCATTCAAGACCTCCACTTGCAGGATCCCTGGGTGGCTCAGTGGGTTACAGCCTCTGCCTTCAGCTCAGGTCATGATCCCAGGATCCTGGGATCGAGCCCCGCATCGGGCTCTCTGCTCAGCAGGGAGCCTTCTTCCTCCTCTCTCTCTGCCTGCCTCTCTGCCTACTTATAATCTGTGTCTGTCAAATAAGTAAATAAAATCTTTAAAAAAAAAAAAAAAAAGACCTCCACTTGTCCGGCTTCCAGCTGGTAGGTGTGGGAGAGGAAGAGATAAGGTGAAAAGGACTGCTTGAGTGATGAGAGTCTCTTACAGCCAGTCTGGGCCTCCTCCTCTTGCCCCCAACTTTATAATTAAACATTTTATTCAAATGGGAGGTTCTCTGGGGATGCCTGCGTGGCTCAGTCAGTTAAGAATCTTCCTTTGGGGGCGCCTGGGTGGCTCAGTGGGTTAAGCCGCTGCCTTCGGCTCAGGTCATGATCTCAGGGTCCTGGGATCGAGGCCTGCATCGGGCTCTCTGCTCAACGGGGAGCCTGCTTCCTCCTCTCCCTCTGCCTGCCTCTCTGCCTGCTTGTTATCTCTGTCTGTCAAATAAATAAAATCTTTAAAAAAAAAAAAAAGAATCTTCCTTTGGCTCAGGTCATGATCTCAGGGTCCTGGGATCAAGCCCTGCATTGGGCTCCCTGCTCAGAGGGGTGTGTGTTGGAGGATTGTCTCTCCCTCTCCCTCTGCCCCTACCCCTGCTCATGCTTTCTCTCTCTCTCAAATAAATAATAAAATAAATATTTTTTTTAAAAAGAGGAAATTGACATTGGTGCAACCCACCAACTTTATTTAGATTCCACCAGCTTTATGTGCACTCGTGTGTGTTTGTGTGTGTGTTTATGTGTGTGTGTGTGTGTGTGGTGTTGTGCAAATCTATCAAACGTGTAGGTTCATAAAACAGCCACTGCAGTAAAGGCAAAGAACTGTTCCCTTAGCACAAAGAGCCCTGTGCTATGCCTTTACGGGCCCCCTCCCCCATCCCGGTCCCCTTGGCAACCACTAATCCTTTCTCCATCTCTATAATTGTGTTATTTCAAGAATGTTACATAAATGGAACCACACACTATGAAACCTTTGGAGATTGGCTTTTCCACTCAGCATGATTCCTTTGAGATCGGACTAAGTTGTTGCATGTTTTAATAGACCGTTGCTTTTTTATCCCTGAGAATATTCTGTCCATGGATGGGTCCCCTGCTTGTTAACCAATCACCCACTGAAGGACATCTGGACTAATTCCAGTTTTTGCCTTTTATGAACAAAGCTGCTAGGACCATTCATGTACATGTTTTTGTGTGAATGTAAGTTTTCATTTCTCCAGGATAAATGCCCAGGAATGCAATGTCGGACCATATGGTTGTTGCATGTTTGGTTGGATAAGAAAGTGCCAAACTATTTTCCAGAGTAACGGTACCATTTTGCATTCTCTCTAGCAGAGAACAGTTAACCCTTGAACAACACAGATTTCAACTGCATCAGTTTGCTTATAGGTGGATTTTTCCATAAATATGATACAGTGGTATAAATATATTTTCTCTTCTTTATGATTTTTTTAAAAAGATTTTATTTATTTATTTATTTGCCAGAGAGAGGGAGAGAGAGAGAGAGAGAGCGCACAAGCAGGCAGAGGCAGAGAGAGAAGCAGGCTCCCTGCCGAGCAAGGAGCCTGATGCAGAACTCAATCTCAGGACCCTGGGATCATGACCTGAGCCGAAGGCAGTGGCTTAACCCACTGAGCCACCCAGGTGCCCCTCTTTATGATTTTCTTTTTTTTTTTTTAAGATTCCCCCCCCTTTTTAAAAGATTTTATTTATTTATTTGACAGACAGAGATCACAAGTAGGCAGAGAGGCAGGCAGAGAGAGAGAGGAGGAAGCAGGCTCCCTGCCGAGCAGAGAGCCCAATGCAGGACTCCATCCCAGGATCCTGAGATCATGACCTGAGCTGAAGGCAGAGGCTTAACCCACTGAGCCACCCAGGTGCCCCTCTTTATGATTTTCTTTTTTTTTTTAAAGATTTTATTTATTTGTCAGAGAGAGGGAGAGAGAGCGAGCATAGGCAGACAGAGAGGCAGGCAGAGGCAGAGGGAGAAGCAGGCTCCCTGCCGAGCAAGGAGCCTGATGTGGGACTCGATCCCAGGACGCTGGGATCATGACCTGAGCCAAAGGCAGCTGCTTAACCAACTGAGCCACCCAGGCGTCCCTCTTTATGATTTTCTTAATAACATTTCCCTTTCTCGGGAAATGAGATTTCCTGAGAAATATATTGCTTTCTTAGCTTACTTGACTGTTTTTTTCTTAAAGATTTTATTTATTTATTTGACAGAGAGAGAGAGAGCACAAGCAGGGGGAGTGGTAGGCAGAGAGAGAGGGAGAAGCAGACTCCCCACTGAGCAGAGAGCCCAATGTGGGGCTCGATCCCAGGACCCTGGGATCATGACCTGAGCTGAAGGCAGATGCTTACCCAACTGAGCCACCCAGACGCCCTGGCTAACTTGATTGTAAGAAAACAGCACTGGATACGGAATATGTGTTCCTCGATTGTTTATGTTATCAGGAGAACTTTGGGCCAACAGTAGGCTCTTAGTAGTTAAGTTTTTGGAGAGTGACAAGTTATACATGACCGGAGGTGGGGGGTCATCACCCCTGACCTCTGCATTGTTCAAGAGTCAACTGTAAAGGTGATCCAGTTTCTTTACATCCTCTCCAGCATTTAGTATTGTCACTATTTTTTATTTTAGCTATTTTGGTAGGTGTGTAGGGATATCTCATCGTGGTTTTCATTTGCATTTCCTTGGTAGCTAGTGATATTGATATCATTATTTGCCATCTGTACATACTCAGGGGTGAAATGTTTCTTCCTGTCTTTTGCACCATTTGCTAATGACATTGTTTGGTTTTCTAATTGGGTTGTTTGGTTGAGTCTTGAGAATTTTTTAAAATATATTTAATATATTTAGATAGAAGTCCTTTGTTGGACATATGTTTTGCAACTTTTTTTTTTTAACAGTCTGTAGCTCATCTTTTCATCTCTTCCAGGGCAAAAATTTTTGGTTTGGATGAAGCCCGATTTGTCACACTTCCCTTCTATGGACTGTGCTTTTGTGTCATGTATAAGAACTCTTTGGCCTGATGTACTGAAGATTATCTCCTGTTTTCTTTTTAGAATTTTTACATGTTATATATAAGTTTATGATCCATTTTGAATTAATTTTGTATAAACTGCAAGGTTTGGTCCAGGTTCAGACTTTTTCCCATTGATGCGCATTTGGCTCTAACACCTTTGTTGAATAGGCTGTCCTTCCCTTGAATTGTTTTTGCTCCCTTGATCAAAATCAGCTGGGCCTGTTTGTGTGGGTCTGTCTGGGTCCTATATTCTGTTCCATTCACCTATGGGTCTATCCCTCTGCCAGTACCTACTCTCTTGATTCCTGGAGCTGTACAAGAAGCCTTAATGTCAGGTATACTGATTTCTCCTACTTTTTTTCTTCCTTGCTCAAAATTGTTTTAGTCATTGCTATTTTACTCTTTGCTTTTCCACATAAGTACTAGAAAAAGCTTGTTTCTCTCTATGGAAAATTTTACTGATATTTTCATTGTAATTGCATTAACTTTATAGATCAGTTTGGGGATAACTGACATTATTATTTTTTTTTTACTCTTCCAATTCGTAACACAATATATCTCTCCATTTATTTAGATCTCCTCTTACTTTCTTCATCAGTGTTTTATAATTTTTAACATACAGATCCTGTACATTTTTTGATTAACTGTATACCTAAGTAGTTTATGTTCTTTTTTTTCAAAGATTTTATTTATTTATTTGACAGAGAGACACAGCAAGAGAGGGAACATAAGCAAGGGGAGTGGGAGAGGGAGAAGCAGGCCTCCTGCTGAGTGGGGAGCCTGATGTGGGGCTTGATCCCAGGACCCTGGGATCATGAACTGAGCCAAAGGCAGACACCCAGGCGCCCAGTATTTTATGTTCTTTGGAGCAATTATATTTGGTACTGTGTTTTCACCTTTCATTGTTAGTATATAAAAATGCTATTGTTCGTGTGTGTGTATGTGTTTGTGGGTGTTGCAACAAAACTTTACTTACAAAAACAGATAGAGTCCATATTTGGTCCTGGGTCATGGTTTGCTGGTCCTTATTCTGAAAGAACACAAAAATAAAGCAGAAAATATTCCAAGTTCCCTCTCAGTGCCAGATTTCCATTATTACTAAATAAACAACAAAAAAGACAATCAACTGTCTTATCCAGTTCAAAAATTTCTAAGGTATAATTCCCAGTAGTAATACTATAGTTACTTTAGGCCACAGGCGCATAACCTAATCACATATCTCCATGCCTAAGTCATATAATTCCGAATCCCTTTCATAGTTCTCCTAATCAAATAAAAATAATCTCTTTGGGGTGCCTGGGTGGCTCAGTTGGTTAAGCAACTGCCTTCGGCTCAGGTCATGATCCTAGAGTCCCAGGATCTAGTCCCACATGGGGCTTCCTGCTCGGTGGGGGGTCTGCTTCTCCCTCTGACATCTCCCCTCTCTTGCTCTCTCCTCTCATTCTATTTCTCAAATAAATAGATAAATATCTTAAAAAAAATCTCTTTGATGCTTTTTTCCTCTGGATGAAATATTTAGACAGAAGATCATGCATGGCTAGGAATATAAGTAGCTTGTCTCTCTGCGTTACTATGGTATTGTACTATGGTATGGTACTATGGTATGACTTATAATAAGAAATACTATTTATTTGATCATTGCTCCAGGTTCCCTAATTAGTGCTAGAAACAGGGAGAGGTGTGTGCCTTCCATCTTCTCCAGGAACCAAAAGTCTGGCCATTGGAGTTTGTTAAATGCTGAGTGTGTGTGTGTGTGTGTGTGTGTGTTTGCATCAATTGATATGATCATATGATTAGTCTTTTTTTGATATGGTTGATTACATTGACTGATTTTTGAATATTGAACCAGTCTTTCATACCTAGACTAAATCCCACTTGGTTGTGGTACACTGTATAATTCTTTTCTTTTTTTTTTTTGAGATTTTATTTATTTAATTGGCAGACAAAGATCACAAGCAGGCAGAGAGGCAGGCAGAGAGAGAGAGGAGGAAGCAGGCTCACCAGCTGAGCAGACAGCCTGATGTGGGGCTCGATGCCAGGACCCCAGGATCGTGACCTGAGCCACCCAGGTGTCCCATGTATAATTATTTTTAAACACTGCCAGATTTGATTTGCTACTGTTTTGTTGAATTTCTCTAGCTGAGTTCATGAGATCTCTAGGTCTGTAACTTTCCTTTTTTTTTTTTTTTTTTTAAAGATTTTATTTATTTATTTGAGAGAGAGAGACAGTGAGAGAGAGCATGAGCGAGGAAAAGGTCAGAGAGCCAAGCAGACTCCCCATGGAGCTGGGAGCCTGATGTGGGACTCGATCCCGGGCCTCCAGGATCACGCCCTGAGCCGAAGGCAGTCGTCCAACCAACTGCGCCACCCAGGCGTCCCTGTAGCTTTCCTTTTCTTTGTGTGATTTTTTTCCCCTGGTTTTGGGGGCAAAGTGAAACTGGTCCCATAAAATGAGGTGGAAAATGTTTTCTTATCTGGAAGAGGTCCTACAAAGCTGGTGCTAATTTCTCTTTCGGTGTTTGGTAGAATTCTCCACTAAAAACATCTGGATCTCAGGGCCCCTGGGTGGCTCAGTGGGTTAAAGCCTTTGCCTTCGGCTCAGGTCATGATCTCAGGGTCCTGGGATCGGGACCCACATCGGGCTCTCTGCTCAGCGGGGAGCCTGCTTCCCTCTCTCTCTCTCTCTCTCTTTCTCCCTCTCCCACTCCCCCTGCTTGTGTTCCCTTTCTCTCTATGTCTTTCTCTGACAAATAAATAAATAAAATCTTTTTTAGAAAAGATTTTATTTATTTATTTGTCAGAGAGTGAGAGAGTGAGCACAAGCAGAGGGAGAAGCAGGCTCCCCCATAAGCAAGGAGTCTGATGTGGGACTTGATCCCAGGACTCTGGGATCATGACCTCAGCCGAAGGCAGATGCTTAACTGACTGAGCCACCCAGGTGTCCCCAAGCATCCAACTCTTGATTTTGGCTCAGGTCTTAATTTTGAGGTTGTGAGATCAAGCCCCGTATCGGGCAGGCTCCATGCTCAGTGCGGAGTCTGTTTGTCCCTATCCCTCTTCTCCCTCTGCTTGGGCTCATTCAAGTGCGCATGCTCTCTCTCTCTCTCAAATAAAGAAATAAAGGAATAAAATCTTAAAAAAAAAGAATGGATGTTGTACTCTGTCAAATGTTTTTCTGCATCTGTGAGAGGATCATATGGTTCTTACGTTTTCTTTTATTAATGTGGTGTATCACATTGATTGATTTGTGAATATTGAACTCCCCCTTGCAACCCAGGAATAAATCCCACTTGATCATGGCGAATGATTCTCCTAATGTGCTGTTGGATTGAATTTGCTAGTATTTCGTTGAGAATTTTTGCATCCGTGTTCATCAGAGATATTGGCCTATAGTTACCTTTTTTAGTGGGGTCTTTGTCTGGTTTTGGGATCAATGTAATGCTGGCCTCATAGAATGAGTCTGGAAGTTTCCCTTCCATTTCTGTTTTTTGGAACAGTTTCAGAAGACTAGGTATTAACTCTTTCTTAAATGTTTAGTAGAGTTCCCCTGGGAAGCCATCTGGCCCTGGACTTTTGTTTGTTGGGAGATTTTTGATGACTGATGCAATTTCTTTGATGGTTATGGGTTGGTTCGAATTTTCTGTCTCTTCCTCTTTCAGTTGTGGTAGTTTATATGTTTCTAGGAATGTATCCATTTCTTCCAGATTGTTGAATTTGTTGGTGTAGAGTTGCTCATAGTATGTTCTTATAATTGTTTGTATTTCTGTGGTGTTGGTAGTGATCTTCTCTCACATTCGTGATTTTATTTCTTTGGGTCCATTCTATTTTCATTTTGGTAAGTCTGGCTAGGGATTTATCAATTTTATTAATTCTTTCAAAGAACCAGCTCCTAGTTTCATTGATCTGTTCTACCGAGGTTTTTTGGTTTGTTTGTTTCTATATTGAGTATTTCTGCTCGAATTTTTATTATTTCACTTCCTCTGCTGGCTCTAGGCTTCATTTGCCATTCTTTTTCTAGCTCCTTTAGTTTTAATGTTAGGGTGTATATTTGACAATTTTCTTACTTCTTGAGGAAGGCCTGTGTTACTATATACTTCCCTCTTATAACCACTTTTACTGCATGCCAAAGGTTTTGGACCATCGTGTTTTCATTTTCATTTGTTTCCATATATTATTTTTAAAAATTTCTTCTTTAATTTCCTGGTAGACCCATTCTTTATTTAGTAGGATGTTCTTTAATCTCCATATATTTGTGGTCTTTCCAAATATTTCTCTTGTCTTTGACTTCAAGTTTTATAGTGTTGTGGTCAGAAAAAAATGCATGGCCCGATCTCAATCTCTTTGTACTTGTTGAGACCTGATTTATGACCCTGTTTGTTATCTATTCTGGAGAATGTCCCGTGTGCCACTAGAGAAGAATGTGTATTCTGTTGCTTTAGGATGAAATGTTCTGAATATATCTGTTAGGTCCATCTGGTCCAGTGTGTCATTCAAAGCCATTATTTTCTTGTTGATCTGCTTAAATGATCTGTCCCTTGCAGTAAGTGACGTGTTAAAGTCCCCTACTGTTATTGTATTATTAACAATGAGGTCCTTTATGTTTGTTATTAATTATTTTATATATTTGTGTGCTCCCAAGTTGGGGGCATAAATATTTACAATTGTTAGATCTTCTTGTTGTAGTTCCTTTCTTCATCTCTTGTTACAGTCTTCAGTTTAAAATCTAGTTTTTCTTGGGTACCTGGGTGTCTCAGTTAGTTAAGCACCAAAATCTTGATCTTAGCTTAGGTCTTGATCTCAGAATCATGAGTTCAGGCTTTGCACTGGGCTCCACACTGGGAATGGAGTCTACTTTAAAAAAGAAAAAATGGGGCGCCTGGGTGGCTCAGTGGGTTAAAGCCTCTGCCTTTGGCTCTGGTCATAATCCTAGCCCCACATCGTGCTCTCTGCTCAGCAGGGAGCCTGCATCCTCCTCTTTCTCTGCCTGCTTGTGATCTCTGTCTGTCAAATAAATAAATAAAATCTTTAAAAAAAATCTTGTTTCTCTGATATACGTATTACTACTTCAGCTTTCTTTTGACATCCCTTTGCATGATAAATATTTCTCTATCCCCTCACTTTCAATCTACAGGTGTCTTAAAGTCTAAAATAAATCTCTTGTAGATAGCATATAGGTGGGTCTTATATTTTTATACTTTCTGACACCCTGTGCTTTTGACTGGAGCAGGTAGTCCACTTAAATTCAGAATAATTTTTTTTAGATTTTATTTTTAAGTAATCTCTACATGCAACATAGGGCTCAGGTTTACAACCCGAAGACTAAGAGTCACATGATTCACTCACTGAGCAAGCCGGGTAATTATTGTGATTATTTTTGGAGTAATTATTGATATGAACTTAGTATCACTTTATTGCTTTTTTTGTTGTTGTTTCTGGAGACTTTCTCCTTTCCTTTCTAGTCTTGGTTTTTCTTTCCCACTCACAGAGTCCCCTTTACTATTTCTTGTAGGACAGGTTTAGTGATCACAAATGCTTCTAGTTTTTGTTTTTCCGGGAAACTCTTTTTTCTCTCTTTCTGTTCTGAATGACAGCCTTGCTGGACAAAGTATTCTTGGCTGCATATTTTCCCCATTCAGCATGTTGACTATACCATAGCACTCTCTTCTGACCTGCTACGGTTTTGTGGATAGATCTGCTGCTGACCTTATTTGTCTTCCCTTGGAAGTTAGGGACTTCTTTTTTGTCTTGCTGCTTTTAGGAATTTATCTTTAGCTTTATATTTTACAAATTTAACTTTAATATGTTATGGTGTTGGCCTGCTTTTATTGATTTTGGTGGGAGTTCTCTGTGCCTCCTGGATTTGGATGTCTGTTTCCTTTCCCAGATTAGGAAAGTTTTCAGCTATAATTTCCTCAAAATCAACTTTGTGCCCCTTTTCCCATTCTTCTTCTGGGACTCCTGGGACACAAATGTTATTATGCTTTATGGAGTCTATATTTGTGATCCAGTATTTTTCTTTCCCTCTTCTTTTCACCTTCATAATTTCCCTAATTTCATCTTTGTCACTCATTTGTTCCTCTGCTTCTTCCATCCTTTTGGTCATTACATCCAGTCAGTTTTGAGTCTCAGTTACAGGATTTTTCATTTTGGCCTGACTAGTTTTTAGATGTTTTATCTCTGTGGTAAGAGACTCCCTGGCATCTTCTATGCTTTTCAAGGCCAGCTAGTCTCCTTATGATTCTTGCTCTAAATTCTGGATCAGGCATATTACTTAACCTGTTTTGATTAGATCCCTGGCTGTAACCTTTCCTTGTTCTTTCTTTTGGGATGAATGCCACTGTCAGGTCCTAGGTTGGGCCCTGCATTCAGTGTTGAGCCTCCTTAAAAAAAAAGGAAAATCTGTTATGTTTCCTGCTTCTGAGTATAATTCCTTTATGGATAAAGGGTCATATACTGTCCGGGGCCTGGTACTTTAAGAAGTGTCTCTAGTGTATGCTGTGTCCCTTCTGCTGCTGTGTTTTCGCTGCTCTTTCCGTCCGGTCAGTCCCCTGCAGAGTTGCTTCTTGCCTGGAGTGGGAAGCATTTGGACCTTGGCCAGAATGTGGAGAGTTTTAACCAGGTGTGCTCTGGTCTGCTTGCCAAAAGAGACCTGATGCTATTTCCACTAGAGCTGAAGCTTTGCAGAGCGCTATGGTCAGTAGACATGGTGTACTGCGGGGTGGGGTGGCACTGGTCTTCTGGGGAAGGGCCACTGCTGTGATTCTCAGACACACTTGCCTGGTAATGAAGCACCTGCAGAGGGCAGGGGGGGTGGGGCTTGGTATAAGCAGTTTAGAACACTGCTGCTTACTTAAGTTAGTTTATGCTGAGGGCCATAAACTAACTAACTAAGTTAGTTTATGATAGTGGCACCCACCATCTCTTTTGTCTCCTTTTTTAAAAAAAGATTTTATTTGTTTATTTGGCAGAGAGAGATCACAAGTAGGCAGAGAGGCAGGCAGAGAGTGAGAAGAGGAAGCAGGCTCCCTGCTGAGCAGAGAGCCCAATGCGGGCCTCGATCCCAGGACCCTGAGATCATGACCCAAGCAGAAGGCAGAGGTTTTAACCCACTGAGCCACCCAGGCGCCCCTCTTTTGTCTCCTAAGAGGCAATGTTATCTCTCCCAGATGTTCTCTAAGAAGGGGGAACTCTCTCTCCCAGGGGGAGCCTCAGATTATGCTGTCTGCCTCTGGTCTCTCTGCCCTCCTTCTCCACAGGAGCATGGCAGGGCCATCAGGCCTCTGTACCAGTCACAGTGTGGACCTCTCAAACTCCAGTCTTTGAGCCCCACTGCTTATACAACCTCACAAAAATCAGCCCCATTGGTTTTCCCAGTCAATAGTCTTGGGGAAGTGTTTTTCTTTGTGTGATCCCCTCTGCACTACTCTTTTTTGCCTCTCTCAGTGACCAGGGCTCTCTCCTCTCTGCGGCACATCTCATCTCCACACCTCCTACCTTCACCTACCAGGGACCTCCTCTCTGCCTCGTCTGCAGTTTGTTCTGTCAGCCCTCAGATCAATTTCTTGGGTATTCAGAATGATTTGACATTTATTTGACATTGTGTTATCCAGGAAGTATAGGGTCTTCCTACCACTCAGTCATCTTAGCTCCCCCTCCCTTTAAAAATTTTTTTTGTGTAATCTCTACACCCAGTGTGGGGTTTGAACTCATGACCCCATGATCAAGAGTCATATGCTGCACCAGTTGAGCCAGCCAGGTGCCCCCAGTTCCACATATTTGTGAAATTTCCTTTTGGTTTCCATCTTCCATCATCCCCCAAGGATTACTGAGAAGCATGTTTTTTAATAAGTGTCTTAGGGATCTTACTGTTGTCTTTCTGTTATTGATTTCTAGTTTGATTCCATATAGTCAGAGAACATACACTGAATGATTTCAATTCTTCTGACTTTGTGGAGGTATTTTTTATGGCCCAGAAATTGTCCATCTTGGTGAATGTTCAGTAGGCACTTGAAAATAATGTGTTGTTGTTGGGTTGAATGTTTTATAAATATCAATTAGATCCGGGCCCCTGGGTGGCTCAGTGGGTTGGGTCTCTGCCTTTGGCTCGGGTCATAGTCTCAGGGTCCTGGGATGGAGCCCCATATCGGGCTCCTTGCTCAGCGAGGAGCCTGCTCCCCCGCCCCCGCCTGCCTCTCTGCCTACTTGTGATCTCTGTCTGTAAATAAATAAATACAATCTTTAAAAAAATATATCAGTTAGATCCTGTTTATCAATAGTGTTGTTCAGTTTTTCTTTATCATTGCTGAAATTCTCTCCAGTAGTTCTATTAATTGCTGATGTGGGGTGTTGATGTCCTTAATTATAATTGTGGATTTGTCTATTTCTCCTTTCAGCCCAATCACTGTTGCTTTGCATTTTTTGAAGCTGTTTTGTTGATGCATACCCATTTAGGATTGCTGTATTTTCTTGGTGAATCAATTCTTCTATCATTATGTAATGTTTCTCCATTATGTAATGTTCCTTATTGTTTATTTGCTCTGAGATCTACTTTTTAAAAATTTATGTTAACATTGCATATCTTTTTCCTTCCCTTTACTTTCAACCTACCTTTGTCATCATATTTGAAGTGAATTTCTTGTGGATGGCATATAGTTGGGTTGTGTTTTGTCTCTACTCTGCTAATCTCTGTCTTTTGACTGTCATATTTGAACCATTTACACTAAATAATTAATAAGATATGTTTGGACTTCTGTCTGCCATTTTATTATTGGTTTTTTTTTTTATTTGTTCCCTTTGATTCTCATTCTTCTGCTTCTCCTCTCCTTTTTCCTTCCTTTGGTTACACAAACATTTTCTAGAATTCCATTTTTACATATTTATGTGATTTCTTACTACATCTCATTGTGTCATTTTCTTAGTGGTTGCTGTGGTGTTACAATGTGCAGATGTAACTTAACACAGTTTACGGATAGCAGTGCTTCACCACTTTGATTGAAGTGTAGAAAACTTAATTTCCTTTTGGTCCCTTTACCTTTCTGACTTTTAAATATAACTGCTCGGGGCGCCTGGGTGGCTCAGTGGGTTAAAGCCTCTGCCTTCGGCTCAGGTCATGATCCCAGGGTCCTGGGATCGAGCCCCGCATCGGGCTCTCTGCTCAGCAGGGAGCCTACTTCCTCCTCTCTCTCTCTCTCTCTCTCTCTCTGCCTGCTTCTCTGCCTACTTGTGATCTCTGTCTGTCAAATAAATAAACAAAATCTTTAATAAATAAATAAATAAAAATAAATAAATATAACTGTTCCCTGCCATGAGACTCTATCCCAGGACTCTAGGATCATGACCTGAGCCGAAGGCAGATGCTTAACCAACTGAGCCACCCAGGTGCTCCACTTTAGTTTATTTTAGTAATCTTTACATCCAACCTAGGGCTTGAACTCACAAGCTCAAGATCAAGAGTCACATGCCCTTCTGACTAAGGCAGCCAGGTGTCCACAGTTTTCAGAAATTTAATTATTATATATTGGCACGGATTTCTTTTGGTTTATCCTACTGGGGTTTTCTCAGCTTCTTGACTCTGTAGGTTTATGTCTTTTGCCAAACTTGAGAAGGTTTCAATAATTCTTTCTTTTAATACTTCTTTAACACCACTGTCTCCACTACTTCTGATAGTCTAATGGTATGAATCTTAGATCTTTGTTATTGTCCTATATGTCCTTGAGACTATTTATCTTTTTTTTTCCTAGTGTATTTATCTGTTATTCAGATTGGGCAAGTTCTATTGTCCTATCTCTAAGGTCACTTCTTCTCTGTCAAACTTATTCTGCCATTTGATCCTTTTGCATAAGTTTTCGATTTCACTTATATTTTTCAGTTCTTTTGTCTCTATTTGGTTCTTTTTAGTATCTTACATGGTAAGAATTTCTGCCTCTTCATTTGTTTCAAGTTTATTTGCAATTCCTTATTGAATCCTTTTTATAATTACTTTAAAATCCTTGTCAGATAACTCCAACATCCAACTAATCTTGTTATTGGTTTTTGTTGATATCTTTTCACTCATATTGTGATTTTATTCTTTTTTTATTCTTTTTTTTTTTTTTAAGATTTTACCCATTCATTTGACAGGGAGAGAGAGAGAGCAAAAGCAGGGGGAGTGGGAGAAGCAGGCTCCCTGCTGAGCAGGGGGAGCCCCATATGGGCCTCGATCCAGGACCCCGGGATCATGACCTGAGCTGAAGGCAGCCGCTTAACCAACTGAGCCACCCAAGTGCCCCAATTTTTTGTTTTTTGTTGCAAGATCTGATATGTATAGCATCTCAGATATTCTGTCTATTATGTTACAATACTTTGAATCCTATTTAAGTCTTCTGTTTTAGGGATCAATTATCTTGTTTAAGTTTAGCGTACAAGTCTTGACTGTTTGGGGGCCATGGTTCCAATGACAGCTTGGTTTTCAGAGTCCTTGCAATGTTTTTCTGGTCTGCTTCATTTACCTGGTGCCCCCCAGAGCACCATCTCAGTCTTTATTACTGTCGGGGGTAGATGTTGTTTTCCTGGTCTGTGGGTGTGGGGTGAAAGATGTGGGATTAGAAGGTAGGAACACTTTTTTTTGGTTTCTCAGTGCCCCCTGCTCCATCTGTGCTGGTGTTGTCTCAGGTGTACAACCCCTTCCTGGGTCTGTATGCTCCATGCAAAGCTTTAAATAGTTTTGTTTTGATTTTTGGTGGTTGCACTGCAATAAGTGGCCCATCAGACTTTAACTTAGTTGATCTGTCTGTGCATCAGATCCAGTTATCCTCAGAAATCTTGACATACCAAAGCAAATGCCATGGGGCACCTGGGTGGCTAAGTCGGTCGAGCATCTGCCTTCAGCTCAGGTCATGATTCTGGGGTCCTGGGATTGAGCCCCGTGACCGGTTCCATGCTCAGCGGGGAGAGCCTTCTTCTCCCTCTCCCTCTGCCCCACCTCCCCCCTCGTACTTGCTCTCTTTTTCAAATAAATAAAATCTTAAACACATACACACACACAGCAAATGTCATGTGCAAAACCATAGCAGAGAGTATGGCCTTAGTGGTAATTTATTTTTCTACAGGCCCTAGTCTGCCTAATTATCAGTCACTGACCCTTGTAGTTCAAAAAGCTTATTAGGCCTCACTGGCCTAAATGGGAGAGCAATCTGTTGGATATTTTTATTATTTTATTTTACTTTATTATTATTTTTTATTATTTTATTTTATTTTTAAAAGATTTTATTTATTTATTTGACAGACAGAGATCACAAGTAGGCAGAGAGGCAGGCAGAGAGAGAGGGGAGGAAGCAGGCTCCCTGCTGAGCAGAGAGCCCGATGGGGGCTCGATCCCAGAACCCTGATATCATGACCTGAGCCGAAGGCAGAGGCTTTAACCCACTGAGCCACCCAGGCGCCCCTACTTTATTGTTATTTTTAAAGAAAGGCAGACTGTCACATGCAGTGGTTCATTTGGGTGGGTCTGGAGTCTTGGAAGCTTGACTACCCTATGTTCTCTTACAAATGGACCTTGAGAGCTTGTTTGGAGGTTCTAGCAGGGGAGCGCAGCTACTCGTATACCCTTGACCGAAGAACTGTCCTCCTCAACCGAGGAAGGTCGTCCTCTTTGAACAAGCACACAGCTCCAGGAGGGATGCACATGGAGCAGTGAGAGAGGAAGGGGACACCCACCTAGCCAGCCAGATCAGCTGAATCAACTCTGGCAATCATTGGTCTGACAGATGTCCCAGCCAAATCACCCTCACATCCTGGATATTTTTTAAAGCACTTCCATCTCCTTTAGTTTTTTGTTTAATACAATGATCAGCACACTCTCCCCCATCTTGTGTTGTTTTAGTGACACCATATGGCTGGACTGGGGTAGCCAAATGCAGTCTTGATTATATCTTATCCTACTGCTACTGCTTTAACTGTGGCGTTTCTCCCCTGGAAATGTCCTACACAATCAAAAGAAGTATTACCCCTACTTAAAATGTCTGTTACTCCAGTACTTTCAGCAGCATCGGTTACAACCATCTGAAGGTGTGTTCCTCAAGTAAAATGTGGCACAGTTTGAACAAATATCAACTGTGATGAGGTTCCGGAGATAACCTGAAAGGGCGTCACAGAGCTGACGTTGATCTATTAGGAGTGGGTGGGGCTAATGCCCAGTGTAATGGGAACTTTTTGGTAACAAGACTTTGACAAAAGATAGAAGTCTGACATGCCCTAGTGGTTTCTTATCAGAAACATAAAGTCCTCTGCTTTGTAAGAGACAGTAGGTTGTGTTCTTTGGCTTCCAGAGGGTCGGAGTGTTGTAAATTCACCCATGTGGATCCAAAAGACTTAAACTTGGTAAGCAGAGCTTTGGATTTTGTTGGGGTTGATCAGCTACCCCTACTGGTGAAGGTGAGATGACACCATAGACAAAGTTGCTGAGATGAAGGCTTCTGACTTGCCAAGCAACAGAACATCATCTAGGTGGTGAAAGCTTTGGACATCAGAAGGTGGAGGTACTTGTGCTACATCCCGACGCACACATTGGTGACAAATTGCAGAGGGAGGTTCCCTCATGAGTGCTTTCGAATGTGGCAGTACCCTGAAAACAGAAATCATGCGGTACCAGATCCCAGGGAGGTCTCCTAACTTGGCCTGCACGGCTCTTATGTCTTTTCTCCAAGAAGGTGTTGTGACTTTACTGGCCCCACGCCGGAGGCCAATTTGTCAAGTGGTCAAGCAACCCCTAATCAACAGTACAGTTAAGTTGGATTGTCTGATTCCCATAGATTCAGCGGTAAGGAGACAAGGAACCATAAGGATTTATTATTTACACAGACAATAAAACCAAGGTCAGTATTTTTTTTAAAGATTTTTAAATTTATTTGTCAGAGAGAGTGCATGCACAAGTAGGGGGAGTGGCAGGCAGAGGGAGAAACAGGCTCCCTGCTGAGCAGGGAGCATGTTGTGGGACTTGATCCCAGGCCCCTGGGATCATGACCTGAGCCAACTGCAGACACTTAACCGACTGAGCCACCAGGTGTCTGAAAGCAAGGTCAGTATTATGTCACTGCCCCTTTGCCCAGTCTCATAGGATGACACTGAACCAGAGGGGCCAGAGGACAGAAAGCACACATGGTGGGTCACTCTGTCATTGAGAACTGTCCTATAAACTACAACCAGACAGTTTTACAGATTTCCACAGAGGTTTGTGGCTTACCCTAAGGGGGAGTATCAGAGCAGAAAGTCCCATGCTTCACCTAAACCAGAGAGGCAGATGAGAAAATGCTTTGTGGGAGCCTCTGGCAAGATAGCAAGGTTTCTGGGACATGGGGAGGCAGATGAGAAATGGCTGTGTGATAACTCTTCACAAGACCATGGTGTTCCAGGGGAGGATCACAGGGCGTCCTGCCAGGACTTGGGTGACTACAGTTAAAACTTGACTATGTGACCTATGTGGAAAGAGGCAAGATGGCCACAGTGCCATTTTGGATCTGTTCACCTACAATTTATAAATGAACATGCAAGTTTAGTAGCTTAGAATCTTATTAGGATTTCATAGGAAATGACGGTCTAGCTGTGACTAATTAGTGAATAGAGAATTTTAAGTACTACCATTAGCCAGAAGTTTGTCTTTTTTTTAAGATTTTATTTATTTATTTGACAGACAGAGATCACAAGTAGGCAGAGAGACAGGCAGAGAGAGAGGAAGAAAGCAGGCTCCCTGCTGAGCAGATAGCCCAATGCAGGGCGATGCGGGGCTCGATCCCAGGACCCTGGAATCATGACCTGAACTGAGCCACCCAGGTGCCCCAGAAGTTTGTCTTATTAAATTTTGGTTACATAGTTTAAGTAGAAAATAGTTGGGTTAAAATATTAGAACACAAAGATAAATGTTTTCTTCTTATTCATGTGCCATTTTTATGACTTCGTAATTCACCTAATAAAAATGTAGAAGAAAGTACATAAAATCAGAATTAGAAGCCAAATAAGGGTTCCACAATTAGCTCTAGTTTTGTTGTAAGAAGATAAGTCTAAGACAAAATTGTTATGCTTTGGGGCAGAATAATCTTACACATTTAAATTTAAAGGCCCTTTGCCTTCTGACCTTTGTTCTTGTACAATTGCCTTGTATTCACAGTCAATTTTTGTAAACCCTCAAATAGTCTAAGTAAAACAGCTTTCTGTTGCTACAGGCTTATATTGAAGTCAACATTACTGACTAAACATTTGGATTTCTTTTAACACATGATTACCCCTTTATTTCTTTTATATTCTTCCAGGCAGAGTAAATTGAGACTCATCTCAGGTTTTAAATTAAACTAGATTAAAAAATACTTTGTATTGCTGAAAATAGTTTCAGCAAGTGAAATTTCTTGTAAGGCTACAATCAGAAAGCAGAGGAAAGATAAAGTTATGGGAGTAAATGGGAAGAATCAGAAGAAAATGAAGGTAAAAGAGAAAAAGGAACAAGAAAGGTGTTTCATTTCTTTACAATTGGGGGAGGAACGTGCCAGTTTTTTAGACTTTTTTTTTTTTTTAAAGATCTTATTTTGGGGCACCTGGGTGGCTCAGTGGGTTAAGCCTCTGCCTTTGGCTCAGGTCATGATCTCAGGGTCTTGGGATTGAGCCCCACGTTTGGCTCCTTGCTCAGCAAGGAGCCTGCTTCCCTGTCCCCCACCTGCTTCTCTGCCTACTTGTGATCTCTCTCTCTCTCTCTCTCTCTCTGTGTGTGTGTCAAATAAATAAATAAATAAAATCTTTTTTAAAAGCTTTTTTTTTTAAGATTTTATTTATTTATTTGACAGAGAGGGATCACAAGTAAGCAGAGAGGCAGGCAGAGAGAGAGAGAGGAGGAAGCAGGCTCCCTGCCGAGCAGAGAGCCCGATGCAGGACTCGATCCCAGGATCCTGAGATCATGACCTGAGCCGAAGGCAGCAGCTTAACCCACTGAGCCACCCAGGCACCCCTTTTAAAAGCTTTTTTTAAGAGTTTATTTATTTATTTGACAGAGAGAGATCACAAGTAGGCAGAGAGGCAGGCAGAGAGAGAGGGGGAAGCAGGCTCCCCATAGAGCAGAGACCCCGACGCGGGGCTCGATCCCAGGACCCTGGGACCATGACCTGAGCTGAAGGCAAAGGCTTAACCCACTGAGCCACCCAGGCGCCCCAAGATTTTATTTTTAAGTAATTTCTACACTCAACATGGGGCTCAAACTTATAACCCCAAGATCAAGACTTGCAGGCTCTGGGAAAGACTGGATGGCTCAGTTGGTTAAGTATCCGCTTTTAGCTTGGGTCATGATCTTGGGGTCCTGGGATTGAGTCTCATGTTGGGCTCCCTGCTCAGCTCGGAGCCTGCTTCTCCCTCTGCCTGTTGCTCCCCCTGCTTGTGCTTTCTCCTTTTCTCACTCCCTTTCTCTCTGCCGAATAAATAAATATAAATCTTGGGGAGAAAAAAAAGAGTTTCCTGCTCTGTTGACAGAGCCAGCCAGGTGCCCCTAGACTTTTCGATTTCTGAAAAATGTTAGGACAGTTAATCTCTAAGAATCTTAAACTTTGTAATTTCCAATAATGAAAATCACCACTGGAAAAATTACAAGGTTCAGGAAGGAAAAAAGTCATACTTTAATTTGAAATTTTTATTCCTAGCTAATAGAGTTTCCTGTAAAAATTCTTGTCAAATGCTGGAGACCTTTCTCGAGATGATATCATGTTTGGTGTGCATTCATTATAAACATTTTTCTTGTGGCTTTGAGAGGCTATTAATTCTTCTAAACCTCTTTTTAAAAGAACACCTTGTACAGGCAATGTAGTCATGAGAATTACCTAAAGAGGCAGTAAAAATACTTTATTCAACTTGGGTTTAAACCTGACATATAAAACTATAAGGGACATAAAATGTTACATGTCAAATGTATTTCTACTTAAAAATTGAAAATTTTTTAAAAATTTCCCTACTATCCAGGGAATAATGAGAGGTTGGGAGTCGGCATTTGTTTGGAGTCTGGTCCAACTTGGAAACAACAGGAGGTTAACTGGATTTCACCAGTCCTGGCTCTCACTGAGGCTCCTGGAGAAACTGTAATCCTCTTAGCACTGAGCCCTGGAACTCTTCTTCCTGGTGCCCCAGGAAGATGGTTGTTTGTTTTTGTTTTTTAAGATTTATTTATTTATTTGACAGAGAGAGAAAGAGATCACAAGTAGGCAGAGAGGCAGGCAGAGAGAGAAGGGGAAACAGGCTCCCTGCTGGGCAGAGAGCCCGATGTGGGGTTCGATCCCAGGACCCTGGGACCATGACCTGAGCCGAAGGCAGAGGCTTAACCCATTGGGCCACCCAGGCGCCCCAGGAAGATGGTTGTTTAAAGCTCTGCCTATCAGTGTCAGTCTGGACACTGTGTTCGAAAGATCATGAGATAGACTAACTCTGATGTTTGGGATCAAAGTGGAAATCTATTAAAAAAACAAAATTCAAGTGAGTAAAAAAACCTTGAAGATCTTATTGGCTTTATTTGGCAATTCGTGAATCAGGCAGCATTCCACCTAGGAGACAGAAAGGAGATCTGAAGAGCTGAACAAAATTGGAGACTTTTCTAGGCAGAAGGAGGCAGGGACAAGGAAAAAGTCCATTAAACTCATCTTTCTTTGGGGGACAAGGGCAGTTGATCAGGCTGAATACCTCATTAATGCTGACCAGGAAATCCTGATTTATTGGTTTAAGATTACACTCCTGGGGAAGGTTGAAACTGCAATTAGTTTGCCTCTTAAGTCTTGGTTTGGTGACATGGGCTTAGCATAAGTGACTCCAGTTTGGGCCTGTTGTCTCTTTTATAACAGTTGTCAAATATTTATGAGTAAGATATGATTTCAGCCAAACAGTGTTTTGGAAAACCATGTATAGAAAAGTTTCAATTAATGGGGGTAGGTGGGTAGATGGGGATCACACCCTTTGTATCCAGGTTAATGCATGTGGATTTCCCATACTGTGGCCCAAAATAGAAGTCCAGCATCCTGATTCCTGAGACCTGCCTTAGTCATGGGAGTTTATGAAAGTTACAAGGATAATGAAGACTAATACTAAGGAAATCTGGTAATGAAAAACTCAGTCCATATAAACCAGCAACACAACATCATTCAAGTGCTGTCTCTAGCCGTGACCTCCCCTGACGTTTCAGAAAGGGTTGCTTATTGTCAATACTTAGAGAAATGTAAAAGAAAAAAAAAAGAAAAGAAAAAAAACCTTTCCAAATAAATTTACAAAAATATTTAACAATGCCAAATGTTGATGAGACTCTGGAACAATGGGAACTCTCATACACTGCTGGTGACATTATGAATTGGTACAGGGACTCTAGAAAATTGTTTGGCACTAATGAACTACTGAATTTTAACATACACATGCACTACGATCCAGCTAGTGCCCAGAACCCAGCAGAAACACATCCATGCACATACCAAAAGTCATGTAGATGAATGTTTATGTCACTGTTCTTTTTTAAAGTAAGATATTGGAAACAACACACGTGTTTATCAGTAATAAAATGGATAGGGGCGCCTGGGTGGCTCAGTCAGTTAAGCATCTGCTTTTGGCTCAGGTCATGATCCTGGAGTAGAGGGATTGAGCCCCGTATTGGGTTCCCTGCTCAGCAGGGGGGTGGTCTGCTTCTCCCTTTGACGGTCCCCCTTTGCACATTCTCTCCCTCTCATTCGCCCTCTCACATAAATAAAATCCTTAAAAAATAATAATAGAATGTAGAGATTATGGTATACTCCACAGTATGCTACAGAAATATTATGCCACAACTAAAAGAACAAACTCCAGGATGCCTGGCAGACTAAGTTGGTAAAGCGTGTGACTCTGAAGTATTTTTATCTTATTTTATTTTTAAGTAGGCTCTACACCCAATGTGGGACTCAAACTCGTGACCCCAAGATCAAGAGTCACATGCTTTATTGACCGAGCCAGCCAGACACCCCCTAGAGCATGTGACTCTTGATCTGGGGGTCATGAATTTGAGCCCCATGTCAGAGATAGAGATTACTTTAAAAAAAAAATAGAAGAACAAATTGCAAGTACATGCAACAACATAGATGAATCCCATAACAAGATGTTGCGTGAAAGAAACCAGACACCAGTGTGATTCCATTTTTTTAAAAGATTATTTATTGATTTGTCAGAGAGAGGCAGAGTGCAAGCACAGGCAGGGGGAGCGGCAGGCCAAGGGAGAAGCAGACTCCTTGCTGAGCAAGGAGCCCGACATGGGACTCCATCCCAGGACCCTGGCATCATGATCTGAGCTAAAGGCAGCAGCTTAACCGACTGAGCCACCCAGGCATTCCAGTGTGACTCCACTTTTGAAGAAAGTTCAAACCCAGACAAAACCAATGTATGGTGTAACAAGTCATGATAATGGTTACTTACTTTGAGGAAGTGGGAAGAGATACTTGGGAGGGGTCCAAGGGGAGTCTCTGGGGTCCTTGACCTTGGCATCATTATCAGGGTGTCTGTGTTCACTTTGGAATGTCTAGTCAGCTGTATACTTGGGATTTGTGCATTTTCTTTTTTTTTTTTTAAGATTTTTTTTTCTGACAGACAGAGATCACAAGTAGGCAGAGGCAGGCAGAGAGAGAAGCGGGGCGGGAGGAAGCAAGCTCCCTGCTAAGCAGAGAGCCCGATGCGGAGCTTGATCTCAGGACCCCGAGATCATGACCCGAGCCAAAGGCAGAGCCACCCAGGTGCCCCAGGATTTGTGCATTTTCTAATAAAAGCATCAATGAAAGGTTTAAAAAATCAACTGAAAGAATAGAACATCAAGAGGAAAATGTCACGGAAAACTATGCTTTATTATAGATAAAGCAAACCTGATACAAGCTATGACTAGTTCGAGGTGTCCTTTCGAAAGCTCTTCTTTTGCCTTCAAGCTTTGTCCTCAGTCATATGCTCTGTAGTGATCTTATCTTTCCCATGCCCTCTGTCGCCATGTTAACAGAAAGCTCCGGCATTGCTATTCCATACTTTTCTCCCTCGAGCTCAAAACAAGCCTTTTTGGAAGCGTTCTCTGGAACAAGTCCCCCAAGATACTCTGTGGGAAGAAAAACAGGTCTATGGTCAAATAATTTGGGGAAATGCCTTTACTCTTGGAAATTCACGATGTACATTGACATATTGAAGTCTCCACACCTGTTTAACTTCATGTGACCATACTTTTCCCCTGACTTCTTTTGCATGGAGCTTTTACTCCTTCTTTTATCCTTTTACATTTCTTAATGACCTAGAGAACAGTCACTTTTTGGCAACTGTTTTAGGATAATGCTGCCTGTCCTTAACCATTTATCCAACTATCTGATGGATCTATCTACCTGGGTGTCATGCAGGAACATCAAATACATTTTGCTTGAAACAGATCCCATACTATCACTATACCCTTTAGTTCCTATGTGTAATCAGTCATCAAATACCAGGGCAGATTCTTCAAATCTCTCTCAACTCAAAATCTTCACTATTTTTTCCAATTTTTAATGGATTTTTATTTATTTATTTGACAGAGAGAGAGATCATAAGTAGGCAGAGAGGCAGGCAGAGAGAGAGGGGGAAGCAGGCTCCCTGCTGAGCAGAGAGCCCCACACGGGGGTCCATCCCAGGACCCTGAGATCATGACCTGAGCCGAAGGCAGAGGCTTAACCCACTGAGGCTTAACCTACTGGGGAGCCACCCAGGCGTCCCAATCCTCACTACTATTGCGGGACTATTGCAGCCATGTCGTAAATACCTCTTGTATCCCATTCTTCCCTCTTTCCTTAAAGTCACACCCCACACTGCTGCCAGACGGATTGCCTAAAAATATAGAGTGATTGCTATTGCCGCCACTTAAAACTAAGGATTACTTCTCCATATGCTTCAACGAAACGCCTGAATTCCTTCGTAGGGTGTACAGGGTGTCCGGTGACCAGTTCTTGCCCAGCTGTAAGACTCTCGTACCCACCTTCTCTTCTGCTGTACCATAAACAAATTGCAGAAGACAACAAACCACTTCCTACCCTCCACTCCTTCTGCCTAGATTTTCTTTATCTTTCTTTCTTTTTTTTTAAGATTTTATTTATTTGAGAGAGATAGAGTGAGAAATCATGAGAGGCAGGGGGGTCAGAGGGAGAAGCAGACTCCCTACTGAAAAGGAAGCCGGATGCGGGACTCGATCCTGGGATTCTGGGACCATGTCTGGAGCCGAAGGCAGTGGCTTAACCACCTGAGCCACCCAGGTGCCCTAGAATTTCTTTCTCATGCTGGCTGATTCAGAACTAGGTTCAAATTCCAGCTTTCCTCCTTACTAGCTATGTTATACAAGGTAGTTTAGCACTATGGGCTTGATTTTCCTCATCTGGGGGGTCCTCATAATCTCAGGGATTAAGAGGAAAAAAAATCTATGTGTCACACATTTTTTGACAACTTTCTATTTTAAGACCCAATTTTTAGAAGTAATTTTGAAGAATCTCTCTCTTCAGGCTTATGTAGGAAACCGTTATCATTTTACCTTTCCTAGTTGCTCTCCCCTCCCCCACCAGGTTTCCTGAGATATAATTGCCATCTAAAACGGTGTGAGTTTAAGGAGTAAATTCCATACTTTTATTTACTGCATTATGATTACCACCAAAGCATTAGCTAATGCCTCCATCTTGTCACATACCTACCTTTTCTTTTTTGTGGTGAGAACCTTTAAGATCTACTCTCTTTGCAACCTTCCAGTACACGACATAGTATCATAGTTAGAATTCTTCTGCTTGGTACACTCTTCCTCCAAGGGCCCGTGTGGCTTGCTGCTTCTCCCTGCTCTGCTCAAAGGTCACGTTTGCAGAGAGGCCTTCCTTGACCTTCTTTTTTTTTTTTTTTTTTAAGATTTTATTTACTTATTTGACAGACAGGGATCACAAGTAGGCAGAGACACAGGCAGAGAGGAGGAAGCAGGCCCCCTGCCGAGCAGAGAGCCTGACGTGGGGCTCAATCCCAGGACCCTGAGATCATGACCTGAGCCAAAGGCAGAGGATTAACCCACTGAGCCACCCAGGCGCCCCTTTCCTTGACCTTCTTTCCCCAAGTCAGAAAACTACCATCCTGAATTTTTTTTCTATTTAAAAAAATTTTTTTTAATAAACATATAATGTATTTTTATCCCCAGGGGTACAGGGCTGTGAATTGCCAGGTTTACACACTTCACAGCACTCACCATAGCACATACCCTCCCCAATGTCCATAACCCCACCACACTCTCCCGACCCCCCAACCCCCAGCAACCCTCAGCTTGTTTTGTGAGATTAAGAGTCTCTTATGGTTTGTCTTGCTCCCGATCCCATATTGTTTCATTTATTCTTTTCCTACCCCTCAAACCCCCCACATTGCATCTCCACTTCCTCATATCAGGGAGGTCATATGATAGTTGTCTTTCTCCAATCGACTTATTTCGCTAAGCATGATACCCTCTAGTTCCATCCATGTCATCGCAAATGGCAAGATTTCATTTCTTTTGATGGCTGCATAGTATTCCATCGTATATATACCACATCTTCTTTATCCATTCATCTCTTGATGGACGTCTAGGTTCTTTTCATAGTTTGGCTATTGTGGACATTGCTGCTATAAACATTCGGGGGCATGTGCGCCTTCGGATAACTACATTTGTACCTTTAGGGTAAATACCCAGTAGTGCAATTGTTGAGTCATAGGGTAGCTCTAGTTTCAACTTTTTGAGGAACCTCTATACTGTTTTCCAGAGTGGACGCACGAGCTTGCATTCCCACCAGCAGTGTAAGAGGGTTCCTCTTTCTCCACATCCTCGCCAGCATCTGTCATTTCCTGACTTGTTAATTTTAGCCATTCTGACTGGTGTGAGGTGGTATCTCATTGTGGTTTTGATTTGTATTTCCCTGACGCCTAGTGATATGGAGCACTTTTTCATGTGTCTGTTGGCCATCTGGATGTCTTCTTTGCAGAAATGTCTGTTCCTGTCCTCTGCTCATTTCTTGATTGGATTATTTGTTCTTTGGGTGTGGAGTTTGCTAAGCTCTTTATAGATTTTGGATACTAGCCCTTTATCTGATACATCATCCGGAATTTAAATGGAAGGATCTCTCTCTCTCTCTCTCAATTACTTCCTGTCTACTTATTTGTTTATCTTCTTGTTTGTCTTCCCCACTAAAATATAATGTTTATGTGGGCAAGGATTTTTGTGTGTTCTTTTTCACTATAATATCACCAGTGCTTAGTATACAACTGACACCAAAATATTATATTCATTTATTTATCTAGCAAATGAAAACAAATATTACAAATACTATAAGTATTTGAGTGTGTCTTCTCTGGATATTAGTAGAATTTCTGGGATTCAAGACGGGTCACAGAATTAACTTCTTGCTGCTGCAGACAGTCTCAAGTCCTCTCACTGTGACCACAGTGGGTGTCCACAGTCTCACAGATGACAAAGATCAATGGGCAGGTGTCAAGGACTCCGAAGTCATGACCCTCACCTTCTGAGACTCTGGTTCCTGCCTCAAGGTGTTTGTGAAGGTCCTGGGTGATGGTGGTGAATGCTGGCCACTCAGGCAGAAGCCCACTCATTCTTTCCTGGACCAGCCATGGGAAGTGTGTGCTCCTGTCTAAGAGCTAGAACTCACAACCGCCAGGGCCCAGCATGTGAACCACAGCCAGAAAAGGTTGGTTAGGTCATGGCGTGCTGGTCCTGCAGGAGCAAGGAGGGATGCCTGGGAGGCTGTGGAGGAGGGAGGAGAAGGGAAGGATAACTTCTAATGATGAAGGGGACAGCCTGAGGGAAAGGGCCTAATGATATCTGTGTTCTGACCCCTATGTCTTTCACATTGTTTTTCTCCTTCCCCTCAGCTGGCCCTCAGCTACCTCCCCCATAGCCAGCTCTCTGTCCCCAGGATACCAACCCTCTTTCCTCAGTGTGTACTATCTGGACAGACTGGAGAAGGAGACCACTACCTACCTGTCCTACACCAACACTGCCTACCACAGGGTCTTGCTGAACCTGACATGTAGAAATGCAGACAGTGGACATAGCTTGGGGTCCTGGGAAGCCTCAAGACAAAGCTACTGAGCAGTGGGCAAGAGACCAGAACAAACTCTTCTGTGTCATGTCGCCCTGCTATTCACTTCAGAATGGGGCCAGATGGCCAACAGAGAGTCAGACCTGGCCCAGAGTACCATGCTGAGACTAACTTTACCATTCAAGGCAAGGGCGGGTCTGAGAGTGGTCGGGTGGAGATTTCAGTTGATGCGTGGACTCCTAGTTGGTTGAGGTGCACACATTTCGGCATGGTGATCCGTTTGGGGACTGACACTGCACCTAGGTCTGGTAGTTAAGGTCTTGTTTGGCATAAAGTCCCCAGGCTGGAATTTAGCTGTAGTGAAACTCCTAGCAACAAGCCAGCCTCCTTAGCTACAAGGAGGGCACCAGCACTGCAGGCCTGGGACCTCCCCTTGGAACGTTTCGTGAGTCACACTGAGGCCCGGACATCATGCTCAGAGACTGGAGTGTTTGGCAGAGAATGGGTGTCATGGAGACTGGGGCTGGCACCAAGGGTGGGGTGAAGAAGACCGGATTTAGACACGGGGGGTGGGGGGAGGAGGAGTTAGTTCAAGTTGAGGTGGATGTAGCTGATACATGATCCAAGATGGCTGCACCCAAGGATAGGCTGCTGTGTGGGTGCTGCCTGCTTCCTTGAAGTTTAGGGATGAAGGATGTTCAAAGGTGAATGGCAGAGCTACGGGGATTGCTACCTTGGTTCAAAACACTCATCTAACAACCTTTAATTTAATTTCACAACCTTAAATCCTCAGGGGGCCCTCTAGAAGACTGTCAGCTTCCCAGATGGAGCCTAAAGGGAATGAGATTTTTGTATTGGGTTTAAAAACGTGGTGAACTTGATAAAATCTTAACGGCAGACCATACTTCTATTTGTTTAACATTATTTTTAAAGCTGTACACTTATTTATTTATTTATCTATTTATTTATTTATTTTAAATTATTTATTTATTTGACAGAGATCACAAGTAGGCAGAGAGGCAGGCAGAGAGAGAGGGAGAAACAGGCTCCCCTGCTTAGCAGAGAGCCCGATGTTGGACGCTATCCGAGAACGCTGGGATCATGATCTGAGCTGAAGGTAGAGGCTTTAACCCACTGAGCCACCCAGGTGCCCCCACTTATTTATTTTTTTAAGTCAACTCTATCCCCAAGTCAAGAGTCCAACCCTCTGCAGACTGAACCCACTAAGTTTCTCAAGACCATACTTTTAGAGGGAAGAACTTTTATGCTAATAAGGGAAACCAAGAAGCTATAAATTTAGAATGTGCATGTTTTACTATATAATAATGTCAATATCGGTAAAGCAAAAAGATATAATAAATGAAGTGATTAAGGAAAACTTATATTGAAAATAGTGTCTTTTAGGGACACCTGGGTGGCTCAGTCGGTTAAGCCTCTGCCTTCGGCTCAGGCTATTATCCCAGGGACCTGGGATGGAGTCCCACATCGGGCTCCCTCGTCGGTGGGGAGTCTGCTTCTTGCTCTTCCTCTCCCTCTGTCCCCCTTCTGCTGCTCATGTTCTCTCTCTCTGTCTCTCTATCTCAAATAAATAAAATCTTTTAAAATTTTTTTCAACTTTTAAAAAAAATTAAAAAAATTTTTTTTTAACTAGGCTCCACACTGGCATGGAGCCCAAGGTGGGGCTCAGGTAGCAGGAGACCTCAAGGGTGTTGGCTCTATTATTGAACCAGGGCCTCAGGATCAGTTTCCCTACCAATTTACATATGTCAGCCCATGCAGGTTAAGATAAAGATGATGTGGGGCGCCTGGGTGGCTCAGTCTGTTAAGCATCTGCTTTCAACTCAGGTCATGATCCCAGAGTCCTAGAATCGAGCCCTGCTTTGGGCTCCTTGCTCAATGGACAGCTTGCGTCTTCCTCTCTACCACTTAGGCTCTCTTGCATGCTCTCTCTCTCAAATAAATAAATAAAATCTTTCCCCCCCAAAAGAGAAAAATGATGTGATATTTATTTTAGTGTTTAAAATATGAACAAGGTTGGGACGCCTGGGTGGCTCAGTTGGTTAAGCAGCTGCCTTCGGCTCAGGTCATGATCCCAGCGTCCTGGGATGGAGTCCCACATCGGGCTCCTTGCTCGGCAGGGAGCCTGCTTCTCCCTCTGCCTCTGCCTGCCTCTCTGTCTGCCTGTGCTCGCTCTCTCTCCCTCTCTCTCTGACAAATAAATAAGTAAAATTTTTTTAAAAAAATTTAAAATATGAACAAGGTTAAAAATTAAATGTGGCTCACTTTTAGAATGAACTCTATTGGTAACTACTCTATATTACTGGTCAACATTTACATGGCTATTTCTCCTTATTTCTTCTTTTACTTTAATTTAATTTAATTTTCTCTTTTACAAAGAGATTTTGTTTTTAAGTCATCTCCACACCCAGCATGGGGCTCGAACTCACAATCTCAAGACAAGAGTCCGTGGGGAGCCTGGGTGGCTCAGTGGGTTAAATCCTCTGCCTTTGGCTCAGGTTGTGGTACCAGGGTCCTGGGATCGAGCCCCGCATCGGGCTCTCTGCTCAGCAGGGAGCCTTCTTCCCCCTCTCTCTCCGCCTGGTTCTCTGCCTACTTGTGATCTGTCTCTCAAATAAATAAATAAAATCTTAAAAAAATAAAAAGTTCATGAGTCACACACTCTACCGATGGAGTGAGCCAGGGGCACCCTCCTTTTACTTTTCAATGGAAGTATAACATACAGGAAAGTTCACAAATCTTAAGTATACAGTTCAGTCATATTTCGTACATTTACATTTACACCTGTGTCGCTACCACCAAGATCAAGACGGAAAACATCACCAGAACCTCCAAACCCTCCCTCATGGGTGAATCTCACAAATATTTTGGTGATCCAGACACAAAAGACTACAAACTGTATGATTCAACATATATGAGGTGCTAAGACAGGCAAAACTAATCTGTGATAATAGAGGTCTGAACAGTGGTTATGACTGAGGGGATGAATATTGACGCTTCAGGACAGAGCTGCCCAGGCAAACCTGAGAAATTCTAGGGTGAATGATATGGATTCTTCAGTGAATAAATTTCAAGGGGGTGGGAAAAAATGAGACAAAAGAAGATAGGGATTAAGAGTCCAAAGAGACATAATTGAGCAAATACGATCTGTGGATTGTTTGGAACTCAATTTGTAAACTCAAATATAAAAATAAAACTATGAGACTTGGAGGAAACCTGAACACTGAGCAGCTATTTGATGATATTAAGTAATGATTGCTAATTTTTCAAGTGTGCGATGTTCTTTTGTTTTTATTTAAGTCCTTATTTTTATTTTTATTTTTAATATTTATTGGTCAGAGAGAACACACAGAGGAGTGGCAGGCAAAGGGAGAAGCAGGCAGAGAGAGAAGCAGGCTCCCCAGTGAGCAAGGAGCCCCATGTGGGACTCGATCCCAGACCCAGAGATCATGATCCAAGTCAAAGTCAGATGCTTAACTGACTGAGCCACAAGGGCGTCCCTTAATTTCTTCTTTTTAAAACATTTGAAAATTTGAAGATCACATCTGAAACATAACTTTCCTTATATAAGTTTTTAAATGATTTTATTAAGTAATCTCTACACCCATCGTGGGGCTCAAACTCACAACTCCCAGATCCAGAATCACACTCACTCACACTGAGTCACTGAGTGAGCCAGCCTGGTGTCCCCTTAAATGAATAGATCTTAAAAATACAAATGTTTCCCTAAATACCTTAAATTGATGATTTCTCTCGAGAGGGAATTCTCTGATGCTTAATAAGTCTGGAGCCAGGACTGAAGCCATTCCCACAGCTGGAACATATAGAGGGCTTCTCCCCAGTATGAGATCTGTGATGTATGATGAGATATGACTTTGTGCTAAAAACTTCTTCACATTCAGTACATTTGTAAGGTTTCTTCCCTGTGTGAGTTCAGGAGTGTACAATTAATTCTGACTTCCAGAAGAAGGCTTACCCACATTCGGTACATTCATAGCATTGCTGCCCAGCATGACTGCTGCTGCTGCGGCTGCTTCTTTTAAGATTTTTATTTATTTAACATGCAGAGAGAGATCACAAGCAGGCAGATAGGCAGGCAGAGAGGGGAAAGCAGACTCCCCGCTGAGCAGGAAGCCCGATGTGGGGCTCGATCCCAGGACCCTGAGACCATGACCTGAGCTGAAGGCAGAGGCTTAACCCTCTGAGCCACGCAGGCGCCCCCAGCATGAATTTGCTGATGGTCAGTAAAGGATGTGTTATAGGAGAAGGCTTCCTTGCATTCATTACATTCATAGAGCTTCTCAGAAATATGAATCCTATGATGAAGGGTGAGATCAGATTTCCTGCTGAAGGCTTTCTTGCTTTCAGAGAAGGATAAAGGAGCTTCCTGGGGTTGCTAAAGTGTCCTAGATCTTGTTGCTGCTGGTCACCTACGTGAATACGTTTGTCAGTCCTCACAGGGATTAGGATTTGTGCCCTTCACCGTATGTTTTCTTAATATAAAGTTTACTTTGAAAATGTCACTTAAATATGTCCTGCCACTTGCCATACATCTTTCTTCATCCCTAAAAAAAAAAAAAAGAAACTTGGGGGGACCTCTTTTAGAGCCCCTACCCCATGTGATCAGAGCAAGTTGATGGTTAGGGGTGGTAATAAGAGAAATCCCTTGTCCTGGGTAGTTTGGGGACATAGAGAAATAGGCCTCTAAATTAAGAATTAGCCAGGGGGAGGGGTACCTGGGTGGCTCAGTCGGTTAAACATCTGACTTTAGCTCAGGTCATGATCCCAAGGTCCTGGGATCGAGTCCCACATCGGGCTCCCTGCCCAACGGGGAGTCTGCTTCTTCCTCTCTCGCTCTCTGCCTCTGCCTCCTCCTTATGCTCTCTCTCTCTTTCTCAAATAAAAAAATAAAATCTAAAAAAAAAAAAAGAAGAAGAAGAAGAATTAGCCCAGGGATTGAACGGCAGAGTGTGTGAGAGGAAGACAATACTCCTGCTTAGGAAAATCAAGTAGAGAGCGCTAGGTGTGGCTCAGTTGGTTGGGCGACTGCCTTCTGCTCAGGTCATGATCCCAGAATCCCGGCATCAAGACTCTCATTGGGCTCCCAGCTCCTTGGGGAGTCTGCTTCTCCCTCTGACCGTCTCCCCTCTTATGCTCTCTCTCACTCAAATAAATAAAAGATTTTTTTAAGAAAAGGAAAATCAGGGGCGCCTGGGTGGCTCAGTGGGTTAAGCCGCTGCCTTCGGCTCAGGTCATGATCTCGGGGTCCTGGGATCGAGTCCCGCATCGGGCTCTCTGCTCAGCAGGGAGCCTGCTTCCTCCTCTCTCTCTCTCTGCCTGCCTCTCTGCCTACTTGTGATCTCTCTCTGTCAAATAAATAAATAAAATCTAAAAAAAAAAAAACCCTTAAAAAAAAAGAAAAGGAAAATCAAGTAGAGTACATGGGAGAGGTATGGGCCAGGCTAAGAGGGGCACAATAGGTGGTCATAGGACATGACAGGGATGGCGTTCACAAAGGTAGAAGCCGGGTCCTGGGGCACAGAAAGGCTCAGTGGGCTCCAGGGCTGCAGATATCTCTGTGGGGATAATGAGGACAAGAGATTTTGTGTGTATGTGTGTGTGTGTGTGTGTTGGAAAATATTTAACAATCACCTCTCCAGGGAAAATGTATTATATATTGGAGTTTATTATAAGATTTACCCATATGAATGATGTGTAGCACTCATTTTATAGTGGGGAATTAAACATACAATACTCTCCTTTTAAAGACTTATTTATTAGAGAACACAAGCAGAGGGGGCAGCAGGCAAAGGGAAAAGCAGGCTCCCTGCCAAGCAAGGAGCCCGATGTGGGGCTCGATCCCTGAAATCAAGACCTGAGCTGAAGGCAGACACTTAACCCAGTGAGCCACCCAGGCATCCCAGAATAGTTTTTTAAAAGATTTATTTACTTATTTTTAGAGGGAGCACGAGTGTGAGTTGGAGGGTTGGGGGCACAGAGAGAGAAGCAGAGGGAGAGAAACTTCAGACTCCATTCTGAGTGCAGAGCCCAACGTGGGGCTCTATCTCATGACTCTGAGAACACAAACTGAGCCAAAATCAAGAATGGGACACTTAACCCACTGAGCCACCCAGGCGCCCCAATATACAGTACTGTATTGTAAATATTGTATAGCCAATCATTATCACAGAATTCTTCCATTGTCTTTTGCCAGATTCTTGTATCTGTTGCCTACCTATCTGTCTCAGTTGCATCCCAATCTCATTACCCATTTCCACGTAAGTTTATTGTCATTAAATCTGATATGTGATCTATTAACCTATTTCTCCTGGTAATACACATTATTTTTGTGACACAAAAATTGCTTTTTCTATTTCTTTTTTTTTTTTTAGTTTCAGGAGTAGAATTTAGTGATTCAGCACTTACATCCAACACCCAGTACTTAGCACAAGTGCCCTCCTTCATGCCCATTACCTATTTAGCCCAGGCTTTGCCCACTACCTTCCATCAACCATGTTTGTTCTCTATAGTTCAGAGTCTTTTTTATGGTTTGCCTCCCTCCTTTTTTTTCTCTTTGCCCATATTCATCTGTTTTGTTTCTTAAGTTCCACATAAGAGTGAAATCAAACAGTATTTATCTTTCTTTGACTTATCTCATTTAGCATAATACACTCTAGCTCCATCCACATCTCTGCAAATGGTAAGATTTCATTTTGTCTATGGCTGCATAATATTCCTGTGTGTGTGTGTGTGTGTGTGTGTATGCCACATCTTCTTTATTTATCAGTTTTGGACATCAGGGCTTTTTCCATAGTTTGGCTATTGTGGACATTGTTGCTATAAACATTGACGTGAATGTGTTCCTTCAAATCAGTATTTTTGTATCCTTTTGGTAAATACCTAGTAGTACAATTGGTGATTTGTAGGGTAGCTCTATTATTAACTTCTGGAGGAAACTCCATACTGTTTTCCAGAGGGGCTGTGCCAACTTGCATTCCCACCAACAATGTAAGAATTTCCCCTTTCTCCACATCCTCACCAATATCTGTTGTTTCCTGAATTGTTCATTTTAGCCATTCTAAAAGGTGTGAGGTGGTATCTCATTGTAGCTTTGATTTGTATTTCCCTGATGATGAGTGTTGCTGAGCACATTTCATGTATCTATTAGCGATCTGGATGTCTTTTTTGGAAAAATGTCTATTCATGCCCTCTGGCATTTCTTTTTTTTCTTTCTTTTTTTATTTTTTAGATTTTATTTATTTATTGGAGAGAGAGAGGGAGAGCACAAGCAGGGCAGAGGGACAGAAGGAGAAACTGGCTCCCCGCTGAGCAGGGAGCCCCATGTGGGGCTTGATCCCAGGACCCTGGGATCATGACCTGAGCTGAAGGAGATGCTTCACCAGTGGAGCCACCCAGGGGCCCTTCCTTCTGGCATTTCTTTTTATTTTATTTTATTTATTTTTTTAAATATATAATGCCTTCTGGCATTTCTTAACTGGATTATTTGGTTTTCGGGTATTGAGTTTGATAAGTTCTTCTTTTTTTTTTTTTTTAAAGATTTTATTTATTTATTTGAGAGAGAGAGAGACAGTGAGAGAGAGTATGAGCGAGGAGAAGGTCAGAGAGCGAAGCAGACTCCCCATGGAGCTGGGAGCCTGATGTGGGACTCGATCCCGGGACTCCAGGATCACGCCCTGAGCCGAAGGCAGTCGTCCAACCAACTGAGCCACCCAGGCGTCCCGATAAGTTCTTCTTTTTTAAGATTTATTCATTTATTTGAGAGTGAGAGAGAGTGAGTACAAGAGGGATGGGGGAAGTAGCAAAGGGAGAAAGAACCCAAGCAGACTCCCTGCTGAGAGCAGAGCCCAACTTAGGACTTGATCTCACAATCCTGAGACCACAACGTAAGCCAAAGCCAAGAGCTGGATGCCCACTTGACTATGCCACCCAGGTGCCCCAAGTTTGATAAGGTAGAGACTGCTCAGAAGTGGAAGTTTTCCTTTCATTTCCATTTTTGGGAACAGTTCCAAAATTGGTATTAACTCTTCCTTAAATGTTTAGTAGAGTTCCCCTAGGAAGCATCTGGCTCTGGACTTTTGATTGTTGGGAGATTTTTGATGACTGATGCAATTTCTTTGCTGGTTATGGGTCGGTTCGAATTTTCTGTCTCTTCCTCTTTCAGTTTTGGTAGTTTATATGTTTCTAGGAATGTATCCATTTCTTCCAGATTGCCCAATTTGGTGGCATAAAGTTTTCATAATATTCTCTTACTTGTTTGTATTTCTGTGGTATTGGTTGTGATCTCCTCTCTTATTTGTGATTTTATTTCTTTGGGTCCTTTTTATTTTCATTTTGGTAAGTCTGACTAGGGATTTTTAAATTTTATAAATTCTTTCAAAGAACCAGCTTCTAGTTTCATTGATCTGTTCTACTGGGTGTTTTTTATTTGTTTGTTTCTATATCATGTATTTCTGCTCGTTTCTTTATTATTTCATTCTTCTGTGGGCGTTAGGCTTCATTTGCCATTCTTTTTCTAACTTCTTTAGTTTTAATGTTAGGTTGTATATTTGACATTTTTCTTGCTTCTTGAGGAAGGCCTGTGTTACTATATACTTCCCTCTTATAACCACTTTCAATGCATCCCAAAGGTTTTGGATCATCGTATTTTCATTTTCATTTGACTGCATGTGTTCTTAAAATTTTTTCTTCTTTATGGGGTGCCTGGGTGGTTCAGTGGGTTAAGCTTCTACCTTCTGCTCAGGTCATGATCTCAGGGTCCTGGGATTGAGCCCCACATGGCGGGGGTGGGGATAGTCTCTGCTCAGCAGGGAGCCTGCTTCCCACTCCCTCTCTCTCTGCCTGATGCTCTGCCTACTTGTGATCTTTCTCTCTCTCTGTCAAATAAATAAATAAAATCTTTTTTTAAATTTCTTCTTTAACTTCCTGGTAGACTCATTCATTCTTTAGTAGGATGTTCTTTAACCTCCATGTATTTGTGGTCTTTCCAAATACTTTTCTTGTGGTTGACTTCAAGTTTTATAGTGTTGTGGTCAGAAAACATGCATGGTCTGATCTCAATCTCTGTGTACTTGTTGAGGCTTGATTTGTGACCCAATATGTTATCTATTCTGCAGAATGTCCTCTGTGCACTGGAAAAGAATGTGTATTCTGTTGTTTTAGGACGAAATGTTCTGAGTATATCTGTTAAGACCATCTGGTCCAGTGTGTCATTCAAAGCCATTGTTTCCTTATTGATTTTCTGCTTAGATGATCTGTCCCTTGCTGTCAGTGGTGTGTTAAAGTCCCCTACTATTCTTGTATTATTAACAATGAGGTCCTTTATGTTTGTTATTAATCTTATACATTTGTGTGCTCCCATGTTGGGGGCATAAATATTTACAATTGTTAGATCTTCTTGTTGGATAGACCACTTTATTATGATATAATGCCCTTCTTCATCTCTTGTTACAGTCATTGGTTTAAAACCTAGTTTGTCTGATAAAGGTACGGCTACTCCAGCTTTCTTTTGATGGCCACTAGCATGATAAATGGTCCTCACTCTCAATCTGCAAGTGTTTTTAGGTCTAAAATGAGTCTCTTGTAGGCAGCACATAGAAGGGTCTTATTTATTTTTTATTCATTTTGATACCCTATGTCTTTTGATTGAAGCACTTAGTCAATCTACATTCCAAGTGATTATTGATAGATATGAATGTAATGCCATTGTATTATCTGTTAAGTCATTGTTTCTGGAGACTCTGCTCCTTTCTAGTCTTTGTTGCTTTTTGTCTTTCCCACTCAAAATGTCCCCTTTAATATTACTTGCAGGGCTGGTTTAGTGATCAGGAACTCCCTTAGTTTTTGTCTGGGAGACTCTTTATCTCTCCTATTCTGAATGACAGCCTCCCTGGATAAAGTACTCTTGGCTGCATATTTTTCCCATTCAGCATGTTCATATATCATGACACTCTCTTCTGGTCTGCCAAATTTCTGTGGCAAGCTCTGCTGCTAACCTTATTTGTCTTCTCTTGACAGCTAGGGATTTCTTTTGTCTGGCTGCTTTGAGGATTATTTTTTCCTTAGCTCTATTTTGCAAATCTTACTACAAGATGTCTTGGTGTGGCCTGCTTTTGTTGATTTAGGTGGGAGTACTCTGTGCCTTCTGGATTTGAAAGTCTGTTTCCTTCCCCAGATTCGGGAAGTTTTCATCTATAATTTCCTCAAATAAATCTTCTCCCCCTTTTCCCTCTCTTCTTCTGGTACTCCTATGAGACAAATGTTATTTTGCTTTATGGAGTTGCTGAGTTCCTTAGATCTATATTCGTGATCGAATATTTTCTTTCCCTCTTCTTTTTACATTCGTTATTTTCCATAATATTATCTACTATATCACCTATTCATTCTTCTGCTTCTTCTGTCCTTGTGGTCATTACATCCAGTCAATTTCACATTTGTGAGTTTTTTAATAGGATTTTTAATTTCAGCCTGACTAATTTTTAAGTCTTTTACCTCTGTGGTAAGGGACTCCCTGGTGTCTTCTATGCTTTACTCAAGCCCAGCTAGTCTCCTTATAATTGTTGCCTTAAATTCTGGATCAGGCATATTCTCTATATCTGTTTTGATTAGATCCCTTGCTATGACCTTTTCTTATTCCTACTTTTGGGATGAATTCCTCCATCTTGGCATTTTGTATCAGTTTCTACCTTATTTCTGTTAGGAAAGCATATTATGTTTCCTGCTTCTGAGAGTAATGCCTTTATGAAGAGGTCATATACTGTCTGGGGCCTGGCACTTTAAGAAGTGTGTCCTGTGTGACTTCTGCTGCTGTGTTTTTGCTGCTCTTTCCATCTGGCCAGTCCCCTGCCATGTTTCTCCTTGCCTGCAGTGGGGAGCGTTTGGACCCGAGCCAGAGTGTGGCGAGTTTAAACTAGGTGCACTCTGGTCTGCTTGCTAAAAGAGACCTGAGGCTATTTCCACTAGAGCTGAAGCTTTGCAGAACTCTATGGTCTGTAGACATGGCACACGGGGGACCAGGGGTTTGTGCTGGTCCTCTGGAGGAGGAGCCCACTGCTGTGGTTCTCAGACACTTGCCCTAGTAAGAAAGCACCTGCAGAGAAAGCAGGGAGTGGGGTTCGGTGTAAGCAACTCAGGCCTCCACTTTTGGAGCTGTGCTGGTCCCTGGTGTCAGTCCATGCTGATAGGCAGGGGAGAAAATGATGTCAGTCCTCTCCTTCATTCCTGTAGAGAGGGGTTCGCACCTGTCACTGTCCAGGAAATTCTCCCAGAAGAGCAAACAATCTTCCCTCATCTGTCCCAGCCATTCCTCAGATCCCGGCCTTCATCCTATTTGGGTCCCAGCCATCTGCCTAACTGGCAGTGTGGCACACCTGTGTTATATCCCAGGCACGCAGCTAAGTTTCTAAACTCCAAAATTTAGGGACCCAGCAAAGTGCAGACCTACACAGGGGGAGGGTCTTATCGTGCTAAGGCTGGTGCCAGTTTGCCCCAGTAGGGTAGTCACACCAGCATCCAAGAGCTTGGAATTTAGAGTAAAGGGCAGCAAAAAGCCTGAGTCCCGATTAACCGCCCTCAACAGGTGTCTCTGCTCCTATGCTTAAGGGGCAGCGGAATGCAATGGTACCTGTCAGCTCTTTTGTTCCCTGAGAAGCCAGTGCTACTTTTCCAAGATGCCCTCCAGGAAGGGGGAATCCATCTTTCTCAGTGGGCCCCAGGGAATCCTTAGATCACACCCCACTCCTGGGCCTCTGCCCTCCTCTGCAGGAACACTGCAGCACCCACCAGGTTCAACACCAGCTAAGGTGCAGATTTCTAAAATGCTAGGCTTTGAGCTCTGCTGGTTGTAAAAACTCAGGATAATCAGCCCCTCTTGTTTTCTTAGTCAGTGGCTTTGGGGAAGTGTTTTCCTTTGTGCAACCCCCTATGTGATCTTCTCTGTCTCTCTCTCTCTTTCTTTCTCTCTCTCTCTCTCTCCATGAACAGGGTGCCCTCCCCTCCACAGCACCTGCAAACCTTTCCTCCCCAAAATCACGTCTCTGCACCCCCTACCTTCCATCATGTGGCCTCTTCTCTCTCTCTAGTTGTGCAGTTTGTTTTGTCAGTCCTTGGATCAATGTCTTGGGTGTTCAGAAGGATTTGACATTTATCCAGCCGTGTTCAAGACTGAGGCAAACGTCGGGTCATCCTAGCACCTCACCATCTTAAGTCCAATCTTGTTACATAAACATTTCTTTTGGCTTCAGCACTGGGCTGCGACTTCACTCATTGGTCAGTGATATGAGCGATTTCTTTGATGAGTTGGGTAATAGCCATAGACAATATGTAGCAAATGTGCATAGCTGTGTTCCAGTGAAACTTGACTTAAAACACAGACAGGCCTGTGAGCTATAGTTTTGACCCATGGTTGAAACAATCAACACTAGAATGAATTGGCTCTGCTTTATGGTATTGGCTGATTTTCACTGGGTAAATATTGTCACTGTGACTGATTTCAAAGCTGCTGACATCATTAAACATCATTAAACATAGAGTTGGGGAGAAATGCACAATGGCACTCCACTATATAACATTTCCACTATACACATACATGTAAGCAATCTGAACAGGAAAATAACAGTAAACTGTACAAAAATAATGAGGAATGCTGAATTCTGAGTATGTATTATCTTTTTTTAAAAAGATTTTATTTATTTATTTATTTTAGAGGGGTCCCTGGGTGACCGATCCATGCTCAGCAGGGAGTCTGTTTCCTTCTCTCTCTGCCTCTGCCCCACAACCCCATCACATGCTCTCTCTCTCTCTCTCTTGCTCTCCCTCTATCTGGAGTGGACCCTGAGGCAGGGGTCTCAATCCTAGGACTCTGAGATCATGACCTGAGCCAAAATCAAGAGTCAGACGCTTAACGGACCGAGCCACACAGGCACCTACTTTTGCTTTTAATATAATTCATTTAATTGTAAGTTTATATCATTGAATGTTTAATAATGGCTGTGCTTGACAACCAACTTGATTTAACAATGAAAATTTAACAATCAGCTCTTACAAATGCGTACAAGCCAACTCCAACACACCTCTGTATATCTTCTTTTGTCCACTGAGATGGCTTGGGAACAGTCACACCCCCATTGCAATGAGCATACCTGGTGCCCAGAACTCAGTCTCCCAGTAATATTTTCCACCCACCAGAGCTCCCTGGAGACATGGCTGATCACAGGACTGGAACAGGGAAAATACAATATGAACCTAGAACATCTTGTTATGTCAAAATTAAGGAGATGCTAAGAAAAGTGATGGAAACTGTTGAAGACCCTAAGGGGATATGGAAATTAAATGTAATGTAATAGGAGTGTCTGGGTGGCTCAGTTGGTTGAGCATCTGCCTTCGGCTCAAATCATGACCCTGGAGTCCCAGGATCGAGCCCCACATTGGCCTCCATGCTTGGCCGGGAGACTGTTTCCCTCTCTGTCCCTTACCCGGCTCATGTTCACTCTTTCTGTTTCTCTCAAATAAATAAATAAATAAATAGGGGCGCCTGGGTGGCTCAGTGGGTTAAGCCGCTGCCTTCCGCTCAGGTCATGATCTCAGGGTCCTGGGATCGAGTCCCGCATCGGGCTCTCTGCTCAGCAGGGAGCCTGCTTCTCTCTCTCTCTCTGCCTGCCTCTCCATCTACTTGTGATTTCTCTCTGTCAAATAAATAAATAAAATCTTTAAAATAAATAAATATCTTTAAAAATAAATAAATCTGTAATGTGATATTCTAAAACATGAAAAGGATGTTATGTAAAAACTGAAGAAAGAAAAGGGAAAAGTTTTCAATTTTTTTTGAATTGAATACAACACTGATATCAACCTTATCAAAAGGAGAAAAAAATCAGATTATAAGTACAGCCATATTTCAGTTATATCTATCAATACGTAAATCATATATGAAAAACTGTGAAACACACTACCCATCAAAAGAATAATACATCATGAACAAGTGGATTTTTTTTTTCTTCCATTTGACTCTCCTGGCTTTCCCAGAAAAAAAAATGTGTCCTATTATATTGATTGATGTTAGAAGAAAACCCAGATTATCTCCAGGATGTCAAAAACATACATGATAAAAACCATTGATCATTCTGAATAAAAACTTAATATACTAGGAATAGTTGGAAAGTTCTTTAATGTGATAAAATATATTTTTAAAATATTTTATTTATTTATTTGACACAGAGAGAAAGTGAGAGAGGGAACACAAGCAAGGGGAGTGGGAGAGGGAGAAGCAGGCCTCCTGCTGAGCAGAGAGCCTGATGCAGAGCCTGAAGCAGACTCCTGCTGAGCAGGGACCCCTGTAGTTCGGGGCTCGATCTCAGGACCCTGAGATCATGACCTGAGCCGAAAGCAGACACTTAACAGACTGAGCCATCCAGGTGCCCTGTGATAAAATATTTTTATATCAAAACAATACCCAGCATCACAGTAACTGTGGAACTACAAAAGCCATTTTATTCAAGTCAGGAAAAAGATGAAATTGGTCCCTGTCAGGACTTGACATGTCCTAGAGGAACTAGCCAATGTTAGTTTAAAAATCAGAGGCAGAGAGGGGCACCTGGGTGGCTCAGTTGGTTGAGCATCTGCCTTCGGCTCAGGTCATGATCCCAGGGTCCTGGGATCGAGCCCCGAACTACAGGGGTCCCTGCTCAGCAGGAGTCTGCTTCTCCCTCTCCCTCTCCCTCTCCTTCTGTGCTCTCTCTCTCTCTCTCTCTCAAATAAATAAATAAAATCTTTAAAAAAAGAAACTAGAGACATAAACTAGAGGAGCAAATATCGGACAAAAATTAATATAACTTTTTCAAAAATGTAAGTGTTGCAGCACATATCAAAATGCCGAATAAACTGCAGCTGTCATAAAGATGGAAAATGTAAAAAGCAATAAATGTCAAGCATTAAAAGAAAATTTAGAATGTTAGTTATATAAAGTTGGGGGTAAGCCATCTTGCCACGCCATTCTCTATAAAAGGAAAGAGCTGTATCACAACCAGAAGTACTTTGTACTATAATATGGTAAAGGAAGCCAAGGAAATAATAAAACTTCATAACGGACTCGACAGACATCCAGTCCTTCCACAGACCTCTCATCACTCACCCCACGGACACTTTATTACTGACTCCACAGATCTTCGTAACTTGTCTTATCCACCCCTGCCCCCTGGTCACTAACTGAAGTCATTCTTGACAAAAGCCAGTGTGTAGATGAGTTGCTGTAACAAAGACTCCTTCTGTTTTTTTAAATCTGTCCTCTTTTCTCAATCCTCGCCTATTTGTTTTTATTTTTTAAAGATCGATTTATTTATTTGACAGAGAGAGATCACAAGTAAGCAGAGGGAGGGGGAGCAGGCTCGCCACTGAGCAGAAAGCCTGACACGGGGCTCGATCCCAGGATCCCCGGATCATGACGTGAGCCAAAGGCAGAGGCTTAACCCACTGAGCCACCCAGGCACCCGTATCCTCACCTATTTGCCACCAGTATGCATCCTTGTTACCATCTGCAAAGTGACAGTTTGCCTAGGCCACCTGCCCTCTGGGATTTTGCTCCTGGAGTTGGTTCTTCAGGGTTGTGGTCCTAGCGATCTGGGACGGGGCAGCAGGAAAGGGACCAGTTTTTAGGGGTTTGGAATCAGCACCACAAAGTATAAATTTGGAGAATTCTCTCTTCCTGCTTATATAGGTAAATATAGATATCTAATGTATATAGAAATATAGAAATCGTATATAGACATATTTTATATATTATAAATATATACTGTATAAAGTATGTATAAATGTGTATATTTATTATATAAATAATATTACATAAAGTATATATTATACATAAAAACATAAAACTACACAGATTAAACTAATCACATAGATGTAAAGATGTTATATTTTTAAGTGTGAAGATGTTATGTCTATGTGATTTATTTAGGATTGAGAAATGATTTTATGGGGGGGCTGGGTGACTCAGTTGGTTGAGCATGGGTTTCTTGATTTTAGCTCAGGTTGTGATCGTGGGGTCTTGGGATTGAGCCCTGTGTTGGGCTCTGCACTCATTGGGGAGTTGGCTTCTCTCTCCCTCTGCCCCTCTTTCCACTATTGCGCTCTTTCTCTCTCTCTAAAGTAGATGAATAGATCTTTTTTTTTTTTAATTTGACGGACAGAGATCACAAGTAGGCAGAGAGGCAGGCAGAGAGAGAAGAGGAAGCAGGATCCCTGCTGTGCAGAGAAACCCATGTGAGGCTCAATCCCAGGACCCTGAGGTATTGACCTGAGCTGAAGGCAGAGGCTTAACCCACTGAGCCACCAGGTGCCCCAAATAGATCTTTTTTAAAAAAGATTTTCGGGGGCACCTGGCTGGCTCAGTTGGTAGAGTGTATGACTCTTGGACTTGGGTTGTGAGTTAAACCCCATGCTGGGTGTAGAGATTACTTAAAATCTTAAAAAAAAAAAAAAAAGGAAAGAAATTTGTGATGGTTATATGCGAAGTCACTATACTTTTTTTATTATTCTTTGTCCATATGCTTAAGTTTCCATAATAAAAACATTTAAAGGAGGGCCTGGAGGGCTCAGTTAAGTGTCTGCCTTCAGCTCAGATCATGATCCCAGGGTCCTGGGATCAAGCCCTCTATCGGGCTCCCTGCTCAGTGGGGAGCTGCCTTCTTCCTCTGCCCCTCTCCCTGCTTGTGCTCACTCTCACTCTCTCTCAACTAAATAAAATCTTTAAAAAATAAAAACAAAAACACTTTTAAAAATCATGATTTTGAAAACTGTAACGATAATAAACATGCTTCTTCTTACTTTTTAAATTATATTTTTTATGTGTATTATTTTCCTTTTACAATTTACCTTTACTTCATATTCAGGCGCACTCCTTTTTTTTTAAAAAGATTTTATTTATTTATTTGACAGAGAAAGACACAGCAAGAGAGGGAACACGAGCACCAGCACAAGCAGGGGGAGCGTTAGGTGGAGAAGCAGACTTCCCACTGAGCAGGGAGCCCGACGCAGGGCTGGAGCCTGATGCAGGGCTGGAGCCCGATGCAGGGCTCGATCCCGATGCAGGGCTCGATCCCAGGAGCCCAGGATCATGACCTGAGCCGAAGGCAGATGCTTAACCAATGGACCACCCAGGCGCCCCTCCAGGCACATTCCTTAAAACTTCAAGTACATTATGTCTAGAGAGTACAGAATCGTATGTGTCTCCACCAGTTAACATTCGTACGAATCAGCCACTATATTTCACCGTTATGCAACTAACCCTTTTATGACCACTAAATGTCTTCATTTTAAGACTTCGAAAGATGTCCATATATCTTAATATAAAATACTGGCTCTAAAAATTTTGATATGTACATATACATATCTATCTAATTTGTAAGAAATATAATTTTGTTACACATACACATATACTTATAGACATCATCATGGTAGACAATACAAGGTTTACAACGGACTATGTGGTAACCTCAATCCATGTGTATGAACACCATGAAAAAAAAAAGGAAATAGCAGTGTGGAGACCCATCCCGTGATTACTGTGAAGACTGGCCAGAGTCCCAGAGGAACTTGGTGTCACTCCTGTGTAGCTGGTCTTAATGAAATTCTGGTAGATTTTGATCACCGTCAGGATGACATTCGGAATGACTGGACACATCCAGAAATCAATAAAGCTGTTCTGTACCTGCGTTAGGGATTTCTGTTACTAGTTTCTGGGCATTTCTACTACACTGATGAAGAAAAGCTACTCTGAACTGCAAATAAAATATCTCAGAGGCGCCTGGGTGGCTCAGTGGGTTAAGCCTCTGCCTTCGGCTCAGGTCATGATCCCAGGATCCTGGGATCAAGCCCCGCATTGGGCTCTCTGCTCATCAGGGAGCCTGCTTCCCACTCTCTGCCTGCCTCTCTGCCTACTTATGATCTCTGTCTCTGTCAAATAAATAAATAAAATCTTTTAAAAAAAAATCTCATAGCCTGTGTAAAAAGTTGAGAATTTTCAGAAGTGGCATGTGTCATGAAAGAAAGACAGAATGTCCCATCAAGTGTCTTTTTAATGTACTTTCTGGAAGAGGTACCAACTGTGTAATCTGACTCTCTTTGAGGATCCCTCCCAGTTCTATGTTGCTATTATCCTCCAAAGCAAAGCTATCTCCGTTTGTGCAAGATTGTTCTTATTAACCAGTTTTAACTAATCTTTTATAATCTGGTGGTAATACTTCTTTTCTTTAAGATTTTATTTATTTATTTGTCAGAGAGAGAAAGAGAGTGCACAAGCAGGCAGAAGGAGAAGCAGGCTCCCCGCTGAGCAAGAAGCCCAGTGCAGGACTCCATCTCAGGACCCTGGGATCACGACCCAAGCCGAAGGCAGACGCCCAACTGACTGAGCCACCCAGGCATCCCCAGTGGTGATACTTCTTGAGGCTTATGAATCAACTCTTTCTTTTAAAACCCACATCGTATTAAAAAATCATATTACATATATATTCTCTGGGATAAATGCCCAAGAATGCAATTTATGAGAAACTGCCAAACTATTTTCCAAAGTAGCTGTACCTTTCTACAGTACAACCAGGATATAAGAATGAACAATTTCTCTGTATCCTACTGGAACTGGTGTTGTCACAGTATTTTATTTTAGCCATTCTGATGTGTGTATCCTGATTTTCACTGTGGCCTACATTTGTGTTTCCCTGATGGCTAAAGATGTCAAACATCATTCCATGTACTTATTTACCTTATAAGTACATTCCATGTACTTATTTACTTATCTTCCTTGGTGAAATGTCTGTTCATGTTTTCTTCCTATTTTGTAATTGGATTGTTTGTTTTATACTCCTGAGTTGTGAGACTTCTTTGTATTTTCTAGGAATGAGTCTTTTGTTGGATATGTCGTATGCCAAAATGTTCTCCCAGTCTCTAACTTGTCTTTTTATCTTCCATTTTCACAAATGATTTTGCACAATAAATGTTTTTAGTTTTGATAAGGTGCAATTGATAAACCTTTCCTTTTATGAACTATGCTTTGGGTGTCCAGTTTTCGAGCTCTTTGCCTATCCCTAGATCTTAATGATTTTCTCCTATGCTTTTTTCCTAGAAGTTTTTACATTTCACATTTTGCATTAATTTTTATGTAAGGTTTGAGGCTTAATTTTTTTTATGATGTCTACTTCCTCGAACACCATTGTCAAAAAGCCTCTCCTTCTCCATTGAGTTGTTTTTGCAACTTTGTCAAAAATAATTTGGCCATACTCGTGTAGGTTTTTTTCCTGGGTTCTCTGTTCAGTTCCACTCTTTTATGGGTCTGTGCCTTTTCCAATACCACACTGTCTCATTTTTTTTCCTAGATTTTATTCATTCGTCTGAGAGAGAGACAGAAAGCAAGAGCAAGGGGAGAGAGAGGGAGAGGGAAAGGCAGACTCCCTGCTGAGCAGGGAGCCTGATGTGGGACTCCATTCCATCACAGCATGAGCAAAGGCAGATGGTTAACAGACTGAGCCACCAAGGTGCCCCACACCCTGTCTTACTAATGTAGCTAGATAAACATTAATATTGAGTGTCATGATTCCTCCCACTTTCTTATTCTTTCTCAAAATTGTTTTAGCTATTCTAGTTCCTTTGTCTTTCCATATAAATTTCACAAAATTATTGTCTGTCTACAAAAACTCCATTGGGATACTGATGAAAATTACATTAGACCTATATATTGACATGGGGAAAGTTGACATCTTTACTCTGTTGAGACTTCCTATCCATGAACACAGCATGCCTCTTCATTTATTAAAGTCTTCCCTTGGGTGCCTGGGTGGCTCAGTTGGTTAAGTGGCTGCCTTTAGCTCTCAGGTCAGGATCCCAGGGTCCTGGGATTGAGTCCTGCATTGGGCTCCCTGCTCAGTGGAGAGTCTGCTTCTCCCTCTTGCTCCACCTACTTGTGCATTCTCTGTCAAATAAATACATAAATTCCTTAAAAAAATAAATAAAGGGGCGCCTGGGTGGCTCAGTGGGTTAAAGCCTCTGCCTTTGGCTTTAACGGAAGCCGCATTGAGCCCCCCTATGGAGTCTTTGCTCAGCGGGGAGCCTGCTTCCTGTCCCCCCCCCCCCCCCCCCGCCACTGCCCCTCCTGCCTGCCTCTGCCTACTTGTGATCTCTGCCAAATAAATAAATAAAATCTTTAAAATAAGTAAATAAATAAATAAAGTCTTCTCTTATTTCTTCAGCATCTTGTAATCTCTAGATCATGAAGACCTTTTATATATTGTGTTAAGTGCATACCCAAGTGTTTCATTTTCTTAGGACTGTTTGTAAATCATATTGTATTTAAAATTTCAGTTTCTGTGTGTTCATTGTTAGTATATAGAAATGTGATTGTTTTGCATGTTAATCTTTTATCTAGCAAGCTTGCTGCATTCCCTGATTAATTCTAGAAGGTTTGGGGGGGTAAATTTCTTTTCTTTTTTTTTTAAGATTGATTTTACTTATTTGTTTGTTTATTTATTTATTTATGAGAGAGAAAACATGAGTGGGGAGAGAGACAGAAGGAGAGGGAGAGAGATTCTGAAGCAGACTCTGCAGGGAGAACAGAGCCCAGCATGGGGCTCAATCTCATGACCATGAGATCATGACCTGAGCTGAAAGCAAGAGTCAGATGCTTAATGGACTAAGCCACCCAGGCACCCCCAGGGGTAGAATCCTTGGGATAGTTTACATAGACAATCATGTCACTTGCATATAAGGACAGTTTTTACTTTCTTCGTTATAATCTGGTTGCTTGTATTCTTTTTCTTGTGTTATTGGAGTGATTAGAAGTTCTCATACTATGTTGAATAAGAATGGTAAGATCAGTTATTCCTGTCCTGTTCCCTGTTTTATTTTATTTTATTTCTCAGACCACACTGTCCACTCCTGAGCATCCTGTTCCCTATTTTAGGGGGAAATGATTCAACCCAAAATATGAAACCAAAAATACGGTATCAGCTGTAGGATTTTTATAGATGGTCTTTATCAAGTTGAGGTAATTCTCTTGTATTCCTAACTTGCTGAGAGTTCTTTTTTTTTTTTAATCAAGAGTGAGTGTTGGATCTTGTCCAATACTTTTTATGCATCAATTAATATGGTTGCCTGATTTGTCTGCTTCAGGTTGTATAGTATAATATATATATTTGGTCACTGTCCCCATTTTCTGGCACAGAGTTCCTGAAATCCTTGGGATTTCCTGAGCTACAGGAATGTGTTTTGATATCGATAATGAGTACCATGACTAAACCAACCAATCCAGAGACCACACACACACCCTTTTAAAAAAAGATCTGATTTATTTATTTATTTATTTGACACACAGAGAGACAGTGAAAGAGGGAACAGAAGCAGGGGGCGGTGATAGTGGGAGAAGCAGACTCCCCACAGAGTAGGAAGCCCAGTGCGGGTCTTGATCCCAGGATCCTTGGATCATGACCTGAGCCAAAGGCAGACAGTTAACAACTGAGCCACCCAGGCACCCCCAGAGCCCATAGCCTTCACCACTGCTTTCTCAGGCTGTCACAGTCCAGGCCATTATCTGTCTGCCCTACTCACCCCAAGGTCAGGTACCAGACAACTAGAGGCAGCTTCTTGTACCCAGAGGCCCCTGTAAGTATTCAAACTAAACAATTGTAAACCTTCTTACCCTGCCATGCCTGTTTCTTTCTGCAGAAACCACGTCAAATTTCTTACCAGTGTATTATTCTGCTAGAGCCACCATAACAAAATACAATGGGCTGGGTGGCTTAAACAACAGAAGGGTGTTTTATCACAGTTCTGGAAACTAGAACTGTGCCAGCAATTGTTGTCTGGTGAGGGCCCTCCTCCTGGGCTGCAGATGGCTGCCTTCTCTCTGTGAATTCACACATGGGACCTCTTCTTTGTACAGAATTCACACATGGGATCTCTTCTTTGTACAGAAACACGGAGAGAGAGAGAGAGAACCTGAGAACTCTGGTGTCTATTTAATATGGAAAAATAAAGGCTCTTGATTCATTCTTTTTGCTTTTAATGTTTTATTGAAATATATGTGACAGGGGCGCCTGGGTGGCTCAGTGGGTTAAGCCGCTGCCTTCGGCTCAGGTCATGATCTCAGGGTCCTGGGATCGAGTCCCGCATCAGGCTTTCTGCTCAGCGGGGAGCCTGCTTCCTCCTCTCTCTCTGCCTGCCTCTCTGCTTACTTGTGATCTCTCTCTGTCAAATAAATAAAAAAAAAACCTTTAAAAAAAAAAGAAATATATGTGACATACAGCAATTTGTAAATTTAAGGTATATAATACGTTGATTTGATACCTTTTTATATTATAATATGATGTCCATTGTGATCAAATGGCACCTCTCTCGTGTCAGGTAATTGTCATTTCTTTTCTGCCGTGGAAGTACAGATCTAGTCTGTACTTAGGTATGTATTATGATGATAATACAATTTTGTTGTCTACAGGCGTCTCTTTTTATAAGGTGACTAATCCCATCAGATCAGGGCCCCACCCTTATGACCTCATTTAACCTTATTTATTTCCTTGGAGGCCCCATCTCCAAACCCAGCCACATGGAGAGTTAGGGTTTCAACATAGGAATTCTGGGGCGACACAACCATTCAGTCTGTAACGTCTGTTTTCTCTCCTTGCTCTTCTTCTCCTTCTTGACATTGGTGATTCCTTATGTGCCCTCACCATGGCGTGGCGTGTCCCCTCCTCTTGGTATCCATGAGTATAATCAACTCTCTTCTTTGTAAAGATGTGATTTATTTATTTGAGAGAGAGAGAGAGCATGAGAGAGAGCACAAGCAGGAGGAGTGGCAGAGGGAGAGGGAAAAGCAGACTTCCTGTTAAGCAGGGAGCCCCATGGGGGCTTGATCCCAGGACCCCGGGGTCCCAATCCAAGCCAAAGGCAGACGCTCAACTGTCGGAGCGACCCAGGCACCGTTTCCCCACTTCCGTTTTAACCATCAAGTATGATACAGTATGTAAAACTAATGAAGAAAAGGATAGTCTATTGTATGCATCCATATTTCTGCCCTTCTTGAATCTTTTCCCTTCCTGATGCTCCAAGAGTCTTTTTTTTTTAAAGATTTTATTTTTTTATTTGACAGAGAGAGAGAGAGAGCGCACAAGCAGGGGGAGCAGCAGACAGAGGAGAGGGAGAAGCAGGCTCCCCACTGAGCAAGAAGCCTGACTGGGGCCTTGATCCCAGGACCCTGGGATCATGATCTGAGCCGAAGGCCGACGACCAGCTGACTGACACATTCAGGCACTCCCCCAGGATTCTTTCTTTTCTCATTTTCTGTTTTTTGAAGAGCTTCCTTAGCCAGTTGTTAAGGGTACATCTGCTAGCAACAAATTCTTTCAGTTTCCTTTGTCTGAGTATGTCTTTATTTCCCTGTCTTTTTAAAATTGAATTTATTTTTCCTTCCTAGATCATCAGTTTACTAAAAATGGATATAACTCAGGAACAGCCTAATGAAAGAGATGAATAAAACAATGAGTGGGGAGGGGTACAGAGCTTCCATGCCCTCTCTTGGCCTGCCCCTCTCCCCTTATCTCCATGTGTTTACTAATCTGGAAGTTTTCCAAATCCATCCTTTTGGGGTTTTATGGAAGCTTCATTGCATAAGCACAGTTGATTAAATCATTAGCCACTGGTGACTGAACTCAATCTCTAGTCCCTGTACCCTCCAGAGATGTTGGGGGGGGGACAAAAAATTCCAACCCTGTAATCATGATTGGTTCCCCTGGCAACCAACTCTCTCTCTTTAGAGTGTTATCGAAAACCATCTTATTAACATAACAGAAGACTTTACTGCTCTCCTCACTTAGGAAATTCCAGGGGTTTTAGGAGGGCTGTGCCAGAAATGGAAAAGAAGACTAAATATATATTTCCTATTATAAATCACAACATTGCCTGGGTAGCTCAGTTGGTTACGTGTCATGGTCTCAGGGTCCTGGGATCAAGCCCCATGTTGTGTCAGGATCCCCACTCAGCAAGGAGTCTGCTTCTCCCTTTCTATCTGCCCCTTTCCCCCCTGACCTCTCTAAAATAAATAAATAAGGGGTGCATGGATCAGGTCATGATTCCAGGATCTTGGGATTGAGCGCGTATCAGGCTCCCGGCTCGGCAGGGAGCCTGCTTCTCCCTCTCCCTCTATAGTTCCCCCTGCTTGTGCTCTCTCATTCTCTCTGTCAAATGAGTGAGTAAAATCTTAATAAATAAATAAATAAAATATTTCTAAATAAATAAGTAAATTGCATTATTGCTCTCCACCCCCTGGTCTTTGAACATGGACCCTTTATAGCAAAATCATCATAAATGTCAAAAGATAATGCAACATTATTAGAATCTCATTCAGTCATTAGTAACTATCCAGTCCATCATCATATCACATGAAAATGTCTCCCAGAGTGAAACCACTCAGATATGCAGGTGAAGGGGAGCAGAATATGTGACACCAAAACACACCACATTGACACATGGATTATTTTGAACTGAAGGCAATCAAAGCCCAGCAGTTACTTCTCCCTTAACTACCTAAAATAATTTAGATTGGAGGGAGGGGCGTCTGGCTCAGAGAAAGACCTATTACCAGAGATAACTTTTATCTGAAAGACCTGTCTATATGGCAGGGCAAATATCTAATTACCAAACTTTGATTTTCTTACTGTCCTGTGAATTACCATCCTCCCCTTTGAAGCCCCAAGTCTCTCTGCTATTCTTAGTTCAGGATGGCCTATATGCCTCAACTGACCAACTTGCCCTTGAGTCTTATACTTTTGGGGCTCCTGTACTACATAATCAAATTTGTTTTTCTCCTGTTTATCTGTCTTATGTCAGTTTTTAATTTATTTTTATTTTTTTAAAAGATTTTGTTTATTTATTTGACAGAGAGAGAGAGATCACAAGTAGGCAGAGAGGCAGGCAGAGAGAGAGGGGGAATCAGGCTCCCTGCTGAGCAGACAGCCCTGAGATCATGACCTGAGCCACCCAGGTGCCCCTGTCTTATGTCAGTTTATTTATGAAACCAGCCAAAGAAACTAGAAGGGTAGGAATAAAATTTTTCCTCCCCTACACAGGCTTCCCTTTCATCTGGTCAGTTTCCAAAAGCAGGAGTGGTGTCAGCAAAGTTATGGCTTCATCCTTTCAGGCACTTGGTATAATCACGTTTAGAGAGTATCATTTCTTGCTCTGAGCCTCTTTAAAGGTGTTAATGTATCTTAGCTTTCTCTCGCTATATAACATAACCCATTCACTCATCCCCTTACTCTCAGCTACTATTTTTCCTTCTTTTCGATTATACCCGAGCTTTTCCACCTTTGGAGGGGACATTAGGCTTTACCCCTCCAGTGCTCTAGATTGGAGGCAGCAATACTAGTCTAATGAATGCCTCCCCTCAGTGACTCCTGTTCACACAGGGTAAGGTTACCTAGGCACATAGCCTGGTGGGCTAGCTCTACCCCTCGGCAATAGAGCTACATCCATTGTTAATCCATTTTTGCCAGACGGGGTGAAGTCAAATCCTGCTCCACTAGGCCCTTAGGAATCCTGACATAAAAGTTAAAAACACAGCTACATTTCTTGCTTAGGAATCATCCCTGCTTCTAGCCCTTCTACTTGCAGCCCTGGTCCTCCAACCACTGCATCAAGTAGGGGGTGGGGGCAAGTTCAGGCCACACCCCCTTACCCAGACCCACCAGAAAAACAGAGGAATCTATCCAGTGCGGGGGACACTCCTGAGCACACGCTCGTGAAGGACTGTAAGGCAGCCCACTTCATGTGTGTCTCCCCCTCCTTGCCCCTCCCCACTTTTCGACAATCATTGTTTAATCGCCCCCTCCACTCTCTGTCTAACTAGTACTCTGAGGAGGAGATCCCTGCCCAGTGTTGGACATTATCAGCTCGAAAGTACATTCGTCGGTCTGAAGAAGTGTCGGTGGGCTGTCCAAAGAAGCGCCCTGTCCTCAGTTCTGGTTCTTTCCCAGCACTGGAGTGCCTGCCCCTCCCGCGGGGGAAGCAAAGCAGGTCTAGAGTCAGTGGCTCCTGCTGTCAGGACCCACTCGTAGCCCTTGGGGCTGCCAGCATCAGGCTCCCTCACCAGCTCTTCCCACCAGGGAATCTGCCACAAAGCCACTTGTACTCTGTCTCCTTTGCTAACAGAACAGTTCTTGTTGACATTTTGTGCCTCCGAAGGTGCCAGAGGAACAGGTCTGGAACCAGCCCATCTCTGCATGGCTGCAGACCCCCAGTTTCCACTCATCTCATGGATCCAGGTGGCTTGTTTGTTCCAACCACCTTCCAAACCTGGAACGGAGTTCTGATGGGCATTGACATGTCCTACTCTGACACACCCCTCACATTTCCACAGGGCTGCGGTACCTGGTTGGCTCAGTCAGCAAAGCATGGGACCCTTGATCTCAGGGTCATGAGTTTGAGCTCCACTTTGGGTGTAGAGATTACTTAAAAAATTTTCTAGAGGGCTATGTCCTACATGGGCATCCCTTTAATAGGCCACATTCCCATTGCCTGCTTGCCGATCATGTGGCCGGGCCATTGGCCACAGCCCATGAGTCCGTCAAAAGTCAAACATACAGGCTTTCACCATGGTTCAATTCTTCCATCACTGCTAACAAAAGAACATGCAATTCAGACCACTGAGCTGATCAGTATTTAACCTTGTTCAATCAGAGTGGTGGCCTTCCAAACAGGATGCTTTCCACTCATGGTGGGACTACCATCCACCAACCAAGAAGCTCGTTGTTGGTCAGTTGAGAGCTGTGAATAAAGCATTGTCCAAATGACAATAGAATCCAGCAATTCCTCACACAGTTCCAGAATCAATCCTAGGCAAAAGGGGCTCCCTGCTCCCCCTGTTTTCTCCCATGCCTAGGCAGCATGATCCTTATAAACTATTTCCATTTTATCATGGAATTCTTCTGGGCAATCCCATACCCATTAGGGCATTTCTTCAACACTATCCTAGACATTGTGGGTATTTCATGGTTTGTTTGTTTGGTTTTTTCGATTTAATGAAGTTGTACTTTTCAAAATGTACAGTTGGTAGGATCTGTTCGTGTATCTTCATCAGCAGCTGGGGCATTTCCACCCTTGATGTTTCTGGTGTAACTTACTTCAGCTTGGAAGTTTTTTTTGTTTTTTTTTTTTTTAAATTTTAATTCCGGGACATCTGGGTAGCTCAGTCGGTTAAGCATCTGCTTTCAGCTCAGGTCATGATTTCAGGGTCCTGGGATTGAGCCCCCCATCGGGCTCCCTGCTCAGTGGGGAGCCTCCTTCTCCTTCCCCTTAGCTGCCCCCCTGCTTGTTCTCTCTCTCTCAGATAGATAAATTTTTAAAAAAAATTAAAGATTTTTATTTATTTATTTGACAGGGAGAAAGAGAGATCACAAGTAGGCAGAGAGGCAGGCAGAGAGAGAGGGGGAAGTAGGCTCCCCGCTGAGTAGAGAGCCCGATGTGGGGCTCGATCCCGGGACCTTGAGATCATGACCTGAGCCACCCAGGTGCCCCAATAAATAAAATCTTTTTAAAATGTTAATTCCAGTATGGTTAGCATACAGGATTTTATTAATTTCAGGTGTACAATATGGCAATTCAACACTTCCACACATCATCCAGTGCTCATCATGACCACTGCCATCCTTAATCCCCACCACCTGTTTCACCCCCACCCCATTACCTCCCCTCTGGTAACCATCTGTTTGTTCTCTATAGTTAAGAGTCTGATTCTTGGTTTCTCTCTCTCTCTCTTTCACCTGCTCTTTTCCTTTGCTTGTTTGTTTTGTTTCTTAAATTCCACATGGGAGTGAAATCATGTGGTATTTGTCTTTCTCTGACTGACTTATTTCACTTAGCCTTAACACTCTCTAGCACCATTCCCATCACTTCAAATGGCAAGATTTCATTCTTTTTATGGCTGAATAATATTCCATTGTATATATACCACAACTTTTTAATCCATTTGTCTATAAATGGACACATGGTGTACTTCCATAATTTGGTTATTGTAAATAATGCTGTTATAAACATAGGGGTACATGTATCCCTTCAAATTAGTGTTTCTGTATATTTGGGGGGATTTAATATCCAGTAGTGCAGTTGCTGGATTGTAGGGTAGTTCTATTTTTAACTGAGGAACCTCCATACTGTTTTCCAGAGTGGCTGCACCAGTTTTCCTTCCCACCAACAGGGCAAGAGGGCTCCTTTTTCTCCACATCCTCACCAATACCTGTTGTTCATTACGTTTTTTTATTTTAGCCATTCTGACAGGTGTGCAGTGGTATCTCATAGCAGTTTGGATTTGTATTTCCCTTATCATGAGTGATGCTGAGCATCATGTGTCTGTTGTCCATCTGGATGTCTTCTTTACGGAAATGTCTACACATGTCTTCTGCCCATTTTTTTTAACAATGTTATTTTTTTTTAAAGATTTTATTTATTTATCAGAGAGAGAGAGGGGGAGAGAGCAAGCACAGACAGACAGAATGGCAGGCAGAGGCAGAGGGAGAAGCAGGCTCCCTGCCGAGCAAGGAGCCCGATGTGGGACTCGATCCCAGGACGCTGGGATCATGACCTGAGCCGAAGGCAGCTGCCCAACCAACTGAGCCACCCAGGTGTCCCCTTCTGCCCATTTTTAAGTCCAACTATTTGGGTTTTGGGTGTTGACTTATAAAAGTTCTTCATATATTTTGGACACTAGCCCTTTATCAGATATGTCATTTGCAAACCTCTTCTCCCATTCTGTAGGTTGCCTTTTAATTTTGTTGATTGTTTCCTTTGCTGTGCAGAGGCTTTTTATTTTGATGTAGTCGAATAGTTTATTTTTGCTTTTATTTCCCTTGCCTCAGGAGTCCTGTCTAGAAAAGTGTTGCTACAGCTAATATCAGAGACATTACTGCCTGCGTTCTCTTCTAGGATTTTTATGGTTTCAGGTTTCACATTTAGTTATTTAATCTATTTTGAATTTATTTTTGTGTATGGTGTAAGAAAGTAGTCCAGTTTTATCCTTTTGCATGTAACTGACTAGTTTCCCAACACAGTTTATGAAAGAGACTGTCTTTCTTTCTTTTTTTTTTTTTAAAGATTTTATTCATTTATTTGACAGAGAGAGATCACAGTAGGCAGAGAGGCAGGCAGAGAGAGGGGAAGGGAAGCAGGCCCCTGCTGAGCAGAGAGCCCGATGCGGGACTTGATCCCAGGACCCCGAGATCATGACCTGAGCGGAAGGCAGAGGCTTAACCCACTGAGCCACCCAGGCGCCCCAGAGACTGTCTTTCTGCCATTGGATATTCTTTCCTGGTTTGTTGAAGATTAATTGACCACATAATTGGGGGCTCATTTCTGGGTTTTCTATTTTCTTCCATTGATCCGTGTGTCTATTTTTGTGCCAGTACCCTATTGTTTTGATAACTACAGTTTTGTAATATAACTTGAAGTCTGGAATTGTGATACCACCAGGTTTGCTTTCCTTTTTTCAAAATTGCTTTGGCTATTTGGGGTCTTTTGTGGTTCCATACAAATGTTAGGATTGTTTATTCTAGTTCTGTGAAAAATGGTATTGGTATATTGATAGGGATTAGATTAAATTCTTGATTAAATTATTGCTTTGAGTAGTATAGACATTTTAACAAAATTTGTTCTTCCAATTCATGAGCATAGAAAGTCTTTCCATTTCTTTGTGTTGTCTTAATTCCTTTCATCAGTGTTCTATAGCTTTTAGAGTACAGGTCTTTTACCTTTTTGGTTAAGTTCATTATTAGGTATCTTATTCTTTTTGGTGCATTTCTAAATGGGATTTTTTTTTCTTAATTTCTCTTTTTGCTGTATCATTATTAGTATATAGGCATGCAATGGATTTTTGTATATTGATTTTGTAACCTATGACTTTACTGAATTCATTTATCAGTTCTAGTAGTCTTTTGATAGATTCTTTTGGGTTTCTCTATATAGTATCATGTCATCTACAAATAATGAAAGTTTTACTTCTTCCTTATGAATTTGGATGCTTTCATTTCTTTTTCTTGTCTAATAGCTGTGACTAGGACTTCCAGTACTATGTTAAATAAAAGTGGTGAGAGTAGATATCGTTGTCTTGTTTCTGACCTTAAGCAAAAAGCGCTTACTTTTTCCCCATTGAATTTGATCGCTGTAATGGATTTTCTTATGTAGCCTTTATTATGTTGAGGTATGTTCCCTCTAAACCTACTTTTTTGAGGGCTTTTATCATGAACGGGTGTTATAGTTTGTCAGATACTTTTTCTGTATCTACTGAAATGATCATATAGTTTTTATTCTTTCTCATTGATGTGATGTATCACATTGATTGATTTACAAATATTAAACATACTTGCATCTCAGGAATAAATCCCACTTGATTGTGGTGAATCATCTTTTTTTTAAAGAAGATAGAAGTTTGTTGGGGCACCTGGGTGGCTCAGTCTTTAAGCATCTGCCTTCAGCTCAGATCATGATCCTGGGGTCCTGGAATTGAGCCCCACATCGGGCTCCCTGCTCAGTGAAAGGACTGCTTCTCCCTCTCCCACTCCCCTTGCTTCTGTTCCCTCTCTTGCTGTGTCTTTCTCTGTCAAATAGATAAATAAAATCTTAAAAAAAAAAGATAGAAGTTTGTTGAATATACCACAAGGGCAGGCAGGACAATAAAGCAGAGACTGTCTGCCAGTGAATGACTTTTTAAAATATATTGTTGGAATCAGTTTGATAGTATTTTGCTGAGGATTTTTGCATCTATGTTTATGAGAGATGTTGGCTTATAGTTCTCTCTTTGTGTGTGTGTGGTTTTTTTTTTTTTAAATCTGGTTTTGGTATCAGGGTGATACTTGCCTCATAGAATAAATTTAAAGTTTTCCTTCCTTTTCTGTTTTTTTGTAATAGTTTGAAAAGAATAAGTATTAACTTTTCTTTAAATGTTTTGTAGAATTTGTCTGTGATCTGTCTGTTCCTGGATTTTTGTTTGTTGGGAGTTTTTTGGTTACTGATTCAACCTCCTTGCTGGTAATTGGTCTGTTCCAATTTTCTATTTCTTCCCATTTCAGTCTTGATAGGTTATATGTTTCTAGGAATTTATCCATTTCTTCTGGGCTGTCCAATTTGTTGGCATATAACTTTTTATAATATTATTTTACAACTGTTTTCTGTGGCGTTGGTTGTTATTTCTCCTCTTTCATCTGTGATTTTTTTTATATTTGCGTCTTTCTTTTATGAGTCTGGCTAGAGGTTTGTCCATTTTTGTTGATATTTTCAAAGAACCAGCTCCTGGTTTCATTGATCTCTTCTATTGTTTGAAAGTTTCTATATCATTTGTTTCTGCTCTAATCTTTCTTATTTCCTTCCTTCTGCTGGTTTGGGGTTTTGTTTGTCATTCTTTTTCTAGCTTCTTTAAGTATAAGGTTAGTTTGTTTATTTGAGCTTTTTCTTCTTTCTTGAGTAAAGAAGGCTAGGCCTTTCTTGCTATAAACTTCACCCTTAGAACTGCTTTTGCTGTGTCCCAAAGGTTTTGGACCATCATGTTTTAATTTTGGTTTGTTTCCATGTACTTTTGATTTCTTCTTTGATTTCTTGGTTGACCCACTCATTATTTAGTAGCATGTAGTTGTGGTTGATTTCTAGTTTCATAGCTTTGTAGTCAGAAAAGAAGCATGATATGATTTGGATCTTTTTGAATTTGCTGAGACTAGTGTTTGCTTCAGCAGCGCGTGTACTAAAACTGAATTTGCTGAGGTTTGTTGTGACCTAATATGGGATCTTTCTGGATAATGTTCCATGCGTACTTGAAAAGAATGTGTATTCTGCTGTTTTAGGATGGAATGATTTGAATATATATGTGACATCCCTCTGGTCTGGCGTGTCTTTCAAAGCCATTGTTTCCTTGTTGATTTTGTTTGATGTTCTGTTCATCGATGGAAGGGGTGTGTTAAAGTCCTCTACTGTTTTATTATTATAGATTAGTTTCTTTATGTTTGTTATGAACTACCTTATGTATGTGGATGCTCACATGTTGGGTGTATAAGTATTTATAATTGTCATATTTTCTTGTTGGATTTTCCTCTTTATTATTATATAGGGTCCTTCTTTGTCTCTTGTTACAGTCTCTGTTTTTGTTTTTGTTTTTGTTTTAACATTCTTTCTCCTGATTCGCTTTTATTCTTTTTAAAAGAAGATTTTATTTGTTTGTTTGTTTATTTTAGAGAGAAGAGACAGACAGAGTGCATGGGCATGAGGAGGGGGAGGAGCAGAGGGGGAGGAAGGGGAAAAAGTCTTGAGAGGACTGTGCTGAGCAGGGGGCCTGACATGGAGCTCAGTCTCATGACCCTGAGATCATGACCTGAGCCAAAACCAAGCGTCAGATGTTTAACCGACTGAGCCACCCAGCTGCCCCCAGTCTTCATCTTAAAGTCTATTTTTTCTGAAATAAGTATTGCTACTCTAGCTTTGTTTTGACATCCATTTGCAAGATAGATGTTTCTCCACTCTCTCACTTTTAATCTGCCAGTGTCTTTAGGTCTAAAAGGAGTCACTTGTACACAGCACATACATAGGTCTTTCCTTTTTAATCCATTCTGTGACCCTGTGTTTTTTAAAGTAGGCTGCATGCCCAGCATGGAGTCTAATGCAGGGCTTGAACTCATGACCCTGAGATCAAGACCTGAACTGAGATCAAGAGTTGGATGCTTGGGGTGCCTGGGTGGCTCAGTTGGCTAAGCGTCTAACTTCAGCTCAGGCCATGATCCCAAGGTCCTGGGATCAAGCCCCACATGGGGTGGGGGAGTGTCCCCGCATAGCGGGGAGCCTGCTTCTCCCTCTCCCTCTGCTACTCCCCCGCTCATGCTCTCTCTCAAATAAATAAATAAAATACTTAGGAAAAAAAAAAAAACAGTTGGAGGCTTAACTGACTGAGCCACCCAGGCCCCCCACACCCTATGTCTTTTGATTGGAATGTTCAACCCATTTACATTCAAAGTAAATTATTATTATTATTATTTTTAAAAGATTTTATGTATTTATTTGACAGAGAGAGCACAAGCAAGGGGAGTGGCAGGCAGAGGTAAAAGGAGAAGCAGGCTCCCCACTGAGCAGGGAGCTGGATGCGGGGGCTGAATCCAAGGACCAGGGGAATATGACCTGAGCCAAAGGCAGACACCTAACTGACTGAGCCACTCAGTCGGTCCCTAAGTAATTATTGATAGTATTTATAATTATTTTGTTACTTGTTTTGTGGTTGTTTGTCTCTGATCCTTTCTTCTCTTTCTCTGTTTCATGGTTTGCTGGTTTTCTTTAGTGATACACTTGGATGCCTTTCTCTTTTCTTTTTCTGTGTCTATAGGTGGTTTCTGATTTGCAGTTACTATTAGGTTTTTATATAACATCTTCCTCATATAGCAGTCTCTGTTAAGTTGATGGTTGCTTAGGTTTGAGCTCGATTTTTGAAACCAGTTTAATAAGTCCTCTCCTAAGAGCCCCTGAAGGGCTGCCCGGGTCTGGGAACCCTGAACCTTCAGTGTCTCCGAGACAACAGCTGGGGTTATAAACGTATAGTTGGGAACTTTCTTGCAGAGTTTGTCGTATGTTGTTTTGTTAAAGAAGTCTAGGTTATTGAACTTGTTCTGGACTTTGCCTTTGGGCCACTTCCTTTAGGCCTGGATTTGTTCACCAGGTCTTTGTCTTTCGTGGCCTACTTTCTGGCATTAAGATCACTTTATGTCCTTCAGTCCCAGAGACAGCTTCAATTAATAATGTCTCACAGGAAGGTATTAAGTGCCTTCCAGTGGAAATTCTCTAGTTCAAAGTCCTCAGAGCAGTTACTGGGAGGCGTTCACTGGTTTTTGCCCTAAGGCCCAATCTAAGCTCCCTGTGGGGCTACTGTATTGTTTGTCCCTATCAGCGCTTGTGGACTAAGAAAGAATTCCCCGAGAATTTAAACAAAAAGGCATTTATTTGAGGGGTGCCTGGGTGGCACAGTGGGTTAAAGCCTCTGCTTTCAGCTCAGGTCATGATCTCAGGGTCCTGGGATCGAGCCCCGCATCGGGCTCTCTGCTCAGCGGGGAGCCTGCTTCCCTTCCTCTCTCTGCCTGCCTCTCTGCCTACTTGTGATCTCTGTCAAATAAATAAATAAAATCTTTAAAAAAAAAAGGCATTTATTTGAGCAATTAGACTTGCGATTCAGGAGATACAGATTCAGGTAGAAATCTAAGTTATGTTCCAAGGAAAACAAAGAAAGGGGCAAAAGCCTTACAGTGTAGCTCTCTTTCAGGTCCCCCAGGGAAAGCGGGGCCTGAAACTAGGTTAACTGGGATTCGTTGGGTTCATACGCACTGGAGGGATTGACAATTGTTAAATCATTTTGGTTCCTTTCAAAGTGAAGTTGGGGATGACGGGGGACAGGGGCAGGAGGGGGCCCATGGTGTAAAGTTAAGCCCAGGCTGAGGGCTTGCAGCTGGCTGAAAAGTTCAAAAAAAGTTCATGGCTTCTTCAATGAGTATGTGCATAAATTCCTCCTCCCTGATGGCCTCCTGACCCTATTTTTAAAAGAGACTCTTATCTAGGCTGGCTCGCTCTATTCTGAAATCTCTTCCACGCTCCAGCTCCCGTTCTGCACCATGGGCTCCGGCAATCTTACTGATTCCCATTGAGCATGTCCAATTAACATTGCTTTGAAGGGCAGGCTTCCACGCCTTCTGGGTCATGCTGTTGGGCAGAGGAAACATTCCCCAGTCACAGTGTCCATCTCCACAATACAATTAGATTAAAAAAAAAATGCAACCACTTCACATAAAGCCTCTTCAAACACAGCAATTCCCCTACAAACTTTCACCTTAATTTTATCAGCCCTTAGGTAGGGGTGGAAAAGTTCTCCCTTCTCCCCTTCTTGCTTCTTTGGCTGGTCTGATAAGTAAATTAATACAAGACCAATCAAGAGGAGAAAAACACAAGTTTAATCACGTGTATACCTCCCTTATACATGGGACAGACCAGGAAAACTGAGTAACTCCCTGCACCCCCCCAAAAGATCAAAGCCATCCCTTTAAATACCACCTTCAGCTAAAGACAAAAGAAACAGAGCACAGGATACTTTGGTATAGGGTTTTTTTTTTTTTTTTTAAGATTTTATTTATTTAACAGAGAGAGAGAGATAGATCACAAGCAGGCAGAAAGGCAGGGGAGCAGGCTCCCTGCTGAGCAGAGAGCCCGATGCGGGGCTAGATCCTGGGACCCTGAGATCATGTCTGAGCTGAAGGCAGAGGCTTAACCCTCTGAGGCACCTAGGCGCCCCTGGCATAGGGTTCTTATGCACAGTTAAGTCACCGTCTTCTCTGTGGATAAGAATTTCTAGAGATTGAGGGGCACCCTGCTCAGCGGAAAGCCTGCTTCTCCCCTTCCTCTCCCCCTGCTTTTGTTACCTCTCTGTCAAATAAATAAATAAAATCTTAAAAAAAAAAAGAATTTCTAGAGATTGAGTCATAACCCTCTTCCTGGTAAGGTAACAAAGACTCTTTTGCAAATGGATATTTCTCTTATACATGTAAATGTCTCTTACCAAATGTAACCTCTATTCAATTTTCAGAGTTTCACCTGTGTCTGCTATTTCTTGAAAGTAAGCAGTTTAAAATAATCCCCATGCCAAAGAAGCATATTTTGGGGTGGAAAAGCACGCTCCCCTTCGCTTGCATTTCTAACTGTAGCCTCCATTAAGACTTCATCGGCAGATTTTGGTACTACAGCTCTGTATCTGTAAGGCTTCTGTTTCAAGGAGTCCTAGAAACTTCTCCATCCCCCTACCATTTTTTCTACTCTGATGCTAAAGGCCTTTGGCTCCTCAGAGACGGACCCAGGCACGGGGCTCTGGTCCTTTTGTCAACTTTTTTTTTTTTTTTAGATGTTATTTTTTCATTAATCTCTAAGCCCAACGTGGGGCTTGCGCTCACAAACCCCAGATTCAGTCGCAGGCTCCAGTGACCAAGCCAGCCCCAGGGCTTTTGTCAACTTTTAACTTGATTAATTTGCCTAACCATTGATCCATGGGATTGCTGGTCGGGTTTCTTAGAGGAATCTCTACCTCCTGACTTTTCAAATTGCTTCTAACTGGGGTAAATAAAGCAGAATTGTTTGAGGCCCTTTGATATTGGGACACTTGCGGTGGTGGTGGGGGTTCCTTCTGGCCACCCAACCCTTGGTAATAGCTTTGGTATTGCTACCTTCGGTAGTGCTGTATTAAAACCTCTGCTTTAACCCCCTCAATGTCTATTTCATTCATCCCATCTCTTACTAACCATCTAAAGATTTCCGCTCTGCTGGGACAAATCCCGTGACTCTCCCCCGTTTTGCTCCTAAATTATTTGCTTTCTTCACCCCACTTCTAAACAACTGTTAAAAAATTTTCCACCTGGTGGGGGAAGAGTCCTCGGATTGTGCCCTCGGAATCACCCCCCATTCACTTGTTAATGACCCTAATGTTCATTAGCATCTGTAAGACCCGGGAGGGGAAGCTGAGACTCCAAATTCAATAAGGCTTCCGGAGCTGTTTTTAAGTTCTGCCACAATAAGGTTGTCTGCGGTGCCCCGTGAAAGGGGGCCCCTTAATCACAGCATTTATCTTGACCTGGGGAGTGAGCTGCGAGTCCTGGATCAAACCAGACATGCTCTTCCGCTCGGCAGCACTCAAAGACCACGGACGCAGCTCCTAAGGAAATGATTCTCATAATTCATTTTGGTAAAGGCTTTTCTGGAAGCTGAGGGCACCCCGATCTACAAAAGGAAACAACCCCCTCTCCCTCCGATCCCCTCCCCCAGTTTCAATCGTTTCCCGGCTTTGCCCATCCCCCACCTGGGTTTTTTACCTTGGGGGCGGCTTTGATGCCGGGGGCTGAAGCTTAGACTGAAATCTGAGCTTGGGCTAGCAACAGAGCCGGAGCCGGCATTCTCTCTGACTTTTGTTTAGCTATTACAGATGACAATAACCAAGGGATTGAAGATTTGGCCTTTTATTACTTCGTTTTCTTCTTAGCTTCTCATTCTTTCCTTATGCATTCAGTGAACCAACTGCCTGCGAATTGGATGCATTGTTAAATTTCATTGGTAATTTTTATCTTTAGTAACTGAGCACCGCATAGCTTCGGCTCTGAACCTTAAGTGACCACGTGGCCACCCCGGAATCAAACCTGCCTCACCCCCACCCCCACCCCCTTATCCTTCCCTCTCCAAACCACTTGTTTCCAGTAGCCAAGGGCCATTCTTAGCAAATCCCACGTATCTGGTACCAAACTACGTTGGGTTCCTGGACCCAATTCCAATGCGGGGCGGGGGTGGGCTTCTGACACCACAGCGGGCAATTCTGATTCCGTTTACCCGGAGGTGGCCCCAGGATCTGCAGATTAAGGGTTCAGTCCTACAAGACTCCCCCCACCCCCACCCCGCCGCCCTCGCCCCAGCCTGCCACAGACACACTTCAGATGGCAGTCACAGGCTCAGATTACCTGTACTTCTGACCATCTGGCTACAAACCGGAGATTCTCACGACCCCTCCTTAGGCTCCATTAATTTGCTACAGCAGGTCACATAACTCAGGAACATTTTTGTTACTAGAGTACCAGCGTTAAAAAGACAGCCACCGGCCCCAAATTGTATCCCATAGGGTTAGGACCCCAAGTCAGTAAATCAAGACTTAATACCTAACCCTAACTGCAGTTTCAACCCCCTGGTAATGTAACCTTTAACCAGTCAACCTGGGAATTTCCTGGTCAGCAATAGGAAATTTACTGAGAGACTCCTTCCATTCCACCCCCCCCCACGGCAGGTGACCTTGCCTAAAACCATGGAGTCTTTGCTAATAATTTCCTTTTTCCCACTCCCTCTCTACCTTTAAAGACTTTTCCGTTTCTGTAAACCCTTGGACTTGCTAGACGGTAGACGGGTTGCTGTCCAATTCAGGAGTCAATTAATAAAGCCAATTAGATCTTCAAAATGTACTTGGTTGAATTTTTTATAATTTTTGTTATTTTTTTTTAAGATTTTATTTATTTGTTTGAGAGAGAGAAAGAACGAGCTGAGAGAGGGCAGAGGGAGAGGGAGAAACAGGCTCCCCGCTGAGCAGGAAGCCCAAGGCCGCAGCAGGGCTTGATCCCAGGATTCTGGGATCATGACTGGAGCCGAAGGCAGACGCTTAACTGACTGGGCCACCCACACGTCCCTTTCTTGTCATTTTTACTGAGAGCTTTTGTTTTTTTAACTTAAAAATTGGGATATAGTTGACATATAACATTGTGTAAGTTTAAGGTGGATAATGTGTTGATTTGATACATTTATATATTACAGTATGATCACTCCTGTAACATAATACTTCCATCCTGTCGCAGTTACCCTTTCTTTTTTTATGGTGAGAACATTTAAGATCTACTCTCCTAGCAGTATTCAAGGATATTGATGTCGGGAACAGAGGCAAAAGAAAAAAAATAAATTTCCTTACTGCTTACAGCCCACTGACAAGTCCTTGAGACAGGCAGAGCAACCTTCCCCTAGCTTAATACTTAGCTAAGGGCAAAAGCCACGTTCGCATCATCCCAACCCCCCAGGATCCTGTAAATCTCCTTAACAGAAAAATTCCTTGGGAAACTTCCTTTATCTCTGCCCCCTAAGACGTATCTTAGCAGTCATCCTCCAAGCATAGGCTCGCTGATATCCATCTGAAGGGTCTCATGACTAAGGTTGAACTAGACAGTAGTAAGTGACCTTATCTTCAACAGGGGCCCCTCAAGGTCCAGCAAACCTTGCTTCCAAATTCCTTAGAGACTTACACTATCCCTAACTCCCTCCCAACTTGAAAGTGTATAATCAGCCACTCCTCACAACCCCAGTGCAGCTCTTTCTGCCCATGGGGCCTGTCACCATGCTTTAATAAAACCACCTTTTTGCACGGAAGACATCTGAAGAATTCTTGCTTGACCTTTCACTCCTGAATCCCCGAATTTTCACATCAGATATGATACCCTTAGCTATATCCATCACGCTGTGCGTTAGATACCCAGAACTTATTTATCTAAGAGTTGCAGGTTTGTCCCCTTAAACAACATCTCCCCAACTCCCTCACCCAATCTGCTGTCATTTAAATGGGTGTTCCCCTAGAGCTAATGCTTTGTTTCTCTCTGGTTGCTTTCAACGTATTTTCATTGTCTTTAGTTTTCAAAAGCTTAATTATGATATATCTTGATGTGAATTTGGGGTGGGTTTATCCCATTAGATTGCCTCAGCTCCTTGGATCCGTAGGTTTGTGTCTTTTGACAGATTTGGAACATTCCGGCAGTTATTCAAGTTTTCTTTTGGCCTCGCTTTTTGTCACCCTTCTGGAACATCTACGATATGAATGCTAGGTGCTTTTTTTTTTTTTTTTAAGATTTTATTTATTTATTTGCTAGAGAGAGAGAGAGAGTGAGTGAGCGCACACGCGCGCAAACACAGGCAGACAGAGTGTCAGGCAGAGGAAGAGGGAGAAGCAGGCTCCCTGCCGAGCAAGGACACTGGGATCATGACTGGAGCCAAAGGCAGCTGCTTAACCCACTGAGCCACCCAGGCATCCCGAATGCTAGGTGTTTTGTTACTGTTTCTCACTTCAGTATTTCCTTCCTTCCTTCCTTTCTTTCTCTCTCTCTTTCTTTCTTCCTTTCTTCTTTTAATTGACAGAGAGAGAGAGAATGAGAGAGAACACAAGTAGGGGGAGTGGGAGAGGGAGAAGCAGTCTTCTCACTTAGCGGGGAGCACAATGCGGGATCATGACCTGAGCTGAAGGCAGATGCTTAAGAACTGAGTCACCCTGGTCCCCCATCTGTTCAATATTTTCAATCAGTTTTCTCTCTGTTGTTCAGATTGGGTTAATTCTATTGATTAGTTTTTAAATTTAATGATTCTATATTCTGTCATCTCCACTCTACTATTGAGGCCATGGTGGCGGGGGGTGGGGCGGGGGGAGGACGACAGGCCCCCAAATGGAGTCATCTGTGCTCAACTCATATCACCAAATAGAGACTTAGTTCCTAACCTAACTGCAGTTTCAGTATCTCCCAGGAATGTAATATAAACCAGTCAGTCTAGAATTTCCTGGTCAGCACTAATGAGGTAATTACTTGTAGACCTCCGTCACCCCTCAAAGGAAGGTGACCTTGCCTGAAACAATTCACTCCTTGCTAGTAACTTCCTTGTTCTGCCTTCTTCTACCTATAATAATCTAATGTTTTGTACAGCTCCTCAGAGCTGTTTTTTATTGCATAGATGGGATACTGCTAGATTCATTAATGATTGAATAAAGCCAATTAGAGGTTTAAAGGTACTCAGTTCAATTTTTTTCTTTAAAAAGCCCATCTAGTGAGATTTTTATTTCTTTTATTGAATTTTTCGGTTCTATAATTGCCATTGGGTTTAAAACAACAACTTCTATTTCTTTGCTGAGATTTTTCTTTTGTTCCATGAGAATTTGCAGATTTTATAACTGTTGAAACATTTTGATGATGGCGGCTTTAAAATCCTCAGCAGATAATTGGAACATCTGGGTCATCTCCGTGTTGGCACCAGGTTTTCTTTTCCCATTCAAGTTGTGATTTTCTTTGTTCTTGGAATGGAGGAGAATTTTCTATTGTATCCCAGGCATTTGTCCATGATGTTAGGAGACTCTGGGTCCTATTAAAATCTTTTATTACCCTGTTTAGGTTTAGGATGTGGGCTTTGACCTATTTTTTGTGCTGTAGTTCTAATAGAAGGCCTTTTTAAAAATTTTTATTAATTTATTTGTCAGAGGGAGAAAGCACAAGCAGGGGGAGCAGCAGGCAGAAGGAGAAGCAGGCTCCTCACTGAGCAGGGAGCCCGATGCAGGACTTGATCCCACAACCTTGGGATCATGACCTGAGCCAAAGGCGGATGCTTAACTGACTGAGCCTCCCAGACATCCCCCAATGGAAGTTTAATTTTCAGAAAGTTTGTGGTGTAATTTTCATCTGCTTGGTCTATCTGGTGTCTCTGGGGCTTCCATTTGTCTCTGTTGGTTCTGCCTGAGGGGGTGGAAAAGATTTCTACAGGCCAGACTTCTGGGGTCTCTCAGTGGTAGAGGGATGTGATGAGCTCCCCTGATCACTGCCTCATGGCTGTCCAGGTGTCTCTGTGCAGGGAAGGGCAATCTTTGGCCCGCACGTTCAAAGTGGCATCTTGAGGCATGATGCTTGTTGTGGCTGAGCCCCTTTTGCTGCTTCTGCCTGCTTGCCCCAGTACGCCTGGTAATGTGGAGGATTTTCCAAGTCTGGTTGCCTGCTTGGGTTCTTCTTGCTGATTTCATGCACTCGCCTTGTGCCTCCTGTTGTGGGAAGGGAATCTCAGGTCTTGGGGCTTTCAAGGGAAGGGGAGTTTTCCAGGCCTGGTGTCTTGCTGTGGCTGCCTCCCTCTTACAGCTTCCCCCAGCTTGCTGCAGTGTTGGTGGGGGAGGGCAGTCTGGGGCCCAATGGAGAAAGAGAGAACTTCTCATGGCCACTTACTGTAAGAAGGCTCCCAGTCCATCCCCTTGTGGTTACTGGGTCTGCCTCATGTTGTCAGAGGGTCTTCCCTTTGAACCTCCTTGAGCTGCCTCGTGTTCCTAGGTTGGGTGTTAGAAAATGCCCGGCCTGAGTCACCTTCTCCTGGGATGGAGGATGGAATGTAAGATACCCTGAAGTTGTGCTGTTCCTCCAGTCCTGGGATCCTAAATGAATTCACCTTCTTGGGAGCCTGGTGGTTCAGTCAGTTAAGCATCTGCCTTCAGATCAGGTCATGATCTCAGGGTCCCAGGATCGCATCCTGCATCTGGCTCCCTGCTCAGTGGGGAGCCTGCTTTTCCTTCTATGCTATCTCTCTCTGACGAATAAATAAATAAGATCTTTTAAAAAACAAACTCACTTTAATTTTTTTTTTTTTTACCACCCTTCATAGTTTTCTCTTGATGCTCTCCTGTTTCATTTCTAGGGTTGATAGTTGCGCTTAGCAGGAGGGAGCAGTGAGAAACGGGTTTCTGCTATCCTGTTGTGACTGGAAAACTCTATTTTTTAACCATTAACACCTCTCAGGGCTGACCTCAGACCCAGGCTTCTGTTCATTCTTCCACCATCCTTGCTACATTGGTTTGTCCTTGAAGGTGGGCTTCTGTCAACAATCCATCACCGTTTCCCATCTTTTATATATCTTCAACCCTGGCTTCTGTGAACTCTTCTACCATCCACGCCTACCTGGTCCACAACTCAAAACCATTCGTCTCTAACTCGACTACCATCAGTGGCATATTGTCTAGAATTATGTCATTTGATATGGTAGACACCAGCCACATGTGGTTATGGAATACTTGAAATGAAACTAGTGAGATTGAGAATTGAATTTTAAATGTTATTTATTTGAATTAACGAAACATTTATTTTATTTTTTAAAAAGATTTTATTTATTTGACACAGAGAGAGAGATCACAAGTAGACAGAACAGCAGGCAATGAGAGAGAGAGAAGCAGGCTTCCTGCTGAGCAGAGAGCCCCATGCGGGACTCCATCCCAGGACCCTGAGATCATGACATGAGCTAAAGGCAGAGGCTTAACCCACTAAACCACAGGCACCCTTAACTAAACATTTAGTTTAGTGGCTCAGTGGGTTAAGCCTCTGCCTTCAGCTTAGGTCATGGTCCCAGGGTCCTGGGATCAAGCCCCGCTTTAGGCTCTCTGCTCCGCGGGGAGCCTGCTTCCCCCCCTCTCTGCCTGCCTCTCTGCCTACTTGTGATCTCTCTCTCTGTCAAATGGATAAATAAAATCTTTTAAAAATAAAATAAAATAGATACTCAATTCAGTAATCAGAAAACTTTTCAAGTATGTTTGGACGAATTTGTGAATATTAATCTGTGTTTTAAAATTTAAATGTTATGAAATCTAAATTCAAATCAAGTATTTCTGGTGGAAATTTAGTATTCAAATTGAGGCATATTGTTAAGTGTAAAATACACATCTGATTTCGCAGACTTATTTACAACAAAAAGGATGCCAAATATCTCATCAGCAATTTAAAAAACTGATTACAAGTCGAAATGATGTTTTGGATATGTAGTTTAAATAAAATACATCATGACATTTCATTTGTTTCTTTTTCTTCCTAATGTGTCACCTGTCTGCAGCCCCTCATGCTGTTTCCTCCTCCCCTTCCACTTGAGTTGGACATGGAGGCTTGTTGTTTTTCATCAAAACGATTTAGATTCTCCAGGCAACAGGCAAAGGCTTCATTCTTATGGATATAATTTGGTACAGCAAAGTTATTTCTGCATAGTGACAGGGATGTTCACATTTCATTGGCCATGGAAACTAAAGCCCGCCTCCCCCACGGAGTCATTGGCCAGCTGCATCCTCTGTCCAGAGCAGCCCCAGGCTTTACCCCTCACACAGCATCAGGTATCTACACCCCCTCAGACGGGCCCTGCCCCCTCCCTGCGTTGGACAATAGGGACTTCTGGTTTACAGACCTAGCAGCCTTATTTGAGTGGAGAGGCCAGAGCCTCCTATGCTCAGCCATTCCCTAACTGTGCCTTCAGTCTACAGCTTCTCAGGTGTCCCTTTGGCTGGCTCATTTCTCATGGAGTTGGTACTCAGCACATAGCAACAGGAGATTCTCCTTAGTAACAGGCTGCTGCTTCAGCTCATTGGCCACCAGGAACTATACCCCACCTCTCTTACACAGCCATTGGCCAGCTGTACCATTTATCTACAACCCACAGACTTGGTCTAGATTCAAATTGCTGGCTTCTGTTAACTCTTCCACCACCACTGCTCATCGAGCTGGCCCTTGAACTTGGTCATTTGTGATCTAATCCACCACCAAAGACCTTCTTGTCAAAATCCAAACTCTGGACCCCTTTTAACATTTCTACCTCCTCTGGACCAATTTCTAACCCCATCTAATATTGTTCTAGTCTGACTTAGAGCTCTGATAACTTTCAACCATTAGTGCTTTTCTGACATGGTTAGCACTCAGCCTTCAATTAATTATTCCTACATCAATGCCCCTTTGATCTGAAGCTTCAGTCCAGGTCTGTTAAATACTCCACCATCAGTGTATACCAGGACTGATCTCAAACGTGACCTCTGAACCCTTCCAACATTAATGACCTTGATAAAGCCTACCTCATGAAGACCACCAGGGTCCCATCCATAATCTGACGTTAATGGGCCTGTTAACTTGCTGCAGCAAGGGAGACCACACACCATAAGGACTGTGAGGGAATCTCACCTAGGGCAGACAACTTGTTCAAGTTTGTCTGGGACTTTCCTGGTTTCAGCATTGATTGTCTCTTGGCCCAGTAAATCCCTCAGTTTTAGGCAAGCAAAGATGGTCGATCACCTTAGACTTTGCAAACAAAGGAGGAAATGGGATTACTCTGGCTCATTCATATGACTATAGGCTAGAGGCCTCAGTTCCTCACTGGTTATTGGTAGGTGTGCTTGGCATATGGACCTCTCCAAAGGCTGCCTGCCTTATTGTCATTATGACATAGCAGCTGGTTTCTCCCAGAATGAGTGATATGAGGGATGAAGAGAGACAGAGAGAGAAAGAGTGAGAGAACACATGGAAGCCTCAGTCTTTTATAGTCTGTTCTCTGAGGTGACAAACCATCACTTCTGACTTGGAACCCTGGGCCTCCATTAACAATTCCCTGTCTCTACCTTAGGATAATACGAACTTTCAACATCATCAATCTCCCTGGTTTGATCTAAAAACATCTGTTAATGACTTTGCCAGAAATCACCCTCTTGTTTTACTGACCATAAGCCCAGCTTCGGGAGCAATCTTCTACCATGAATGAACTTGTACTTTTGATGGTCCTCAGGTCCAGTTCTTGAACTTGGGCCTCTGTTATCCTTCAGACATAATTTCCTCTCAGGTTTGTGCTGGAACCCAGTCATCTGCGGCCTATGTCTGTTTTGGCGGTCTAATCCAAAGGACATTGATGGTAGAAAAGTCAACCTTGGTCCAATAGTTGAGATACAGACCAGAGAGGTATTGATAGTGGAAAATTAACAAATGCCTACTCTCAGTCTATAAAAAAAGGGTACAGGGGCGCCTGGGTGGCTCAGTGGGTTAAAGCCTTTGCCTTCAGCTCAGGTCATGATCCCAGAGTCCTGGGATCGAGCCTCGCATCAGGCTCTCCACTTCTCGGGGAGCCTGCTTCCTCCTCTCTCTTTGCCTTCCTCTCTCTCTGCCTACTTGTGATCTCTGTCTGTCAAATAAATAAATAAAATCTTTAAAAAAAAAAAAGGGCACATATGGTAAATGAGTTAACAGCATCTTGGACTCATGGTCAAAATACAGAGATACTAATGATGAAATGATTAATAGAGCACATGAATTTAGATCAAGAGTGCAACAAGTTGTTGGTAGAGTTGAAAAAGATCCAGGTTTGAGATCAGCCCAGGAGGCATTGATGGTAGAAGTTAGCACAGTCCAGGATCTGAGATGTTGCCCAAAAGTCATGACAAGAATATTTTGGAGATTTCTGCAGAAGTGTGTGTGCTACAATAATATTCTCACATTTGCTACTCTTTCTTCCACTCAGTTCACAAATACCGAGAGGGTGACACTCTAACTCTCCCGATTGTTGTGCTGAGACCCAGGCAGAGGGTCTGAATGTTCCTAGGGGACCCAGCAATCCATGCCCAAGCTTAGCTAGGGCCTACCTGTTGTGTCTGAAATGCCTTCAACGGGGTAAAGAGCCTTCTACCTCTTGACAGAGAAGGCTTGCAGGAAGGGTATATGTAGGAGTAGGTTTTGAAGAATGTTTAGATTAGGAGTTCGGGGGTGAAGAACACATAGAATTCTCTCTTCTCTCCCAAGAGTACATAGTAGCTCCTAAAGTCCCATGTAAGAGAGATTACGAGGCTGCAAACTGGTTGACAGGAGGAGTTAGGGGCGTGTTTCCGAGATGTATTTTCGGGGACAGTATGCTTACTATGTTTTAAAAATATTTTTCTATTGGCTATTTGCTTAAAAATATTAGTTGTCTATATCAAAGGTTATTATAATTATTATTTCTAGCCACTATCATTTTAGTGGGCGTAATGGCAGTAATGGAGACTGAGGGGGTTTCAATTCCCTTCTACACCAATTCCAGCACATCAAAATAATGTATCACTATGACTCCTCCCCACTCTTCTCCAGTGGTATCACCCAGGAGGGGATCAACAATAACCTAACTTTCCCCACCTCTTCCCAGGCATATCTCCAAGGAGAGAACTGTACCACACCGACTCCTTCCCTCTTCTGCCCAGTGGTATCTGCCGGGGAGGGGGGGACTGTACCATTCTAATTTCTCTTTTCCTCCGAGTGACATCTTCCCGGAGGAAACTAATCCTGTTCTTTCCCCTCTCCCCAGTGGTGTCTCCCTTAGAGATAAGGTCACATCTCCCCTGCCCCCGGCGCCTCCGCTTCTGTAAACTTTGCACAGACCTACAGAACCCAGTTCCAAAGACCAACTTCTCCGACGCTTGCCCTGAACAACGCCCCCCGCCCCCGCCTTCGGTGGAACAGCCCACTGTACGGAATGGGCGCTAAGATGGCGGCCTCCATGGAGGAACGCCTCGGCACAGCCATGTTCCTCGCCCAACAACGCCACTCATGGACAAAATCCCTGCAGATCCGTAACTGCACCTTGCTCAGAGGGAGTAGACCACACAGCATCCCAGCCATTCCGATGTGTGCGAGACCAACACCACAGAAGGGGCACTGTCAGGGGTGAGGACAGGAAACGGAAGTGGCTCTCAGAGGACGTTTAAGTCTTGTTGGCGCGCGGCGCTAAAGCGAGTGCACGAGGTTTTAAGGCGTGACAGTCATCAGTGATTTTGAGGTGATGGCTTTGTTGGCTTTTGGGAATGACGAATTGTCAGTTTGTAAGGTCCATTGGTGGGGAGTTGCAGAATCTGGTGAATGGGAATCTGTGCAGGTCAGGGATGGGGGCTTCTGGGATAGTCAGTTTTCAGATTCCTTGCTGCGTCTTGTTGTCAAATCTTAGTAGAGTGTGTTTAGGTTTTTTCCTTATCAGTCTCCCCAGAGGCGTGCTAATCTTACTAGTCTTTCCAAAGAACCAACTTTTGGCCTTGTCAATCCTCTCTGGTGTACCTTTGTTTTCTATTTCTGTAATTTCTGCTCTTATCTGTACCACTTTCTCTTTAACTTCTTAAATTGGATATTAATTCATTAATGTTTAGCCTTTCTTCTTTGTTAAAAACCATTTAGAACATGAATTTCTCTTTAAGAATCTCTTTAGCTGCATTCCACAAAATTTTACATACACCATCTTATTATTACTGAGATTTGTGTTTCTTTTTTATTATTTATATTACCTTAATAAAATGCATTTTGGATGGGTTGACATTTTTATTACATCTTATCCAAGGATATGGTATATCTGTGTGACTATTTTATATTTGTCAGTTTTTTTTAATTGTAGAAGTCCAACTCCTTAAATATATTTTGTGTATTTCTTGCTGTCATTAGTAATGGGTTTTTTCCCATTTTTATATGATCACTGCTGTTGTAGAGGGAAAACTATCTGCTCTTATAATTTTATCTGGTATCCAGCCCCTTTTCAAATTGCCCTATGAATGCTAGTAGTGTCTGTTTTTTCTTTGTATAAAATCATATCATTGGCAAAAGAAAGCCACATTTTCATTTCCTTGCAATATCCATTCTTATTGTTTCATCTTCCTTGGTGTGAGCTAGAGCCAGCAAAACAATTGTGAGTTCTATTAGACATCCCTATCTTGTTGATAATTTTAATGGCAATAGCTTCTTCATTTTACTTTTTAGCATAATAGTCCAGGGCTGTGTTTTGTAAAGATTTTTGTGATATTTAAATGGGTTACATCTTCCTTAATTTTAGCTGGAGTTCTATTGGTAATGTCTCCTGAATAATGTCAAATGCTTTTCTGGTGTAAGTTAATAGCAACATGCCCCCCCCATTTGTTGATTAATAAATATTATTAATGTTGAACCATCTCTGGAAAGAAGAGGCTAAGAGCTTCCTGTAGAAGAATATAAGAGGGATTTTTCACTCTAAAATGGAAAAATAATTGAAGAGGGCAGAAGAGATACCTTTCATTCAGATTACCAGGTTTCCAAGTTTCCTGTCAGTCACCCCTCAGGTCCCCATCGACTTTAGCACCATTTGCTGCCCCACTTCTGCCCTCCCTGCAAACTCAGGTCCACCTTGAACCTAGAATTGAGGAATAGGCTGGCTAGGTAAGGTGTGAAGCTCCCTGTGGAGCCACCCCAGAATAAAGGACTCTGAGGTCATTCATTTGACTTCAGATATCTTGATCGTTTTCATAATCCACCCTAACGCTCAGAGTGGGGGTTGCTGAACTTTGTGGTCTAAATGTGGAATGACACTGATCACACGGATGCTGTCCTTTTAGGATTTCTTGCTGTCTCTGTGGAGCTGTTGAGGTTTCTCCTTACTGGAGGCTGCGGGATCTTCCATTCATTCTGACCGCAGCCCATATACCGACTCCCCTCCAGCTTTGGAAGGTGGGCTGAGACCCAGGGTGAACATGTCAGCTAATAGGAAATCACCCCAGAGGCTCCCTGCTCTGGTTCCAGGACTGCCTGGCAGATCATTTGAGGTAAGGAGGAGGAGCCTACTTTAAACTTTTTTCTTTTTTTTTAAGATAAATTTTTAAATTTTGAGATAATCGTAGATTCCAATGCAATGTACCATTTACCCAGTTTCCTCTAACGGGAACATCATGCAAAAGCCTTGGTATAGTATCACAACTAGGATATTGACATAGGAACATTTCCATCATGACAAGGACCACTCATCTTGCCTTTTAATAGACACAACCACTTCCCTCCTCCCCCACTCCCTCCTTAACTCCTGGCCATCACTGAGCTATACGTTTGTCATTTCAAGCATGATATAAATGGAATAATACAGTAGGTAACTTTTTGGGACTGGCTTTTTTTACACAGCATAATTCTCTGGAGATTCAGCAGATTGTTGGGTATATGAATAGCTTGTTCCTTTTTATTGCTGAATAGTATTCCCTGGTATTAATGTACCACAGTTGGCTTAACCAACCTCTTGTTGAAGGACATCTTGGCTGTTTCCAGTTTGGGGCTATTATGAATAAAGATGCTATGATTGTTTGTGTAAGGATTTTGTATGAGACGAATGCATGTGAATGCAATGGCTAGATTGTATGCTAAGTGCATTTCAAACAATTGACTTAATTTTTTTTTACTACAACTTTAGATTTATAGTATAATTGAGAAAACAGTACATGTACCACTCTCTGTCTCCTCCGTAGTTTCCCCATGATTATTATCTTGCATTCGTGTAGTACATTGGTTACAATGAACTAATATGGATACCCTGTTATTAATTATAGTCTATAGTAAGGTTCATTCTTTGTGTTGCACATTCTTTACGTTTTGACAAATGCGTAATAGTATATACTCGTCATTACAGTTTCATACGGAACAGTTTCGTCTCTGCCTCAGCTGTTCATCCTTTCTCTCCCTGGGCTTGAGCCTCTGTTTTTTTTTTTGTTTTATTGTCTCTGTATAGTCTTACCTCTTTTAAGGTGTCATATAGTGGGACTCATACAGACTACACAGCCTTTTCAGATTAGCCTCTGTCACTCAGCAGTTTGCATTTTATTTATTTATTTATTTATTTTAAAATTTTTTAAAAGATCTTTATTTATTTTTTTGACAGAGAGAGAGGCAGAGGGAGGGAACACAAGCAGATGAGTGGGAAAGGGAGAGCAGGCTTCCCGCTGAGCAGGGAGCCCGATGTGGGGCTCGATCCCAGGACCCCAGGATCATGACCTGAGCCGAAGGCAGATGCTTAAAGACTGAGCCACCCAGGCGCCCAGCAATTTGCATTTTAGCTTCCTCCATGTCTTTTTGTGGCTTTATATCTCATTTATTTTTATCACTGAATAATATTCCAGCATATGGATGTACCACAATTTGCTTATCCATTCACCTATCGAAGGACATCTTAGTTGTTCCCAGTTTGGGGCAATTATGAATAAAGCTGCTATAAACATTTATATACAGGTTTTTGTGTGGACATATGTTTTCAGTTCACATGGGTAAATAAGTAGGAGTGCAATTTTGGGTCATACGGTAAGACCGGCTTTACAAGAAACTGTCAAACTGTCTTCCTAAGTTCTTCACCATTTTACGTTCAAACCAGCAATGAACAAGAACATTCCTATTGTTCCATATCCTTGTCAGCATTTGGTATTGTTGGGCTTTTGGATTGTAACCGTTCTAATAGGGCTATAATGGTATCTCACCATTGTTTTGATTTATAATTCCCTAATGAAAAATGATGTTGAACATAGTTTTACATGTTCATTTGCCATCTGTATATTTTCTTTGGTCAAATGTCTATTCAGAACTTTTTTCCTTTTTTTAAAAAGATGTATTTATTTATCTGAGAAGGGGCATCTGGGTGGCTCAGTCCTTTGGGCCTCTGCCTTTGGCTCAGGTCATGATCTCAGGGTCCTGGGATGGAGTCATGTGTTGGGCTCCCTGCTCAGCGGGGAGTCTGCTTCTCCCTCTCCCTCTCCCCCTCCCCCCTGCTTGTGTGCTCTCTTTCAAATAAATAAATAAATAAACAAACGCAATATTTTTGAAAGTAAAATTTTGTTTATTTATTTGAGAGAGAAAGAGCGCATGCGTGTGTACACATGCACACAGCGTGCAAGTGGGGAGTGGGAGGGAGGGAGGGAGGGAAGTAGGGAGATGAACAAGCAGATTCACACTGAACATGAAGCCTGACTTGGGGCTTGATCTCATGACCCTGAGATCATGACCTGAGCTGAAATCAAGAGTCGGATGCTTAACTGACTGAGCCACCCAGGAGCCCTGGATATATTTCCTTTGTTTGTTCCACTGATAAATTTGTCTATTCTTCACCCATACCATGCTCTTCATCTATCTATCTACCTATTAATTTATTTCATTTTAGATTATTTATTTATTTATTTATTTGACACAGAGAGAGAGATCACAAGTAGGCAGAGAGGCAGGCGGTGCGGGGAGGGTAGCAGGCACCCCGCTGAGCAGAGAGCCCAAGGCAGGGCTCGATCCCAGGACCCTGGGATCATAACCTGAGCCAAAGGCAGAGGCTTTAACCCACTGAGCCACCTAGGCGCCCCTAAGTTTGTATTTTTTGACTCCCTTCACCAATTTTGCCTCTTTTTTAAAAATTTAATTTTATTTTTTCAGTGTTTCACAATTCATTGTTTATGCACCACACCCAGTGTTCCATGCAGTACGTGCCCTCCATAATACCCACCACCAGGATCACCCAGTCCCCTACCCCCTCACTTCTAAAACCCTCAGTTTGTTTCTCAGAGTCCACAGTCTCTCGTGATTCGTCTCACCCTCCAATTTCCCCCAACTCCCTTCTCTCCATCTCCCCATATCCTCCATGTTATTCCTTATGCTCCACAAGTAAGCGAACCATATGATAATTGAATCTCTTTGCTTGATTTATTTCACTCAGCATAATCTCCTCCAGTCCTGTCCATGTTGATATAAAAGTTGGGTATTCATCTTTTCTGATGGAGGCATAATGCCTAACTCTTATCCCTACATCTAGCAACGACCAATCTTTCTCTATACTGTGAGCTTGGTTGTTGTTGTTTTAGATCCCTCATATAAGTGAGATAATACAGGATTTTTCTTTCTCTGACTTATTTCCCTTAGCATAATGCCTTCAGGATCCATCCATATTCTTGCAAATGGCAAGATTTCCCCATTCTTTTATGGCTGAATAATATTCTATTGTGTGTACACATGCGCACGCGCACGCACGCACACACACACACACGCACCATATTTCCTTTATTCATTCATTTGTTGATGGATGCTTGGGTAGTTTCCCTATCTTGGCTATTGTAAATAATGTGGCAGTGAACATGAGGTGTATATATTTCTTTGTTAGTGTGTTTTTCCTTTGGATAAATACTCAGAAGGGGAATTGCTGGATGATATGATAGTTCTATATTTAATTTTTTGAGGAACCTACATACTGTTTTCCATAGTGACTGTACCAGTTGCTATTCCTATCAGCAGTGCACAAGGGTTCCCTTTTCTTTACATCCTCACCAACTTGTGTGTTTGATACTAGCCGTTCTGGCAGGTGTGGGGTGATATGTCATTGTGGTTTTGGTTTGCCTTTCTCCGATGATTAGATTAGTAATTTTTTTCAAGTAGGCTTCATGCTCAGTGTGGGGCTTGAACTCACAACCCTGAGATCAAGTGTCGCATGCCCTACCGACTGAGCCAGCCAGGTGCCCCTAAATTAGTGCTGTTGAGAATCTTTTATGTACTCGTTGGCCATCTGCATATCTTCTTTGGAAAACTGTCCCTTTAAATCCTCTGGCCATTTTTCCCCCCTCTGGCCATCTTTTAAAAAAGATTTTATTTGTTTATTCCAGAGAGTGAGAGAGCGAGAGTGAGAAAGAGAGAGAGAGAGAGAGAGCATGAATGGTGGGGAGGGACAGAGGCAGAGGGAGAAGCAGGGAGAAGGCAGAGGCAGAGGGAGAAGCAGGCTCCCTGGGCTTGATCCCAGGACTCTGGGATCATGACCTAAGCCAAAGGCAGACACTTAACCGACTGAGTCATCCAGGCGCCCCTCCTCTGCCCATTTTTATTTTTTAAAATAATTTATTTATTTATTTGACAAACAGAGATCACAAGTAGACAGAGAGGCAGGCAGAGAAAGAGGAGGAAGCAGGCTCCCCGCTGAGCAGAGAGCCAGATGTGGCGCTCAATCCTAGGACCCTGAGGTCATGACCTGAGCTGAAGGCAGAGGCTTAATCCACTGAGCCACCCAGGCGCCCCTGCCTATTTTTAAATCAGATTGTTTTTTTGCTATTGAGTCATACGGAGTTTTTATAAATTTTTGGATATTAGCTTCTTACCAGATATATGATTTACGAATATTTTCTACCCTTCGGTGGGTTGTCTTTTCATTTAGTTGAGGTTTCCTTTGCTGTGCAGAAGCTTTTTAGTTTGATGTAGTTCTCCTTGTTTATTTTTGCTTTTGTTGCCTTTGCTTTTGGTATCAAATCCAAAAAATCATCACCAAGACTGATGTCAGGGAGCTTACTACCTATATTTTCTTGGAGTTCGATGGTTTCAGGTCTTAGGTTCAAGTCTTTAATCCATTGAGTTAATTTTTGTGCATGGTGTAAGATCGTGGTCCCCAGTTTCATTTTTCTGCATGTGGCTGTCCAATTTATTGAAGACTCCTTTCTTCATTGATTATTCTTGGGTCTTTGGTCATAAATCAATTGGCCATGTGTGTGTGGGTTATTTCTGAACTCTGTTTTGTTCCATTGAGATATGTGTGTATTTTTTTTAAGATTTTATTTTTATTTACTTATTTGACAGAGAGAGTGAGAGAGCACAAGCCGGGGATGGCGGGGTGGCGGGGAGGAGCAGAGCGGGAGTGAGAAGCAGACTTTCTGCCGAGCAGGGAGCCCTGTGCGGGACTTGATCCCATGACCCTGGGATCATGACCTGAGCCGAAGGTGGGTGCTTGACCAACTGGGCCACCCAGGTGCCCGAGATATGTGTCTATTTTTATGCCAGTACCACACTGCTTTGATTACTATAGCTTTGTATGATAGTTTAAAATCAGAGAGCATGATGCCTCCAGCATTGTTCTTTCTTCTCAAGATTGCTTATGTGGGGCACCTGGGTAGCCCATTCGGTTAAGTGTCTGCCTTTGGCTCAGGTCATGATCCCAGAGTCCTGGGATCAAGTCCCTACTGAGCAGGCAGCCTGCTTCTCCCTCTGCCTCTTTCCCTGCTCATGCTCTCTCTCTGGTGTTCTCCCCTTCTTTCTCTTAAATAAATAAATAAAATCTTTAAAAAAAAGATTGCTAGTGTGTTGTAGTTATTAATTTACAAGTTTTGTACATGTTTTGTCAGCTTTATACTAAAGCATTTCATATTTCTTAGTGATTATGAATGATTTTATATATGTATTTTTAATTTTAGAGTCCATATTTTCATGGCTAATGTAGAAATACAGTGGGTTTTTGTATTGGATCTTGTTTCCCATGACTGCTGAATTCAGTTCTAGGAGGTTTTTCTTTTTTTGGAGATTTTTGTTTGTGTGTGTGATTTTACCCCTAGACAATCATGTCATCTAGAAATAGGGACATTTTTATTTTTTCTTCTTTATTCTGTATACCTTTCATTTCCATTTCTTTTTTTTTTTTATTTGACAGACAGAGATCATAAGTAGGCAGAGAGGCTGGCAGAGAGAGAGAGAGAGGAGAAAGTAGGCTCCCTGCAGAGTAGAGAGCCCAATGTGGGGCTCGATCCCAGGTCCCCTAGGGTCATGACCTGAGCTGAAGGCAGAGGCTTTAACCCAGTGAGCCACCCAGGTGCCCCCATTTCTTTTATTTTTTATTTTAAGATTTTATTTATTTATTTGACAGCAAGAGAGACAGCGAGAGCAGGAACACAAGCAGGGGGAGTGGGAGAGGGAGAAACAGGGTTCCCCACTGAGAGCCCGATGCGGGCTTGATCCCAGGACCCCGGGATCATGACCTGAGCCAAAGGCAAGTGGTTAGCCAAACGAGCCCTCACTGATTTCTGCTCTTTTCTGTTTTCCTTCCTTCTGCTTGCTCTGGGTTTACTTTGGTCCTTTTGAAAAGCAAGATATAATTGATAATATAACATTGTGGAAGTTTAAGGTGTACAATGTGTTGGTTTGATACATTTATATATTGCAATATGATTACCACTGTAGTGTTTGTTAACATCTCTATCATATCACATAATTATCATTTGTTTTTTGTGGTTGAAACAGTTTAGGTCTAGTTTCTTTCTTTCTTTCTTTCTTTTTTTTTAAGATTATTTATTTATTTATTTGACAGAGAGAGCATGAGAGAGGAAACACAAGCACAGGGAGTAGGAGAGGGAGAAGCAGGCTTCCGGCTGAGCAGGGAGCCTGATGCCGGGGCTTGATCCCAAGATCCTGGGATCATGAACTGAGCCAAAGGCAGACACTTAACGACTGAGCCACCCAGGCATCCCTAGATCTAATTTCCTAATAACTTTGAAGTTTATAGTATTGTATCCAATATCAACTTGCTATGCATTAGCTCTCCAATACTTACTTATCTACTAGTTTGAAGTTTGTACCCTTAAACAGCATATATCCCCAATATCGTCTTTTTTCCCCCTAGTGTTTGAGGTAGGACCTTAGATGTTTTATTTGAGACTTTCCTCTTCCAACCGTATGCATTTAGTGCTCTATACTTTTCTCTCAGCCCTGCTTTAGACGTGTTCCCCGAATTGAAAATGTTGTATTTTCATTTTTATTCAGTTCATTATATTTTTTAAATTTCCTTTGAGACTTCCTCTTTGAACCATAGATTATTAGAAATGTGTTACTTAGGTTCCAAGTGTTTGGATATTCTCTTGTTATCTTTCTGTTACTGATGTCTTTTTTATTTTATTTTATTTATTTGACAGAGAGAGAGAGAGAGAGAGCACACAAGCAGGGGGAGCAGCAGGCAGAGGGAGAAGCAGGCTTTCCGCTGCTGAGCAGGGAGTCCAATGCGACATTTGATCCCAGGACCCTGGGATGATGACCTGAGCCAAAGGCAGACACTTAATTGACTGAGCCACCCCGGTGCCCCTCTATTACTGATTTCTGGTTTCATTCCAGTGGGGTCATGGAAATTTGCTCATTTTCTATTTAGTTGCTCTGAATTGCAAAAAGTGGCATTGAGGTTTCCAACTATAATTTGTCTTTTTAAAAAAGATATATATGTTTTTTATTTTTAGCCAGATTAATAGTGTACATGCACAAGTGGGGTGAGGGGCAGAGGGAGAGAAGCAGACTCCCTGCATGGCACCCACGGACACCGCAAGGCTCAATCTGCGGGGCTCGATCTCGTGACCCCGGAATCATGACCCATGCCAAAATCAAGAGTCAGTCCCTCAGCCACTCAGGGCCCCCTAATTTGTCTCCCCCACCCCAGTTTTATTAGCTTTTTCTTTTGTGTTTGCCTCATACACATTAGGATTGATTTGTCTCTTTTGATTAATCGACTTTTTTTTATTGTTAGATGTCTTCTCTCTCTGTGGTAATTTTTTTCTCTGAAGTCTACTTTTTCTGACATTAATATAGCTACTTTTGCTTTCTTTTTCTCCAGCTTTATTGAGGTATAATTAACAACATTTCTGTGTTCTTTTGATGGATGTTTGTGTGATGTATCTTTTCCCATACTTTTACCTTCAACCTGCCTGTATTGCTCTTTTATTATTATTATTATTATTTAAAGATTTCATTTATTTATTTGACAGACAGAGATCACAAGTAGGCAGAGAGACAGGCAGAGAGAGAGGGGGACGCAGGCTCCCCGCTGAGCAGGGAGCCCAATGTGGGGCTCGATCCCAGGACCCTGGGATCATGATCAGAGCCAAAGGCAGAGGCTTTAATCCACTGAGCCACCCAGGCGCCCCTGTATTGCTCTTTTAGATACCATACACTTGGGTGATGTTTTTAATTTTTTTCTACCAATTTCTGTCTTTTAATTGGTGCAGTTAGACCATTTATATTTATTTTACTTTTTATTTTATTATTTTTTAAAAGATTAATCTATCTGAGAGAGAGGAGGAGGGAGAGAGCGTGCAATGTGCATGTGTGCGCAAGCAAGAGAGAGGTAGAGGGAGTGGGAGAGAATCTCAAGCAGACTCCCCACTGAGCACGGAGCCCAATGCGGGGCTCGATCCCACCACCCCAATATCACGATCTGAGTTGAAACCAAGAGTTGGAGGCTCAACTGACTGAGCCACCGAGGCACCCCCTAGACCTTCTACATTTAATGTAATTAAGGGTATGTTAGGCCTTATGTCTATATTTTATGTTTTCTTCTTTCATTCTCTCTTTCACTTTCTGTTTTATTTTTCCCTATCTTCCTGTCAGTCACTCGAACATTTCTTTTTAGAATTCCATTTTGATTTACCTATAGTGTTTATGAGCATGTCTCTTTGTATAGCTATTTATTTATTTATGTTTAAATGAAGTAAGTGTACCCCCAATGGGGGGCTCAAACTCGTGACCCTGAGATCAAGAGTCGTTTGCTCCACTGACTGAGCCAGCCAGGCACTTTGTGTAGTTTTTCATTTATTATTTTTTTATTTTTAATTTTTAAAAAGTTTTTATTTTTATGTAATCTCCACACCCAACATGGGGCTCAAACTCGCAACCCCGAGATCAAGGATCGCGTGCTCCACTGACTGAGCCAGCCAGGCGTCCCCTTTATAGCTTTTTAAATGGTTGCTCTAGGGGCACCTGGGTGGCTCAGTGGGTTAAGCCGCTGCCTTCGGCTCAGGTCATGATCTCAGGGTCCTGGGATCGAGTCCCGCATCGGGCTCTCTGCTCAGCAGGGAGCCTGCTTCCCTCTCTCTCTCTCTGCCTGCCTCTCCATCTACTTGTGATTTCTCTCTGTCAAATAAATACATAAAATCTTAAAAAAAAAACTTTAAATGGTTGCTCTAAGTATTACATCATGTATACATAGCTTGTGTTGTCTGTTACTATCATCACTTTGCCGATTTGGGTGAAATGTAGAAACGTTGCCACTCTTTAGTCCTTTTTGCTGTCCCCTGTTTATAATTGCCTTAAATATTTCTTTTGTTAATCTTTTAAAAAGATTTTATTTATTTATTTGACAGAGAGAGATCACAAGTAGGCAGAGAGGCAGGCAGAGAGAGGGAAGCAGGCTCCCTGCTGGGCAGAGATCCTGATGAGGGGCTCGATCCCAGGACCCTGAGGTCATGACCTGAGCTGAAGGCAGACACGTAACCCACTGAACCACCCAGGCATCTCTTGTCTTAAATATTTCATCTACATGTATTTAGAACCTCATCAAATAGTGTTATAATTTTTTTTAAGAGTGTTGTAGGTTTTTTTTTTTTAAAGATTTTATTTATTTATTTGACAGACAGAGATTACAGGTAAGCAGAGAGGCAGTCAGAGAGAGGAGGAAGCAGGCTCCCTGCTGAGCAGAGAGCCCGATGTGGGGCTCGATCCCAGGACCCTGGGGTCATGACCTGAGCCAAAGGCAGAGGCTTTAACCCACTGAGCCACCCAGGCGCCCCCGTGTTATAATTTTTTGCTTCAACTGGCAAACATAATGTGGAAACCTCAAGAGGGGAAGGGAGGTCTGTTGTATTTACCCACATTTTTGTTTCCTCTGTTCTTTCTTCCTTTGTGGTGTGAGAAGATTCCTTCCTTTATCTTTCATTTTCTGTTTAGGGAGCTTCCTTCAGCCATTCTTATAGGATAGTTTTGCTGGACACAAATTCTATTAGGTTTTTTTTTTTTTTCGAACTGGGAATGTCTTGATTTCTTCTTCATTCCTAAATGATATTTTCATTGTTGACAGTTCTTTTCTTTTAGCTGAAAAATGTTGTGCTACCCACTATGGCCTCTATGGTTTCTGATGTGAAATCAGCTTCACTCAAATTGTTTCTGTAGGTAAGGTGTCATTTCTCTCTTGTGGTACATATTTTTATTTAATTTTTTTATTTAAAAAGATTTTATTTATTTGTTTGACAGAGAGAGAGTGGGAGGGAGAATACAAGCAGGGGGAGGGATGGAGGGAGAGGGAGAAGCAGGCTCCCTGCTGAGCAGGGAGCCCCCTGAGCTTGATCCCAGAACCCTGGGATCATGACCTGAGCTGAAGGCAGAGGTTTTACCCACTGAGCCACCCAGGCATCCCCCATGTACATATTTTTAATCTTTAGTTTTCAAAAGCTTAACAATACGAATTGGTGTGGATTTCTTTGGTTCTTATCCTGTTTGTGGTTGGTTCTGGTTCTTCAGTCTGTAAATTTATTTTTTTTATTTATTATTCTTTTTTAAGATTTTAAGTAATTTCTGTATACAACATGGGGTTTGAATTCACAACCCGGATATCAAGAGTTGCATGCTTTTCTGAGTGCACCAGCCAGGTGCCCCTGTAAATTTATGTTTTGCTAAATTGGGACATTTTTAGCCATTATTTCTTCATGTACTTTCCCCCCCCCTTTTAAAAAAAATTTAAATTAATGTCAGTTAACATGTAGTGTATTGTTAGGTTCAGGGTAGAATTAAGTGATTAATCAGTTGTGTATAACACCCAGTGCTCATTTTGTCAATTGCCCTCTTTAATGCCTACTACCTAATGACCCCATACCCGTACTCACCTCCTCTCCAGCAACCGTTACCCTCTAGTTAAGAGTCTCTTAAGGTTTGTCTCTCCATTTTTATCTTATTTAATTTTTCTTTTCCTTCCCCTACAGTCATCTGTTTTGTTTCTTAAGTTACACATATGAGTGAAATCATATGGTGCTCATCTTTTGCTGACTTATTTTGCTTAACATAATACACTCTAGTTCCATCCACATCATTGCAAATAGCAAGATTTCATTCTTTTTGATGGCTGAGTACTATTCCATTGTGTATATATCTACCACATTTTCTTTATCCATTCATCCATCAATGGACATCTGGGCTCTTTCCATAGTTTGGCTATTGTGGACATTGCTGCTATAAACATTGGGGTGCACATGTCCCTTCAAATCACTATGTTTGTAACTTTTGGATAAATACCTAGTAGTGCAATTGCTGAGTCGTAGGATAGTTTTATTTTTAACTTCTTGAGGAACCTCCGTGCTGTTTTCCAGAGTTACTACACCAGCTCGCATCCCTACAGACAATAAGAAAACGAACAAGTGGGGATGAGGGTCAGAGGGAGAGGGAGAAGCAGACCCTCTGCTGACCAAGGAGCCTGAGGCAGGGCTTGATCCCAGGACCCTGAGATCATGACCTGAGCCAAAGGCAGATGCTTAACCAACTAAACCACTCTCCTTCCTCAGTGGGGAGCCTGCTTCTCTGTCTGCCTGCTGCTCCCCCTGCTTATGCATGTGCTCTCTCTCTCTATCAAACAAATAAATAAAAAATATTTTAAAAAATACCTCAATTTCATTTCAGATTAAAATCACAGAACTTTTACTTCTTTGATATTTATTTATGTATCTGTTTTGGTGGAGAGGTCATAATGACATGAACATAATTTACTTGATTGGTTTATCTTATAATATGGAAAATAGTGGGAGGATAAAGTAAAACTAGTAAGAATGGTCGCCCTTTCTTAAAAAAAAAAAAGAAAGAAAAGAAAAGTAACTTTTGGAGTGGAACATCAATATTTTTCCATGTCCAGAGATAATTTTCTCCATAATCTTTTTTTTTTTTTAAAGATTTTATTTATTTGACAGAGAGAAGTCACAAGTAGATGGAGAGGCAGGCAGAGAGAGAGAGGGGGAAGCAGGCTCCCTGCTGAGCAGAGAGCCCGATGTGGGACTCGATCCCAGGACCCCGAGATCATGACCTGAGCCGAAGGCAGCGGCTTAACCCACTGAGCCACCCAGGCGCCCTCCATAATCTTTTTTTTAAAAAAGATTTTATTTATTTATTTGACAGACAGAGATCACAAGTAGGCAGAGAGTCAGGCAGAGAGAGAGGAGGAAGCAGGCTCCCCCCCACCCCGCCCCCCAGCAGAGAACCCGATGCGGGGCTCGATCCCAGGACCCTGGGATCATGACCTGAGCCAAAGACAGAGGTTTTAACCCACTGAACCACCCAGGCGCCCCTCTCCATAATCTTAATGGTCACATAACATTTCATCCTTTGAGCAATGGCAGTGACAGTAGGTTTTCATTAACATTGACACTTCGGTGGTGCAATTCCTCAATTTATGTCTTTAGGCACATCCATGATTATTTGTTGAAGACATTTTTCTAGAAATGGAATTTTTGTGTTGCAGGAGAAGGATCACTAGGTTGTAAGGAATTCGGTGGATGTCAGTGAAACATCTTCCTCTTCATACTCTGCATGGTCATACTGTTTGGAGACTGACGGTTGCGGGTCATACATGGCAACATTTTCCTCATTAGCCCTCCTGACCCCACCCCAACTCTTCCTTCCCAGATCATCTAAGGAAGAGTTAGAAATGACCACCTCCTCAGTTTTTATTTGTTCATTTACTTGTTGCTTTGGTTTTCCTGTGGTTTTTAAGATGCTTCTAAGTATAAGTAGAGAAGTATTAGGATAAAAAAAAGGGAGTAAAAAGAAGAAAAGATCAACATACGTTTTAGAATGTAGGCATGCTGGTAGACAGTCCTGTACAGCTAGAGGCTCTGAAGTCCAGACTGATCTCTGATATCTTGGGAAGGCGTAACCGTAAGAAGTGCAATCAGATACATGAATTACAGTATCTCCATAAAGAAATCAATAACTCTTCTATAGTAAAGATTTCCTGATACTTGAGGGTCAGGAATTTTTTTTTAAGATTTTATTTATTTGATAGAGAAGGAGAGACGGCGAGAGAGGGAACACAAGCAGGGGGAGTGGGAGAGGGAGAAGCCGGCTTCCCTATGTGGGGCTCCATCCGTGGATCCCAGGATCCCAGGATCACGACCTGAGCCGAAGGCAGACACCTAATGACTGCGCCACCCAGGCGCCCTGGCTTAAGGGTTTTAGAAGAAAATACGCTTAAGCAGAACATGCCATCTAACGGCATACTGATACTGGGTATATGAAATACTACATATGAAAGCTGATGGGGGGGGCGCTTGAGTGGCTCAATTGTTGGTTAAACGAAAAAGAGTAAGGGGCTCCTGGGTGGCTCAGTCTGTTGCGTGGCTGCCTTCAGTCTGGGTCATGATCTCAGGGTGCTGGGATCGAGCCCTGCATCGGGCTCTCTGCTCAGCGGGGAGCCTGCTTCTTCTTCTCCCACTCCCCCAGCTCGTGCTGTCTCTCTCTCACACACACTCTTTCTCTCAAATAAATAAAATAAAGATTAAAAAACAAAGAAAGCTGATGGAAGGGGCGGTGCCTGGGTGGCTCAGTCGTTAAGTGGCTGCCTTCAGCTCAGGTGGTGGGGATTGGCCCAGGTCAGGCTCCCTGCTCAGCATGGGAGTCTGCCTCTCCCTCTGCTGCTCTGTCAAATAAATACATAAAATATTAAAAATAAAATAAAATACAGTAAGTCATCCACAAGTCTAAGTGAGGGATCCCCAAATAACTAACGCTGAGTTTCTCTCCAGCCTGATGAGGATCGGGAACTCAAAATGGAATTAACTCTGGTTTACAAAGAAATGAGCCCTGCGTCAGGATCCCTTTCCCTCTACCTCTCCCCCGGCTTGTGCTCACTCTCTCTCTCTCTCTCATTCACTCTCTCTTTCTCAAATAAATATATAATAAAATCTTTTTTCAGATTATAACATTACCTATAATGTTATATTGTACATATACAAGTTATATGTAGTTAATGTATATAATTACTATATAATTAGCATACAATGTTATATTATTTCTAGGTTATAGATTCTTTAGCATACAATGTTATATTACTTTCAATGTTATTATATATTATATTATTTTAAAAAAATATTTATTTACTTGACAGAGAGAGACAGCAAGAGAGGAAACACAAGCAGGGGGCGTGGGAGAGGGAGAAGCAGGCTTCCCGCTGAGCAGGGAGCCCAATGTGGGGCTCGATCCTGTTGTGCCCCAATAATGGGTCCGTGATTAAAGGAGCGAGACTGATACAAAGCGAAGGTCAAGCGAAGCTTTATTTCGCGCCAAGCACCAAGAATCTAACCGAACGTTTGGGGCTGCACCTCTTACAAGAGAGGGCGACCCTTCTCTGTTTCACAGACTAGCTTTTAAGGGCAAAGGCCATGCGGTTGGGCCTGGCCACGCACAGGTAGCCAATGAGATTGTAACACACACAGGAAACTCCAGTGATGCTAGGTGACCAATTGAGTTACAATTTACCCTAGTAGACATTTGAACCAGCCTATTACACCTTGATTGGGATTGGCGCCAAAAAGGGCTCCCAAAGGGCAGGGCCCATACTCCTTGGTATCCAGGGAGACCGTATGCATCCCCCCCACTGATCGATGTCTCCACCTGGCCTGACCCACCTTTGTATCTGGGCTTTGTTACCTGTAAATCCCCTGGGGGAAGGGGAGCAGGGATAGTTTCTAAATAGGTCCTTACAGATCCCAGGACCCCAGGATCATGACCTGAGTGGAAGGCAGACACCTAATGACTGAGCTACCCAGACGCACCCCCCCATGCTGTACTTTTCATCTCTGTGACTTTTTTATTTTATAATTGTTAGTTTCTACCTCTTTTATTTTAAGATTTTATTTATTTATTTGACAGAGAGAGATCACAAGTGGGTAGAGAGGCAGGCAGAGAGAGAGAGAGAGAAAGAGAGGAGGAAGCATGCTCCCTGCCGAGCAGAGAGCCCAATGCAGGACTCCATCCCAGGACCCTGAGATCATGACCTGAGCTGAAGGCAGAGGCTTAACCCACTGAGCCACCCAGGTGCCCCTGGAAGTTTCTACCTCTTAATCCCCTTTATCTATTTTGCTCATTCCCCCAATCACCTTACACTCTGGCAACCACCAGTTTGTTCCCTGTGTTTATGAGTCTGTTTGTTTTGTTTTTTAGATTCTGGGTGTAAGTGAAAAAATAGGGTACTTGTCTCTCCCTGTCTGACTTACTTCACTTAGCATAATACCTTCTAGGTCCATCTGTATGGAAAGATCTTATTCTTTCTTATGGCTCAACAATATTCCATTGTGTCTATGTATCTTCTTTATCCATTCATCTCAAAATGGACACTTGGGCTGCTTCTATACCGTGGCTAGTGAATAAAATGCTGCAGTAAATGTAAGGGTGCTTATATCTTTTCAAATTAGTGTTTTCATTTTCTTTGGGTAAATACCTAGTAGTGGAATTGCTAGATCATATGGTATTTCTATTTCTAATTTTTAAAAGTATCTCTATGCTGTTTTCCACAGTATATGCTTGTACCAATGTACATGGCCGTTAATGGTGCACTAGGGTTTCTTCTTTTCTGTATCCTTGCCAACACTTTCTTCTTTTCTTTTTGATTCTAGTCGTTCTGACTGGTGTGAGTTGGTATCTCACTGTGATTTTGATTTGCATTTCCCTGATGCTGAGTGATGCTGAGTATCTTCTCATGTGTCTGTTGGCTATTTGTCTTCTTTGGAAAAATATCTGTTTAGGTTCTCTGCCCATTTTAAATTTTTTTATATTTATTATTTAAAGATTTTTATTTATTTGAAAGAGAGATAGCAAGAGAGAGAGAGAGAGAGAGAGAGAGCGCACAAACAGGGAGGTGGGGAGAGGGAAAAGCAGTCTTCCCTTAGAGCAGGGAGCCCCATGTGGGACTTGATCCCAGGACCTGGGAACATGACCTGAGCCAAAGGCAGACCCTTAACAATTGAGCCACCCAGGTGCCCCATCTCTGCCCGTTTTTTTTTTTTAATTATTTTTAAAGATTTTATTTATTTATTTAACAGAGAGAGAGATCACAAGTAGGCAGAGAGGCAGGCAGAGAGAGAGGAGGAAGCAGGCTCCCTGCCAAGCAGAGAGAGTGATGCGGGACTTGATCCCAGTACCCTGAGATCATGACCTGAGCCGAAGTCAGAGGCTTAACACAGTGAGCCACCCAGGCGCCCTCTCTGCCCGTTATTTAATCATATTTTTTTAGGTTTGAGTTGTATAAGTTCTTATGTATTTTGCGTATTAACCCCTTATCAGATACATCATTTGCGGATATCTTCTCCTATTCAATAGGTTGCCTTTTCATTTTGTTGTTGGTTTCCTTTGCTGTGCAGAAGCCTGTGTGTGTGTGTGTGTGTGTAGAAGCTTTTTATTTTGGTGTAGTCCCAATGGTATTGTTTTGTTTCCTTTCCTGAGGAGACATATCAATAAATATGTTGCGAAGGGCGATGTCCAAGAAATTATTGCCTATGGTTCATTTTAGGAGTTTTGAGTTTATTTTTTTGTATGGTGTAAAAAATGGTCCACTTTCATTCTTTTGCATATAGCGGTCCAGTTTTCCCAACACCATTCATTGAAAAGACTGCCTTTTTCTCATTGTAAATTCTTCCTCCTTTGTTGTATAGTAATTGACATATATGTGTGGGTTTATTTCTGGACTCTGTATCCTATTCTATTGGTCTATGTGTTTTAACTCACATGCACTGAACAGGATTAAAGAAACACTTTAAAATATAAATTAGTTGGAAAACATAAAACAGTCCTACTGCTCCGATAGAATTTTTTGTATGTGCATATTTTTAAATATATTCTTCTGCTGTGTTATGTGAGTCACCATAAAATTCATCATTAGTTTTTAATGCAGTGTTCCAAGATTCATTGTTTACATACAACACCCAGTCCTCCATGCAATCATGCCCTCCTTAATACCCATCACCAGGCTCATCCATCCCCCCAAACCCCTAGAAATTTTTTTAAAGATTTTATTTATTTATTTGACAAAGAGAGACACAACTAGAGACGGAACATAGGTAGGGGGAGTGGGAGAGGGAGAAGCAGGCTCTCCACTGAGCAGGGAGCCCAGTGTGGGGCTCGATCCCCGGACCCTGGGATCATGACCTAAGCTGAAGGCAGATGCTTAAGGACTGAGCCACCCAGGTTCTCCCCAGTAGAACTTTTTAAGTTTTTCTTTAAATTCCAGTCAGTTAACATACACAAAATATTTGTTTCAGGTGTACAATGTAGTAATTCAACACTTAAGTATAATATCCAGTGCTCATCACAAGCAATGCCCTCCTCCATTCCCCCAGTAGAATTTTAGTTACTTAAACTAAAAGAGAAACAGTGATTGGTTGTACATATTGTACCAGTCTCACTACATCTGTTGAGTAGAATTTGCATTCCAAGTGTTTCCATCTTCACCATCATCTTCAGTCCTTAATCTATTACCGTCCCCCTTTTAAGTCTTTCCCATGCCTTTTTGGACATCCTGGCTGGTTCTTTCGAAGTTTTCTTGTGAGTTGCTGTGCGATGCCAGCTTGTTTTGCTGATATTGTCAGACACATCTACACAGGTAATGAGTACAATGCCAATTGCCGGTCAATACCTGGATGACAAGTCATGGATAGAGTACCGTGCCCAGCGGGGTCCCAAGTGTCCCCATTGGCAGAGCATACCGTAGATGTAGTTGGTCTTCCTGCCTGTTCAGCAAATTGCCATCGTGCTCTTTCCCCATTAGAGTCCAGCGGAAACCGACTTACAAAGGAAGAAGCATCAGAAAGACAGAATTGAGATATTGCAATAGTGTTTCTTTCTCTTGAGCTTCTGGACCTATGGCAATGCTTCTAGCCTCTGCGATGCCTGCAGCGCGTCCATTGGCCTCTACCTCTGGGCCCACGTTTCCCCTGGATGCACCTGCGGCCCTACCTTTGAAGTCATTCTTCCTTTTTTTTTTCTGGCGGAGTAGCACACACTTACAGCTGGGTAGTTCCGTCAGCTGGTTGCCTACCTATAAAATTTTGGAAGTCTGGCAGCCTTGTGTCGTTTTAAAAATGTTTCTTGTTTGTTAAAGGGTCTGATAAAGTAAACAAACCAACAGCCAGATGAAGAGATGCACAAGGCGAGGTACGGGGAAAGGTCTTAGAGCTAAACCCACCCTCTCGAGACATACCAGTCTCCCCACTTCCACATGTTCACCAATCTAGAAGCTCTCAGCATGTTCTCTTTTTGTCCATCTGTCCCTTTCAGTTCAAGCTGGCGAAGTTTCTATACCTATAGCGTTCTCAAAAGCCTTGTGACTCTCTGGTGGATGTTCCCTTTAGACAAGAGGGACCCCAAAGATCTGTACTGGATAATCCCATCGCCATTCCTGGATTTTGTGGAGATGGTTCAGTGGATCGATGAGCCACATACCTAATCTTTTCAGGGAAAGATTAGCCACACCCTTGGCTTTCCACAACACTAGTTCCCAACAATGAGTTTTCTAATTTTAGCATTCATGACAATATGTGTAGGCTGAGAATATACCAAATCATCAAGTGTTGTTTTTTTTCTGCGTAATTGTTCCTTACTCAAGATACTCCTTTTGTTTTAGCTTTACCTTTTACAAAACCAGGCTATACCTTCAGTACTTCGCTTGAATATCTCTCAGCTAAATATCCAAGTTCGTTCCTTATAAGGTTTCATTCCCACGGAACTATAGAACACAATTCTACCAAGTTTTAAAAATTGAATTTAGTTTAATTTAATTTTTAAATATTTTATTTATTTATGAAAGAGAGAGAACAGCTGGGGAGAGGGTTAGGGGAAGAGGGAACCTGACTTGGGGCTCGATCCCAGGACCCTGGGATCATGACCTGAGCTGAAGACAGATGCTTAACTGACTGAGTCACCCAGGTACACCTCAATTCTACCAAATTTTCTGCCACTACATGACAAGGAAAGTCTTTCTTTCAGTTTCCAATAAGATGTTCCTCATTTTCACCTGAAGCTTCACGAGAAGCACCTTTAATGTTCATATGGCTGTTAACATTATGTTCATGATATATGTATTGTCTAAAATGATATAAACTTCTACCATCCTTTCTACCTTCTTCTGAGCCCTCTCCAGCAGTGCCTTTAACGTCCGTTTTTCTTGTTTTTTTTAAAGATATTTTATTTATTTATTTATTTGACAGAGAGCAGAAGAACACAGGCAGGGGGAGAGACAGGCAGAGGGAGAGAGAGAAGCAGGCCCCCCCACCGCTGAGCAGGGAGCCCAATGTGAGGCTCAATTCCAGGACCCTGGGATCATGACCTGAGCCGAAAGTAGACGCTTAAGCGACTGAGCCACCCACGTGCTCTGTAATGTCCATATTTCTTCCAACATTCTCTACAGGGCAGTCTGGGTTTTTCCTGTCACTTGCCTCAAAATTCTTCTAGCTTTATTACCTAAAGGGAGAGCCCTTCCTTACCTCTTCCACCTTTTCATGGGTATAGGCATTCACTGGTTTGTGGCTGTATCACTATAATCTCTGCTTCTGTCTTTACGTGACCCTCTCCTTTGTGTCTGCCTTCTCCTCCTCCGTGTCTTATAGGGATTAAAGGCCCAACGGGGTACTCTGTATCAGTCAGAGTTCTATTGGAGAAATAGAGCCAATAGTGGATATATATTTGTAGGTACTTTAAGAGATTTATTGCAAAGAATTGAATTACGTGATTGTGTGAGTTGGCTAGGCAAGTCCCAAATCCACAGAGCAGGAAACTGGCTGGAGGAGCTGACATTGCCATCCACAGGTAGAACTTCTTCCTCAGGGAAACTTCAGTTTTGCTCTTAAGGCCTTCCGCTGATTGGATAAAACCCACTCGAGATTATCGAGGATAATCTTTTTTCTTAAAGTCAACTAATGGGAGATGTTCAAACGCAACCACAAAATAACTTCACAGCAACACCTGGATCAGTGTTTGACTGAGTAGCTGGGGGCGATGGCTAGCCAACTTGACTTGTGAAACTGACCATCACAGTCCACCCCTTGTCAACTTGGCTTCCACACGCATCACCTGACATTACGCTTAGTCCCCAAATAAAGAGAATAACAGGGTTGTCCTTCTGTTCAACGTGTACATGTGTACAACCGAAAACAGGCCAATTATTTCCTCAGAAGAGGATGCAAAGTCATTGAGTGGTGTTTACTCTTCTCCTTGATATACCATAACTTAAATACTGTGATGTAAAGCTAATCATTATGCATAGACTTTATGTTGGGTGATAAGAGGCTAAGGGAGGGCACAAAGCAAAAATAATTGTCTTATACAGATGTTCATAACAAAACAAGGAAGAAATACTCATAAAAATTTTAGTCCTCATTTCTGTAACTGGTCATGTAGTCATAACTGGTATTTATAAATACATCTACTACCCATTCCATATTCCCTCTGCCCTCTGTGAGCATCTCTGTGGGTCATGGTTCTTTGCTTAGTGCGGTGACCCAAACCTTCATTCCTCTAGGGTCCGGCTATTAATAGTCTTGCCTGAATTGGGTTGTATAGGTTTCCATTAACTTTAATCACAGAGCACAATAGAATGCTTTAAGGGGCCTTTTTTTTTTTTTTTGGCTCGGAGCCCAGCATGAGCCCAACACAGGGCTTGAACTCACAACTCTGAGATCAAGACCTGAGCTGAAATCAGGAGTCAGACACTTAACCAACTGAGCCACCACGCAGGTGCCCAAGGGGCCTTCTGTGTTTCAGGCATATACCTCCTTACTTCACCCTAATTTCTGTTTGGTAGTCAGACTCAATCAGCCTGATTCAGACGCATGAGGTGCCCAAAGCGGCTGGGTGACAGTCCCAGGTTCCAGGGAAATGGATTCACTACTATGTCCCCTGGTGGAAGCATTCATCCCTTTGTAACAGAGATCTCTGTACTAGCAGAACATAAGGTCACATGGTGGACGAGAAGGGACATTTTTGCTAGTTGGTCCTTATGGGTAATAGTGGCTGGTGCCACTTCCCATTTCCACCCCTTGAGTTCTGGAGCCGCGACTCCTGTCTATGGGAGAGCCAGTGCCATGTATTAGATGCTGGTTCAGAGCCCATGCAGCCCCCCGGAGGACATTGCCCCAGCTCTGCAAGGCATTACCCCCTAGTTGGCATTGCCACTGCGTCTTCAGAAGGCCGTTCCGCCATTCTGTCAAGCTGGCTGCTTTAGGACAGTGGGGAACCCTGTAAGACAAGTGGATTCCACGAGCACAGACCCGTTGCTGAACATCGTCTGCCGTGAAGTAAATTCCGTCGTCGGAAACAACGTGGTGTTGCATACCACAATAGTGGGTAGGGCAGCATGTAAGTCTGCAGATGGTAGTTTTGGCAGAAGCGTGGTGTGCAGGGAAAGCAACTCCATATTCAGAGTGACTGTCTATTCCCGTAACAAGAACGTGCTCCCCTTTCCATGACGGGAGCGGTCCGGTGTTGTCATGCCGCCACCAGGTCGGTGGGTGATAACCCCAGAGAATGCTGCCATATCAGAGACTCAGTGTTGGTCTCTGCGACTAGCACCTTGGGCACGTGGCTGTGGTTGGAGCCAGATCAGCCTTGGTGAGTGGAAGCCCATGTTGCTGGGTCCGTACATAACCTCCATCCCCATCACCGCAGTAATTTTGCTCGTGAGCCTCCTGGGCTCCTGCCTTCATTAGCCCAAGTTGTGGATGGTTCCAGAATCATATGAGTGTGGATCCTGATGGCCAAAGGCATCAAGAGAGCCACGGTTCCCTTTCACTAAGATGGTACCGAAGGCTAGTAAGGAAACTCCTGCCCTTCCCAAAGCTGCAGCCAAAGCGGTGGCCTTGAAGGCCAAGAAAGTAGTGCTGAAAGGCATCCAGTCACACACAAAAAAGATCTGCCTGTCACGTAACTTCTGACGGCTCAAGACTCTGCGTCTCTGAAGGCAGCCTAAGTAGCCTCAAAAGATCGCCCCCAGGAGAAACAAACTTGACCACTGTGCCGTCATCATATTCCCCCTGACTACCAAGCCAGCCATGAAGAGGACAGAAAGACCACAACACACCTGTGTTCATTGTGGACGTCAAGGCCAACAAGCAGCAGATCACACAGGCTGGGAGGAAGCTCTATGACATTGACGGAGCCAAGATCATCAACATCCTGATCAGGCCCAATGGAGAGAAGAAGTCATATGTTCGACGGCTCCTGACTGTGGTGCTTTGGATGTTGCCAGCAAAAATGGGAGCATCAAAACTGGGTCCAGCTGGCTAATTCTAAATATGTTTTTTTCACCACACACCCCACACCCACACCCATACCCACACACGTACAACGAGCTACTGTTTTTTGCAGTTGAGATGGCTTACTTTTTTTTAGGATCTTATTCAAATATGACCTTATTTGGGTAATTTTATAGATAGGCGCTAACAATATGCACAGATATGAAACAAATATCCTGCAAAATCCAGATAACCTGATCAGGCGCTGTGTTTTTTGCTTAGTACCAGTGGTAGGCAACAGTAGGTTTCTGGGTTTTTTGTTTGTTTGTTTGTTTGTTTGTTTGTTTATGTGTTCAGTTACTCTAGTAAGACTACATTTACACATTATGACCGTGGAATGTAAATTTAGGTTAGACGAGAGAATTTCACAAGTTCAATAACACCTTCTGGAGTATACCGAAGTCTGTGTATAATGTCTGACCAAACCAGCTGGCTCATGAGTCATTAATCATTTCCATTATAGGTAACTCATTAACATTTATGATTCTTATGGGAAAAATAAACATAACTTCTATATTTAAAAAGTGTTTTTCATTTACCTTTGCATTAGCACTTAAAGTACGTATTTCTTTTTCTTTTTAAGATTTTATTTATTTACTCATGAGAGATGGAGAGAAAGAGAGGCAGAGGCAGAGGGAGAAGCAGGCTCCCCGCTGAGCAGGGAGCCTGATGTGGGGCTCGATCCCAGGACCCTGGGATCATGACCTGAGCCAAAGGCAGATGCTTAACTGACTGAGCCACCCAGGCACCCCAAAATACGTATTTCTATTTCAAGATGACATTTACAAATTATTCTTTTTTTCCTTTTTTTAAAAAAAAAGATTTTATTTGTTTATTTGGCACAGAGAGAGGTCACAGTAGGCAGAGAGGCAGGCAGAGAGAGAGGAGGAAGCAAGCTCCCCGCCGAGCAGAGAGCCCGACGTGGGGCTCGATTCCAGGGCCCTGAGACCATGACCCGAGCCAAAGGCAGAGGCCCAACCCACTGAGCCACCCAGGTGCCCTTTACAAATTATTCTAATATAGCAGCAGCATAAACATAATTCTGCGGTTACAGAAGGGCTACACTGGGATCCATAAGTGAGTTATTCTCATGTTTGCAAGTGTGATCCTGAAATAAATATTTCTACTTCTGAACAGTTCTTCTGTCAGCTTTTTGGGTTTGGTTGAAACACATCCACATATTTTCACTTGTGGGGAGGCTTAGAATGTTACATTCCATGCAATGTTCTGAGAGGAGTCAATAGCTAACCAGCCTTAAAAGCAAAGTACTCCCTCAGTCTACAGAGCACACAGAAGAAGGTTAAATTAACTGGAATAAATCGGATTCCTATGTAACGTCCAATGCACATGATATTCTGCAGCGACTGGAAGTGCACGAGGACTGGAATGTTGTCCTCTTTAGAACTGATTTCACCAGAAGAGTTTAAGAAAGTAAATATACCGGGGCGCCTGGGTGGCTCAGTGGGTTGAGCCGCTGCCTTCGGCTCAGGTCATGATCTCAGGGTCCTGGGATCGAGTCCCGCATCGGGCTCTCTGCTCGGCAGGGAGCCTGCTTTCTCCTCTCTCTCTGCCTGCCTCTCTGCCTACTTGTGACCTCTCTCTGTCAAATAAATAAAATCTTAAAAAAAAAAAAAAGAAAGTAAATATACCAGTAACAGGTACTTATAAAAGTGACATTTTGGGAGCGCCTGGGTGGCTCAGTGGGTTAAAGCCTCTGCCTTCGAATCAGGTCAAGATCTCAGGGTCCTGGGATAGAGCCCTGCATCGGGCTCTCTGCTCAGCAGGGAGCCTGCTTCCCCCTTCCTCTCTCTCTGCCTGCCTCTCTGTCTACTTGTGGTCTCTGTCTGTCAAATAAATAAAATCTTTAAAAAAACTATTAATAAAAAAGTGACATTTTGGGGTGCTGATTTGACTCCCCTGAACGACCTGGTTCGTGAACTCATCACCTATAACTTTGGTCATCAGACCGATGAAGCCTGCAAGAAAGGAAGCCAATATTCAAATCACTGTGTTATTGTCTGACCCACTCTAATGACTTACCTTCAACATGAGCATTCAACATCAAGATGAGATGTCTAGGTAAAGCAACTACACCCTCCAAGACCAAGACAGCCTCCCTCCTTCTAAGGTTTGGGCTTTGCCCAGAATTCCTTAGCCCATAGCAAGAGTCATTGCTCCCACAGCAAAGCCTTGGGCTGCCGGGCACATGTGGGTCCTGTGAACAGACGACATTTTAGTATTTGGCCTGCTCTTCGATTTATAGACTCTGCACACAGTGATTGCCGAAAATCCTGCCATCCCAGTGGGGGCACATGGTGCCTCTCTAGCTTTGCAGGTAAGTTTAGATCCCTGATCTTCATCATATTAAAGAAATGCCTGTGCCGGTTGACCTGGTGACCACAGAATCCTCCTTTCAGGAAGAAGGTTAGATCTCATCACTCATGCCTTATGCAGGGCCTGAGGCCTCCTGACCTTCTGAGAATGACAGAAGTTTCTGGCTCCTTTCAAGTTCCATTCAGTTTCTGGCTCTCGCCCATGCTCGTGGTCCAGCAAGAGTTCATTGTGGAATATCATGGATTGCTCTTGCTATCAGCATATTCTGATGAATTTCACCATCTGAGGAGGCCTTTGGATTTTCGTCGGATTTATCTACTCCCCTCTGTTCGCCATGTGTTGCTATTGCGAGTCTGTCAGTCCTGGCTTGAATTTCAGTTTCAGACTTTACCATGATGTCATCAGTGTAGTGTATTATTGTCCTTGGGATCTGGATCAAGTCCAAATCCCTTGTAGAATTCAGAGAACACCGTGGTAGTACTGTGCATGGAAATTGGGATCTTCCCCATGTGAAAGCAAAGTACCACTGACTCTTTACCTACATTGAGATAGAAGAAAAAGCCTTTGCAGGATCAGTCACTGAGAACTAATCTCCTTTCTTTTCTTTGTTTTTCCACTATTGAAACCATATCAGAAGCTACTGATTCTAGAAGGTGTTACTAAATTATGTAAACCTTGATGATTTGCTGTTAGTCTTCCTGTGCCATCCACCTTTGTCACAGGTCACACAAGGCTGTTCTAGGAGAATCTGTTGGACCAGCACTCCAACTTCTAACATGCCATTAACTAAAAGCAGTAATCTCTTTGTCCATCAAGAATAACAACTTGTGTAGGCTTGGGCAATTCTGAAGATTCTCAGTTATCATGTACAATTAATACTGCCCAAAGGATGAACTTCTATTCCTTCTGTGTTACCATACTAGAGAGGAGAAGTATTCCCTCGTTAGACACAATATCCATCTCAGAAATTTTTTTTCAGAAAAAGTCCATTCAGACATTCCCATTTTCATCCAACCTTCCACCTTAATTCCATCAACTGTATCCTCCTTATCTAACTATGGCCCCTGTTAGGACTCCGCCAGCAGATTTTGGAATCAAGTTCATTATTTTTTCATGACAGAGTCCCAGAGAAGTTTCTTCTCTGCCCTCCTGGCCATTTTACCCACACGTGTGCATACGGTCTTGGGTGCAGCTAGGTGTTGAATCTGGTTGGAGACCAAGCTAAACCGTGAGTCCATATTGATAATAAATGAAGGAAGAGGAGACAGGGAAAGTTCTTTCCTTAATGTCCAATGCCAATTAATAATGTGGAAAGAATGAGAGTTAGAAAAATAAGCATTTTGAAATCATTAAAGTAATAATCGAGCCAAGCAAGCATCACTGATGAGTGCCAAAGCTACTGGATGAAAGTTTAATGAGGAACAAAATATTTAGTCTCAAGTTACATCCCCACAGATTACTCATTAATGACTTGGGGAAAATTGGTAACTTTATAATGGAGAAACCTGATAGACACCACGTTAACTAAATGACCAGAAATACAAAAATTTTACTTTGAAAATTCCTCATAATCTCCTTACCTTCTGGAGATAAGAAGTCTTTACAGTTGAGTAAGATCCTTCAGGAACTCTGAAGTTTTTTTTTTTTTTAAGATTTTATTTATTTCTTTGACAGAAAGAGACACAGTGAGACAGGGAACATAAGCAGGGGGAGTAGAAGAAGGAGAAGCAGGCTCCCCATGGAGCAGGGAGCCCGATGCAGGACTTGATCCCAGGACCCTGGGATCATGACCTGAGCCAAAGGCAGATGCTTAACCACTGACCCACCAAGGCAGTCAGGAGCTCTGAAGTTTTTTGGGCATGACTATCCAAGCTCTGAAGTTTTTCTGGGGCCATTTGTTAAAAGTATTCTTTCTCTACTGAATATCCTTAACACCTTCGTTAGAAATCAACTGACCATGTATGTGCAGGTCTATTTCTAAACTTTATTTTGTGTCATGTGTATCTTGAAAAAATACCATACTGTCTTGAGAACTGTAGCTTTATAAGTCTTAAAATGAGATAATATAAGCCCTTCAACTTCTTTCTCCTTTTTCAAAATTGCTTTGGCTATCTAGGTCCCTTCATTTTTTAAATATGAATTTTAGAATCAGCTTGTCAATTTCTAACTGTTAAATTTCTTTACTGATTGTGATTGGCATTTGTCACATTTCTATTTTAAGGAACCTACTGAGATTATCTTCTTTGTGCCCTACTATATGGTCCATTTTTGTGAATATCCTATGTGTGCTTGAGAAAGACTATATTTTGTATGATCTGTAATGTTCAATATGTATAGGTCCAAAAGTTTCACCTTATTAATTATGTTGCTTGGGTCCTTTGTATCATTGCTTATTCTTTTGTCCACTTAACCTGTCTCATTTTGTGAGTGGTATATTAAAAGTCTCCCATTAAAGAATGCTTCTGTTTCTTGCATTCCTATAGTTTCGGTTTATAGAGGCTTTTGCTGTGTAACTTTGTGCATAGGTATTTTCACGTATCTTTGTTGTCAAATCTTCATTTTGGAGGGGGCGTTTAACATTACAGAGTATCTTCCTTTGGCTCATATAATTGCTTTTGGAATTCTACTTTGGCATCAGGATTTCTATCCCTGCTTTTATATTGTTTTCATTTGGTAAATCTTTGTCCCTCTCTTTAATTTTTGCCTTTTGGAATGACTATGTTTTAAACATGTCTCTTATGCACGGCGTTGGTGGGCTCTGCTTTGTGAGGCACTTTGAAAATCTTTTTTTCGTTAACAGGTGAGGTAAGCCCATTAACAGTTATTTCTGTTATAGTTTGATGATAGAAACAATACAAATATGTTTGGTCTCAATACTTTCATTTTTCTCTTCTGATTAATAACTGTGTGTATGTTATATTCACTGTGCTTCTTTATTGAGTGTTTCCTCTAAATTTTTTTGGTAATTAAGAAGGTTGTATTTTTATGCTGGTAATTCCCTTTGTGTTAATACTTCTCTTTTTTTCTTTCAGAGAGAGGGAGAGGGTGTGAGTGGGGCGGTGGGGGGGCGAGGGAGAGGGAGAGAGAAAATCTTTTTTAAAAAACATTTATTTATTTGAGAGAGAGAGAGAGAGTGTGGGTGGGGGTAGGAGCAGAGGGAGAGAGGGAGGGGGAAAAAATCTCAAGAAGGCTCAGAGCCCAAGGTGGAACTCAGTCTCATGACCCTGAGATCACAACCTGATCCAAAACCAAGAGTAGGATGCTTACCCAGGCACCCCACGGGAGAGAAAGAATCTTAAGCAGGCTCCATGCTCACTGTGGAGCCCATGGCAGGGCTGGATCTCACGACCCTGAGATCATGACTGGAGCCAAAATCAAGAGCCAAAACTGAACCGATTGAACCACTCAGGCACCCCTTCGTGTTAATACTTCTTATAGTACCCTTAGTAAACCCTCCTTTCTTTCCATTTGCTTATTTATTCACAAAAGTTGTATATGTTTAAGGTATATGACAAGATAATTTGATATACATATTTAAATGAGTTACTACAGTTAAGCTAATAAATATATTATTTCCTCACATATTTACCATTTTTTAAAAAAAAGTTGCATTTATTTACGTAATTTCTACACCCCTCCATGGGGCTTGAACTCCCAACCCCGAGATCCAGAATCACACACTCCTCTAACTGAGCCAGCCAGGCGCCCCCATAGTTACCATTTTTTTGTGTGTGATGAGTACACCCGTAATTTACTTTCTTGGCATATTTCCGTTGTTCAATATAGTATTATTAAGTATGTTCTTCATGCCTATATGTTAGATCTCTAAAGATTTTATTTTTAAGTAATCTTTACACCCAGCGTGGATGTAGATCTCACAACCTGAGATCAAGAGTCGCACACTCCAGGGCGCCTGGGTGGCTCAGTAGGTTAAAGCTCAGGTCATGATCCCAGGGTCCTGGGATCGCAGGGAGCCTGCTTCCTCCCACGCCACCTGCCTCTCTGCCTACTTGTGATCTCTGTCGAATAAATACACTTGATCTTAGCCAAAAGGCCGAGAAGCGATCTCTGTCGAATAAATAAATAAAATCTTTAAAAAAAAAAAGTCGCACGCTCCACTGACTGAGCCAGCCAGGTGCCCATAGATCTCTAGACTTTATTCATCTACACAACTGACTTTGTATTGTTTGACCAACATGTCCTCATTTCCCCCATCCCCCTGGTAACATTCCTCTCTGCTTCTATGAGTCCGACCTTTTTAAGAAAGATTTCACATACTAGTGAGGTCATACAGTATTTGACGTTCTCTGATTCATTTCCTTAAAAAAAAAAGATTTTATGTATTTATTTGTCAGAGAGAGAGAGCAAGAGAGGGTGAGAGAGCGAGCATAAGCAAGGGGAGCAACAGGCAGAGGAAGAGGCAGAAGCAGACTTCCCGATGAGCAGGAACCCAATGCAGGGCTCGATCCCATGACCTTGAGATCTTGACCTGCGCCAAAGGTGGACGCTTAACAACTGAGCCACCCAGGTGCCCCTGTCTGATTCATTTTACTTAGCATCATGTCCTCCAGTTTCATCTAATTTGTTGCAAATGGTGGGATTTCCTTCTTTGTCATGACTCAATCAATCTGGTTGTATATATAAACCACGTGTTTATCCCTTCATCCACCGATGGACCATATCTTGGTTATTGTGAATAATGCTGCAGTGATCATGGGAACACGGATATCTCTTTGGGATAGTGATTTCACTTCCTTCAGATACATACCCAGAAGGGGGACTGCCGGATCATATAGTTCTATTTTTAATTTTTTGAACAACCTCCATACTGTTTTCCATAACGGCTGTACCTGTTTACCTTTTAAGATTTTATTTTATTTTATTAAATATTTTATTTATTTATTTGACAGAGAGAGAGATCACAAGTAGGCAGAGAGGCAGGCAGAGAGGGGGGGAGCAGGCTCCGTACCGAGCAGAGAGCCCGATGCGGGGCTCGATCCCAGGACCCTGAGATCATGACCTGAGCGGAAGGCAGAGGCTTTAACCCACTGAGCCACCCAGGTGCCCCTAAGATTTTATTTTTAAGTAATCTCTACACCCACTATGGGCCTCAAACTTACAACCCCTAGATCAAGAGTCACACGCTCCACTAACCTAGCCAACCAGATGGCCCTACCTTTTTTTCCTTATTAATCTTTGATAACATCTAATTTGTATCTCAGCTTTGCCTATATAGAAGTCAGTGACCTTACTCATCTTTTCTCTTTTTCTTTCTATTCTTCCATTTTTTCTTTGTTCTTCTACTTTGTCAGGACAACTTCAAGTTTATACATTGTCTTTCGACCTTGTTTTAGTCATAGCTTTACAATTAGTATATGGAATGCTCACTGTTAGGCTTTTGCCAGAATTTTCCCATTCATTGGTTTTGGTTGGATGGTACAGGGCTGGCCAATAACATTTCCTGCAGCGATGAGCATGTTCTGGGTCTCTACTGTCCAGGACTGTAACTAGCCACATGTGGTTACTGAACACTGGAAATATGCCTGATGTGACTGAGAGACTGAATTTCCTATGTTACTCCATTTAAATTCATCAAAACTTAAATTTCGATAACCACATGTGTCTAGTGGCTACCAAGTTGGATGGTGCAGCTCTATGAAATTCCTTGGGGAGGGCACCAGTGTTTTGACCCACTCAGCTGTTCTTCTGATAGCCTCGATACTTGAAGAGTATCAAGTATAAAGCATCGGATTGCCTTTGATGGTACTTTTCCCCCTTCACTTTCTTGAAAGTGCTACATTACTACTGCTTTGTGTCTTGCGAAATTGATGCCAGTTTAATTATCTTGTCTTGGGAGTTATTTCATCTTTTGCCTGGAGGCCCTGAGGGAATAGTTTCCTTGTCTCTAAATTCTAATTGTTTTATTAAAATATATCTCGGAGTTGGTTGTTCCAGGTCAACTTTCCTTGGGACCCAACGGGCCTTGGAGTGTGTTGAGGTTTGTTTTATGATGCTGGGTGTGTTCTAGCTTGGTGAATATTCCATGTGTGTTTGAAGAAACATAATTAATTTCTATATTTTTGAGTGGAATGCTCTGCAAAGTCAGTTGGTTGATGTTCAGTTTTTCTATATCCCTGCTGATTTTCTGTCTTCTAGTTACTTTTATTAGTAAAAGAAGTGTCGAAAGTCAACAGCTGTAAATGTGGATTTGCCCATTTTTTCCTTCCAGTTCTTTTAGTTTTGTTTCATGTATTCTAGGCTATTTTATTAGAGCAATTCCCCCCTTCCACGATCCCGCTCCCCCACGGTCCCCTCCATGGTCTTTTGGTTGGAGAGTTAGGGCTTTAATCTCTCCACTTTGGCTCTCACTTTCTATAACTGTGTTTACCCTCAGGGCCAAGTGGGGGGGCTGGTTAGAGAAAAGGCAATGTGGATCCTTTCCATACTCTTAAAAAAAAAGATTTTATTTATTTATTTGAGGGAGAGAGAGAGAGTGAGAGAGAGCATGAGAGGGAAGAAGGTCAGAGGGAGAAGCAGACTCCGCATGGAGCTGGGAGCCTGATGCGGGACTCGATACCGGGATGCCGGGATCATGACCTGGGCCGAAGGCAGTCGCTTTTTTTTTTTTTTAATTTTACTTATTTATTTGACAGAGAGAGACACAGCAAGAGAGGGAGCAGAAGCAGGGGAAGTGGGAGAGGAGAATCAGGCTTCCCACTGGGCACAGAGCCCGATGTGGAGCTTGATCCCAGGACCCTGCGATCAGGACCGGAACCGAAGGCAGACGCTTAACCGACTGAACCACCCAGGCGCTCTCCTTTCCACCCTCTTCAGAGCACTATTATCCTTGCTAAAGAAAAAGATTTCTCTTCCTCAGAGTGCGAGGTGTCTGCTTCTACAAAGCTTGTGGCTTTGACTCTGGGGCTGACTTTGGGGCAGGATTGCATTAAAAAAAAAAAACAGGACTTCTCCCATTCTCTCTGTCCCACAGTACCCTCCTTCAAGCTTCCTGCCCTTTTGGTGTCCCTGCTGACTCAGTACTTGTTTTCTCAAGCTCTTTGTTTTTTTCTTAGCTGTCCAGATTATTCTGGTGATTTCAGCTGGTACTGAAATGTGATTGCCTCCCAAGCCTTGGCCTATCCTGGCCTTCTCTTCTGAGCTTCAGAATCATATACCCACCTGCCAGCTGGATGTCTATCAGTATGTGTCATAAACACTCCAGCTGAGGTCCAAGATCTATTTTAATTTCCCCTTCTGCCAGCCTAGTATCTCTCTTGTTTTGCTAATCTCAAATGTGCCACCAGCCCCAACCCATCTGCTCACGCCATTTTTCTGGGAGTTAATATTCTGTGCTTTCCCCCCACTTGACAGTACTTCTATATAATTTAGAAGTATGAATATATTGTGCAAAGGTCAGAAAATATTCTGATGGTGTATGCAGTCAAATATCTTCGAGACTGATAATGTGTAGGGAAAAAGAGCTGCAAATTCCCTCCACTCTCTGGCCCCTGAGTGTCTCCACAGCCTTTATTTCATTGTAGCCTGAAGTGCCGTTTTCCGTCACACTGTTCTATGTGAGGTTCCCTAACTCACCATGTGTGTTTCATGTTTTCCTGCCTTTTCTTATGTGATTGCCCCATGTTTGTGGGGGGAAATTGTATTCTTGTTTAGGGATTCAAAGCTCTGTCTCCCCAAATAAAGCTGAATCGAGTTGAATCTGATAACACAAAGTAGAATCCCATTCCATCCCTTGTGAAAGCCCGCTGCACCCTGCACACTTGTCTAGCACAGCTTCCGTGTGCTAAAAAATAAAGATTTTATTTATTTGACAAGAGGGAGAGATGGTGAGAGAGGGAACACAAGCAGAGAGAGTGGGAGAGGGAGAAGCAAGCTTCCTGCTGAGCAGGCAGCCCGATGCGGGGCTTAATCCCAGGACCCTGGGATCATGACCTGAGCTGAAGGCAGACGCTTAACCTACTGAGCCACCCAGGCACCTGGCAAGAATGTGTTTATATACAAGTTTCTTTATTGGAGCATGAGGTCTTTGAGAACAGGCACTCCATCACATTCCTTTTTTTTTATTTTTAAAAAGATTTTACTAATCTGTCAGAGAAAACATGAGCAGGGGGACAGGCAGAAGGAGAAGTAGGCTCCCCACTGAGCGGGGAGTCCGATGCGGGACCCGACCCCAGGACCCAGAGATCATAACCTGAGCCGAAGGCAGAGGCTCAACCCACTGGGCCACCCATGCGCCCCAACTCCTAGTTAATTCTTATTACATTAGTGTTCCGTGGAATTAGTTCCCACACATCTTCTCTGTGTGTCCCATTCTGATCCTTGCAGATTGTTGTTACAGGGATCTGTGTCATTTGAGGACGTGGCTGTGGATTTTACCCGACAGGAATGGCACAGACTGGACCCCGCTCAGAGGACCATGCATAAGGATGTCATGTTGGAGAACTACAGCAACCTGGCGTCTGTGGGTGAGGATTATCTCCCATGTCACTCCCGGTCGCATGTGTGTCCTGTCTTGGTTACTGGGATGTGTGCAGCCTTTGTAGACTTTGATGATGCTCGAGTTCTAGATGCAGGGGTCACAGGTGACTGATCAGTTTGGAGCACCGGGAAGTGTGTGTGTCGTCGCTTCCCCCCAGTGAAAGGTTTAAATGGGCCCCCTTCCTTGTGCAGCTCACGAAGATGCACCTTCCTCCTCCATCAGAGGCCCTAAGCTCAGACAACTTGGCCCATGTCCTGTGCCATTTCCCATTAACAGGCCTCTGCGTGGCCAAACCAGAGATGATCTTCAAATTGGAGCGAGGAGAAGAGCTGTGGATATTAGAGGAGGAATCCCCAGGCCCTGGTTACCCAGGTGAGTGTGCAGTAGCCAGATACATGGAAACGGGAAATAAGAGCCCAGAAATGCAGGTCAAAACACTCTGGGAGGTGTTCTCTGGTAATCTCTTTTTAGAGGCCCTCGTGCTTTGGAAATGACTGGAGGCCACGTAAGGTTTGCGCACTTCAGATCCCTAAATCACACCTGCCAGTTATGCTCACGCTCACGGCTCCATGCGCTTTTGTTTTGATTTCTGTAGTTACCTGCCATTCTTATCTATCCCTGTCTGCCTCATCTCAGACATTCTTAGCTGTTCTGCCTCTCTTTAGTATTCGAAACTGCCTTCCTTCCCTCTGTTGCCTGGGACGCCTTCTGTTGTCAGGCCTTCACTCATTCATTCATTTAGTGTTCCACCAAATCTTAAATGAGTATCAGCTCTAATCTGGTCACGTTCACGGTGTGGAGGTCCAGCAGCGAATGAACTAACAGCTCTGATCTCCTGGAGCTTGCAGTCTGATGAGGGAAAGGGACCAGAGACAAATACATCATGTTTGGTGGTAAAAAGAAAATCAGTGCAAGATATGAAAGCTGGCTAGTGATGGTTCTGTGCTTGTAGAGAATGTGCTCAGGGAAGACTCTTTGGTGAGGTTAACATGAGTCCGCCAATGTCAGTGATGGGAGAGAGACAGAACCATGGAGATTTTGAATATTTTGGGTAGAGAGGATAGTACGTGTCAGGTCTGGTCTGAGTGGTATATCCTAAAAATAGCAAAGAGGCCAGTGCAACTTAACAGTGGGTGGTGAGAGGCAAAATCAAGAGAGTTAGCTGGGGGCCAATCATGTAGAGACTTTTAGGCTCTGTTAAGCATTTTTTTAATAGACTTTATGCAGCACTTTCATTTGATACTGTGACAGGGGAAGCCGTTGTTGAGTTTTAAGTGAAAAGGTGATCTGATTTGTTTTTAAAGGATCTCTCTCACTGCTGTGTGACAACAGTTCTGTTGGGGGTAATGCCCTCGGGCATGATAATGACCTCCGGCATCAGAAGATTCAAACTTTGGACCAAGCTGTTGAATATAATGGTTACGGGAAAATCTTCTACAAGAAAACAGGCTTTGTTGGTCCTAAAAAGGCACACACAGGGGTAAAAAACTTTGGATGTCACGAATGTGGGAAAGCTTACTGCCGGAAATCAAACCTTATTGAACATCTGAGAATACACACAGGGGAGAGACCTTATGAATGCGCAGATTGTGCAAAGACCTTTAGTGCAAGGTCATACCTCATTGCTCATCAGAAAACTCACACAGGGGAGAAACCCTTTGAATGTAACGAATGTAGGAAATCTTTTGGCAGGAAGTCACAACTCATTCTACATCAGAGAACGCACACAGGAGAGAGACCTTATGAATGTACCGAATGTGGGAAAACCTTTTCTGAGAAGGCAACCCTCATGATTCACCAGAGAACTCACACAGGAGAGAAGCCCTACGAGTGTAGTGAATGTGGAAAGACATTTCGAGTTAAGATATCCCTTACCCAGCACCAGAGAACTCACACAGGGGAGAAACCATACGAATGTGGGGACTGTGGGAAGAACTTCCGTGCAAAGAAATCCCTAAACCAACATCAAAGAATTCACACAGGCGAGAAACCCTATAAATGTGGTGAATGTGGGAAATTCTTCAGAATGAAAATGACTCTCAATAATCATCAGAGGACTCACACAGGTGAAAAACCCTATCAGTGCAATGAATGTGGGAAATCTTTCAGGGTACACTCATCTCTTGGGATACATCAGCGAATTCACACAGGAGAGAAACCTTATGAGTGTAATAAATGTGGTAACGCCTTCTACGTAAAAGCACGCCTCATTGAACACCTGAGGATGCATTCAGGAGAGAAGCCCTATGAATGTAGCGAATGCGGAAAAATCTTTAGTATGAAGAAATCCCTTTGTCAACACCAGAGAACTCACACGGGAGAGAAACCTTACGAATGTAGCGAATGCGGAAATGCCTTCTACGTGAAAGTGCGCCTCATTGAACATCAGCGAATTCACACAGGAGAGAGACCCTTTGAATGTCGGGAATGTGGGAAAGCCTTTTGCCGGAAAGCACACCTCACAGAACATCAGAGAACCCACGTAGGCCGGCCCTTGCCTTGTACAATGGAGAAAGCTTCTTTGTGAAGACTCCCATCACCATTTGATCAAGCCCTTTGGGTCATCTGGTCACCCTGCACCCAAAGTACGCCTGTAACAGTTTGGCTCCTACACTGGTGTGAAAATACATCCCAGTTCCTGTTAGGGGATAGCTCATTGTCATTTTCATTTCATTTGGATTTCCCATTTCCCTATGGTATGGTGGCATAGCTTCTTGTCTGTTGATTGGCCATTTCAGTTTTTTCTTTTGTGCACTGACAGTGCTCTATCCTTTGCTCATTGTTTTTAATGGGCCGCTTCTCTTTTACTTCTTGGCTTAAGTGTCCATTGGCTTTGTTTTTTTACTATATGAGAATATAGAAATCTTTTTTCAGTTATGTGTGTTACAGATATGTCCTCATGGACTGTGCCTGGTTGTTTAATTTTGTTAAGTCTTCTGCTGAGGTTTTAGGTTGGAATATGGACCAGATTCAGGGTGGTAATATTCTCCTATTCTTTCTTCTAAAGTTAAGGTTTTCCTTTCAACATTGAGGATTTGTCATCTACCCTGAGAATTTTTGTGTGTATAGTGTGAACTGTACAATATATAATACCCTATTGCTTTTAAAAACTTTACGTGAATGGTATCACACGGTGTTGAAAGTTCTGCAGCTTGCTCCTTTCATGAAATGTTACCTCTCCAGGGTCTGTCCACATGGATAAATATAGGTATGATCCATTCATTTCTCTCTCCATTCTCTTGGTGCAAGACATTTGTATCGTGTCTGTGTTTGGTGTCTAAATCTAAAAATGGAACTGATGGGTCATAGAGTGTGTAGGCAGTGTTAAAGTGATTCAGCTCTTGTGCCCTCGCTCTAACATCCCCCTTCTACACTGTGTTTTGTGGTGCTTGGGCTGTGACTCTACAAAACATGTTTCTGTCTTGCCATGTTCTTCCTGTTGGGTCTTGCCAATAAGAGATACTAAAGGGAAGAAGGGACCTGCTCTTTTTTTTCCCCCTTCCTGTTAGCTCCCTGTTCATCTGAGTGTCAGCCCAGTGTTACTTCTTCCCTTGGCCAGCAGCAGTTCCTCCTGGGGGCGGTAGTTTAATCCAGGTTGTAGATCTCCATCACCCACGGAATCCCCTATATACGGTACGCCTCCCACCCCCTCAGAGAGGCTGGCAGCCGCTGGCCGGTGCCACCTCCCTAGAGGTGTGAGTCCCACCCACATGACATTACTCCTCCAACTTTTCAATTCCAGTTTCTTCCCTTGTTACCTTAGCCCAGCTGCTTCCTGTAGTTGCTATCGCCACGATAATTTTAATGTTCCCTATCTTTTCAGTTACATGGTTAGTAACTCTGCGACTAGCTAAAAAGTCTTTATAATAAGCTCTTTTCATTAAAAAATAACTGGTATTGTTTCTGTCCCCAGCTGGGTTCTTCAGATTGATACAGAAGTTTTTCAACTTTGTTAAATAATTGGATTTTTCCCCTTCTAGGTTGTACTAACTTACATTCTCATGAGCAGTTTGAGATGAAGTTTACATTTTCCCATGTATTCACCAGGACTTATTAGCAGTCTTTCAAATTTTGGCCAGTCTGAAAGGTGTAAAATGGCTTGAAGCTGTTGTATTCATGAATATGGTTTGTCTTTTTATTTTTTAAGTCGCCTTTTTGACCTTTGATAGTATTTTATGGTTTTCCCCAAGAAATTATCTTTTAAAGCTAATTTTTAATAGAAACTTTGCTCATATATCTGTATGTACATATATATTTTAAAATGTAATAATGTATTATGGGGCTTATATATTTATATGTAATATATGTATATATTATATATATGTGTATATATATATACACACACACATACATATACACACATACACAGATACAGTCATGTATTCCCACAAAACATTTTTGTTTTATATGTTCATTTCATTTTACCCACTTGTTGCCATCTTGGTTGCTCTTCATTCCTTTCTGCATTCCATCCGGGATCATTTTCTTCTTTGCCTGAAAAATACCCTTTAGTGGAGGTTTGTTAGTGTGTACCCAAACCTCTCAACTTGGAAAATGTGTTCTTTTTTTTTTTTTGTAAAGCTTATCTTTTTCTTTCTTTTTTAAGTAATCTCTAGGCCCACTATGGGACTCCAGCTCATGATCCCAAGGTCAAGAGTCATATGCTCTACCAACTGAACCAGCCAGGCACCCTGGGAATGTTTTCTAATGCACCATTTTGATCCACAAAAGTTAATCCTTTGCCATTAGTATTTTGTAGCACTATGCTATAGTAAATTGATGCTAAATTAAGTACATGTTTTTGTTTTGTTTCCTGGATGTTTCATAATAAATATGAAGACCCAGGATATTTGGATTAATCATCAGATGCCTCCAAATACAGCATACACGTGAATGTGTATATTATACTTTATGCATTTTTTAAACAGCATTCCCTAACCCTCATTTACTGAGTATTAATTATATTTATCAAGATGTTATCTTATTTATTCTTTTAATCTTCAGCTCAACCATTTAAAAAACTTCAATTTTATGTTTTAAAATTCTTCTTCTTCTTCTTATTATTATTATGGAAAATGTCAAACATAAATAAAAGTAATCTACAGTGACAGAAAGCAGATCAGTGGTTGCCTATGGGATGGGGATTAAATCCTAAGGGGTAGGAGGGACCTTCCTAGGGGGTGAAAGAACTATTCTGTATCTTGATTGGAATGCATATTAAATTATTAAATGAGTAAATTTAAGATTTGTGCACTTTATTGATATAAATTATATCTCAATTAAAATTTAAAAGCAACAATACAAATGTTATGGGTTCCCACAACAGGAGCCATACGTGGGCTTCCAGGGAGAAAACCAGGAATCTTGACCACTAGATCAGATAAGAACACTGGCAATGGGAGACTTAGTCCTCTGAAGGCTTTTAAAATGGCCTTGCTTCATGAAGGTGACCTTCACTGAGGCCCCGTGATGGTTTATGCTTACCCTCGGTTAGCACCCTCACTGCCAACACTACTGTGTGTATTTGACTCCTAATGGCTTAAGCACAATTCCTCTTGATCCTCCATTAGCCACCGCCACAGTAGGTTTTACCCCAGGATATGTCAGCCCCATTAACCTACAGCATTTCTTTTTACTTCTGTGGGCCTAGAGCACAGTGTCTGTACAGTGACCTATACCATCAGCTCACAATATCTTGTCTTATCACAACTTTTTGATCCAGCAAAGTCTGCTGACTCCCCGTTAGCTCGGAGCATCATGTCTTACCACCCCTTTTCGCTGCCATTTCAATTTTTGCTGACCCGTTTGCTCACAGCAGAGTGTCTTTTCACCCCTTTAGCCTCCAGCTTTGTGACTGACGATCTTCCATTAACTCAGTATCACGGGGGTTTTTTGCCTTCCTTTAGATTCAGCACGGTGACTGCTGACCTCCCATTAACTCACAGTAATGTGTCTAGTTGCCTTCTGTTAGACTGAATGTAGTGTCTGTTGACCCATATCGGCAGTGTCTACTGCTCCCCTCTTGGCCACCATACGATATAGTCAACCCAATGTGTTCTAACCACGTTGGATGCGCTCATTATGCTGATGTTTATCAGCCACCTGTAGTCAGTGTCTGACCCCACCATGTACCCACAGCACAGTACAACTGCACCAGTTTCTATCTGCTGTTCCTCAGTTATCCACCGGTGTGGTGAGCTTGATCCTTCTGAGCCCCAATACAGTATCTGCAGAACTCAGATGACGTTGTCACTCTGTCTTCTGATCTCCTATTTACCAAGCTTCAAGATTTTTAACCTTGAGACCCAGTGGTGTCTGCTTAAAAGAGCCCCCATCACTGTGTCTTCTGACCCCCCACTACAGCCTGTCATTGTATCTGCTGACCATACACCAATGTCTTTTGATTGACTGATTTTTAAAGATGTATTGATTTATTAGTGAGAGAGTGGGGAGAGAGCATAAGCACAGTGCAGAGGGGCAGAGGGAGAGGGACAGAGAATCTTAAGCAGACTCCAGGCTGAGTGTGGAGCCCAATGCTCCATCTCATGACCCTGAGATCATGACCTGAGCCAAAACCGACTTGAAGCTTAACCACCTGTGCTACCCAGGTACCCCAAAGAGTCTTTTTATTTATTAGCCACCAGCTGAGTATGAACTCCTTGAGGATGCATCACGTTTTTTTTTTTCTCTTCAGTTGAATCATTATGTCAGCTAAATCTCCTCCCTTTAACCACAAGTTCTGTGTCTCTGACCAGTTGAAGCCTCAGTCAAGTCTGCTGACCCCACATTAGCCCCTCTCATGGTATCTGTTGTTCCTCCATTAGCCAACAGTAGGTTCTTTGACACCCATGAGGCCCCAGCAGTGTATCTGCAGATCCTACTCTGCTACCTTCCCTCTGTCTGCTGATCCCCAATTAGCCACAAGAGCGGAGACTAACTTCCATGAGCTTCCAGGATGGTATCTGCTGATTCCCCATTAGCCCCAACTTGCTGGTCACCTTTTAGCTGTCAGTACAGTGTCTTTGACCCTCTTAAGTTACAATCATGAGCCACTAGTACAGTGTCAGAATGCATCGGTGCCCCAGCTGAGTGCGTGTCGACCATACATTCGAGTTCATCACTGCGTATGCTAACATTAGAGTAGCCTCAGCCCTGTGACTGTTCATTAGTTTAATCTTTGCCTCATGCTTCTCAGTCTTGGCATCTGCTGCTGACCCTGAATTAGTGTCATCACTATCCACTTATATTGGTCACAAATACAGTGTTTTTGATCATAAAAAAATCAGCTCTTAGCCTTAGTCACTCTGCTGATTAGCCATGGAGCACCACTAAAGTGATAACGTCTCTATCTCAGCATCAGTTCATTTATTATCCCCATCCCTGTGGATGCTGGTCCCTCATTATTCCCTAGTGTTGTGTATTGGCCTCGTGAGCCTCATCAGAATGGCTGGGACTCATTAGAGCCTACCCTACGTTAGAGCCCTTCCTGGTTCAGATGATCCTGTATTAGCCACTAGGACAGGGTCTTTGATGCCCAGTAGTCCCCCATAGCTATGCCTGATTGTGCTATATCAGCTCCCACGACTGTCTGTTGAATTCCCACTAGTCCTAATTATAGTGTCTTTGATCTCTGTGATTATTCCCCACAGTTTATGATGACCCTGTATTAGGACCAGCCATTGTTCCCTGATCTCTGCATGCTGGTTTGTTGGCTATTGTTTAAATCCTTGCAATTGTTCCTTGGACTCTGGTGGTTCCCCAGTCCCTCGGACTGCTGCTTTATTTTTCTGTTCCTTGTACTTCAGAACTTACTCCTTCGTCTTTTTCTTTTTTCTTTCTTTCTTTTTTTTTTCTTGCTGTGGTCTGATCCTTAGGGTCTATCCCCTGTTGCTGTGGTCTGATCCTTAGGGTCTATCCCCTGTTGCTCTGGCTGTTTTGCAGTCCCTCTGATTATCTTCCAAATATACAAGGACTATTTTTGTGGTCTCTCCAGATGTTTGATGATCCTGCTGTTCCTCCGGTCCAGACACTGTCCCCCTCCAGCTGTTGCCTTTTTTCTCTGGCTATTCCATCAGCCTGAGACTGTTCCCTTATCTCTGGCTGTCTCCTAGGTATTTCTGGCTATTGCATAACATTTAGGAATGACTTCCTGTGGCCATTCTAGAGTTTCTATGTCTATCCTCTAACTCCAAGGACTGTTCTCTGTCCCTCTGGCTGTTTGATAGTGTCTTTGACTGTTTCACATCACTGCAGTGACTGTTCCCCGTGTCCTGGAATATTTTCTCAGCCACAGACTGTTCCTGCTGCTTCTGGTTGTTCTCCAATGCCTGGAATAATTTACCAAACCCTCCCAGTTGTTACCTCAATCCTAGGTATATTCACACCTGATTATTTTCTGGTTTATCCAACTGTTTCTCAAAACCAAGGACCATTGTAGCCACTGGATGTGGCTGGGAGTATCAGACAACAAAGAGTGTCAGGCTGCAGAGGAAGCACCTTCCTTCCACATAGTTCCCTTTAGTTACGGCCACCGTGGAGAACTTACCTTACAGGGAGGCTTCCTAGTTCAGAGACTTTGTGTGGCTCCTGGCAGGCTATCTGTAGTCCTGGTGTCACCACATTTCCTCCATTACCCTTCCAGAAAATCCACTAAAATAAGTAAAGGGAGTTACCCTCCACCTCAGCATTCCATGCGTCTGGGTGTGAATCTCTACTTGGGAGAGATGGATGGTGGAGAGGAAGCACATGAGGGTGTCAGCCCTGTGAGGTGTGCAGCACGGGGGCTGGGGGAAGTCCAGCTCAATGGGTGGCCCTTCCCTCCACTAAGTCTCAGTACTTCCCCTAAAAAATGGACCTCACAATCCACACCCAGAATCCTGAAGTCCGTGCTAGGGTGGGAGGATGTTGGATGGGTGTATTTTTTCAGGTCAAAACACAAAACACCTAATAATAACTTCATGTGTAACATTAATAGCAGTGATTTCATTTCTAGGCAGGTAATGTAGTGTAATGAAGAACACAAATGCTGGTGCCAAATCTGTACTCAAATCCTGTCCCATAATGGTTTCTTAGATATAACATCAAAAGCAGACACTGTAAAACAAACAGATAAATTGGATTTCATCAAAATTAACTTTTTTGTTCTGCAGACAGTACTGTCAAGAAAGTAAAAAGTAAACCCACAGAATGGGAGAAAATATTTGCAAATCACATATCCTTTATCTTTATCCTTTATCCTTTATCTGGAACATATAAAGAACTTTTATGACTCAATAATAAAAACATAAATAACGCAACTTGAAAATGGGCAAAGGATCTGAATAGCAATTTCTCCAAATGAGCTATAGAAATGGTCTAAGCACAAGAAAAACTGCTCAACATCATTAGGCATCAGGACGTGGGGATCAAAACCACAATGAAAAAAAAAATACCACAATGAGATAACACTTCACACCTACTAGTATGGCGAGAAGGAAAAGTATAGACAGCAACAAGTATTGGTGAGGATGTGGAAAAATTGAACCCATTTTACATTGCTGGTAGAACATAAAGTGGGGCAGCCATTTTGGAAAACAGTTTGAAAGTGTCTCAGAAATGTTAAACAGAGTTACCGTACGCTTCAGGAATTGCAATGCTGGGTATTCATCCAAGAGAAATGAAAACCTGTCCATATAAAAACCTATACGCAAATGTTCACAGCAGCATTATTCATCATCACCCCAAAGTGGAAACAACACAAATGTCCTTTGACTGATGTATGGCTAATCAAAATACAGTATAGCCTTACCGTGGAATGTTCTTCAGTAATCAAAAGGAATGATGTACTGATACTGCTACAACACAGATGAAGTTTGAAAATATTACTTGAAAGAAGCTAGTCACAAAAGATCACATATGGTATGACTCCATTTATATGAAATGTCCAGAATAGGCAAAACTGTGGAGTTAGAAAGTAACTTAGTGGTTGTCTATGGCTGGGGTGGGAGGAAGGGGGAGCAGAGGAGAGTAGACTGCTAATGGGTACAGGGTCTCCTTTTTGGGATGATGAAACTATTCTAAAATTCTACTGTGATGGTTGCACAACTTTGTGAATATGCTAAAATGAACTTAATTGTCGTGTTGAATGGATAAAATTTATTGTATGTGATTTACACCTCAGTAATGTTTTAAAAAGAAAAAGATTATAAAAATAAAAGATTTTAACTTGGTCAGTATTTTAAAATTTGAGTCCTTGTGATTTTTTTTTTTAATGAAAAAAGTTTTCATTAGTGTCTGCTTACGGTTTTGCCTAAGAAATCTTACCTTTTCCTTGTCCTACCTGTGTGGCCTTGGAGAAATCACATTATCTCTCTATGCCTCGGTTTTTACATCTGGAAAATGGGGATTAAAAATAATGCCTAACTCACAGGAACAGTGTGAATATTAAATGAAGTCATATATGCATGAAGTGCTTAAAACAATGCCAGACACCTAGTCAGCTCTCTTTATTACTTATTATTATGAGTGGTAACAGTAAATATAATTTATAACTTTGTAGTGATGAATCCTAGTAAATTACTTATACTATTACAAATAATATTTTATTAGGAATGATACTTTATAATATTGGAAATAATGTATTTTTTTTTATTTTTATTTTTTTAAAATATTTTGTTTATTTATTTGACAGACAGAGATCACAAGTAGGCAGAGAGGCAGGCAGAGAGAGAGGAGGAAGCAGGCTCACCGCTGAGCAGAGAGCCCGATGCGGGGCTCGATCCCAGGACCCTGGGATCATGACCTGAGCCGAAGGCAGAGGCTTTAACCCACTGAGCCACCCAGGCGCCCATGGTACCTTTAATTTAACTCATGATTTTGATGGTCTTTCCCCAAAACATTATAAATATTAAAGTGCTCATTTGTACCGTCTTTTTTCTGAGAATGATGCTCATACACTAATTTTTGGTGTGTAAATACCCACACTGGCAAATACCAACGTTTTCAAAGACTTCTGAGGACAGCCATCGCCCCTAGTGATATGTTCCTGTTATGATTTCCAAGTAAGGTCACATTCTAAGGTCCTGGGAATTGGGGCTTCACTCTACCTTTTTGGAGGACATAACTCAACCCACAACAGTTAGTTCCCCTTTAGGCAATCCCTATTGTAGACAAATCCCCATGTTTATAAATCTCAGCTGTTGGCAGAGATTGCACACGACAAATCCCCAAGCCATTGGTAAATACCTTGGAAAGTCCCCCCTTTGTGGCATAACCCCTCTTTCATAAATACCCAACTGGCGAATACTTTATTAGGTTCCTGTTGCTATGTAACAAATTACCCCAAACTGAGCAGCAAAACAACATCTGTTTATTAACTCACAGTTCTGTAGGTCCAAAGTTCAGGAGCGCTTGGCTGAATTCTCTGTTTAGTGGTCTCACGAAACCGAAGCTGACCACACTGAGCTCCTACCTGGAGGCTCACAGGAAGAACCCATTTCCAACCTTATTCTGGTTATCGGCAGAATATTCAGAGTCTTGCTGCTGTGGTGCTGAGGCTCCCATTTCCTTGCTCAGCCGGGGCTCGTTCCCTGCCCTTAGAGGCCAGTTGCGTGCCTCCCCACTTGGGCCTCTTTGTCTTCGAAGCCAATAGGATGTGCCAAACGTTTCTCATGCTTTCTGTTTCTCTGATCTCTCTTCTGCCACCAGCGGGAGAAAACTGCATTATTGAAGGGCTCCTGTGCTTAATGAGATTAGGCTCACCTGGGTAATCTCCCTATTTTATGGTCAACCGATTAACCTTAATTTCATTGGCGGATCCCTTTTGCTACTTAATGTAATACAATCATGGAGTTACAGGGCTTCATATTCACAAGTTTCCTTACTCACATTCAAGGGGAGGAGTTTAGGTAAGGGTGATAGGGATATTGGGGGTCATTCTCGGAATTCTGCCTACTGTAGCCACTTTTGTGCTATCTATTTATTCATGAACGTCCCACTGGCTTATCTCCATTTATGATTCTTTATGGTATATCTCCCCTTCCATAAATACGTACCCATTGACAAATCTTTCATCCATTAACCTCTTGGGGAAAAAAAACCCTGCTCCATTCAAAAATATCTGTTAAGATATCTCTGTTCATGACCCCTCTTGACAAATCCCCCCACTGAGAAATAAAAACCATTGACATATCACCCGTAGGTGTCTGACATTGAGAAATCTTATTCATGAACACCCGTTGGCATATTTCTTTTCTTTTTAAGATTTTATTTATTTATTTGAGAGACAGAGATCACTAGTAGGCAGAGAGGCAGGCGGAGAGAGAGGGGGAAGCAGGTTCCCCACCAAGCAGAGAGCCTGATGTGGGACTTGATTGATCCCAGGACCCTGAGATCATGACCTAAGCCGAAGGCAGAGGCTTTCACCCACTGAGCCACCCAGGCGCCCCTCTTTTTTCTTTCTTTCTTTTTTTTTTTTTCAAAGAGAAAAAGAGAGAAGTGCAGGAGGGGCAGAGGGAGAGGGAGAGAGAATCTAAAGCAGGCTCCATACCCAGTGCAGAGCCCAGCGAGGGGGCTCTGTCTCCCAAATCTGAGATTATGACCCGAGCTGAAATCAAGGGTTGGATGCCTAACCAACTGAGCCACCCAGGAGCCCTTTCTTTGTTGTTTTTTTTTTTTTTTTAAGTTTTGTTTTTATTTAAGTAATTTCTACACCCAACATGGGGCTTGAACTCATGACCCTGAGATCAAGAGTCCCACGCTCTTTCCACTGAGCCAGCCAGCCATCCCCACTGGAATATTTCTTATTATAATAACTTTATTTTTTATTTGTTTGTTTATTTACTTGAAACACATAGGTTGTATTTATTTATTAAAATTGAAATTATAAAAAAACTAAAGAATAATATAAACACCAATGATATTTTGCACATAACAAACTAATAAATCTATATATAACCCCTATTTTTAAAATCTCTATTGGAGCACCTGGTAGCTCAGTTGGTTAAGGATCCAACTCTTGATTTCAGCTCAGGTTATGTTCTCGGGGTCATAAATTCGAGCCCCGTGTTGGACTCTGCCTGGGCGTGGAGCCTGCTTAAGATTCTCTCTCTCCCTCTGCCTCTGCCCCTCCCCTCCCCTTGCACACACTGTCTCTCTCAAAAAAAATCTCTTTTTTGATAACCATCACAATACATACTCCATTGTTGCTTGCCTTTGAAAAAATCTGTATTCTTAAATATCCACCTGATTGTATAACTTGTTCATGATTTTAATGACAAATTGCCTTCTTTCATTTTTTAAAAATTTTTTATTTATTTGACAGAGATACAGCGAGAGAGGGAATACAAACAGGGGGAATGAGAGAGGGAGAAGCAGGCTTCCCGCTGAACAGGGAGCCTGATGTGGGGCTCGATCCCAGGACTCTGGGATCATGACCTGAGCTGAAGGCAGACGCTTAACACCTGAGCCACCCAGGCGCCCCTTGCCTTATCTTTCAAACATCTGCCTATTGGCATATGCTCTATTGCTCAGCTGGTTTTACAACTATCCAATCATAATACTCCTGTTGACATATACTACATTAGCCTATACAACACCTATTGCATAGGACCCATTGCACAGGGACATCTGGGTGGCTCAGCCGGTTAAGTGTCTGCTTTTGGCTCGGGTCATGATCCTGGGATCGACCCCCGCATTGGGATCCCTGTTCACTGGGGAGTCTGCTTCTCCTTCTGCCCCTCCCCCTGCTTGTGCATTCACATGCTCTCTCTCTGTCAAATAAATAAATAAAAATCTTTAAAAACAAACAAAAAACACAATACCTACTGTATATCTCCCCATTCATGCACGCCTATCAATGTATCCCTGATTGGTAGGTCCACATTTATCAGGATCTATATTCATAAATACTGCCCCCAACCCATAAAACTCCATTGATGATCACTGGTGAAAAATCTCTTTGTTCCTAAGTCCTCATTAAGCAGATCTCTCATTGACAACCCAATTTACTGATCTGATTTGTAAATGCCTGCCTATCACTTCTCAGCCCTTTGGCTAAGATCAAGTGTAGTAAATGCCTGCCCACTGGAATTTTTTACATTGAAAATCTCAGTTGAATATATTCATAAATTTTCACATACTGGAGAATATTTCTTAGTGACAGCCTATATTAACATATCTCCTCTTTCTTAAATACTTCCCCATATATCCCACACTGATGAGCACTTAATAGATACAAATTCCACATTCACTGATACAAGTTCATTGGCATATTGTCTCAAACCCAGATTACAGTATTCCCTATTCATAACAATTACACTAACTCAAGTATATCTCATACTGGTGACCTCCATTGACAAAACTTCACATTTATAAATTTTCTTCCATGACTTATTTCAGCCAGGATGGAGTCACAGAGACCAGATTTCCCTTAGGCCTAGAACAAACAAACAAAATGGACAAAACACATGGAAAAAACAACAACAACAACAATCCACAGTTTTCAAGGCACTGGGTATCAGGCAATGAACAACAGTGATCCCTGAGGAAAGGGAAATAAATAAAGTAAGCGTCTGATTGTTCTAGCATACTTCCTTGAGAGACATCCCATCTCTGCATCGCACAGAGAGGGGGAACTGAGGAAAAGCCTAGTGAATTCTCCCTGACTTGAGAAGGAACTGAGAGTCTAAGGAGGAGAAGGCAGCTAGGATTCATAGGACAAACCACCAGAAGGGAGAAAACTGCAGAGAGAAGCACCAAGTGATCCCTCTAGGGTCCTCTTTGAGTGTTGAATAAAGTGTTGATCAGCACACGTGGGTGAGGAAACTGAGGTCAGTGAGAGAGCTATCTAAAAGGATAAGAGGAAATGGGGTCTGATACTCATGCATGGCTGGTAATAGTGCCATAATCACCAACCAGACTGGAAAAATAAGGCACTGCATAGAAAATTCCAGAAGCTCTTGCCCCAGTAGTGGGGAATAATTGGCCCTAGGTTGACCTCTGCTCCAGATATACCTAAAAATTATATAAGGAAGACCTTATATAAGGATAAAACTTTCCATGTAACTTACTTGTGTCCCAGAACAAAACTCAAAATAGTTTATAAAAATGTACAAGTATCCAGTATCCAAACAAGTAAAATCCACAATGGCATTCAATCAACAATTAATAAGTACACAAAGAGGGACGCCTGGGTGGCTCAGTTGGTTGGACGACTGCCTTCGGCTCAGGGCGTGATCCTGGAGTCCCGGGATCGAGTCCCACATCGGGCTCCCAGCTCCATGGGGAGTCTGCTTCGCTCTCTGACCTTCTCCTCGCTCATGCTCTTTCTCACTGTCTCTCTCTCTCAAATAAATAAATAAAATCTTTAAAAAAAAAAATAAGTACACAAAGAGGTAGGAAAACAGCACATGTAGTGAGAATAATCAAGCAATCGATCAACTCACCCAGAGCGGACATACATGTTAGAATTAACAAATAAGGATATTAAATAATTATTATGAGTTTATTGCACAGTGGCTTCTCTCCCCAGCTCTTTGGTCGTGGCCACCTAAACAAGATGACGAAGGGGACTTCATCATTTGGAAAGCATTGTAGTAAGACACACACATTGTTCTGCGCTGTGGCTTGAGGGCCTACCACATTCGGAAGTTGACTTGTGGCAAATGTGGTTATCCTGCCAAGAGGAAGGGAAAGTGTAACTGCAGTGCCAAAGCTGAAAGGTGAAATACCACTGGGACCGGTTGGTCGAATGATGGACCCAAAAATTGTATGCTGCAGACTTGGGCGTGGATTCCATGAGGGAACAATGTGCAGCATCGAGTTCATCTTAAGGATTTCAACCATTAATCACACAGTAAGAGTTTGGACTTATTTAATGAATGAATGAATGAATGAATGAACAAATATATTGCATATCCTCAGAAAGTTAGTAGAGACGTGGAAAAAATATAAAGAGAGACCCAATACAGGATTTCCACTTCGGGGAAAATGGAGTAGTTGCCTTTTTCCCTGTCTCTCCCCTGGAGTACAAAAAACCCCTGGAAGTAATATTCATAAAAGCAAACGTAAGATGACTTTGAAAGGTGGGGGGAAGAATGCAGACTAACTAGGGATCAGAACCCAAAAAAGAGCACACTGGTGAGTTCTATGGATTTTTTTTTCTTTGTGCATTTGAGACTGTGCAACCTGGCAACCTAGAAATGCCAATGGACCCAAACAAGACAAATGACCGTAACCGAAGCCTTCTTTCTTTTGTCAAAGAACCAGGAAATGGGCAGCCCCAAGAGATAGTAAACTTTTAGAAAGTTGTTACATTATTGAATCAAAACAGTGTAGAAAAAGATGTGACCTAATTCCCACCTCCACCAACAGATGCCAAGTGAGGAGCTTATGGTTTCACCCTCTAGAGGCTGTGAATTCATGCCAAACCCCTGCCAAGGTGGTCTCAGAAAAGACTGATTACAGAGCTAATCAGTAGCTTGTCTTGACCGGGTTGTAACAAGCCTTCCCCTATGTGGTGTCAGTGGAGACCATGTGGGGAGCCTAGACTTGCTCTCTTACTTGGCAGTGTCAAGTCACCCCTCTCTTTCCCCCCACGGTCATATCACTGGAGGCCATATAGAGAGCAGAAAGAAGGCACGGCTACCCCTTCCACCCAGGGAAATATAAGTGGAGCCCTACCTGTGAGCGGAACTCCAAGGCCTACCCAACAGTAGCAAGGAGCCTCCCCTCTCTGTTATCAACAGAGGCCAAGTGGGGAAGCTAGACTTCTTCCCATACCTGGCATTAGCAAACTAGCACCCTCCACTCATTTTCCCTGCTGGAATGATATCAGAAAAAGCCAGTTTAAAAAGAAGGCTCACGGGCGCCTAGGTGGCTCAGTGGGTTAAGCCACTGCCTTTGGCTCAGGTCATGATCTCAGGGTCCTGGGATCGAGTCCCACATCGGGCTCTCTGCTCAGCAGGGAGCCTGCTTCCTCCTCTCTCTCTCTCTGCCTGCCTCTCTGCCTACTTGTGATCTCTGTCTGTCAAATAAATAAATAAAATCTTTAAAAAAAAAAAAAAAAGAAGGCTCACAACCTCAGCCACAGCAACTTCTTCCTAGAAGCTTCACCAAAGGCAAGGGAAGTAAAGGCAAAAATGAACTACTGGGACTTCATCAAGATCAAAACCTTTTGCACAACAAAGGAAACAGTCCACAAAACAAAAAGACAACTGACAGCATGGGCAAGTTAGTTGCAAATGACAGATAAAGGGCTAGTATCCAAAATCTATAAAGAGCTTATCAAACTCAACACCCAAAGAACAAATAATCCAATCAAGAAATGGGCAGAGGACATGAACAGACACTTCTACAAAGACAGCATCCAGATGGCCAACAGACACATGAAAAAGTGCTCCACATCACTCGGCGTCGGGGAGATACAAATCAAAACCACAGTGAGATACCACCTCACACCAGTCAGAATGGCTAAAATTAACAAGTCAGGAAACAACAGATGTTGGTGAGGACGTGGAGAAAGGGGAACCCTCCTACACTGTTGGTGAGAATGCAAGCTGGTGCAGCCACTCTGGAAAACAGCATGGAGGTTCCTTGAAAAGTTGAAACTAGAGCTACCCTATGACCCAGCAATTGCACTACTGGGTATTTACCCCAATGATACAAATGTAGTGATCCAAAGGGGGCACCTGCTCCCCAATGTTTATAGCAGCAATGTCCACAATAGCCAAACTATGGAAAGAACCTAGATGTCCATCAACAGAAGAATGATAAAGAAGATGTGAAATATATATATCCATATATATTCCATTATATATATATATAATGGAATATTATGCAGCCATCAAAAAACCCCCCAAATCTTGCCATTTGCAATGGCGTGAATGAAACTAGAGGGTGTTGTGCTAAGCAAAGCAAGTCAATCAGAGAAAGACAACTATCATATGGTCTCACTTGCTTGAGGAATTTGAGAGGCAAGACAGAGGACCATAGGGGAAGGGTGGGAAAAATGAAACAAGATGAAACCCAAGAGGGAGACAGACCATAAGAGACTCTTAATCTCAGGAAACAAACTGAGGGTTGTTGGAGGGGAGGGGGGTGAGAGGGAGGGGGTGGCTGGGTGATGGACCCTGGGGAGGGTATGTGCTATGGTGAGTGCTGTGAATTGTGTAAGACTGGTGATTCACAGACCTGTACCCCTGAAACAAATAATACATTATGTGTTAATTTAAAAAATACAAAATAAATATATTCACTAATTCAAGAAATTTTTAAAAATAAAAAGAAGGCTTAAAAAGATCCAGAGATTCATAACATACATAAAATGTTCAGCTTTCAATTGGAAATCACTTGTCATACCAAGAACCAGGAATATATCAAACTGGATGAAAAAAAAAATCAATACATGTGAACACAAAGATGACAAATTACCTGACACTATCTTTCAAAGATTTTAAAGCAGCTGTAATAAAACTGGTTCCTTTTCCTTGGCGCTCCCTGCAGAGATGGCAGCCGTCTACTAGTTGGTATCATGGCCGCCCTCAGAACCCTCGTGAAGCCAAAGATCATTAGAAAGAGGACCAAGAAGTAAGTTCATCTGGGACCAGTCAGACTGATAGGTCAAAATTAAGCACAACTGGTGAAAACCCAGAGGTATTGATAATAGGGTGTGCAGAAGAATCAAAGGCCCGACCTTGATGCCCAACATCAGTTACAGAAGCAACAAGAAAACAGAGCACACACTGCCCAGTGGCTTCTGGAAGTTCCTAGTCTATGTCAGGTGCTGCTGATGTGCAGCAAATCTTTCTGCGCCCAGGCTGTTCACAATGTCTCCTCCAAGAACCGCCGAGCCACTGTAGAAAGAGCAGCCCAGCTGTCCATCAGCATCACCAATCCCAATGCCAGGCTGCGAAGTGAAGAAAATGAACAGACAGCTCATGTGCATGTCATATTTGTGTTAATAAAACCATAAAACTAAAAAAAAAATGCTTTAGTGAACAAAAAGGACGCTTGAAACTGGGGCACCTGGGTGGTTCAGTTGTTAAGCATCTGCCTTCAGCTCAGGTCAAGATCCCGGGGTCCTGGGATTGAGCCCCGTGTCGGGCTCCCGGCTCCATGCAGGAAGCCTGCTTCTCCCTCTCCCACTCCCCCTGCTTGTGGTCCCTCTCTCTGTGTCTCTGTCAAATCAATCAATCAATAAATCTTCTTAAAAAAAAGAAAAAGAACACTTGAAACAAATGAAAAAATAGCCTCTCAGCAAAAAAATGGAAAGTCTCATCAAAGATACAGAAATATATATATAAACCACATGGAAATTTAGAACTGAAAATACAATAACCAGGATGAAGACCTCAAAAAACAAGCTCACTGGGGGAACCAATGAAGGAATCAGGGAGCTGGAAGATAGGAGAGCAGAAACTACCCCATCTCAGCAACAGAGAGGAAATAGAATTTTTAAAATGAACAGATCCTCAGGGGACTCGTGAGACAATCACGCAGTATTTAATGATCCTGTCATCCGAGTCATGGAGGAGAGGAGAACTAGGGCATGACTAAAGAACTACCCAAATAAATAACTGCCAAAAAATTCCTAAATTTGGTATGAGGTAAATTTATAGTTTCAAGAATCTGAGTGTTAATCCGAGAATGTCTTTATTTTTCCTTCATTTTTATTTTTTAATTTTTATTTATTTTTTTAAAGATTTTATTTTTAAGTAATCTCTACACCCAACATAGGGCTCAAACTCACAGCCCCAAGATCAAAGGTCCCATGCTCTACTGACTGAGCCAGCCAGGCACCTCTCTTCCTTCATTTTAAAAACACTTATTTTAATTTGGAAAAGAACCCTTAACAGGAGAGATGCAAAATTTTAAATGTACAATACCTTATTGTTGATTATAGGGTTAATGTGTACATAGATCACCTCTACTACTATACTATGATGTGTAATGTTGGCATTATGGTTAAGATTATACTATTATATATATTATATATACTGGTGGTCAAATATATTGAGTAATTGAGCTAAAGGCTTTATTTTCCCCCTGATGGAAAGTGGCTTGAAGAACTGAACTTCAGTAACCATTAGCTAATTTTTATGATAAATAGTTCATCACAAGTTCAGGTAAATATATTTTGCTGTGAAAGAGCATTGGCCAAAGGTTGGGGGATGGCCTGTATGGTAAATAATTTAAGCTTATTCAAAGAGAAGTCTTGCCTTTGCCTTCAGCTTCTGGAAAATAATCTCTAGGCCCTTGGAATGTCGTGCCTGATAGGAATGTCTTTGTTTACCTGGGGGGTCTCATGCCTTCCAGATAGTAACTAGGTGATTTAGGGTGAGGGTCAGAGCCATATGAACAACATAATGAAGTGTGGGGGCTTTGTTGCATGAAGCTTGGCCTCCTGAGGGTTGGAAACTGAAATCAGCCATGTGAGCAGTCAACCATGCCTACGTGATGGAGCCCATTGAAGGCTTTAGTACTGGTTGGCTGTTTTCACTTATCAAGGCCAGGAGAATAATGTCTCCATGGGGAGAGGACAACTGGAAGCTCTTCCTTCCAACTGGAAGCTTACCTTCCAGGACTGTGTTCCATTCCCTTCTTCCCTTGACTGATTTGAATGTCTATCCTCCAGCTGTAATAAAATGTAACTGTGAGTATTAACAGCTTTCGGTGAGTTCTGAGAATCCAGCTAGTGAATTATTGAAACAGAGAGGGTGGTCTTAGAGACCCTTGAACTTGCTGTTGCTGTCATAAGTGAGGGCAGTCTTGTGTGGGGACTCTTTCCTCTAACTTCTGCACAAGATAAACATATAAACATCAACTGAGTTTCTATATACTAGTAATTTAAAGTGGTGCCTGGCTGACTCAGTCAGTGGAGCATGCAACTCTTGATCTCAGGGATGTGAGTTCAAGTCCCATGTTGGGTGTAGAGAAGTTACTTTAAAAAAAGAAATTTAAGTAAAAAAAAAAAAACCAATATCACACAATAAAGTAGAAACAAGAAGACATGAAGTAAAAAAGCATGAAAAATATGAAAAACCTAGGGAATAATTTGTCAGAAGATGCGAAAGACCTGTGTACCTTTGGCTAATGTCATCATCCCAGGGTTCTGGGATCAAGTCCTTGCTCAGCGGGGAGACTACTTCTTCTTCTTTTTCTTCTTTTTTTTTTTTTTTAAAGATCTTATTTATTTATTTGACAGAGAGATCACAAGTAGGCAGAGAGGCAGGCAGAGAGAGATGGGGAAGCAGGCCCTTGAGACCAGGGCCTGAGCCAAAGGCAGAGGTTTTAACCCACTAAGCCACCCAGATGCCCCAAGTCCTTGCTGAGGGGGGAGACTGCTTCTGCCTCTGCCTGCTGCTCCCTCTGCTTGTGCTCTCTCTCTGTCTCTCTGACAAATAAATGTATAAAGTCTTTAAAAACAAAACAAAACAAAACCCCAAAACGACAAATGTAATAAAATGTAACATTAAAGAATACTTAAGGAAATCAAGAGATAGGGGCCCTTGGGTGGCTCAGTGGGTTAAAGTCTCTGCCTTCGGCTCAGGTCATGATCCCAGAGTCCTGGGATTGAGCCCCGCATCGGGCTCTCTGCTCAGCAGGGAACCTGCCTCCTCCTCTCTCTCTGCCTGCCTCTCTGCCTACTTGTGATCTCTGTCTGTCAAATAAATAAATAAAATCTTTTAAAAAATTGAGAGATATACCTATTTATGAGTCAGAAAACAGTGTTGTTAAAATTTCAATTATCCCCAAATTGATCTATAGATTCAAATTAATCCAAATCAAAACCACAGCAGCTTTTTTGTTGTTGTTGAAATGGACAAACTTACTCTACAATTCGTATGGAAATGTAAAGGAGCGAAAACAGGCAAAACAAACTCTGAAAAAGAAAACTTTATTGGTATAATTTACATTCCATTATTTAAATTGTACAGTTCAAGGACTTTTTTCAAAACAAAATTTCATTCTTAAATGTACAACAGGCTCCAGGACAACAACAGTTCATTCCAGCTGTAGGGGGCTACAGATGGTACGGCAGGGAATCCAGGTGTTCAAAAAGGAATGGAATTAAGGATCACCTCAATGACCTTCATTAAATTTACCCAGTCATGAAAGCATCACCACAATCAAGTTCTAGGACATCTTTATCACCCCAGTAAGATTCCTGTACTAATTTACAGTTAATGACCATTCCCATTTTCACCCCCAGACAACCACTAGTCTACAGATCTTTATAGATTTTTCCGGAAAATACATAGAAATACAATATATGAATACGATCCTTGATCTTTTGTGTCTTGCTTCTTTCACTTAGCGTAGTATTTTTGAGGTTCACCCATGTTGTAGTGTTTATTAGTGTTTGTTTCTTTTTATTGTTGAATGCATCATATTTTGTGTATCATTTGCCAGTTGATGAACATTTGGATTGTCTCTACTCTTTGCCTGGTATAAATAATGCTGTTATGAACCGGTGCAAGTGTTTGCGTGAACACATTACATATCTTTTGGGCAGATCCTAGAAGTGACATCGCTGGGTCCTATGGTAAACTTATGATGAACTTTTAAGGAAACTGACACTTTTCTTAAGTGGCTATACCACTTTAGTGCATTTACACCAGAAATGTATGAAAGTTCCTAACTCTCCATGTATTTGCCAACATTTGTTATGATAGTCTTTTTTTTATTATAACCATTTTAGTGCATGCAAAGGGGTATCTTATTGTGGTTTTCATGAGAATTTCCTTAACGACCAATGATGTTGGGCGTTTCTTTATGTGCTTAAGGTCTCTTTAAATCTTTGGCCCATTTTTAAAATGGGTTGTTTGTCTTTTTTTTTAATCAAGTTGTAGGAGTTTTTTATATATCCTGCATACAAGTCCTTTATCAGACATAGGACTTACAAATGTTTTCTCCCAGTCTGTTTTGTCTTTTCATTTCCTCAGTGGTGTCTTTTGAAGGAAAAACTTTTCGGTTTTGGGTTTGCTGAAGTCCAGTTTATTATTTTTTTCCTTATGGATCATGTTATTGGTGTCCTATCTAAGAATTTCTTGTCTAAAACAAGGTCACAGAGATTTTTCTCCTGTTTTCTGATAAAACCTTTATGGTTTTAGCTTTTATATTTATGTCTGTGGTCCATTTTGAGTTGTTAGGATGGTGTGAAGCAAGATTTAAATTTATCTTTTTGCATGTGAATATCTAATTATCCCTCCACCAAATGTTGAAAGGGTTTTCTTTCCCCATTGAATTGCTTTCGCTCTTTTGTGGAAAAAAAATAAAGTAGAAACAAGATGTTTACAGTAAGCATGAGGGTTTATTACTGGACTCTATTCTGTTCTGTTGATCTATCCCCATACTATCTCAATTACTGTAGCTTTATAATAATTTTTAAATTGGTCGGCAAATGTCCTCCCTCTTTGTTCTTTGGCAGATTCCTTTTTGCTATTCTTTTTTTTTTTTTAAAGATTTTATTTATTTATTTGACAGAGAGAGATCACAAGTAGGCAGAGAGGCAGGCAGAGAGAGAGAAGCAGGCTCCCCGCCGAGCAGAGGGCCTGATGCGGGGCTCGATGCGGGGCTTGATCCCAGGACCCTAAGATCATGACCCGAGCCGAAGGCAGAGGCTTAACCCACTGAGCCACCCAGGTGCCCCAACCTTTTTGCTATTCTTGATCCTTTCTACATCTCTCAATATTTTGAAGATTAGTTTATCAGTTTTGGAGAGAAGAAAGCCTGCTCAAAGTTTGATACAATCGTATTGAATCTGCAGATCATGTGACTTTTCTTCCTCAGCTTAATAATATCATTACATTGAATAATTTTTGAATGTTGATGCAGCCTTGCATCATGGAATAAACCTCACTTGGTCATGATGTATAATTCTTTTATATGTTGTTAGGTTCAATTTGCTAATATTTTGTTGAGGATTTTTACGTCTATATTCATGAGGAATACTGTTCTGTAGTTTGTTGTTATGTGTTTATGTGTTGGTATAGCTTAAGTATCAGGGTAATACTGGCCTCACAGACTTGGAGATTGTTCTTTCTTCCTCTATTTTTTGAACGATTTTATGGAGCTTTGATATTATTCTCCTATAAATGTTTAATGCAATTAACCAGTTAAACCATCTGGCTTTAGGCTTTTTTGTGTGGGAAGATTTAAACTTAGTATTTGCTTACTGTGAAGCATGTGAGAACCGCGCCTGGGTCTCAGATCTCAGATATCATTAACTGTCTTGGGAGCTGCTATGGTGGAATTGGAAGAAATAAAAATTATAATCACACGGAGATATCACTAGATACTAACATTATGGAGACTATATAAGCTAAAGAAAAAAAAGATGGAAAATACCAAGTGTTGGCAAGAACCTGGAGCAACTAGAACTCATCTACTGCACTGGTGAGAGTGTATATTAGTACAGCCCCGTTAGAAAACTAGTTCTATAAACTAAAGCTGAGCATATGGATACTGTACGATTTGGCAGTTCAAAGCCTAGAAATATGCCTAACAGAGATTCATAAATATGGTCACTAATAAATGGGTACTAAAATATTTATAGCACCACTATTTCCAATAGCCCACGGCTGCAGACAACCCAAAGGTCCACCAACAGTGGAACAGACATACTGTGGTATACTACAATTCACACAATGGAATATATCGTGACCATGAGAATGAATGAATGATCTACAAGGGTATTCAATAAAGTGGATGAACCCTTACTTTACAATGTGAAGGAAACATAGACACTAAAGAGTATATTATTAAAATATGAAATATATTTAATTATTTGACTCCATTTACATAAAATACCAAACAGACAAAACTAATCGATGCTATTAGAAGTCAGATAGTGTTTATCTTGGGAGTTGAGGGGACAAGGCCTGGAAGGGAGAACAGGGAATGCTTCTGGTGTGTTGGGCATGTTGTGTTTCTTGATCTGAGTGTGTTCAGTTTGTAAGAATCCACTGGGCTGTTTGCTTACGATAGCTGCATTTTCTGTCTGCATTATACGTTAATAAAAAGGTTTAAAAATCAGGTAAATTTGCATGTTAGAAAGCCCCTTTTCTTATGAGTATCAAAAAACATTTAAGGGAAAATGAGAAAGTGTCTTTAGATCAGTGCTTTAAAAAAAGCAGTGCTCTTTCTAGAGAAGTCTTCTAGCTGTTCAACTATAATCGTATCTTAGACTAAACAAATACAGTGCAACATGACTTTATCCCATAGCAATCAACACAATTCTGCTCTTCATGTGCATGTAGAAAATGAATGTATCTTACCAAATCGAAAGAAAAACAAAATCACAATGTTATGTCTTGAAACCCAATTAATCAACCACTCCCTTTAAACAGGAAACCTAAAGAAAGCAGAAGCTTCAGTAGATGAGACCAGAAGTCCAGTGTGTCGTGGCTCAGTTTCATTGTTTTTTTTTTTTCAATTTATTTATTTTTAGAAAAACAGTATTCATTATTTTTTCACCACACCCAGTGCTCCATGCAATCCGTGCCCTCTATAATACCCACCACCTGGGCAGTTTCATTGTTTTAGGGTCAGTTACTAAGGGGATGAGAAGTCTGTGGTCTGTGGGCTACATGAAAGCTAGCTTTTGGTGTACAGGTCAGAAAGTACGCATACCTTTTTTGGATGTGAATCACCTGTGGCCACAGCATGGAAGTAATGAGGGAATAAACTGCCACCTTTAGATGTCTGTAAGGTTTAGTAACTATATTCCTGTAACCCTGGCTACAGTTGTGCCTAATTTGCCAATATATAAAGTCATTAAAATTCCATTTCGTTTTTTAAAAATCTACTCTGGAGAAGGGAAGAGAAAGAACAGTGCCTCGTGGCCATCTTTTCTGGGTCTTAAATGTCAATGATCACAAAAACTTCTGGCTTCTCCTCACAGATCTGTCTTCCCAGTAGGTTTTTGCCTTGACTTTGGTGCTCCAAGGGTGTTTGGACAATGAAAACTCTTCTCCCCACCCGAGACATTAGAAAAGAAGGTGGCCGGTATTAAGCACTTCCTCATCCCAGGGTATGAAGAACCAATCAGTGCTGAATTTATACAATCCAAAAAGTGAAACATAAGAGATTACAAGTCATCTCCTGGGGTCTGTCTTTCTACTGTTTGCAGGAGCTTGAGGGTCTCCACGTTAATCATGCAACCGAAAAGGACTATGGCCCAAATCCCATATCAAAGTGTTTCCCTCTGCATATAATTGCACATCAACTGGTGGTGCCAGTGTTTCTATTTCCAATTGGCTGAAGGACACTTGGCTTTGTTTGCCTTCTGTTCCCTTAAGCTGTGGGCCGTCATGCCCACTCCCTGCCCCAACCCCGCACCCCTGATCACAGCATCTGGCACTCCTCTTCCCTACTCTGAGACCTCTGATGTATCTCCAGGTTTGAGTCCCAGCTGAAGGCCTTTTCAGTCGGTGGCTTTATGCTTTTTCTCCACTGTGAGTTTTCTGGTGCTTAATGAGATTCGATCTGTCGGTGAAGGCCTTCTGACATTCTGTACAGGCATAGGGTTTCTTTCCAGTATGAATAATCTGATGCATGCTTAACGTTGCTTTCTGGATGAAGGCTTTCCCGCATTTACCGCATTCATAGTGTCTCTCTCCAGTATGAGATTTCTGATGGATAGTGAGGCGGGACTTCCAAGTGAAGGTTTTTCCGCAGTCACTACATTTATAGGGTTTCTCTCTAGTGTGGATTTTCTGGTGTGTTATCAGATTGGACCTGTCAGTGAAGGCCTTTCCACATTCGGTGCATATATTGGGTTTCTCCCCTGTGTGAATCTTCTGATGCACACGAAGCTGTGACTTCTTAGTAAAGCACTTTCCACAGTCACTGCACTCGTAAGGCTTCTCTCCGGTGTGGATTCTATGATGTGCAATGAAGTGGGATTTCTGGATGAAGGCCTTCCCGCATTCAGGACAAACGTAGGGTTTCTCTCCTGTGTGGATTCTCTGATGCACACTTAGTGTCGATTTCTGGATGAAGGCTTTCCCACATTCGTTGCATTCATAGTGTCTCTCTCCAATATGAGATTTCTGATGTATTTTGAGGCGTGACTTCCATATGAAGGCTTTTCCACAGCCGTTGCATTTATAGGGTTTCTCTCCAGTGTGCGTTTTCTGGTGTTTAATGAGATTTGACTGGTCGCTGAAAGCCTTGCCACATTCAGCACACGTATAGGGTTTCTCTCCAGTATGAGTTTTCTGATGTGTAGTGAGGTTTGTCCTGTGTGTGAAGACCTTTCCACATTCTGTACATATATAGGGTTTTTCCCCTGTGTGAATTCTTTGATGCACGTGGAGCTGTGACTTCTTAGTGAACGACTTTCTGCACTCGCTGCATTCGTAAGGCTTCTCACCGGTATGGATTCTCTGATGTGTGTTGAAGTGGGATTTCTGGATGAAGGCCTTCCCGCATTCAGGGCATACGTAGGGTTTCTCTCCTGTGTGGATTCTCTGATGCATTCTGAGTGCTGACTTTCTGGTGAAGGCTTTCCCGCATTCGCTGCACGCGTAGTGTCTCTCTCCCGTATGAGTTTTCTGATGTATGGTAAGGTCTGAATTCTGGGAGAAGCCTCTTCCACACTCACGGCATTCGTAGGGCTTTTCTCCCGTATGGATTCTCATGTGTCTAAAGAGATAGGATCTGTGGAAAAAGGCTTTTCCGCATTCACTGCATTTATAGGGTTTCTGCCCAGTATGAATTTTCTGATGTGTAATGAGGTTCGACTTGAGAGTAAAGGCCTTCTCACATTGAGTACATATATAGGGTTTGTCTCCTGTATAAGCACTTTGAGGTACATTAATTGGTGGCTTCTGCCTGAGGGCTTTGTGGCTTTTATGACATTCATGGGATTTTTCCTCAGCATGAATTCTCTGATGCTCAGAGAGATGCGGCTTTTGGGGGAAGCTCTTTACACACTCAGTACATACAGGCAGTTGCTCCCCAGTCTGAATTGTCTGATGGTGGATGAGAGTTTGTTTGTTGCCAAGATGTTTTTCACATTGATTAATGTCACAGGAATTTGCCCCTGTATTCACAGTCTCAGGAGACGAAGAGCTAGGGGCAAAATTATTATCATTTCCAAAAATCTTATCAAGCTTCTTTGTTGCATTGCTTTTATTATGATTGTGTAAGTTTAAAGTATGCTTCAGACTCTTTCCAAATGGGTCATAGTTACGGAGACTTTTAATTGAAGGGACAAGCTTGGTACTCACATGGATTATTTTTTCAATATTCTTACATTCATAGCCTCTCTCCTTAATCAACACTTTCACATGACTTAAAGGGTGATTCTGGCTCTCCCGATATCTCTCTAGCTGGCTGTTGTTTTGCCACAATTCTTCTAAAATGGAACACAATGGATCTTCTCCTATGGGTTGACCAAATTTCTCACAATGCAATGAAACTTTCCCAGCAATTCTCTGGTGTTGCTTTCCCCCAATATCTTCGTCTAAAAAAGAAAAAGAAAAAAGTAAAAATGACACGAAGGACAATTAGCAGAGGGTAGGGGGTACATGTAGTTCAGATGAGGTGAACACAGAAATGGAAGAGTCCATAGGACAATCATGAAAATAGTAATAATGTAGTCATATAAAATTATTCTAAAGTGCTTACTACATACGAAATAATTATATACCATTTATAATGCGCCAGGCCCCATTCCCAGTGCTTCACACGTAGTAGCTCATTTAATCCTCACTAAACCTTAAAAGGCGGCCATCATTACCAACCATGTTTCACAGATGAGAAAACAGCAGCACAGAGGTTATGCATCTTGCTGAAATCAAATTGCTAAATAAATGAGAGATATGGGATTTGAATCCTGGGGATTCATATCCACTGTGGAGGAGGTCTGGACAGTGAGTCTAACAAGAAGAAGAAACCCAAGTCTGTTAAGGGGAATCCTGGCAGGGGAAAGAGAGTTCAGATTATATGTCTTCATTACTAATCAGCTCTAAACTGTTCTAATCTCTTTGCCTTCTCTCGCTTTTCCCTCTGAACCACAGGAGCACCAGCATAAACTTTATGTGCCTCAAAGACCCATTCTTCTACATCTATAGGAAACACCGTGCCAACATCAGCCATCTAAATAGTAAATAGATACCGTGCTCCAACTCTCGGCCAGCTGCAAGTTTTCCTTGGTCCCAGGGATCGATGCTTTCAACAAGTGTCAAATAGGCCAGGGAAAGCCACCTACGGCAGAAACTGCAAGCTATCCACCAAAAAAAGATTTGCATTTGCCTCTTCTTTTATAGTACTAGAAGGTAGCTGGGCAACCCATTTACCAGCCTTCCTTTGTCTTCACCAGTGGAGTATGAGTAGAAATGAAATGTGCAGCTGCCAGGCTGGGACTTAAGACAGTGGGCAACACTCTTCCCCTCTCTCCTTCCCACTGGACTCAACAATGACCCAACATTCACCACACAGCTGACAACAATGCCCTAGGAGATGTCAGAGCAGGGACTTGGAACGTGGTCCCCGAATGGCCCGCTGCGATCAGAGTTGACTTGCTGAACAAATCCATTCATCTCAGACTTTTTTTTAAAAATATTTTTATTTTATTCATTTGACAGACAGAGATCATAAGTAGGCAGAGAGGCATGCAGAGAGAGAGAGAGAGAGAGAGAGAGAGAGAGGAGGAAGCAGGCTCCCCACTGAGCAGAGAGCCTGATGCGGGGCTCGATCCCAGGACCCTGAGATCATGACCCGAGACAAAGGCAGAGGCTTTAACCCACTGAGCCACCCAGGCGCCCCTCATCTCAGACTTCTTATACAAAAGACGCTATACATTGACACCGAGCTTGTTGTTTTGCTCCTCCGCATATTCAAAATTTTAGCTCTGATTTTAGGACACTTCTCCCGAGGTTATATCTGCTATGAATTTACAAATCAGACATGGTACCACTCATACCGATACTGAATTTGGCATGGTTTTCTTTCAGAACACAAAGACTGAAATTGTTTTTTTTTTTAAGATTTTATTTATTTATTTGACAGACAGAGATCACAAGCAGGCAGAGAGGCAGGCAGAGAGAGAGGAGGAAGCAGGCTCCCTGCTGAGCAGAGAGCCCGATGTGGGGCTCGATCCCAAGACCCTGAGATCACGACCTGAGCTGAAGGCAGAGGCTTAACCCACTGAGCCACCCAGGCGCCCCAAAGACTGAAATTGTTAACATTTCATGCAATTGTCATCCCTTGCCAAACATAATCTATGGTCCTTGGAATTCCCCTGAGCTGACGCTTGAAACCTCCTTCTGAAAGACAGCAAGAGATTCTCCTCTGCCGATCTCCCCAAATTCAATGAATTTAAGTTTGCCAAATAGTACCCATGCTTTGCTTCAGAAAAATGGAAGAATAAAGGTGCTGGGAACCAACTTACTGCCTCTCAACTCTAAGTTCATGCCTCTTTGCCTGCTCTACAAAGATGGATCTGAGTCTCTTTAAATATCTGTCACAGTGTTGAGCTTTCTCTGGAACCCCGGCGCGGTGGGGGGGGGGGCTTTCCAGCAAGTTCCACCAGCATGGCACCTCAGTTACTCTTCTTCTGTGCTCTGGGCCATGGCTGGGCCCCTCAACAAGGTCTAGATTCTTCCCTGGGAAGCAGGGGAGGCTCCTTGGTGGGTGGCCCATTGCAGCCCTAGAGGCACTGGCTGTTCCTTTTATCTGTGGTTCCTTTATTCTTTAGATTTCTCTTTACTTCTACTAGCTAATCTCTTGTCATTTCTGTCTCACCAGAGCTAACGATTCTTTCTTTTTTAAGATTTTATTTATTTATTGACAGAGAGAGACACAGGGAGAGAGGGAACACAAGCAGGGGCAGAGGGAGAGGGAGATACAGGCTTCCTGCTGAGCAGGGAGCCTGATGTGGGGCTCCATCCCAGGACCCTGGGATCATTGACCTGAACTGAAGGCAGAGGCTTAACAACTGAGCGACCTAGGAGCCCCAATAATTCTTTATGTTCTACTTTCCCTGTTCAAATTTGTACACAGTTTCTCTCTTCTGATCAGCCCCTGAATTGTACAGTAAGAAACAGGCTCTTCATTCTGAGAACTTTCTAAAAACATGGAGGTAAAGGCCTCAGTTACCACACAGTCTAAAATCTGTGCTTTTTTTCCTGAATTCCTGTGGAAAGAAAGGTGAGGAAAAATAAAGAGCCATCTATCTTGGACTAAGTGAGCCATTTCGCAGAACACCAAAATCTGATCACCAGGTGCAAACGTGTCATCTGAAGGGAGAGGGCACAGAATAGAGAGTCAGATTCATGGAACACTGACAAATGTGGGAGACATCAAGAAGATGTCAGAAATGCACAGCAAATGAAACAATCAACAAAATGAAAAAGCAGCAAACACGAGGCGAGAAGATCTTTGCAAGTCATGTATCTGATCAGGAGTTAATATCCAAATGCTATAAAAAGCTCATACAACTCATTGGCACAAAGCAAGCAAACCAATTTAAAAAAATGGGTAGAGGAACTGAATAGACAGTTTTCCAAAGAAGACACCCAAAGGGTCACTGAAAGTGAACTAATAGAAAGAATGGAATCAGTGAATTCAAACAGGCATAAAATCATCATAATTCAGGCATAAGAAAACACGGAGCCGGTTTTAGGTGGTATCACTGGGAACTGGGAAGATGGGCTGAGAACTGAAAATGGTATTTGCAAAAATGGAAAAGCACTAGGAACTGTAGGGTGACTTTAAAAAAAAAAGGCTGAAAGATTTAAGAAGCACCGACGGAATGTGACAGAATTTGAAGGTGGGAAGGTGATGTGTGAGATGATGACTCCAATTTCTGACGTACTGAGGGTCAAGAGAAACATCTCGTGGGAACTTTCTGGGTAGCTAAATCTGGTACTAAAATACCAGTGAAAACCAGACTGGAGATGTCAAAAGCAGAGTCATCAGGATTTAATACGGATGAATGTGTGCATGTATATGAAGAAAAGACTGGTGAACAGTGGACGGGGCCCTTAGAGCAACCTCATGGCTGGGGGGTATGAGGAAGATGACAAGGCTGGAAAAAGGGGCAAGTAATAAAATATTATGCAGCCGTTTGAAGGAATGAAGCCAGATGAACACACTGTAATACGGACAGACCTTATGGATGAGTGAAAAAAAGGGAACAGAATTAAGACCTGGGGCACAATATATTTTATATGTACTAAAAATAGACTCATAAACCCATACTTCCAGCTTTTAACGGATACAACACAAATTCACAGATAAACACAGTAGCTCCATTGCCCCTGGAACGAACATGCGGAATTGGAATAAAAGGGAAGAAATGTTAAAATGTCTGAATGTGCAGGGAAAGAATCTAAGAGAAAGGGGGTGGGAGCGAAGTGATCCAGGATACAGAGATGAGAGACAGCTCTCTCGTCAAAATGCCAAGCAATGAAGACAATGGCTATTTGCAAGAATTGTACTTGGAGAAACTGTTCAGGTATCAAAGGAGCTTCCATGAACTATCTCCAATAAACTATAGAAGTTTAGAACTCTTGGGGTGCCTGGGTGGCTCAGTTGGTTAAGCATCTGCTTTTGGCTCAGGACACAATCCTGGGGTCCCTGGGATCAAGCCCGGCATCCGGCTCTTTACTCAGTGGGGAGCCTGCTTCTCTCTGTCTCTCTGTCTCTCTGTCTGCTGCTTCCCACTCCTCTGCTTATGTGCTTCTCTTGCTCTTTCAGTGGAATAAATAAATAAAATCCCAAGGAAAAAAAGGCAGTTTAGAACTTGCAGGCAAGTTATCTTCACAGCCTTTCAAAGCTATCAGCCTCTTCGAAAAAAAATGAGATTTGCTTCCATGTGCCCCATCTGCCTGAGTCACACTCACTCACCTGACCAGCTCTGATGTGGGGTTTCCCCCTCCAATGTCCATGGCCCCTCTCCTTGCTCCAACTTGAAGATGACCTCTGGTTTGGGAACCTGGCACCCTGTTAACAGGACATAGTACAGGATTGGGTCCAGCTGAGTGGATTTCAGGGGACTTTCAATGACATTTCCATTTGCTCTCCAGAAAAGTAAGCACATTTCATTGGCAACAGAGTAATAATGAGTGCTGAAAAGGGACTGAAGAGTCCTGGACAGATCAAAGATGACCCCATCACACACTCAAGATGTTCCAGAACACCCAGCAGCTGAGAATGGAAATAGCCACACTCAGGCGCCTGGCAGGCACACAGGGCAGCTGTGCTTACCCACTGAGCGCAGGTGGCTGTAATTCTCCAGCGTCACATCCCGGTACAAGCGTCTCTGAGCAGGGTCCAAGTGCTGCCACTCTTCCTTGCTGAAGTCCACAGTCACATCCTCAAATGACACGGAGACCTGTAACAGCACAGTCCCGTTCAAGGCAACAGGGTCAGCAGGGGGCGGTGGGCGGTGGGGGAGAAGGTTGGAAGGAAGACAAATAGGAAATCGTTTTTTCATGATGTTTTACCGTAATGTACCACATAGGGCTTTTGCTCAGTACCTGGTTTTGTATTTCATTCTGTGAGAGAAAAAAACTTATTGAAGTAGCTTGACATTCATTGTGTATGTAGTACGTTCATTTGTTTATATAGTCAGTCATTGTTTTGCAAACATGAGGATTAAAATAGGCTCTCTTTAAGTCCTCTAGTTAATGTGGGTACTACCTACATTTACTGATTGATCATGTGCCAGACCATGGCAATACAGAATTGAATAAAATAGAAATTGAATAACAAGAAACACATAGGGGGAAAGGTGAAGCAATAGAGCCTTTAAAGGCAATACAGAAAATCCATCCCCAGGTTTTGGCACAAAACAAAACAGGAAAAAGATGATATAAACAAGTATCTTTATGATCACAGATTAGGAAAATAATTCTCAAAGAAGATGCAAAAAAAATTAACCATAATGAAAAAGATTGACATCTGGCTACCATAAATTTTAAAGCTTCTATTCATTTAAAAGGTAGTGTTATAAGAGAAGAAAAGGAAAGCCACCGAATAGAAGATATCTGCAACACCTATTACTGTCAAAGGGTTTATATCTAGAGGACGTAAAGAACTCTTACAAGCCAATAAGATCACCGAGGAGAAAAGTGGGCAAAGCATTTGAACAGGCATTTTACAAAAGTGGAAATTCAAGGTTTCGGTAAACATGAAAAGGGCTTAACCTTAGTAACCAGGGAATGCAAATTTAAACCACAGTGAGGGGCATCTGGGTGGCTCAGTTGGTTGGGCATCTGCCTTCCACTCAGGTCATGATCCTGGGGTCCTGGGATGGAGCCCTGCATCGGGCTCCCTGCTCAGCCGGGAGCCTGCTTCCCCCTCTCCTGCTCCCTGTGCTTGTGCGTGCTCTGTCAAATAAATAAATAAAATCTAAAAAAAAAAACCCTCAGTGAGATACCACTATAAAATCCCTAGAATGTCCTCAATGAAAAAGACTGATAGTATGAAGTGTTGAGGAGAATGTGGTATGATAAGAACTCTCATATTTCTGATGGTGATCTAAATTGGTGCAACTTTGCTGGAAAGCATTTTATCTTTATTGGGTAATGTTAAAGCATGCATACACGAGAACACAGTGATTCCACTCGTGGCAATATGCCCAACTGGAATATGTGTACATGTGCAAAGGGAGGCATGGCCCAGAATATTTACAGCAGCATTATTCAAAATGTGTATATTTCATGATAAAAAGTTAAAAATTGATAGTAATTAAAAAACCAGTGTTCAACATAATAGTAACAGTATCTATTCTCTGTGTGAAAAATATTAAGAATATTTTCTGGGGGGCGCCTGGGTGGCTCAGTGGGTTGAGCCTCTGCCTTCAGCTCAGGTCGTGATCTCAGGGTCCTGGGATCGAGCCCGGCATGGGGCTCTTTGCTCAGCAGGAGTCTGCTTCTCCCTCTCTCTCTCTGCCTACTTGTGATCACTCTCTCTGTGTCAAATAAATAAATAAAAACTTATAAAAAAGGATATTTTCGGGGATGCCTGGGTGGCTCAGTTGGTTGAGTGACATGCTTTTTTTTTTTTAAGATTTTATAAAAACAAAGATTTTATTTATTTATTTATCTGACAGAGAGAGAGAGACAGCAAAAGAGGAAACACAGGCAGGGGGAGTGGGAGAGCAAGAAGCAAGCTTTCTGCTGAGCAGGGAGCCCCATGTGGGGCTCGATCCCAGGACCCTGGGACCATGACCTGAACCGAAGGCAGACACTTGATGACTGAGCCACCCAGGAGCCCCGAGTGACCGATTCTTGATTTTGGCTCAGGTCGTGATCTTGGGGTCATGGCTTGTGTCAGGCTCTGCATTCAGTGCCAAGTCTGTTTGAGATTCTTTCTCTCCCTCTCTCTCTGCCCTTCCTCCCACTTCTGCTCCCTCTCTCTAAATAAACCAATAAAAAAACGTTAAAAAAGAATATCTTCTTAGTGCCTTTTATTTGCATAATCCCTAAGCATATTACACCCCCCAGACCCCCATGCCACACACACACACACACACACGACCCAAGACCAGTTTTCTGGCTAGGGAAATCTGGGGAGCTGGGGAGAGAACCATGTGAATGTATTACCTATTCAAAAATTAAGTTAAAAATCACCAATGGGACCAAAATGGAATAGACATAATTCTCTCTATTTCTCCTGCTGAGTACAGCTAAAATCCCAGGACATTATATATAAAACAAAGATAAGGGTACTCTGTAAGTTGGAGAGAGGGAGGCAAACTTACCATGTTTGTCGGAACCTGAGGAATGCCACAGTGGTGATTTCCCCATTTTCTTTTTGCCCCACATATCTTGGACTAGGTGCTAGAGAAACTGGCAACCTAGAAAGCCAGCTGGCATAGACTGAAAACAGCCCCAGGAAAGCCTGCTTTCATGAGTTCAAGTACCAGGGAAAAGGCAATGTAGCAAGAGAGAAAAACTTCAATGATACCGCCCTGTTCCAGCCAAGTATCAGGGAAAAGAACTGTGCTCCTACTCCCATTCTCATCAGCAAAGGCTGAATGGGGAGCCTAGATTTTCAGCCTGGGGGTAACGAGACCCTTTGCCCATAGTATCACTTTAGGCCACGTGGGGCCCTTGGACTTCCAACCCCACTCGACAACAAGGTGTCGTCTGCCTTCCCACCAAGGTGGTGTCAGACATTGTGTGCAGGAAGGCCTGAAATCCTACCCTTGCCCAGTAGCAACAAGGGGCTTGTCTCCTTCTGGGGTGTCAAAGGAGGTCAACTGGGGAACCTGAACTTTACATCTACCTGGCAATAAGGAGCATTTTTCAGAATCCTCTTCAGAAGAAGATTCTTCCTTTCTAGCAGAACAGTGTCAGAGGAGACCTGTTAAACACAGCATTTAAATAAAATCTAGACTGTCATAGCTCCCAAAATATCCAGGACATAACCGAAAAATCAGGCATCATGAGAAGAAGCAGAAAAATCTCGACTGGAATGAGAAAAGACAATCAAGAGATACCAACATTGAGATAACACAGATGTTAGAACTATCTGACAAGAATTTTAGAGCACCTATCATAGAAATGTTTCAACATACTCAAAAGAAATGTGAGAATAGAAAGTCTTAGCCAAGAAAGAAAAGATACAAAGACAAACTGAATGGAAATTTTAGAACCTAAAAATACATTGACAAAATTTAAAACTCCACTGTGGGCTCAACAGGAGAATAGAGAGGACAGAGGAAAGAATCTGAGAACTTGACAATGGAACAATGGAAATGATCCAATATGAACAGAAAGGAAAATTGGCTGGAAAAAAAATGAGCAGAGCCTCAGGGACCTGTGAGACAGTAATAGAAGATCTGGCATTCGTGTCATCAGAGTCCCAGAAGGAGAGGAGAACAAGTGTGGGTCTGAAAAAATATTTGAAGAAACTGGCTGACAATTTCCCAAATTTAACAAAAATTATCAACTTACAAGTTTCAAGAAACTGAGGAAAACCCCCAGAGGAAAAGCCAAAGAAATCTACACCAAGACACTTTACAATCAGAAGAAAACTAAAGACAAAGAAAAAAAATCTTAAAATTAGGTAGAGAGAAGCCACAACTTACTTATGGGCAGAAAACAAAGTGACAACAGATTTCTCATCAGAAACCATGAAGGAGGGGCACCTGGGTGGCTCAGTGGGTTAAAGCCTTTACCTTCGGCTCAGGGTCATGATCCCAGGGTCCTGGGATCGAGCCCCACATCAGGCTCTCTGCTCAGCAGGGAGCCTATTTCCTCCTCTCTCTCTGCCTGCCTCTCTGACTCCTTGTGATCTCTGTCTGTCAAATAAATAAATAAAATCTTTTAAAAAAGAAAAAGAAAGAAACCATGAAGGAGGGATGCAAATGGCACAACATTTTTCTTCCCAAAGATTTATTTATTTATTTATATTGGCAGGGGGAGGGGCAGAGAGAGAGAATCCTCAGGCAGACTCCCCACTGAAAGCAGAGCCTGATGCAGGGCTTGATCCCAGGACCCTGAGATCATGACCTGAGCCAAAATCAAGCATCAGCTGCCTAAATGACTGAGCCACCGAGGTACACTGGCACAACATTTTTAAGTACTCAAAGAAAAGAACTGTCGACCCTGCCATATCTGGCAAAACTACCCCTAAGAAATGAAGTAGTAAAAGCCATCTGGGTGGCTCAGTCATTTAAGCGGCTGACTCTTGATTTCGGCTCGGGTCATGATGTCAGGGTAATGAAATCAAGCCCTGCATTGGGCTCCGTGCTGGGCATAGAGTCTGCTTAAGATTCTCTCTTTCCCTCTCCCTCTGCCCCAGCCCCCTTCCCTGCTCCCCTACCCCCCAATAAAAAGAAATGAACTGGTAGTGGCCAATAAATACATGACAAGGTGCTCAGCGTCATTAATGATCAGGGAAATACAAATCAAAACGATGATGAGATACTACCTCACACCCACTAGGATGGCTGGAATCAAGACGTCAGAAAATAGCAAGTGTTGGTGAGAACGTGGAGAAATTGGAACCTTCATATATTGCCGGGGGAGTGTAAAATGGTGCAGCTGCTTCGGGAAACAATCTGGCAGCTCCCCAAATGACTGCATATAGCTACCATTTGACCCAGCAATTTCATTCCTAGGTACATGCATCCTCAAGAGAAATGAAAATATACGGCCGTGGGGATGCCTGGGTGGCTCAGTGGGTTAAAGCCTCTGCCTTTGGCTCAGGTCATGATCCCAGGGTCCTGGAATCGAGCCCCGCATCGGGCTCTCTGCTCAGCAGGGAGCCTGTTTCCTCCTCTCTCTCTGCCTGCCTCTGCCTACTTGTGATCTCTGTGTGTCAAATAAATAAATAAAATCTTAAAAAAAAAAAAGAAATATACGGCTGCATAAAAACACGGACACATATGTCGAGAGCAGCATTACTCATAAGAGTTACAAGGTGGATATCACACCGGCGTACATCAGTTGACAAAGGGATCAACAAAACACAATACATCTATAGAATGGCATATTATTCAGCCATAAAAAGGAATAAAATAATGGACACATGTTACAACTGGTACATGTCCAACATGCCAGACTTCTTCCCTATCTGTATCTACGTACAAACTTACCCACCTATAGGGACTGGAGACTTCCTACTTTATTCTTCAGGTTATATATAACCTATTACTACCATTATTTATTTTGGTACTCAAATTGTCCCAGATTTGACCAGAGGGAGTTCCTTGAAACATTATGCTATGTGAAAGAAGCCAGACACAAAGATCACAGAATATATGAGTCCATTCATGTGAACTGTCCATAAGAGTGAAGTCTATAGAGAGACAGAAAGTGTATGAGTGGTTGCTGGGGTTGGGGGAGGCAGGGAACGGGGGTGGAGGGGTGGGGAGGAGTGACGGCTGCAGGAAATGGGGCTTCTTCTTGAGGTGATGAAATTGTTGTGAAATGGATTGTGTGAAGCTGTAATTAAGAAAGAAGTGAAAAGGAAATCAAGATATTCTCAGGTGTAGGAAAATCTGTGGCCAGCAGACCTACCCTAAGTGAATGGCCAATGCAAGTTCTGTAAACAGAAAGGAGATAATAAGAGAAGGAATCTCGGAGCATCAGGAAGGAAGAGAAAATGGAAAAAGTAAAAATACAAGAAAAGACAATAGACATTCCTCCTCCTCTTGGGTTTTCTAAATTACATTTGCAGGTCAAAGCAAGACGTATTACCTTGTCTACTATGGATTTCCATGTATGTAGAGGAAATATTTAAGACAACTGTATTATAATATAATCTGGTAAGGGTAAAGGGATTTAAAGGTCACTAAGTCTTCTATGCTTCATTCTAACTGGTAACATGTCAATGCCAGTGACTTATTTGGTGATGGAACTGTTCTGTACCTGTATTATTGCACAAGAATCAATACATGGGGGCGCCTGGGTAGCTCAGTTGGTTGGGTGACTGCCTTCGGCTCAGGTCATGACCCTGGAGTCCCGGGATCGAGTCCCACATTGGGCTCCCCGCTCAGCAGGGAGTCTGCTTCTCCCTCTGACCTTCCCCCCTCATGCTCTCTCTCCCTCTCTTTCTTCCAAATAAATAAATAAATAAATAAATAAAATCTTTAAAAAGGAAGAATCAGTACATGAATGGCAGAGAACTACACACACACACTGTAGCAATGTCAGTTTCCTGTTTGTGATACTCAGTGATGCAGGATGTAACCACTGGCAGAAACTGCGTGAAGGGTTACATGAGACCTCTCTCCATCTTTGCAACTTCCAGTAAATCTATAATTATTTCAAAAATAAAAAGTTTTAACAAGCTACCAATATTATCCTCAGAAGGACTGGAGTAGTGAGCACAGCAGAAAAGATCAGAATGCATTCATTTCTTTCCTCTCTGCCTACCTACAAACCTATCCCCCTATTATATGGGCTGGTGACTTCCTACTTTATTCAGTGGGTTATAATCTATTGCTATCATTTTTTATTTTGCTACTCAAATTGTCCAATTTGGCCACAGGGAGTTCCCTCCAGGTGGCTCCTGTGTCATTTTGACATGGCCTCATCTTTTAAGCACTCTATTACTTTTCAGTACAATGAGTTCTTCCACGGTCATTTTGTACTCTCTGCTCTAAACCTGGAATCAGTCATTTCTCCAAGAAGCTCTGGTTCCCATTAGTGATGAATGACAAGTCAAGGTGTGCTCATTGTGCCTGGCGTATAATTGTATTTTCAGCAGTCAGAGCGAGGGCTGTTCTTCCTTGGAATGCCAACTAATCAATGCGGAAGAAATGATGGGATTAGAAAAACATCATTAGGGAAACAGCAGAGTAATTAATTGTTAGAGGCAAGAATTGTCACTGGATGCATGAGAAATAGGATATTTACATAGCCTCAAAGCATCTCCCCACAAAACAGTTATTAATTACACAGGGAAAGACAGTCACGTTACAGAACCTGACAGACACTGTCTCAGTCATAGTGAACAAAGTTAATATTATCAATGAAATCTAAATTGATATTGAATGCCTACTGACACGAAGCACTGAGAAGAACACAGCACTGTTTCTGTGATACTCCTGAGCGAAAAAAGGAATGACCTAAATCTGATTATGAGGAAGCAAGAAACAAATCCAAGTTGAGGGACATTCTTCCAAACGGTCCATGTCATGAAAGCCAAGGAAAGGCTGAGGCACTCTTCTGGATCCAAGACTAAAAGGACATGCCAAGGAAATGTAATAAATGAACCTGGATTGGATCCTGGACCAGGGGAAAATGCTATAAAGGACCTTCTTGTGACAGCTGGGGAAACTGTATATTATACGTTCCAGATTAGATAATTAGGTAATACATGCTATGTTAGCCCCTTATCAATGTGAAATTTCTTCTTTCCGAAAACTGTACTGTGGTTACAGAAGACAATGTCTTTGTTCTTAAGAGATTCGCCTTGAAGTATTTAGGGGTAAATACTAAAAACTGTGTCTGCAAATTCCTCTCAAGCGGTTCAGAAAATAAAGTTTTAAATACAGCTGTGTGTATACACATAGACACGAACTTACAAACACACAGGCATATATCAAGAATGGAATGAAAGCAAATGTGGCAAAATGTTAACAGGTTATTTTGGATGCAGGGGGTACATAGTTCTTTGTGCTGTTCCAGTAATTTCTCTTTCATTTCAAAATTATTTCAGAAGAATCAAAAGTTAAAAACAAAAAACCAAAGCTTTGAAACTCCTCGTGGAAAATTTAGGTGAATATTTCTTTAGGCCTCGGGGTGGGTGAGGATTTCCTAAAGGACAGAGAATATGTTGGCCTCCCCTTGCTGGCGAATGATCAGGGGCACCAAGCGTGCAGGAACTCACAGTACCTTCTCCAGCACCAGTAGCTTCTGGAGGCAGCAACACAAACTCTGGGCCGAGCCCAGCACTTGGAGCATCGCCCCTACCCCAACCAAGCCAGCACTCCTGAGCACAGCCCTGAGGGTTGCTGAGAGGAGGACCTTCACTTGAGCCCCCAGGAACACACCTGACCTGTACCATCTTCATCACCCAAGGGCAGTCAATGAGGGGGAACCCTGGGGTCAGGCTTGCGGGAAGCTCTCATTCTGCCCGCCCATCCTCTGGAGCAGCTTGCCAGCTACCCCGAGGGCAGAGGGGCAGGTGTGTGGCCAACACGGGGTGGGGGGGGAGCCTCAGGGGGCGGGACATGCGTGGCTATTTACCAATCAGTGTGCAAGAATGAAAATACTCACTCATTTGGCACTGTTCAACATTTTAACAACTCCAGTGGCCCAAGCTAGTGGACAAAAGACCACCCTCAGTCAGTCCCTCCCTCCTTGGGAGTCATGAAGGTCCCGTCTGCAGGGAAAGTGTACAAAGCCCATGACAGGCATTCTCAGCATGGACAGACACAAGATAAATAGACGCAAAGTATACTGCCCACAGATGCCCGTCTTTGCTCCCCTTCCCCGCAAAAATAGCAGCTTTGGGAGGGGGGTTTTGGCGCCAGAAATCTGGGGAGAAAGTTGCTAACACAGACTCGCCCAGATTTCAGCCTCACCCCCACCTATGAAAAGGTTTGATTTCCTGTCCCATTTATACCGGGCAGGATGGCACGCCTACCACCACCAGGACCCCTGCAAGGACTTCCTCATCCGAGGTGAGGATCCCCACACTAGCTCCTCGCGGCTCTCCAGCGACCCACTCAGCTCTCCTGTCTCCCTTCGGGATCATCTGAGCCACACACTACGGGCTCTCATCCCGGGGGCCCTAGTGGGCTGCCAGGACTGACTACTCAGTGTCCGTTGTGTTTCCTGGCCCTCAGCTCCCGCCCTTCCCGCAGCCGGCTTAGGTCTGCATACCCCCACTTCTGGGCTTGCCTCACTCCTGTCGCTGAACACTTCCACATCCCCTCCTGTGATCTGACCCGGCCCTCCTATACCCTGTCCCAGCCTAGCAGAAGGGCTTCCGTGGTGCTTATGGGGCTGGCTGAAAGTGTGCAGCGAGTTCTTGGCTCCCTGGGCCCTCACCAGAGGCCAAAGACCCAGCCTCTGTGTGTGTTTGCCTTTGGCTGGGGTTGCTTTGATCTTCCCTGCTCCCTCTGGTCGGTCCCTGTTCCCTTGGACTGTTCTCGTACCCCTCCACGGCTCCCTCTCGGTTTCCCCTGCTTCCCCTGCCCACTCCTGTCTCTTCTCCCTGCTGCTCCCTCTGCTGGTCCTTATTCCCTCAGCGTTAGTCCCCATCGGACTGCCTTGGTCCCTCTGTTTACTGTTCCCTCTAAATGTTGCTTGCTCCTTCTGAGTGCCCTTTGGTCTCTTTCTGAATTGTCCCTGGGTTCCTCCAACTGTTCCACGCCTCCTGTTTCTTCTTCCCTCTGATGCTCCCTGGTGCCTCTGACTGTCCTGTGTTTCCTCCGACAGTTTTCCCTCTAGCTGACCTTAGTCTGCGGCATCATTCTTCTGATGGCGCCCTAGTCCATCTGGCTGTTCCCTGGTCCTGATGAGCTTTTCTTATTCCTTCTACTTGGCACAGACTGACTGCCCTTTGAGGCCCCTGACTGCTGTCCGGTCCCAGTTCTTCCCTGTGCCTTCAGCAAATCCAGAATGCATTTTTAATATACTCTCACTTGACACTCCTGCAACTGGTTTGGGGAGGTGGGAGGGGGGGACTTTGCAGACAGCTGGTCAACCCGGCTCCTAGCCTAGACTCTTGACCACCAAATCCTAGCCTAGACTCTTGACCACTAAAGTCTACCAGTTCTGGGTGCTCCGCCATGCTTGATTTTGGACTTTCCCTTCTCCATCACTTACATCATGTCTATTTGCTGGTTCTTCTGTTTCCTGGGTAGGGTTTCATTTGCCCAGGACTTTCCCTATTTTGATACTGAAATCCCTGATCCCAGGAAACCCTGTCACCCTATTCCAGGGAACTCTGGCTGTTCCTCAGCCTCTCCCTGGCTTCTGCAACTGGCCCTTAACCCCGGTGCCTGTTACATGGGGCCTCTCGCTGCTAACCAGCCTCAGGAATGCCTACTATGCCTTCCAGCTATTCTCTAGTCCCTCTAGCTGTTCTCTGGTCCATCAAACTGCTCTCCAACACCAGATAAGCTTTACATGGCCACTTAGTGGTTTCTAGTCCCCTGGTTAGCCCCGGGGACCTCCAGGAGACACCCTATGCCCAGTACAGCTTTGCTGTTCCCTCTGGCTGTTCCTGGACCTAGAGACTCTTCCTTGTTCCGTGTGGCTCCTGATGTCCTCAGCTACTCCTCAGCCTGGGAGGCCTTTCCCTGTCTTTCCACCTGTCCCGTGGGCCTGTCCCCTCCCCACCCTTCTCCCTGTTTATAGCCTCGGCAGCTGGTCCCTGCTCCTCTGGCTGCTATCCACTCCCTTCCCATTCTTTCCTATTTTTTTTTGTTCCCTGGAGCCTCTACCTCTCCCTATCCCCTTGGATTCTTCCTTAAGCCCTGGTGCCTTGTGAAGCTGCTTGTCCCACAGGCTCTTGCCCCGAATGCCAAACCTATCTACTTTAAAAAAAAAAAAAAAGATTTTTTTTTTATTTATTTGACAGACAGAGATCACAAGTAGGCAGAGAGGCAGGCAGAGAGAGAGGAGGAAGTAGGCTCCCTGCTGAGCAGAGAGCCCGATGCGGGGCTTGATCCCAGGACCCTGGGATCGTGACCTGAGCTGAAGGCAGAGGCTTTAACCCACTGAGCCACCCAGGTGCCCCTCTACTTTTTCCATTTTAGCCAAATTTTGTTTTCCCATCCCTCTGATGGTCTCTGCTCCTCTGGCTGCTATCTACCTTCTGGTCCCTCCTCCTATTTTGGGATCCCTCTTATTGTTCTTGGACCTGCTGGCTTTTCCCTGCTCTCTACTTCTCCAGTCCCCAGGACTATTTGTTGGTCTCTCCACTGCCCCTGGTTCCGGGCTTCTGTTTCCCGTTTCCTCTGTTCCGCTGCACTCTCATCTGTCCCCTGGGTCCCTTGGCTATCTTCCATCTCCAGGGAGAGCACCAGGGTCCCTTCAGCTGTTCCTCATCCCTCTTTCTCTTACTGACCCTTCTGCCTCTTTTCCAGGTTCAGCCACTATTTCCTGGTCCCGCTGGCTGTTCCCTACCTCCAGGGACACTCTTATTGGTTCTTTGGCATCTCTGCCCATTCCCTGCTCCCTGACGTCTAACGAAAAAAACAAAAAACCCAACAAATAAATAAGTGAATAAATAACATTCAACAGTGTCTTGGTCATTTCCATCTCTTCTTGAAAAGGGTCAGAGGTCTGTGGTTGGAAAGGAAGAGATGAATGGAGAAATGTACCCTGTAGAGCCCAGAATCTTTCATCTAGAAATTCCCACACACTGGCTGGGCAAGAGGCCACCTGCAGAAAGACTGGGGAGGAGTACTTTGTTGTGGGCCCAAACTGTGGGTCTGTGATTGACACGATGGAGCCTATACATTTCCCTGGATGGAAGGAAGGGCACTACGGTTAGGCGGCAATTTGTTTACCATTCGACAGCTTCATACCTTTGACCCAAATATAATTTCAGTGACGTGAGCAAAAGATTCAAGTGCAGGAATTTTCCCACAGCAGTGTTGATCACAACAGAAAACCTGAAACACCCTAAATACACATACAGTGGATTGGTTAAATTAATTCAAGTTTATCCAAAGGACATAATGCTGTGCGTTATGCAGATAGGAAGATAAAATACTTAATGCCCAGAAAATCATGTTAAGCTGACAAATGAAAAAGGAGGCAACCAAATACTGTGATTCCATTTTTAAATTTGAGCTACAGGATGTATCCGTGTCTGGTATGTGTGCACAGACACAGTCCTGAACATACACTCACATACATGCACGCATGTGCATACAAAGGAAAAATGAACTGGAAATGTAGCTGAATGTTAACAATGGTTAACTTTGGGTGATGCTGGAATTACAAGTAATGTTTCCTTCTCTTCTATTTGTTTACCTGTGTTTCTAACATTTTATCGTGGTATAATGAAATTATGAAACAATAAAAATCAAAATAATTTTTTAAAGCTTAATATCCTAGTGACCACGTGACCCTGAGCCTCTGTGACCAGAAGCCTGTCCCAGAAGCCTGTCCCAGAGGTGACAGCACCCATAGGAAGGTCTGAAACAAGGAGCTGTCGGGCAGGTTCTGGCTTTCTCATCTCCTTCTCCTGTTTACAGATTCTCAAGGGGAACATTTATTTTTCTTTTTATTTTTTTAAAAAATATTTATTTGAGAGAGAAAGAGAAGGAACGTAAGTGGGGCGGGGGGTGGAGGGGCAGATGGAGAGGGAGAAGCCGACACAGGGCTCGATCCCAGGACCTGGACATCATGACTTGAGCTAAAGGCAGGCGCTCAACAGACTGAGCCACCCAGATGCTCAAAGGGAAACTGTAGTGGGCAACTTGGTCTTGGCTGTGGTGTGGTGAGGGTGGAGGACCCATTCAGGAGACCTGGTTCCAGTCTAACGCTGTTACTCAAAATCCAAGGGGCCTGGGCAAGTCATGTCCATTCTCGGGCCATTTTACACCTTTGAAAGGAAGAGGAAGAACTAGAAGGACCCTGGATCCTGTTGTTGTCCTATTACCCTGCCATCTTCTCAGTTCCAGAGAAAAGGGGTTTTTCTGCCTTAGATCAGGATAGAGGAGAAATCAGCAAATCCCCTGAGACAAGGGAGAAAGGAGGCTGGGGTAGGGGGGACTGATCAGCTGAGCATCTACAGAGAGCCAGTGGAGAGTGCAGGGTCTGTGCTGTGGGTCAGGGGTAGTGTCTTCCTTGCTAGGACCCCGGATGTGGGGTGACCCTCCCATCCCACCTTCCCTCCATCACATGACCACTGAAACACACAGGGCTCTGGATGTGGGACACCGGCTACGTGGTACTCACACAGCTGGAGGACGGTGACCTGGTATCCTGGAGTCTTGGAATCAGCCACTTCTGTGACCCACCTGCCCCCTCCTTGTGGCCCTGGGGACAAGTCAGGGCTGCCTCCTCACTGGGTGAACTCTAGCCCCTGGAGTCCTCTCCCTCCTCACCTCACACAGGCTGCCATGTCCCTCTGCAGCCAGGACCGAGGACCACTGGGGAGAACTCTGGTTAGCTGGCATGTTCCCTCTGGGCCTCAGCTCTCCGGGCTCTCTTGCCGATGACTCCGCTCTTCCCAGGAGCTCGAAGCCGGGTAGGCAGCCGGGGACCCAATCAGAGCTGCTGGGGTCTGGCCTGGGGGCTCCGCAGAGACTCCAAGAAATGCTGAAAAGCCAGTGTCCACGTGGTCAGTCATTCACCATTCTCCCCACAATTGCCTCCTGGGGGCACCGAGGGGGCAGCTCTCTGTGCTGGATACTGTGAAAATGTTCAGTAAAACCAATACTAAGTGTTAGCATATAATATGAAAAAATAATACTCGTAAGACTTAGTATAAAATGAATGAGGGCTTTAATTCCAGATCTTCTAGCTAGAATTTGGGGGAAGTCACTTCAGTCTGAGTTTCTTTATCTTACAACTGAGGATGAAAACATCTGTTCTCATAGGGTCATTAGAATTAAATGGTATATTAAATACCTCCAAAGCACTCATTCCTACTTGGCACCTGGAACATACTCCATTGATATTAAATATTATTATTATTACAAGGGCAAAGCAGGTACCTCTTTTAATTTTCAAACTCATCCTATGAACTAGGTATTCTAGTAGTATTATTCCCATTTATCATCACATAGAGATGTTCAGAGATATTAAGAAAGGGGGAAGGACAGGGACTCAAACCCAAGTATGTCTGGCTCCAAGGTACATTTTCTTAAATACTAAGCCATATGGTATTCTGTACATGGGAGGTCACAAAAAAAATTATTTCCATTTCCTGCTGCCCTTAAAGTGCTCTGGCTAGAGGTGATCATACCACAAGTGCATAAACTGAGCTTCTGGATAATTCGGTGTCTGCTCTGGGCAACTGAGAGAGCCCACCTTCTTCTGCCATATATGAAAACATAAACTCATTGCCTCCCTCCCCCAGCTCCCATCCGGGCACTGACAACCAGCATGTCTGTGCAGGCTCCTAAATCAGTAACCCACACTGCGTGACAAAATCGTGTCCCAGATGGTATCATCCACTGGTTTTCATAGGTTCCCCCAAATAATCATCAACACAGGCGATACACCCTCAATAGCAAAACCAACTCAATGACTTTTAGAGACCAAACCTGACCTCTTATAGGACCCCATAACTCACAGCCCATATGGAGAATTAGTGACTCCCATAAAATCTTTAGTAATAGTCTATCACATACTAACTCACACAGTCCCGCATTTACCGATATACACAGGTCTCAATCAATAACTCGTAAAAGGCCACCAGACTGACCCCCCAAAACTTGTAATCCCAGGCTTACAAGCAATCATTTGCCACCTCAGGGTCCAATCAATAACTTTCGTGGGCTAATCAATGGCTTCAGATACATATATCTCCAACTCTTTTTTTAAAAGATTTTATTTATTTTTTTATTTACTTGACCAGAGAGAGAGAGAACAAGCAAGGGGAGTGGGAGACAGAGAGAGAGGGAGAAGCAGGCTCCCCACTAAGCAGGGAGCCAGATGCGGGACTTGATCCCAGGACCCTGAGATCATAATCTGAGCTGAAGGCAGACGCTTAACCAACTGAGCCACCCAAGCACCCCTTATCTCCAACTCCTATAAAACTTCAAGAATTTCCCAAGAATGTCACTCACTGCCCCATTTTGAATCACATATATAGGCTTTAGATTATCTAATCCTATTGGACCCTACCTCATTGATCCTTCCCCAAGGAAATCCCCCCAATCCTTGACTCCCAGATGAACCAAATCAGCCCCAAACCTGATGTGGCATTGAATTTAGAGGATAAAAAGAAAACCTAAAGGGCGCCTGGGTGGCTCAGTGGGTTAAGCCTCTGCCTTCGGCTCAGGTCATGATCTCAGGGTCCTGGGATAGAGCCCCACATCAGGCTCTCTGCTCAGTGGGGAGCCTGCTTCCCCCTCTCTCTTGGCCTACCTGTGATCTCTCTCTGTCATATAAATAAATAAAATCTTAAAAAAAAAAAAAAACGAAAAAAAAAGAAAGAAAACCTAAGATACTTCCAGGCAGAAACGATGTGTTATTTACAATGGAAAGGGCTCACAATGGCAACTAGACTTATTGTTTGCAATGATAGGAATCATATTAGAAGAAAATATCTACAAATTACTGAGAGAAAGGGGCTGAGATCCTAGAATTTTAAACGAATCCTAGCTTGATACTATTCTTCTGTCAGAGCAAAAGACAAATTTAGACATAAAAACATTTATAACATTAAATGCCACCATTCCTAGCTCAGGAAACCACTCAAAGGAAGAGTCTAAGCAATTATAAGTCGAATAGTAACAGGAACCTCAAAAACCAGAGGAAAGCAGTCTTGAGAAATGATTCTTGTAATATATATTATATCTGAATAAAGAAAAATAATGTAACTAGGCATATGGAATAAGATTACCATTAATTGGAAAATTTACAATAGCCTGGAAAAATCTACTGAGTAAAATGACGAAGAGAAGGCAAATCACGCACCTCTATTCCTAGATCCAAATGTGATTACAACATTATTGGATCTAGTAATAGAGAAAAGATAGACAATTATATTTGTAAGGAAGGTGAAGGCAACTACTAGCAGAAATTGACGTAAGTAATCAAAATCCCAAACTATCAGAATTCCTAGATAATATGAACCCAGAGGGGAATGAGAAATGTGACCAAACCAGCAAAAATAGGAAAAGAGCAGAAATACCAACCAAGTCAAATAAATAGTTAGCATAAAATAATAGAAGGCACGAAATTTAATAGGTTATAAATCAACTAAATTGAATGAGCTGACTCCTGCCATAAAAGACAAAGACAATGGGACTGGTTCACAAAACAAAACACAGGTGCCACATATGTAAAACAAAAAGACAAAGATGTGAAATGAAGCATTGGACAGAAACATGCCATTGCTGTTTATCATTCTTTCTGTTATGGTTGGTCGCTCTGTCTTAGTTAGGAAAACTCAGGGTCATAAAGATGTTCAATGTTTTCTTCTAAATTTGGACTGTTCTATCTTTTACATTTAGATTTATAGCCTTCTTGGGAAGGATTCTGGTGTGTGGTATGTGCTAGGGTCGAGATTCATTTCTTCCAAGGCACCTGGGGGGTGTCTGAGTTCCCAGTCAGTTAGTGTCTGCCTTTGGCTCAGGTCATGATCCTGGGGTCCTGGGGTCCTGGGATCAAGCCCCAGATCACGTCAGGCTCCCTGCTCAGTGGAGAGTCTACTTCTCCCTCTTCCTTTGTCCTTCCCCTGCTTATGCATACTCTCTGTCAAATAAATAAATAAAATCTTTTTTTAAAAAAAAATTCTTTTCTTCCATATGGATATCAAGGAGATCCAACATGGCTTATTGAAAAGACTGTCCTTTCTCCACTGCTCTGCAGTATTGCTTTGTGACCATCTAGGTAGAGGTCCATTCCTGACTCTGTGTTTTGACTATTCTACTTGTCTATATGTGGACCACTACTATCATATCTTAATTAATATGCTTTATATCAAGTTCTGATATCTGGTAGAATAAAAGGATATTAAATTGGACTACACTAAAATGAAAGACCTTGGCTCATCAGAAGACAAAATTAAGAGTGAAAAGGCAAATCCCACAGTGGGAGAAGATGACTGTAATACTGGTATCTGACAAACAATTCATATCTCAAATGGATTCCTAGAAATCAACAGGAGTAACAGGAAAAACTCAAAGGGAACAGGCACTTCCCAAAGAAGATATGCCAAGTGGCAAATAAGCATAGGAAAAGATACTCAACTTTAGTTAGCAAGGATACATAGATTAAACGGCAGTCAGATACTTCTTCATAACCACCAGAAATGGCTGAAAATGGAAAAGATGGAAAATAACCAAGAGAGCTGGTGAGGATATGAGCAATGGGAACTCATAAATTGTTTCTGAGGAGCATACAGTAGCACAAACACTTTGTAAAACTGTTTGGTGTTATCTATGAAAGCTGAACACAGGGGCGCCTGGGTGGCTCAGCAGGGTAAGCATCTGCCTTTGGCTCAGGTCCTGGGATCGAGACCCGCCTGGGGCTCCCTGCTCAGTGGGGAGCCTGCTTTTCCCTCTCCTTCTACCCCTCCCCCTGCTCATGTGCTCTCTCTCTCTCAAATAAATAACATCTTAAAAAAGAGAGAGAGAGCTGAACCCAAGTAATAGTCTATGACCCAGCTCTTCCACTCCTAGGAATGTACTCAGGAGAAAGGCGAACATATTTTGATTGAAAGACAAGATGATGTTGAGAGTGGCTTTATTCAAAACTGAAAATTATCCAAATGCCCATCAATATCAGAATGGATAAACAAGTTGTCCTATAATCATACAAGGTAGTACTCTACAGTAACAAGAATGAACAGATTACTATGCACAACAGACAAGAATCTCATCTTATGGATATTCCACTGGCCAAAGAAGCCAGACCCAAAAGAGCAATGAATCAATACCGTAGGATTATGTTTATATAAATTTCAAAAACACGTAAAACTAATCTATGCTGTTAGAAGTCAGGCTGTTGGTACCCCTTGGGAGGAGGTTAGTGATTGGAAAGGAACACAAGGCGGGTATTTCTTGGGTGTAGCGATGTTCTATTTCTAAATCTAGGTGGTGGTTATGCATGTTCACGCAGTCTGTTAAAAAATCGTCAAGCTAAATGCATAATCTGTGCAGTTTCCTGTATTATGTCATAATTAAATAAAGATTTTTAAAAAAATATACACCAGGCAAATGTAAGAAAATGAAAGCATATCTAGAAATATAATTACTGAGGAGGAAATTAAATCCAAACTGTTCCGTAGATTAACAATGGGGTTCATTTTTAATAAAATATACAATAAAGTACATAAACTTTTGCATAAATTTTTAGGGCCATTCAATATGTACAAATAAAACCAACACAAATGCATGAAACCACATGAAGTCTTCAAAATCATAATTATGGGGATTTCTTCTTTGGAAGATGGAGTAGTTTACCTATTCTTTCTGCTAAATACAATTAATACAACTAAATACAACTAAAAAGTGTGGATATTATACATAAAATATAGGGAGAAGGGTGCCTGAGTGGCTCAGTCAGTTAAGCGTCTGCCTTTGGTTCAGGTCATGATCCGAGGGTCCTGGAATCGAGCCCCACATCGGGCTCCCTGCTCAATGAGGAGTCTGCTTCTCCCTCTGCCTCTCCCACTGGCTTGTTCTCTCTCTCTCTCTCTCACTCATACTCTCTCTCTCAGATAAATAAATAAAATCTTTTAAAAAAAATACAGGAAGATGTGAAAAGGTGGAGTGAAGAGGCCAGACTGACCCTGGATCCAGACTGACTAGGGATCCTGGCAGTGAGTTCTCCTGTTTTTTTTTTTTTTAGCCTGATCTAGCCTACACTTGGTGCTGGAGAAGCCAGCAACCTAGAACTAGAGGCCAGTGGGTACAGACACAAACTGCCCCCAGAAAAGCCTGTTCTCTCTAGTCAAAGGACCAGGAAAGAGGCAGACTACTAAGACAGAAAACTTTTAGACAACAATGGCTCCACTCAGGCCGAACACCACAAAAAACACTGGGGTCCCACCACCATTACTGACAGCAAAGGGAGAGGGAAAGAGAATCCCAAGAAGACTCCCTGCTTAGTGCAGAGCCCAATACCCGGCTCAGTCATGACCCTGAGACCATGACCCCAGCCAAAATCAAGAGTCTGACGCCCAACTGACTGAGCCACCCAGGCGCCCCATCTGACAAGGATTTTAGAGCAGCCATCATAAACACGCTTCATTGGGCAATCAGGAAAAATACTTAACACAGATGAGACAACAGAAAATCTCAGCAAAGAAATACAGGCATACCTCATTTTATTGTGCTTCCTGGATATTGGAAGTTTTGACAGATTAAAGGTTTATGGCAACTCTGTCAAGTAAGTCTGTCGGCGCCATTTTTCTAATAGCAGCTGCTCACTTCATGTCTCTGTGTCACATTTTGGTAATACTTTGTAATACTTCAAACTTTTTCATTATTATTATATTTATTATGGTGACCTGTTGTCAGTGATCTTTGATGTTACCATCATAATTGTTTGGGGGCACCACAAGCCATATCCACACCACTAGTCACAACAACCCCTTAAACCAAAGCCTAATCCAGATCGAGGACCTAACTCTCTTCAGTTCTCTGAAGGCTGAGAGAGGCGAGGAAATTGCAGAAAAAAAGTCTGAAGTGAGCAGAGATTCGTTCATGACTTTTTAAAAAAGGTTTTATTTATTCATTTGAGAGAGAGAGAGAACAAGCACAGTGGAAGGCAGAGGGAGAAATAGGCTCCCCACTGAGCAGGGAGTTTGATGCAGGGGCCAGAGTCCAAGACCCTGGGATCATGACCTGAGCAGATGCTTAACGGACAGAGCCCCATAGGCGCCCTATTGGTTCATGAATTTTAAGGAAAGAAGCTGTCTCCATAACATAAAAGTGTAAGGTGAAGCAGCAGGTGCTGGTATGGAAGCTGAAGCTAATTATCCAGAAGATTCTTTTTTTTTTTTTTTTTAATTTTTGTCAGAGAGAGAGAGCGAGAGCGAGCACAGGCAGACAGAGTGGCAGGCAGAGTCAGAGGGAGAAGCAGGCTCCTCACGGAGCAAGGAGCCCGATGTGGGACTTGATCCCAGGACACCGGGATCATGACCTGAGCCGAAGGCAGCTGCTTAACCAACTGAGCCACCCAGGCGTCCTTATCCAGAAGATTCAGCTAAGATAATTACTGAAGGTGGTTACGCTAAACAACAGATTTTCAACATAGACGAAACAGCCTTCTATTGGAAGAAGATGCCACTAGGAACAGAAGGAAATGGCACAACACTTTTCAAGCGCTGAAAGAAAAGAATCGTTAGCCTAGAATCCTATACCCATAGAAAATATCCTTCCGGAATCAAAGCACTGTTAAGGCATCTTCAGATGAAGGAAAACTAAGAATTTGTTACCAGGAGACCTACCATAAAAGAATAGCTACAGGAAGTTCTCTAACCAGAAAGGCAATAATAGAAGTAGGAATCTTGGAACACCAGCCAGAAAGAACATGGGAAGAGGGAAAATGTAGGTAAATATAATATGCTTTCCTTCTCCTAAGTTTTCTAAATTATGTTTGATGGTTGAAGTGAAAATTCTAACACCATCTAATGTGGTGCTCAATGCAGGTAAAGGAAATATTTAAGACAATTATATTATAAATAGAGGAGGATAAAGGGACATGAGGTAAGTAAGGTTTCCACACTTCCCTGGAACTGGTCAAATGATACCAGTGGACTCTGATAAGTTGTGTATGTATTACATGAGACACACAATATCAGGTCAAAAAAAGCTATATAAAGAGAACCTCCTGAAAACACTAGATAAGCAAAGTGGAATTCTTTAAAATGTCCAAATATGGGGCGCCTGGGTGGCTCAGTGGGTTAAAGCCTCTGCCTTCAGCTCAGGTCATGATCCCAGGGTCCTGGGATCGAGCCCCACATCGGGCTCTCTGCTCCGCAGGGAGCCTGCTTCCTCCTCTCTCTCTCCCTCTGCCTGCCTCTCTGCCTACTTGTGATCCCTGTCTGTCAATTAAATAAATAAAATAAAAAAAATAAATAAAATGTCCAAATATTCCAAAGAAGGGCCAAAAAAAAAAAAAAAAAAAAAAGGAGAGAGAGAAAGAGAGAAAAGAACAAAAACAGAGAAAACAAACAGAAAAGATAAAATACGGGGCACCTAGGTGGCTCAGTGGGTTAAAGCCTCTGCCTTCAGCTCGAGTCATGATTCCAGGGTCCTGGGATCAAGCCCCACATCGGACTCTCTGCTCAGCAGGGAGCCTGCTTCCTCCTCTCTCTCTGCCTGCCTCTCTGCCTACTTGTGATCCGTCTGTCAAATAAATAAAATAAAATCTTAAAAAAAAAGAAAACACAAAATACAACAGACTTAAACCTTAATGTATAAATAATTACATAAAATGTAAATGGCATAAATGCACCAAATGTAGACAGAAATTAGCAGATTCTATTTAAAAAATCATGACCCAGCTATATACTGTCTACAAGAAATGTGCTTCAAACATAATGATACATGTAGGTCAGAAGTAAAAGGATGGAAAAGATGTATCAGGAAACATTGATTAAAAGGAAGCAAGAGTAGATTTATTAATTATGGATAGCGTAGATTTCAGAGTAACGAAAATTACCAGGGACGGACAGGGACATTACATAATGATAAAAGGGTCAGTCCACCAAGAAGACATAGCAATTTTAAATGTGTATGCACCATGCAGTAGAACTGCAAAATATATGAAGAAAATCTTGATAAAACTGAAAGGAGAAATAGGCAAAATCACAATTACAGCTGGAGACTTCATTACCCTTCATTTAACAACTGAAAGAAAAATTGGACAGAAAATCAGCAAGGTTATAAAAGAATTCATGAACATCATTAGCCAACAGGATCTCAGCGACATTTATAGAACTTTCCACCCAACAGTAACAGAATACACATTCTTTTTAAGTACCCACAGAAAATGTCATATAGACCATATCCTAGACCATATAACCAATCTCAACAAATGTAAAAGAATTAAAATCATACACAGTATGTTCTCTGTCCACAGTGGAATGAAACTAGTAATCAAAACAAAGAGGTAACAGGAAAATCCCCAAACACTTAGGAACTAAACAACATGCTTCTAAATAATACACAGCTCAATGAGGAAATCTCTAGGGAAATTAAAAAAAATACACTGAACTGAATAAAAATTAAAATACAACATATCAAAATGTGTAGGATACAGTCTTGGGCATCTAATCATTTAATTCCCCTTTGACCATATAAGAATGGACCTTGGGGTGCTTGGGTGGCTCAGATGGTTGAGTCTCTGTCTTGGCTCAGGTCATGATCTCCAGGTCCCGGGATGGAGTTCCACACCCCTATCATGTTGGGCTCCCGGCTCAGTAGGGAGTCTGCTTCTCCCTCTGCCTCTCCCCCCTCCCTTATACTCTCTCTGTCTCTCTCTCTACCTCTTTCTCAAATCAATAAAAAAAAATCTTAAAAAAAATGGACCCTGGGCCTGAAACATAAGACCAAGAGCCCACACAGCCTGTGTTGGGCTACTGCCTTGTGTGGGAATATCGTTCCCTATTTTTTTTAAGATTTTATTTATTTATTTGACAGAGAGAGATCACAAGTAGGCAGAGAGGCAGGCAGAGAGAGAGAGAGGAGGAAGCAGGCTCCCTGCTGAGCAGAGAGCCCGATGCGGGACTCGATCCCAGGACCCCGAGATCATGACCTGAGCCGAAGGCAGTGGCTTAACCCACTGAGCCACCCAGGCGCCCTCTTTCCCTATTTTGAACTCAGTGTGTGCTGTTCTGTTCTGCGCAAGTTTGTATGTCAATGGCTCTTCCGCATGCCCTTAGTTTTCAGTATTTCAGACTCCATGGGGGAGTGGGTGGGGTTCTTCCACTGCAGTATGAGAGGGGTGTGAATAGTATCTTAGTTTAGTTCAATTTAGATTTCTTTGCTAAGTAATGGAGTGAAGGATCTTTTCCTATGCTTACTCGCCATTTGGCTGCCAGGGGACCCACTAGCTATGAGGAGAGGATGTGTACTAGGATGTCTACTCTAGGCAAGTAAATCATTCAGTGTTTCATTGGACTGTGTTTTCCTTGGTGATTCTGATACCAAGTCACAGCAGGCAAAAGTGTTTGGAGTCCTCCCCTGAGATTTGATAACCAGTGCACAAGACTCTGCTCCATAGACTACAGCAGTGCTACAAGGAAAATTTATGGCACTACACATTTATAAGTGAAAGAGAAAAAGCCTCAGATCAATAATCTAAACTCTCATCTCAAGAAATTAAAGAAGGAGGGGCACCTGGCTGGCTCAGTCAGTAGAGCATGCGACTCTTGATCTCAGAGTTGTAAGTTTGAGCCCCACGTTGGGTGTAGAGATTACTTAAAAATAAAATCTTAAAAAAAAATTACAAAGGAACAAAATAAACCCAAAGCTAGCACAAGAAAGGAGACAATGAAGGTAGGAGCAGAAATCAATGAAACTGAAAACAGAAAAACAACAGAAAAAAAACCCACTGAAACAGAGGGCTGGTTTTCCAAAAAGAATAATAAAATTAAACAAACCTTTAGCAATACTGACAAAGAAAAAATCAGAGACACAAATGATTAATATCAAGAATGATACAGGGGATAACACCACAGACCCTGCAGACATCAAAACAATAATAAAGGAATACAATAATAAATTTGAGTATATAAAATGTTACTGTATAATCATTTAGTTCCATTAAATCTGGCTAACCTACAAAAAACAAAAAACAAAAAACAATAATAAATTTGACAACTTAGAGGACATGGACCAATTCCTCAAAAAGTACAAACCACCACAACTCTTCCAATACAAAAGAGTTCGTTAGGATAGCCTCATAACTATTAAGGAAAAGCAATTTGCAAGTTTAAAAACAACTCTTAAAATATAAATCTCTAGGCCAAATGGTTTCACTGGAGACTTCAACCAACTTTTCAAGAAGAATTAACACCAATGGCACATTATGTCTCCCAGGAAATAGAAGACGGAATTCTTCCTACTTCATTCCCTAAAGCCTGATACCAAAAGTAGACAAAGAGTACAATAAATATGTCATTGACGTGCTCATGTTTTCCCACTAGTTTATGTAGTTTGCATAGCAAATTTTGCACATTTTGTCATCACCTGTATTTGAAAATAGTATTTTCTTGATGAATAAGTCTATTGCCTAAGCCAAAAAAGTGTAAAAAACCTACAGACCAATATCCTTCAAAAGCATAGATGCAAAAATTCATTTTTTTAAGATTTCATTTATTTATTGGAGAGAGAGAGGGTGAGAGAGAGAGCATGAGAGGGGAGAGGGTCAGAGGGAGAAGCAGACTCCCCGCTGAGCAGGGAGCCTGATGTGGGGCTCAATCCGGGGACTCCAGGATCATGACCCAAGCTGAAGGCAGTCACTTAACCAACTGAGCCACCCAGGCACCCCATAGATGCAAGAATTCTTAACAAAATATTAGCAAATGTAATTCAGCAACATACAAAGAGAATTATACACCATGACCGACTGATATTTATTCCAGGAATGCAAGACTAGTGCAGTATTTGGAAATCAATTGATGTAATTTACCATACTAACAGGCCACAGAAGAAAAAAATCACATGATCATATCGACTGATGCAGAAAAAGCTTTTGACAAAATCTGACACCCATTCATGATTTTAAAAAACCAAACTCTTAGAAAACCTGGAATAAAGGTTACCTTTGCCAACTTGCTAAAAATAAGATCTACCAAAAAAACTATAACTAACATCACACTTAATAGTGAGAGACTGAATGTTTGCCCCCTAATATCAGGAACAACACAAGGATGTCAACTCTCACCACTCTTATTCAATACAGTAATGAAAATTCTTACCAGTACAATGAGGCAAGAAAAAAGAACAAAAGGCATAGAAATTGAAGAGGAAGAAATAAAACTGACCCTACTTGCAGGTAACATGATGGTCCAGATAGAAAATCCCTAGGACGCTAAACAAAAACTTCTAGAAGAAGGGGATCCTGGGTGGCTCAGTAGATTAAACATTTGCCTTCAGCTCAGGTCATGATCCCTGATCCCACAGAAGGGATCACATGGAATTCTTGAGTGAAATGGAATCAGGGTCCTGGGATGGAGCCTCATATGGGACACTCAGCAGGGACCCTGCTTTCTCTCTCCCTCTGTCCCTCCCCCCTACCCATGCTCGCTCCTGCTCTCTCAAATAAATAAATAAAATCTTCAAAAAAAAACCTTCTAGAAGTAATAAGTGACTTCAGCAAGGTTATGAAACACAAAACAACACACAAAAAACACTGTATTTTTATATACTACAAATGAACATAATGAAACAAATTAAAAACACAATACTTTACATCATTCAAAAAGTGAAATATTTAGGTGTAAATGAAAGAAAACATACACAGGCCTTGCCTGCTGAAAACTAGAGAATGTTGATGAAAGAAGTCAACAAAGATCTAAATAAATGGAGACAGATACTGTGCTTATGGACAGGTAGCCTCAATGCAGTAAAAATACCAATTCTTCACAAGTTGAATTACAGACTTAATATAATTCCTATTAAAATCTCAGCAAGAATTTTTTGTAGAGGGGCACCTGGGTGGCTCAGTGGGTTAAAGCCTCTGCCTTCGGTTCTGGTCATGGTCTCAGGGTCCTGGAATCAAGCCCCGCATCAGGCTCTCTGCTCGGCAGGGAGTCTGCTTCCTCCTCTCTCTCTGTCTGCCTCTATGCCTACTTGTGATCTCTCTCTGTGTCAAATAAATAAATAAAATCTTTTAAAAAAGGACCATGTGGGAGAAAATCATCAGGACTTAGGGCTTAGTAAAAGTTGTTAGATATGACACCAAAAACATGATCAGTAAAAAAAAAAAAATACATATATTTGCCTTCAACAGGTTAAAAACTGTAGCTCTGCAAAAGACACTGTCAGGAGGATGAAATGAAAAGCTACAGAGTGTTAGAAAGTATCTGACTCATAAGTATAACATAAAGAACTCTCAAAGCTCAACACTGAAGAAACAACCAATCCAATTAGAAAATGGGCAAAAGACATGAAGAGACATTTCACCAAAGAGGGAAAAAAGTACATGAGAATATGTTCAACATCCATAGACAAACATATTCTAGAATTTATACAGAAAGGCACAGCCCCTAGAATAGCTAAAGCAGTCTTAACAAACAATAAGGTGGGAGTGAACAAAATAATTTAACTAAGCATTATGAGCAGCTCTGTGAGAATATAAAATCCCCAGCAAACATAAACTACCAAAATTAATCCCCCCAAAGCAGAAACCTGTTAAGACCAATAATCAGAGAAAAGAAAATAATTGAAATTTACCATTTTAAAGATTTTTATTTATTTGAGAGAGAGTGCGCACAAGCATGAATGGGGGGAGGGGCAGAGGGCAAGACACAAGCTAACTCCCTGCTGAGCGAGGAGCCCTATGCAGGGCTTGATGATACGACCCTGAGATCATGACCTAAGCCAAAATCAAGAGCCAGACTGTTAACTGACTGAGCCACCCAGGGCTTGCACAGTCAAATGATTTTAGATAAGCGTTTCAATATAATTCCATGGGGAAAGAAAAGTCTATGACATCAAAAGCACAAGAAACAAAAGGAAATAAATAGATAAACTGGACTGTATCAAAATCACAGACTTTTGTGCTACAAAGTCAACCACCAAGACAGTGAAAAGATAACCACAAAATGGGACAAAATACATGCAAATCACATATCTGACAAGGGACTTGTATCCAGAACATATCAAGAACACTTACAACTCAATAATAAAAAATCAAATCACTCAATTAATAATAGGCAAAGGATTTGAATTGACCCAAACATTCAGTCCATTGCACACATGAAAAGATATTCAATATCAGTAGTCATTAGAGAAATAGAAGTCGAAACCACAATGAGATAGCACTTACCACCCACTAGGATGGCTAGAATAAAAAAAGACAGTAACAAGTGTTGGCGGAGCTATGACTAATTGGAACCTACATGCATTCCTGGTGGGATGTAAAATGGCACAGCCATTTTGAAAAATGGTTTGGCAGTTCTTCCAAGTGTTAAACATAGAGGTACCATATGATCTAGCAATTTCACTCTCCAGAGAATGAAAATAGATGTTCACACAAAAATGCGGACACAAATGTTCACAGCAGCATTATTCATTGTAGTTAAAAGTGGCAACAACCCAAACGTCCCTCAGCTGATGAATGGGATAACAAAATGTGGTATATCCTCACAAAAGAATATTATTCAGTAATAAAAAAGGAATGAAGTACCAATACATGCTGTCACACACCTGAATGAATCTTGAAAACATTATGGTAAATGTGAGAAGAGAGTCACAAAAAACCACCTGTTGTATGACCCCATTTATATGAAAAGCCTAGAACAGCTAAACCTACAGAGACAGAAAGGGGTTGCCTGCAGCAGGGTGATACAGAATAGGAATGAGGAATGAGTACCATGTTTCTTTTTGAGGTTATAGAATATTCTAAAATTAGATTGTGGTGGTGGTTGCACAACTCTATGAATATACTTAAAACCACCAAACTGTAAGCTTTGAATGGATAGTTTACCGTAAGTTTATAGTAGATGAATTATATCAATAAATCTGTTAGAAAAAAAAAAGATCATGTAGCTAGTAAGTGGCCATGCAGGATTTCAAACCCAGTCTCTTGGCAAGGGGAAAGTACTCAATAAATGGTTTTCGAATGTATGAATAAATGAATGAGCAAATAAATGAATGAATGAATGAATGAGCACCTTTCACTTTCAAATTAGCAACAAAATAGGGATAACCTCTATCAAGTATCATTCAACATTATTCTGAAAATGCTAGCTAATGCAAGAGAAGATGAGGTATCAGAATAAATATTTGGAAGGAAAAGAGAGTAACATTGTTAACTGGATAATCTATCTAGGAAAACTATGAGATTATAAAAAGCAACTAGAATTCACCTGAGAATCTGATCATTGCACTGGAAAAGAAATTTTTTAAAAAAGAAAATAAAAATTGATAGATCTTTTCTTCTGCAAAATATCTTCTTTCTTGGAAACAGAAAAAGTATGCTTTTCACCATGGTGACAAAAATAAAGGTAAAATATTAAAGAATGCAATTTTTAAAATAAAAAGGTGCTGGGCAGGGTGCCTGGGTAGCTCAGTGGGTTGAACCTCTGCCTTCAGCTCAGGCCATGATCTTAGGGTCCCAGGATCGAGCCCCACATTGGGCTCTCTGCTCAGGGGGGACCTGCTCTCCCCTCTCTCTCTGTCTGCCTCTGCCTACTGGTGATCTCTCTCTCTTTCTCTGTGTCAAATAAACAAAATCTTTTTTAAAAAGGTGCTGGGTCTATAAGAAGAAAACAACAGGCGCTCCTGGGGGCCTTAGTTGAGCCTCTGACTCTTGGTTTCTTTAAAGATTTTTTTTTTATTTATCTATTTGACAGAGAGAGAGATCACAAGCAGGCATAGAGGCAGGCAGAGAGAGAGAGGAGGAAGCAGGCTCCCTGCTGAGCAGAGAGCCCGATGCGGGACTCGATCCCAGGACCCTGAGATCATGACCTGAGCCGAAGGCAGCGACTTAACCCACTGAGCCACCCAGGCGCCCCTGACTCTTGGTTTCGATTCAGGTCATGATCTCATGAGATGGAGCCCTTAGTCAGGCTGCTTGCTCAGTGGGGAATCTGCTAGAGATTCTCTCCCTCTGCCCTTCCTCTAACTCTCATGCACTCTCTCTCTCAAATAAATAAATAAATAAATAAATCTTTTAAAAAAGAAAACTACAAAATACATAGTTTTAATGGCTGTTTTGAAACAAAATAAGATGGTTTTAACATTCACATGGAAAAATAAATACTAAAGAATATTAAACAAGGGTGCCTGGATGGTTCAGTTGGTTACGCATCTGCCTATGACTCGGGTCATGATCTCGGGGTCCTGGGATCCAGCCCTGTGTCAGGCACGGGGGGAGGGAGTCTGGTTCCCCCTTCCCTCTGACATGCCCCCCACTCGTGTTCTCTACCTTTCTCTTCCTCTCAAATAAATAAATAGAATCTTTTAAAAAAATTAAGAAAAGGAACAGTGAAGAGGCTAGCATTATTTGATATTAAAATTATTGCTAAAAGTCAATACACTTTTTTAAAGGGGAGTAGATAACATATATCAGAAGGAAAGAGCTCAGATATAGAGCAATATGCATTTGGAAATTTATGTGACAAAAGTGGCATGCAGTTGAATTAGAAAAGTATATTCATGTAATGATTGGTGCCAGCAAATACACTATCCAAACAGGAAATACAAACTTCAATCTCATCTCACACCATACACCAGAGTAAATTCCAGCTGGACTGAAATTTATTTTTTTTTAATTCATTTATTTGACAGAGAGAAATCACAAGTAGATGGAGAGGCAGGCAGAGAGAGAGAGAGGGAAGCAGGCTCCCTGCTGAGCAGAGAGCCCGATGCAGGACTTGATCCCAGGACCCTGAGATCATGACCTGAGCCGAAGGCAGCGGCTTAACCCACTGAGCCACCCGGACGCCCCTGAAATTTAATTTTAAAAAAATTAGGGGCACCTGGGTGGCTCAGTGGTTAAGCCTCTGCCTTCAGCTCAGGTCAGGATCTCAGCGTCCTCGGATTGAGTCCCGAGTCAGGCTCTCTGCTCAACGGGGAGCCTGCTTCTCCCTCTCTCTGCCTGCCTCCCTACCTACTTGTGATCTCTCTCTGTCAAATAAATAAATAAACAAGTAATCTTTAAAAATTAAAACAATACAAATGTTAAACTTCAGGCATATATTTGTTTAAGCATGAAGTGGAGAGAACTCACTAAGCAACAGAAGATACTCAGAACCTGAAAAGGAAAAAGACCGATATCTCTGATCGGATGATTATTTTTTCTAATTATATGTGAAAACATCTTTCAAAAGTCAAGATATAAAGACAGATAAAAAGGAAAAGACCTCAATAAATGACACGAGGTTAATATTCACAAATCAGAAAGACAAACCACCTAAAGGGAAAAAACAGCAAAGGATATGAAAACTTTAAAAAACCCATTCAAAGGTATTCAACCATCAGTTGCCAGGAAAATGCATATCAAACTAAAACAAGATACTAGATACCATTTACTTTACCAAAGTAAAAACAGATACCATTCTGTCTGGCCCTCAGAATGGGGAAAATTTAAAAAGCAGCAAAATTCAGTGTGGGAGAGGATGTTAGAACGAGCTCTTTTATTTTTTCAATTTTTTTCTATTTTTAAAGATTTTATCTATTTATTAAAGAGAGTGCAAGCACAAGCAGGGAGGGGGTGGTCTAGGATGGGGGAAGAGGCAGAGGGAGACAGAGAATCAGACTCCCCCCCTAGTGTGGAGCCCAAATCAGGGATGTGACCCCGAGATCAAGACCCCAGGCCAAGACAGATGCTCAACAGACTGAGCCACCCAGGTGCCCCTGGAGTGAGCCCTTTTGTATGTTGTTGGTGGGAGTACCAGTTTTACAAAAGGTTTGGAAAATAATTTAAAGTTCAATACAGGGGCGCCTGGGTGGCTCAGTGGGTTAAGCCGCTGCCTTCGGCTCAGGTCATGATCTCAGGGTCCTGGGATCGAGTCCCGCATCGGGCTCGCTGCTCGGCAGGGAGCCTGCTTCCTCCTCTCTCTCTCTGCCTGCCTCTCTGCCTACTTGTAATCTTTCTCTGTCAAATAAATAAATAAAATCTTTAAAAAAAAATAAAGTTCAATACATACCATCCACTTTAAGGAACATCCATTTCTGCACCTTAAAATCACTCAGACGACAGTCTCTGAGTGAAATCAGTAACAAAAATTTCAACTTTCTTGAAAATCAGAATCTCATATCTAAATAACTATGGGGTCAGAAAGGAAACCACAACAGAAATTAGAAAACATTTGAAGTAAACTTTAGTGAAAATGTTATGTATCAAAATTTGTTACATGGAGCTAAAGTGTTCTTAGAGAAAAATTCATGAACTTACAGCTTATATTATAAAATAAAAGTGACTGAATATTAATGAGATAAGCATTCAACTTAGGAATTAAAAGAAGAAAAGAATAAAAGAGGGAGCCTGAGTGGCTCAGTAGGTTAAGCCTCTGGCTTCAGCTCAGGTCATGATTGCTGCGTCCTGGGATGGAGCCCAGCACTGGGGTCCTTGCTCAGTGGGGAGTCTGCTTCTCTCTTTCCACTCCCCCTGCTGTGCTCTCTCTCTCTCTGTCAAGTGAATAAATAAAACCTTAAGAATAAAAGAAAAAAACGAAAGAAGAGAAATAATGAAATCAAGGGGAGAAATTAATGATGCAGAAAACAAAAATACAGGAGGTCCAACAAAGTCAAAGTAAGGTTTTGAGACAATTTCATCTTGGTTTAAGACCACCCATCGCTGAGGCAGCAGATCTGATTCCATTGGCCCTCCACCAATCAGTACCAAATAAATGCGTGACTGATGCCACAGAAACGTTGACCGTCCACTCAATAAACCCCACCATGCACCTCACAGACCACGCAAGTCACCCTATGGTCCGAATCATTCATTCACTGATCCTTCAATACCACACAAACTCTCCACCATACACTCCTCAGACCACCCATTACTTCCCAAACACCCTCACCACTCACCTACTGAAGTCCAATCGTTCATCTTGCAGGCCCCTATCACTTACTCCACTAATACCCTATCAATCACCCCACAGACCCCCATAACTTACCCCACGGGTCCAATCACTTAACACCGCAAGACCCCATCAGTGACTTCTGAGAATCCTCACCACTCTCCCCCACAGTGTCCTCATGCTCACCCTATAGACCCCCAGGACCCTCATCACTCAACCTGCAGACTACGCATTTTATTTTCCCCACTGACCCCATCAGTCACCCCAAATCCGTGTCACTCACTCCACGCCCCTCCTACTTAATGGACTTCAGAGAAGCCTCATCACTCACCCTACGGAGTAGCATCACTGAGTGCGAAATCCATGTCACCACACCCCCATAATCATGTCAGTGCTTCCATGGCCCAACTCTGCCGCCTCTGTTAAACTCACGTCCCTGAACCCTAAGTGTGGAAACTACCTCTGAGGGACCCTTCCGTGTCTGGACTTGACCGTGCACATGCTCAGTGTCAGCCTGGGAGCGGCCGGCCGCAGTCCCACAGGGGTGCCCTCGCGCCGTGTTAGCGCTTGTGCGTGGCGGTGGAGAGGCGGGCTTTCAAATGTTCTTTAGTGACTTTGTCAGGCGGCTAACATGGCTGGCCCCTCGGGAGTGTCTCTACGGGCGTCGCCATCTTGGAAGGGTGCTCATTTCGGCCGCGGAGCGGGCGGGCCCCGGCCGGATCTGGCCCTGCGGTGTCTCCCGGGAGCCGACCCGGCCGGAGCGCGGGCTGTGCGGCCGGCACTTGTCCCGCTCGCGCCACCTTCTCCGCTGTGGCCGCCCGGACGCAGGTCGCGGAGCTCGCCTTTCCTGGCGCTCAGGAGCCCCGCCCTCGGGCCGCATCCCCGGGGAGCCGCGGCTTCTTCACGCGCCGCTGGGCCACCCTCTCACCCCCCAACTCGCGTCCTGCCACAGGGTCCCCGCTAGAAAGACCCCTCCAAGCCGCGGGTCCACAGGCTGGCCCGCCCCCGCCCCGGCCTCCGCCCCAGCTCCCCTTCTAGAGCGAACGGGACGGCCCCTGGCGGGCGCGGGTGGCTCGCGGCGGCGGCGGGGCCCAGGGCGCCGCAACGTGCCCACCTGCCGGCGCCTCTCTGTCTCCGCCTCAGCTGAGGGCATCGCCGGGCTCCTCGACTGTCACCGACCCTGGGTGGTTGCCACGGGCGGGGCGGGGCGGCGGGGGGAGAACAGTACGTGTCAGATTAAGGCCAGGAAGCGGAAGTCGCCCGCAGCGAGAGTTTAACCACTCTGGGCGCGGGGAGCTCCGGCGATTTAGCGCTGGGGACCAAGGATCCGTGGAGCGACGAACTGGAGGGCCCCAAGATACCAGTGGTGGGGCATTTCATCCTTCTTTTTTTTTTAAACCAAGTGATCAGCCTTCCTGGTGTCCTTATGAAAGCCTTCAGGCTAAAAGTTCCAAAGATCCAAGTTTTGATGGCTTTCCATTAGTGTTTGGTTTCAAGTGCTAATTTTTAAGTTTTTACCCCTTTTAACCATGAATTATTTAGAAGTCCATTGTCCAACTTGCAAAACTTCTCCAGCACTCCTAGGGCAAGGGAATGGGGATTTTTTTCAGGCTGCTGCGACAGGGAGAACAGCCCAGCCCAGCGTTTCCCAGAGCACGGAGAGTTTTGTCACATACTCCTCTGGAATTAATGATACCACGAAGGAAGGGAGAGGGAGTGCAGAAAAGTTTACAGTTCCTGACACCATTTTTCATTCTCCCAAACACACACAAAGTTAATCTAATATTAGTGTTTTCTCACCTAATCGCATCGTGGTCTGGGAATTTTGTCTGAATGATGCTGAGTCTTTGAAATTTGTTGAAACTTGCCTTATGGCTCAAGCACGGGCCCAGGTTTCAGAAATGTTTCATCTGATTTAAAAGATGTATTTTCCAGTTGTTGGGTTGAACATATGCGTTTGTTGGCTCAAGCTTGTTAGTCGGGCCTTAAAAATGTATTTCCTTCCTGATGATTTTCTTCTGCTTGCCCCATGAGTTCCTGAGAGTGGTGAGACATTCTCCTGCTGTATTTTTAGGTCAGGTTTTCATTGTGCTAGTCTATTTTTGCCTTCTATATTTTGAAGTTTAATATTATTAAATTCAGGTGAGGGTATTTTGTTGTCAAATACATACAGCCAAATCAGTTCCCCAAAAGATTGTAACATGCCTACTGCCAGCAGCAAAATAGGAGTTCGTTGAGGCAAATCTTTTCAGCACTAGATGTTGATGCTTTCATGTTTGCCAGTGCGATGGCCAGTACTGTTTAATCGCTTTAATTTGCATTTTCCTGACTACTTCTGCAACAGAGGATCTTTTTCTGTTTGTTGACCCGTTAGATTTTCTCTTCTGCAGATCTTCATATCCTTTGTCCAATTTACTTTGGAGTGATTTGTCTTTTTCTTATCGATTTGTAGAAGCTCTTTGTGCATTACGGATAGCAACCCTTCCTGAGTTGCGCCACAGTATTTCCCCCTAACTCTTATTCTCCTTTGCATTTTATAGGTGTCCTTCAATATGTAATTAGAAAGACGCATTCTCTCAATTTAAATGTCTAAGCTTTCTTTCCTGGCCTCTGTATTTCCTGTCTTGCATGGTCCTCCTCCCCCATTCCACATCCGCCCCCCAAAAAAAGAGTCTTAACATTTATTTCATTTTTATTGCTTTAATTTTTTAAATCTAGTTGGAATTTACTGTGGCGTATGGTATGAGGCTAAGGTCAAGGTTTGTTCTTGCTGTATCAAATAGGGAGAAAGCTTCCATTTTAGAAATCTGCAATTATCTCATAACCAAGCAGAAAAAGGCTTCTCATTTGTAGACAGGGTAAGGAGGAGGCAAGCCGAGATAAGCATAAATAAGCATAATCTGTGAGCGAGGAACTGCTTTAGCAGGAGAAGGCCAATGGGATCTGAAAGGAAAGTGCCCACTGTGGCCAGTTGATTCCCTCCCAGGGGAGGCTGAGAAGAGAGGGCCCATTCCACAATCTTTTGCGCGTCTCAGACTTGGGGACAAGCCGAGTTCAGGAGGCTGCAGGAAAGAGAGAGACTCGACTGCCGTTTGGTAACAAGCATTTTGTTCTGAAACAAAGTCAGTGTTTATGAGGCAAGGACTGGGAATTTGGAAGGTCTGCGTCTGTCCTTGTCATACGTAAAGAACAGGAGCATCCGCGAGTCCTGTCTAAGTCAGGGAGGAAAGGGGAGTTCTTAGCAGTAAGCAGTTTTCCAGAACATGAAAGAATAAGGGGATTTCTCAGCCTTCACTGTTTCCCAGGATCACAGGGCTCAGGTAAAATTCAACAGGGCCACGTGGCACTGTTTATGAAACACACTGCCTTGTATCCCCTGAATTATATATCACTTTGTTCATACAAGGTCACATATATGTTTTGCCTGACCTGAACTCTTTCTTGATTGTGTCTCTGCAATCTGATTTCAAAGGAGTTCTTTTCTTGCAAATTTATTTTTCTTATTTATTTATTTATGTATTTATTTGACAGAGATCACAAGTAGGCAGAGAGGTAGGCAGAGAGAGGAAGGGAAGCAGGCTCCTTGCTGAGCAGAGAGCCCAATGGGCGACCTGAGCCAAAGGCAGAGGCTTTAACCCACTGAGCCACCCAGGCGCCCGCAAACTTATTTTTCTAACAACTCCCTGAAGTTTAAAATGAAGTTTCAAAATGAACACTACCCCCTCCCCAAAACCCCAACAAAACAAAACTTTTGGGATTCTGATTGGAATTATATTACCCTAATATAATAGTTTGGGAAGAGTCAATGCTTTTCGTTACAATAAGCCTTTGTATCTAGAGATTTCATGAGTCTCCACTTGATTATATCTTATATATGGCAATGACATTTTGTCATCTTCTTATAAGTCCATCGTCTTTTTTGGTTAAATTCGTTCTCAGATAGTCACAATATTTTTGTTGTCAATGTTAAGGCCTGCTTGCTATTCCTATCTGCTTACTATTAGTGTAGGAAGAAAATACCTATTTTTATAATTTTATCTTGTATCCAGCCCATTATCAAAACTACCTGCCAATTCTGGTAGCTTCTTAGTATATAGTCTCTCGTTTTCTAATTGTACAACCTATCAGATATAGATAATATTTTCTCATTTATCCAGTACTTGCTGTGATTCTTTTTATTGTGTTAGCTGTTCAGTACAGTAGCCACTAAGCTCATGTGGCTATTTAAATTTAAATTTATTAAGAAACAGACTCTTAAAGAAAAAAAGAAACAGACTCTTTTTTTTTTTTAAGATTTTATTATTTATTTGACAGAGAGAGAGAGAGCACAGCAGGGGGAGCAGCAGGCAGAGGGAGATGTAGGCTCCCTGCTGAGCAAATAGCCCGATGTGGGGCTTGATCCCAGGACAGCAGGATCATGACCCAAGCTGAAGGCAGATGCTTAACCGACTGAGCCACCCAGGCACCCTAAGTAGTTTCCTTCTACTGTTATTTTGAGTTTTTACTATCAATATAATGGCTAGAATTATGTCATATACTTTTGAAATATCAATAGCATTATGTAACTTTTCTAAAGTGTTGGGGTAATGACTTCTGTTGATTGACTTATAAATATTAAACTACACTAACATTTTTAGAATCATCTTAATGGTTATGGTGTATTTTTTTTCGTTTTCTTTTTTTAGAGAGAAAGAAAGAGCACATGCGTGGTGGGGGGTGTGGGGGGGAGGCAGAAGGAGACAGAGACAGCCCCAGAGGTGGGGTTCGATCTCACAACCCTGAGATCATGACCTGAGCTAAAATCAACAGTTGAATGCTTAACTGACTGAGCCACCCAGGAGCCCCTTGTTTTCTGGAGACACGTCTGGATTTGTTATGTGGATACTTCATTTAGAAATTTTCGTTCACATTTATGAAAGATTATCTCCAATCATCTTGTTTTTTGAGCAATATATTTCCATTTGGACATTAAGGTTATTCTTTCATAAAATAAATTGGAAAATTTCCACCTTTCTCTAGGAGCTGGTAGAGTTTATGAAACATAGACCCCTTTCATCATGATTTATTTAGGAAAGTGCTTCTTAACTTCCAGCTGGTTAAGGTATTTCGGTAACATTTTAATTTATTTCTGTTCTTACTGACTCTTATCACAGGAAATGATCTGTGAAGGCCCTACTTTTTTTTTCTTTTTTTTAAAAAGATTTATTTATTTATTTGACAGAGAGATCACAAGTAGACAGAGAGGCAGGCAGAGAGAGAGAGAAGCAGGCTCCCTGCTGAGCAGAGAGCCCGACATGGCACTCGATCCCAGGACCCCGAGATCATTACCCGAGCTGAAGGCAGCGGCTTAACCCACTGAGCCACCCAGGTGCCCCTGAAGGCCCTACTTTTTAAAAATGTATCCATCATTTCTCTTAGGCCAGGTGGGACAACTGAATGTCTTTTAATGTTGCAAGGACATGGGATTATATAGTCTCTTTGTAAGATATAAAGTTCTTGGTGTGCCTGGCTGGCTGAGTCGGTTGATTGTCTGGCCCTTGGTTTCTGCTCAGGTCGTCATTTCAGGTCCTGGGAAACAAGCATGTGGCAAGGCTCCACTCTCCAAACAGCGTCTCCTTCAGATTCTTTTCCCCTCTCCCTCCAGCTTGCATGCACTCTCTCTCAAGTAAATAAATAAAATCTTTTTAAAACAAAGATAGGAGCGCCTGGGTGGCTCAGTCATTAAACGTCTGCCTTCAGCTCAGGTCATGATCCCAGGGTCCTGGGATGGAGCCCCGCATCTGGCTTCCTGCTCAGCGGGGATCCTGCTTCTCCCTCTCCCTCTCCCCCTGCTTGTGTTCCCACTCTCGCTGTCTCTCTCTCCCCGTCAAATAAATAAACAAAGTCTTAAAAAAAATTAAAAAAGATATAAAGTTCTTTTTATGTAGATTAAATATCTTATTGATTATAATTTTCATATCTTTTTTGCCTTTGTTTTTGTTAACTTGATTCATCATATTCTGAAAGAAGTATAATCTTTCACTATAAATTATGATTTTAAGGTTTTGTTTCATCTCTATTATTTTTGCTCATTCTATTTGTGTTTTTGTAAAGGTTTATACATATTATATCTTCATCAAAGGTAGACTTTATTATTATGTAATATCTCTTTTTATCTGTTGAATGCTTTTAGCCATCGAATTTAACTTGATAATTATATCATCAGACCTGCTTTCATTCTGCTTGCATTTACCTGATATGTATCCTTTGCTATTGTTAATTTTTGCCTCTTTTAGTAAACAACACAGAATTCTTGTTCTGTTTTGTTTTTTTAAAAAGATTTTATCCATCTACCTGTCAGAGAGAGACAGCATGTGCCCAGGCAGCAGGCAGAGGGAGAGAGAGAAGCAGGCTCCCCACTGAGCAGGGAGCCCAATTCAGGACTCAGTCCCAGGGTCCTGGGATCATGAGCTGAAGGCAGATGCTCAACCGACTGAGCCACCCAGGCATCCAAGAACTCTTGTTTTTTAAACCCAATTCCCCAGTCTCTTACTGGGTTTGTTAATGATATGCCTGATTTTGTGTCTTATATTCAGAAGGACTATCTCTGTTGTTGCTCATTCTTTTTCCATTTCCTTACGTTTGCTGTCTCTGTCAAGTTTCTGTTCAATCTCCTTTTCCCTTTCTTAGTAATTTGGATGTTCAACTGTGCTTATCAATCTACTGGTTATTACTCTTCCACTATGAACATGATTCAGATTTTCTCTATTGGTAGATTGAACACACACATTATCTGCATTTACCCCTAATTTCTCAGGAACATGAAACATTTAGAACGTTTTCACTTCCAGGTGCCCGAGTAGCTCAGTCGGTTAAGTGTCTGGCTTCAGCTCAGGTCATGAGCCCAGGGTCCCTGGGATAGAGTCCGACATTGGGCTCCCTGCTCAGTGAGGAGTCAGCTTCTCCCTCTGTCCCTCTCTCTGTACTCGCTCTCTCTCTCTCTCTCTCTCAAAAAAAAAAATCTTTAGAATGATTTTACTTCTTTTTTTTTTTAAAGATTTTATTTATTTATTTGGCAGAGAAAAAGAAAGAGCACAAGCAGGGGACTCTATCCTTTTGAAGACAGAGACCCTGGACAATGAGATAGTATTTTCAAAACGGACCATGTGCATGAGGACTGAAGCCCCAGCTCCCAACCAGCACTGAGGTCTCAGTCATATGATGAAATCATCTCAGACCGTTCGACCCCACCTTAGCTGTCTCGGACATCATATGGAGAAGAAACAAGTCCTCCCCACTATGCCCTCCCCAAGTTCGAGACCCAGATAATCACGAGTGATAAAATGGTTATTATTCTAAGCCACTATGTTTTGGTGTGGTTTATTTACACAGCAATAGATAGAGGAAATGTCCATGAGTCTCAAAATACATGTGGGTGAGGACAAGTTACCAACAGCCACAGGAACTGTATGATATAGTTATTTGAATGGGAAAAAGCAGAAAGAAGTAACTGACATTTGACAAACCTGAGAACAGGAGAATGCCAAAACAGTCATCTGGTATGGTAGGCCAGCATGAATTCAGCAGCGGAAACAGGCAGGTGTTTTGCTCCATGCAGTGAGAAGCAAGTGCAAAGGGTCTGTGGTAAGGTCTGAGTGGGGTGGAGCAACCTAATTCCTGTGAACTCTTTTTTTTTTTTAAGATTTTATTTATTTATTTGACAGAGAGAGGGAGAGAGAGAGAGCACAATCAGGGGCAGTGACAGAGGGAGAGGGAGATGCAGACTCCCCACTGAGCAGGGAGCCCGATATGGGGCTCTATCCCAGGACCCTGGGATCATGACCCGAACCGAGGGTGGATACTTAACCGACTAAGACACCCAGGTGCCCCAAACAAAGATATTCTTAAGAGGCAGGATATTCCAAGGTCTTAGAAGTTGTGTCCCAGGAGCTGTTCAAGGGCCAAAACTTTCTTAGGAAAGTGTGAGGTTTGGATACTCCAGTGGGGCTGAATTAACCCTTTACCATACTGATCCACGGGGGGCTCTCTCCTTGCACAGGGATCTGGGGGTGGAAAGGAGAAACTGCTGGGGGTGAAATAAAAATTGAGCAGGTTAGAACAGTCGACAGTAGTGTATTCATTTCCTACAGTGGCTTAAGACAATGAATTTCTTCTTTCGCAGTTCTGGAAGCAAGAACTCTGAATTGGCATCTCTAGGCTAAAATCATGGTGTCAGCAGAGCTCAGCTCCCTCCCGAGGCTGCAGGCATTCCTTGGCTTGTGGCTGTATCACTTCAATCTGCTTCTGTGGTCACATCGTCATCTCCTCTTCTGCCCATGTCATCTCTGCCTCTCTCTTGTAAGAGCACTTGTGATGGCCTTTAAGGCCCATCTGGATAATCTAAGGTGATCGCTCTATCTTCAAGACACCTAATTTAACGGGTCTTAACGCCTTATCTTAAGACCGTCATACCTGAAAAGTCTTTTTTTTTTTTTTGGGTCAAATAATCTAACATTCACTGTTCCAGGAGTTAACACGAGGATATCTTTGGGGGGCTGTTACTCAACCTACCACAGTCCACCCTCTAGTCCCCAAATATCGATGTCCACCCCACATACAAAATACGTTCACGCTACCCCAACACCCTTAAAAGGGCCAACACATGACAGCGTCAACTCAAGTCCAAAATTTCATCTAAAGATCATCAGCTCAGAAGTATTAAATCTCATCATTTGAATCAAGGATGAATGCTTTCTTTTAGTATGCCATCCTGGAACAAAATTTTGCTCAATCTGTGCACTTGTGAAACAAGAAAACAAATTAAAACCACCTCCCCAAATACAATGGTGGGACAGGCATAGGATAAATGTCATAGACATTCCTATTTCCAAAGAGAGAGAAAAATAGAAGGAAAATAGAAAGCCTTTGTCACTGAGCCATTTTGCAATCCAGGAGGGCAGACCTCATCAGACTTTAAGTCTGGGAAATAATCGTTCATAGCTTGAGGCCCTATCCCACCCAAAACTCCACTCATTCATGCTTTTTCTGGAAGGGTAATGCATGTTCAAAGCTGAGTAGTTTCAGAAGCCTGTTTCTTGTTTCAGGAATCTGCCAGCCTTCATTTCATTTCATCCTATCTTTGTCCCTTTCAGTCCACACTGGCAGTATTTCCGATGACGTAATGGTCTCAAAAACCTTGCGGGTCCCCTCTCTATGTCACAGGGATTCACGCCATTGGAGAAAAGGTGCCTCAACACGTGCTTCCCTCATTAATCCCATCTCTACTCCTGGCTTCTGCTGTGAAGGTGGAGGGGATCACTGAGTCAAATGCTTAATCTCTTTGGTAATAGCAAAAGGTTATCTGGCCACACTCTTGGCACCATCTCCAGAACGTGCTTTCCTGACAGTGAATCTCCTAATTTTAGCGCCTTCTGCAATCTGGATAGGCTGAGATCTTCCCAAATCCTCAAGCGTTGGTGCCTTTTTTGCTCAGCAGTTCTTCCTTCAGTTTCTCCTGTTTCCTCCCACTTTTTCCTATAAGGAGCAAGGAGAAACCAGGCTACACCTTCAACACTTTGCTTAAAAAATTTCCGCAGCGGGTGCCTGGGTGGCTCAGTGGGTTAAAGCCTCTGCCTTCAGCTCAGGTCGTGATCTTGGGGTCCTGGAATCGAGTCCCGCATTGGGCTCTCTGCTCTGCAGGGAGCCTGCTTCTCTCTCTCTCTGCCTGCCTCTCTGCTTACTTGTGATCTCTCTCTCTGTCAAATAAATAAATAAAATCTTTTTAAAAAAATCTGTCTTTAAAAAAAAGAAGTTCTGCTCTCCCTATCACTGTAGAAACAATTAAGCTACATCCCCTGTTTAGATATAATGAGGATCGCTTTTCCTCCAGTTTCCAGCAAGATGTTCCACATTTCCTTCTGAACCCTCATGCGCAACACTTGAAGGCTCATATTTATGCCAACAGTTTGTTGAATGTCTATATCTATATCTATCTGTCTATCTATCATCTATCAATCGGCTATCGTCTCTAAGACAAAATAGGCTTTTCTACCTCTGAGCCCTCACCAGCAGCACCTTCTGCATCTGGATTTCTATTTCTAGGCAATCTAGGCTTTTTTTTTTCCTGTCCTATTCCTTACCATTCTTCCAGCCTCCACCTATTACCCAGTTACCCTCTTCTGAAGTCACTTTCACATTTTTTGAGATTTCTTATAGTAACACCATTCTTCCAGCACCAAAGCCTGTTTCCTATGGCAGCTAGGATAGATTACCACAAACTGTGTGACTTAAAACAAAAGATATTTATTCTCTTACAGTTCTGGAGGCCAGAAGTCCCAAATCAGTATTTCTGGGCCAAGATCAAGGTGCTGGCATGATCATGCTCCCTCTGGGAGTTCTAAGGGAGAATTCATTCCTTGCTTTTTCCAGCCTCTGTGTGGCTGCTGGCATTCCTTGGCTTGTAGCCCCATCACTCCAATATCTGCCTACATATCACATTTCTTTCTTCTCTTCTATTTGTGGGATCTCCCTTTGCCTCTCTTGTACAAAAACACATTCTATTGCAGTTAGGGCCACCTGGATAATTCAGAATAATCTCTTCACCTCGAATCCTTATAATCACATCTGCAAAGTCCTTTTATGGTAACACAGGTTTCAGGGATTAGGACTTGGATATCTTTTAGGAAGAAACAATCTAGCCTACCACAGTAAAGAAAGAGAATGCCCAGATAAAAGTAGGTGAATAGAGTGAAGAAGTCTTCGAAACAAGTTGCCATAATTTTTAGCACTATGCAAAAACAACAGAAGAGGGAGCTCTGACATTTAAGAAGCTACCCTGAACCCCACCTCCCTCCAGAAGTTAAGGAAAACGAATTTTGTATAAAGAAGAGCAATAAAAAGCGTACAAGGAAAATCCCATACAATGTCGCTATCAGGATAAGAGGAAGAATACCACCCTAAGAGACAATGAAGGCGTGCTAGAAACCCACGCCTACAGAACAGATCAAAGCTATAGCCAGCTACTTTGCAGTCAAATGCTCTACCCCTGAGCTCTACCCCCGAGCCAGCTACTTTGAACAAGCTAAAAGATATGAAGAAAATGATGTAAGGGGCGCCTGGCTGCTTCAGTCAGTGGAGCGTTTGACTCTTGATTTCGGGGCTATGGGTTTGAGCCCTGGGTTGGGTGTAGAAATTCTTTGAAAATAAAAGCTTTAAAAAGAGAGAAAAAATGTAAAACAGTGAAAGAAAACATAAAATTAATACTAGAAAAACTCAGAAATGACTTGATAGATCTCAGGAAATATTTGGAATTAAAAGGAAAAATCATTTCAGAATAGAAGATTAAACTACAAGGAACACAAACCAAATAAACACAACACATAATGCTTAAGAGAAATAGAAGGTGACAAAGATGAACATTTTTTTAAAGAAGTAAAAAGATTTGAGAACAAGTGACAAATATCAAAGTTAGAAAGAGATCTAATTCATATACCAGTACAGTCCCTGAAAAAGAAAATCATACTAAGGAAACAAAATAAATACTAAAAACTATAATTCCATAAAACTTCTTGGAGTAATAATAATAATAATAATAATAAAACAACCCTACATACTGAGAGGGCATACCGGACTTTCTTCTGCTTCTGACCAAGATGGAGTAACAGGGACTAAATTTACCCTCCCAACTGAAATAACTAAAATGGTAAAATATATGAAACAATGGTCTTCAAGATGATGGACATCAACCAACAAAGAACAGTGATCCTTGTGAAAGGGGAAACAAGTGAAGTGAGCCCTGCAAATGCCTCAGCCTGGATGGTTTCCCATCACAGCACTGAGAGGGGAATCCAGGCAGAGCCTGGTGCTTCTTTCGAGTTAAGGAGATGGACCTGGGAGTCTGAGGAGACCAAGGCAGGTGGAGGTCAAGGGCAGGGTACTAGAGAATAGAGGGCTGCATAGAGTTGAAAAGAGCTCTAGAGGTCTGCAGAGGGTCCCAGACGAGTCTTCAGCTAAGTACTCCTCAGCTCTTGTATTCACATACAAGAAACTACCCAAGGCTGGGCAAAGAACCAAGAAGGATTAGCAGGAATAATCCTGGGAGTTCACAATGAGCTGGCAAGAGTTCCTGATCTCACCAGATAGAGAAGAAAACCTCATAATTTATAGATGATTGAGTAGAGTACTTAGGAGACTAACAGTGAGGGCAAAAATAGCCCTGGAGTGTACCTGCTTTGCCCCTGCTCAATAAAGCTTAAAAGCAAGACCCAGAAGAATCAAACTGTTCCCAGATACGTTAATGGTGTCCTAGAATAAATCTTAACAACATTCATAGGAATACAAAACTATCCAGCCCCAGGCAAGGTAAAATTCACAATGTCTGCCACCCAGCAAAAAATAACCAGGCATGCAGTGAACCAGGAACTCATGATGCATAATTTGGAGAAAAATCAATCAATTTGAATTGACCCAGAAGTCATGGCGGTTTTGAATCAATAGTGAAGGACATGAAAACAGTCATTATAACTCTAGTCCAAATGTTCAAAAGCTTAGATCAAGCATCTTAAGGAGAGACATGGAAGACTCTAAAAAGGTCTAAATAGAACTTCTAGAGATGTGGGACGCCTGGGTGGCTCAGTTGGTTAAGCAGCTGCCTTCGGCTCAGGTCATGATTCCAGTGTCCTGGGATCCAGTCCCACATCGGGCTCCTTGCTCAGCAGAGAGCCTGCTTCTCCCTCTTCCTCTGCTTGCCATTCTGTCTGCCTGTGCTCACTCTCTCTCCCTCTCTCTCTGATAAATAAATAAAATCTTAAAAAAAAAGAACTTCTAGAGATGAAAATATGAAGTTTGAAATGAAAAATGCATGGACGGCATTAATAGCAGGTGAGACACGGTGGAAGTAAAGATTAGCGAATTTGAAGGCATAGGAATAGAAACTATCCAAACCAAAATATAGAAGGAAAAATGATGGAAAAAATGAGCTGTGTATCAGCCATGGGATAAATTCAAGTTGTCTAATGTACACATGGCTGTTGTCTCTGGCAGGTGGGAGGTACAGAAAAAAAATATTGGAAAGGGCACCCCACATACTTAAGAATATCCACCCAGAGTGACCACCACCCTGTCCTATTCTCATAAATGGTTAGACTCTATTTTTTTAAAGATTTTATTTATTTATTTGACAGAGAAAGACACACACACACACACACACACACACAGGGAGAGAGGGAACACAAGCAGGGGGAGCAGCTGAGGGAGAGGGAGAAGGAGGCTCCCTGCTTAGCAGGGAGCCTGGTGCAGGGTTCCATCCCAGGACACGGGATCACAACCGGAGCCAAAGGCAGATGCCCAACCGACTGAGCCACCCAGGAACCCCATGGTTGACTTTAAAATAAAGAACAGGGGCGCCTGGGTGGCTCAGTGGGTTAAGCTGCTGCCTTCGGCTCAGGTCATGATCTCAGGGTCCTGGGATCAAGTCCCGCATCGGGCTCTCTGCTCAGCAGGGAGCCTGCTTCCCTCTCTTTCTCTGCCTGCCTCTCCATCTACTTGTGATTTCTCTCTGTCAAATAAATAAATAAAATCCTAAAATAAAATAAAATAAAGAACAAAGATGGGACGCCTGGGTGGCTCAGTTGGTTGGACGACTGCCTTCAGCTCAGGTCATGATCCCGGAGTCCCGGGATCGAGTCCCACATCGGGCTCCCAGCTCCATGGGGAGTCTGCTTCGCTCTCTGACCTTCTCCTCGCTCATGCTCTCTCTCACTGTCTCTCTCTCAAATAAATAAATAAAATCTTAAAAAAAATAAAGAACAAAGAAAAAAATCTTTGAGCCTCTAGGGAAAAAAAAGAGCAAGTGATAGATAAGGGTAAGAAAATTAGATCATCATCAGACTGTGATGGCAGCCTTTTATGTTAGGATAAAGTGGAGCAACATTTAAAATAACAAGAAGAGAAAATGTGAGCCAAGAACTTGATACCAAGAAAAGCCGTCTTTCAACAAAAACATGCAAAAACTCAAGAAATATTGTGCTCCTAAGTCCTTTCTAAAGAGTCTGTTAAAGAACAAGCTTCAGAAAATCACAATGGCTCAGGAGTCTTTGACCTAAGGATTGGTAGTAAGCACTGAACTAAGAATTAAGACTCAGTAACAGTTTAGAGGGAGAGTTGAGTGGGTCATAGCTCAGATGATGTAGATACAATGCAACCGGGAAAGGAATTGGAAGAAAATAGAGGAGCATATGCTCCTGTTTTTAAACTCTTTGTGGCAATCAGGTCAGTGGTGGTAGAATTAGTATTGTTTTCCTGGGACTGATCAGCATGGATGCCCAGAAAGGGGTTAACTTTGCAAGTCTGAGACTGCTAGCCCTCAAAAGATCCGCTCACAAGGTTTGCCTTGGCTCGAGTCTCAGAACTTGGATTTCAGGAGGGTTCCCACTGTTCCCTGACTGATAAGCATGGCTTATTATGCCTAGACTGTGCCAGCGGTGTGGTTTATGGCAAACATCTGCTTTAGTGCTGGGGATCTGGAATATTGGTACGTGCTCTGCTGAGGGTGCCTAGTGACTAAGTCCCAGTGAAATCCTTGGCCACTGAGTCTCTAATGGGCTTCTCCTGGAGGAAACGAGTATTGTTGCGTTTTTGTTGCCCGGGAAACCGCAAGCTGTGTGTGTGTGACCCCTCGTGGGAGGGAGACAGTGAGGAAGTCTGTGCTTGGCATCCTCCTGTGTCGTTTCCCCTTGTGGATTCTAGTATTTATTATTGGCTGTTATAAATCTTAGTGTGGATACCACTATAACCCAAGTCCCAGGAGTCCTCATAGCAGATCATTGGATGTGGTGGCAGTGGTGGGACTCAGTTGAACAATCTGACTCACTGAAATATGGCTCCAGCATGGCTTAGGAAAAAGAAAAAGGGAATAAGAAGATCCTGGGGAGATCCTGGGGAAAATGACAAGATCCTGGTGTCTGGGGGCACCTGGGTGTCTCAGTGGGTTAAAGCCTCTGCCTTTGGCTCAGGCCTGATCTCAGGGTCCTGGGATGGAGCCCTGCATCCAGCACTCTGCTCAGCGGGGATCCTGCTTCCCCCTCTCTCTCTGCCTGCCTCTCTGCCTACTTGTGATCTCTGTCTGTCAAATAAAGAAATAAAAGCTTAAAAAAAAATCCTGGTGTCTGGGTGGCTAAGCTCTCTTCGGAATTTGAAGACCATAAATCTAAAGTTAGAAGGCCAGTTGGCTTGCTAGAATGTTCCCGGGTTGCTCTTGGTCCTGCTGGGTAAAGGGAGGAAAAAGAACAACTCCGGACAATGCCTTTGGTTTACATTCTGTCCTCCAGGGGGAGGAGAAAGGGCCCAAATATCCCCCGATGGCCTGCCCCAGTGAGCTTTGTAGGAGTTAAAGACAAATCAAAATTAGTTTGTAGTTGCTCTCTCCTCCAGGTAGGAGGGGAAAGGATCTCCAAATTCCCGGAAGGCAGATTTTGGGGTGGACTAAAAAAACGTTAAGCCTGTGTTGTTCTCTCCTCTTAGTAGAAGAAAAACAGCTAAATTGCATCCGAGGGCTGGAGCAAGGCTTTAGATAAACCAGAGGGACAAAAAATGGCAAAGAAAAGAAAAGAACAAAAAAACCACTCTAACCTTTTTTTTTTTTTTTCCAGTTCAGCAGCTGCCCGGTTCTGGCTGCAGTGGGGCGGGGGTGGGGGGAGGCGGCAGCTCCTTACTCCTGAGCTCCCGCAGCTGTAATGTTAACCCTGTAAATGCTGATTTTACAGCTAGGGGTTCAAGGATAAAAGAGGGGGATTTTTAAAAAGACGTTGGATCCTGTGGCTACTGCATCTGGGGGCATGATAAAAATGGATGTAAAGGGTCAGATGTTTTCATCAGCGCTAGGCAGGAGGTCCGCATCAGGAAAGCCATAGATGAAGCAAAAAGTGTCTGTGGCTCCCAGCTCCCTCACTTTGTCTTGCCTGGGTGCAGATGCAGTTTAAAGTCTTTGGGTATTGAAGACAGAGCAAGACTCCATAAGGGATGATTTTTGCCTGTTGGAGTCTCTGGAAAAAGAGACAACCATGAAAAGAGGCAGTCTGGGGCACCTGGGTGGGTCAAGTCTGTTAGGTGTCTGTCTGCCTTTGGCTCAGGTCATGATCTCGGGGATCCTGGGATCGAGTCCTGCAGAAGGAGAAGCAGGCTCCTGGCTGAGCAAGGAGCCCTATGATGCTGATGCTGGGTGCTGGGATCCAACCCAGAGTAGGGTTCCTTGCTCTGCAGGGAGCCCGCTTCTCCCTCTACCTTGGCCTGCAACTCCCCCCACTTGTGCTGACTCTCTGTCAAATAAATAAATAAACTCTTTTAAAAAAAAGAAAGAAAGAAAAAAAAAGAGGCAGTGCCCATATAGAAATGGCACCTCTGGAGATGGGAAACTCAGCTTTTGGTTTGCTAAGGTGCTCTTCTGGAAACGAGGTGCCTGGACCCCACAGAGGCTTTCCAGCCCCATGCACGTATGTTTGAGTGGGTGGGCTTGGACTCTGAAACTGACAAGATGAAAAGGGCTATTAGGGAAGCTTTGCTTGGCACTGGGACTGGGAGCACAGCTGTCTGGCACTTCCTTGTCTTGGCGTTGCTGCTACTGAAGAAAAGCTTCGGGCTTTGGAAAAAAAAAGTCCTGGATTCCCATATCTCAATTGCTGGGGCCTGACTCGAAGCTGAAAGCTGAGAGTTGGCTTCTGCAGCTGTTTTGGCCAGACCGTGAACTGTGCCGAACTGAAACACATCTCAAAGAACAGAACCCAGATTCTGGAAGGCTTGCCTATTTAAGACAGCCCCCCACTGGGACAGGGGGTGGGGGTGGGGTGCATAAACTAGGAACAGATGCAGGTGCAGGTGCAGATTGAATAGAATATTTGAGCCTTTTTTTTTTCATTTCTATGTTTGATTCTTGAAGTACGGTTGACAGATAATGTTATATCAGCTTTGGGGATACAGCATGGTGATTCAACAGTTCCATACGTTATGCAGCCCCCCCCCCATGATAAGTGTCGTCCTCATCTGTCACCCTAGCACGTTACTACAATATTATTGGCAGGGAGGCCTGGGTGGCTCAGTGGGTTAAGCCGCTGCCTTCGGCTCAGGTCATGATCCCAGGGTCCTGGGATCGAGTCCCATATCGGGCTCTCTGCTCAATAGGGAGCCTGCTTCTCTCTCTGCCTCTGCCGGCTTGTGCTCTCTCTCTCTCTCTCTCTCTCTCTCTCTCTCTGACAAATAAATAAATAAATAAAAATATTTACAATATTATTGGCAATACTCTCCACGTTGTACTTTGCATCCTGGTGACTTATTTAGTTGATCACTGGCAGTGTCTATGTCTTAATTCCCTTTACCTGTCTATCCCACCCAGCCCCCATTCCTTCCCTCGAACCACCCATCTGTTCTCAACAAACCAACCAACCAACCAAATCGAACCGGCAAAGAAATCAGAAACACACTCGTGGATCTATCCGAATATCATACAGATGCCCCCAGGAGTGGGCTTGTTCTCCAATATGGAGCTGCTGGTTGGCTTTATTTTTATTTATGTATTTATGTATTTATTATAGATTTCATTGATTCATTTGAGAGAGCGAGAAAGAGAGAGAGAGAGAAAGAAGCAGGCTCCCCACTGAGCAGGGGAACTTCGAGGCTCTATCCCAAGACCCTGGGATCATGACCTGAACCGAAAGCAGAGGCTTAACTGACTAAGCCACCCAGCTGCCCCTCTGGTTGTCTTTCTATTACTGATACAGAGACTAATTGTGGGGGTGACATTGCAGGGAATGTGACCCTTCACCAGTGGGTGAAGTCCCATACAGATGTGACTCCTGACCCTCTCTTGGAGATGTGTCGCCGCTGTCGACGTGCTGTGTTCCAAATTTCCAGATTACTTGCAGTTTGTACCCTTGAAATGGGAGCCTGCCTGGCTCTTCATCACTCTGTGCTACACGCACATTTGCCAGGCATTTGATGACCAAACGCAGCTGTCCGCAGCACGGGCTGGGTGTTTTTCTAGGCTGTTCACTGGGAAAACGATCAGCATGAAAGGAGTGGGAGGTTATGTAAACCCATTTTGAAACAAATTGAAAGTTGAGAATTCTTCCTGACCAATTCCTGTCCCGGAATTGTCCCGGACGTGATGCATCCTTCTGGTTAAAATCATATAATAATTTTTTTTCTAGGGAAAATGTTTCTGTCCCTCTTGCACTCAACGCTTCCAGACAAAAGGTTTGGTGGAGAATAAAATGCTTGGGAAATGGAAGGTTAGGTCACTGCGTGAGACACACTGATGGTGTAACCATGGAGAAATCAGGAGACATTTGGGGAGGAGCCAGGGAGTAGAGCGGGCATTAATGATCTTTGCTTTTCTGAACTGTTCTGGAAGCTTCCCGTCTTCTGGAAGAAAAATGCCCCCACGGGGCTTGATTCCCAAGCTGCTGTGAGCACCTTGAATATACAAACTCACTGCCGAGGCCCACGTCCCAACTGCAGGGGGCTCTGACACCTCCAGATGTCGTCCACGTTCAGGACAGGGAAGACATATGTCTCAGACAAGCAGAACCGATGGAAACCGGCTTGCTTTCAGGCCATCCCTCTGAAACCAAGGACTAAATGGAATTATTTGGATTGGACTAGGCGAGACGCCACCCTGGGACTTGGGTGGGGAGGGTGCTCTGTTAACCCATACTGCCTCACTAATGTCTGTCCTGCTTGGGGCATCCTAACAATTGTCAACTGTTCCCTGGGGTGCCACATGTGCCCTCTGGGATCGCACCTCCTGTGTTTGTGCACCGGACCACCTTGACACTGCCTCAGCCCGGAAGACTTTCAGGTCAGCTTCTGCTTCCTGACCAGGGTATGCTGTGTCTGAATGGATGCCATGAGCCAAGTCCAAAAGTGTTACCATAGAAACTTATGGAAGAAACCACCTGGCTTTCTAAGATAGATCTTTGTGGTTAATGGGATTTGTTTTAACTGGAGAAATAGAGGACTCCTGGAGGGTAGGAATGAGGTCAAGGCTGCTGGTTGGTCTCACCCCCTTGGTCCTACTGATAATTTTGCTGTAAAGTTGACCTGCCCAAGATCCAAGGGGTGGGCTATCCAGAAGGAGGCTAATAAAGCAGGCCAGAGACTGCTCTCCTTTGAAAGGCCTGCTTGCAAGATTGGCACTTGGCTGGGAATTTGGATTTGGGGAGTGGTCCTACTCTTCCTTAACTGATCAGGATGGCTCCCTGTACCCAGACTATTTGTGCCAACAGCATGGCTTATGATTCTCACCTGCTTTCCTCCTAAGAGTCTGGACTTTTGGGGCATTTGGGTGACTCAGTCGGTTAAGTGTCTGCATTCAGCTCAGGTCATGATCCTGGAGTCCTGGGATCGAGTCCTGCATTAGGGTCCCTGCTCAACAGGGAGTCTGTTTCTCCCTCTCCTCCTGGCTCATGCTCTCTGTCACTATTTTTCTTCTATTTTTTTTCCTGTTACTTTGTTTCTCTCTTTCTCATCTCAAATAAATAAATAAAATCCTAAAAAAAAAGTGTCTAGTCTGTTGGTATGTGCTAGGCAGAGATTGTCTAGTGACCAGCCCCCAGTGATTGGGCATTGAGTCTCTAATGGTTTCCTTCGGTAGAAACGTCACATGTGAGTCACTGCATTTCGTTGCCAGGGAAACAGTGAGCTCTGTGTGACCCATCGTGGGAGGGAGACAGCCGAAGAAAGCCTTTGCATGGCATCCTTTAGACTCTGCCTACCTACGTCTTTGTCCCTTATTTTTTTTTTTTTCTGTCACAAATCCTTTTGCTGTAATAAACCTTAGCCATGAATATGACTATATGTTCCATCCTATGAATTTTTCTAGCGAGCCACCAAGTGTGAGGTGAACTTGGGAACCTCTAACACAGTGGGGTAAAGCCAGTGAATAATTATAAGATATTCTATCATCCCCTCTTTTCTTTGAGAGCCTGTGTTTTGGGCGTGGAAGAAGAAAATACAGATACAATACACAAGAGTTTCAAAACCAAAAAATGTGTATTCCTGAATTTGAATTGGAAGTATCAGTATGATCTCATAAGATAGGGCATTGAAAAAAAAAAGAATGTGTGCATTCACGTGTGAGTCCTTTCTAGTTCTGTCTGCCGAAGTGGCCTAGAAACAATGACCAGCTCAATAGCGGGCCACCCTGGCATTCAGATTGTAGCCTTATAATTTCCCATGAAAGGAAATCAGTCTCTTGGAGAAATGGCTGATTCTAGGTCTGGGACTGGAAATGTACAAGATGACCCTAGAATATTGTCATTGTAGCAGATTGTGGGGAAGCGGTTAAGGCTTCTTAGGATCATGGCCAAAGGACCCATGGGCCAGCTTCATGAGTCTCCCATTGGCCACAGATGAGATCATTGGAGCTTCAAGAAAATCATAATTGCAATCTGATTGAAACCCAGCTAACATGGTTAAATTAATGATGTCACAATGATGTTTAATCAAGTCGTGACTTTGGAAGATGATAGGGGACCAAACTTTTCTTTTCTTTTTTTTAAGATTTATTTATTGATTTATCTCTTTATCTATCTATCTATCTATCTATCTATTTATTTGACAGAGAGAGAGAGAGATCACAAGTAGGCAGAGAGGCAGGCAGAGAGACGGGGGGGGGGGGAAGCAGACTCCCTGCTGAGCAGAGAGCCCGATGCGGGCCTCGATTCCAGGACCCTGAGATCATGACCTGAGCTGAAGGCAGAGGTTTAACTCACTGAGCCACCCAGGCGCCCCAAACCGTTTTCTTGAAAATGGCAAACAAATGGGAAAGAATAAAGCATTTTTCCTGGGGGCTCCTGGGTGGCTCAGTAGCTTAAGCAGATGTCTGCACCACGTGTAGGCAATCACTCAAATCCAGACCTGAGTGGGAACTTGGAAAATTAAGAGATGTAAAAATCTCGTGATTTTTTTTTAAGTTAGTTTATTTATTTATTTATTTGTTTAAGTTATCTCTACACCCAGCACGGGGCTTGAACTCATGACCCCAAGATCAGGAGTCACATGCTCTTCTGACTGAGCCAGCCAGGAGCCCTGGAAACCTAACAACTTTTTTTTTTTTTTTTTTAATGGAGAAGACTAAACTCCAATGTTTGGGTGGACACTTGGGCAATAAAACAATTTTTAAAATGCACCTGGGTGGCTCAGTCGGTTAAGCATCTGCCTTAGGCTCAGGTCAGGATGCCAGGGTCCTGGGATCGAGTCCTGCACTGGGCTCCCTGCTCGGCGGGGAGCCTGTTCCTCCCTCTCTCACTCTCCCTGCTTGTGTTCCCTCTCTTGCTGTCTCTCGCTGTCAAGTAAATAAAATCTTTTTTAAAAAACTATAAAAAAAAACCGCAAGGAGATAATCGCTATAGAGTCAGTGTAATAGTTGATGGGTTGAATTTGGATGAGGTTTCTGGGGTGAGTGACAAAGTTCTTTTGAGTCTGGTAGTGGTGACAAGGATGTTTGCTTTATCATAAACCCCTTAAGCTACGCTTTGGTGATATATGGCTTTCTTGATCTATATTTTATTTTTTTAATATTTTATTTTTTAATAAAAATGTTCAGACCCTGGGCTATTATTGTGGGTTTTTTTTCTCTTAGAGTGAAGAATATTTATCTTAAATGCAGTCACCTCCATTTAGATTTCATTTTATGTGTCTATTACAAGAGTCATTTCTTGCTGCCATTTTCCTCATTTCGAGATTTCTGTTCTAAGGTTCGAGAATTTTGTCGAATATTTTTCTCAAGCCCAGAACATGGATGGTGAATTCTCTGCACTCTTGGTCTGAAAAATACCTTTGCATTGACCGATAGGAATTTTCATACACACCTTTAAAACAAGGCAAGTGAAAATTACCCTCTGTCTATTTTCACATCTAAAAAGGGGAAGAACTGAAATAGAAACTCATTAATTTTACTCAGAGTTCTGTGGTAGTTCCAGTACTGCAGCATGACTAAAATCTAGAGCTGATTTTTATTGTACTTCGTATATTATATCCAGCACTGTGGCCTCTCTCAAGGGTCTCCACAATGTATTTGCCCAGTAAATTTAAAAATTACAACAGAATTACTGTCTCAACTGTTTTTAAGCATACAGTTTGGTACTGTGAAGTATTTTTACACTGCTGGGCAGCCAACTTCCAGAACTTTTCATCTTGCAAAACTGAAACTCTGTACCCATGAAATGCAACTCCCCACCTTTCCCTCCCCTCCCCAGCCTCTGGCAAGCCCCTCCATTCTAATTTCCAGTTCTTTCATTTTGTCTACTCTGGGGACCTCCTATATGTAGATCGTGCAGTATTTGTCTTTTTTTTTTTAAGGTTTTATTTATTTATTTATTTGAGAGAGATGGAGAGAGAGCATGAGAGGGGAGAAGGTCAGAGGGAGAAGCAGACTCCCCATGGAGCTGGGAGCCCGATGTGGGACTCGATCCTGGGACTCCAGGATCATGAACTGAGCTGAAGGCAGTTGCTTAACCAACTGAGCCACCCAGGTGCCCAGTATTTGTCTTTTTAAAAAGTTTTATCTATTTTATTTTTTAAGATTTTATTTACTTATTTGAGAGAGAGAGATCATGAGCCGGAGGGAGGGGTAAAAGGAGAAGCAGATTTCCCGCTCCGCAGGGACCCCAATGTGGGGCTAGATCCCAGGACTCTGGGATCATGACCTGAGCCGAAGGCAGATGCTTAATGACTGAGCCACCCAGGCGCCCCGCCATACTGTTTTCCACAGTGGCTGCACCACAGTATGTTAATCATCTTTCAATAAACAAACAAAACAACATTACACCCACATTTAGTAAAAACTGGCACATTTCTCTAAGGCCTGTTACCAAAAAAAAAAAAAACGAAAGAAAAGAAAAGAAAGAAAGAAAGCGTTTCCTTGACTCCTCCGCCCCTTTTCCAGCTTCTCAAAGGGGAAACTACTTCGAATGCATTTAGTTGATTCTTTTGCTCTTACCTCCCATCTGTACATTTCATGCATGTATTGCTCATCCGTTCTTTGGCAGGCACTGTGTTTCGGCTTTCCAGCACAGGAGATAAGGATTCAGCTCTCTCCCACGCGTGCCACCCCTCTCCAGCATTCACACCCTCACTGCCCAAGCTCCATCCTCCTAACATGGCCTTGTAACTCAGCTAGATCTAAGGTCAGTATTTATTTTTTCGACCACATAAGCTATTCACCGCTGGGCCATGCTGTGGTTTGATTATTTTTCCTTTCCTGCTCATCTTTTCATTTTTCCTGCGGTTGATAATTGTCCGGTTTAGCGGTTTATTTGGTTTTCTCTGTGCTTACCGGGAATTGACCTTGGACTTCTTCCTATTGGAATTATTCCTGTTGATAGATGTTATCAACATATTCCACCCATTGGGTTAATAGTAATAACATCAGCAGCAAACGCTTATGTAACAGGCACTGCTGCAGGCACTCCGCACAACACCCCACAACCACCTGCTGAGAGAGGTCATCTGAGTTTCCCTATTTTATTAGCTGAGGAGACTGAAGTGCAGAAAGTTTAAGGAAGTAACTGCATAGGTAGATAGAACCTACAATTCCCCCTCCTTCACTCTTACACAGAACACTTTGCTTCTTTATGATTTTTAAAAAAATATTTTTATTTATTTGAGAGCGAGAGAGCGTGCGCACGAGCAGGGGAGCGGCAGAAGGGGAAGCAGGGAGCCTGATGTGGGACTTGATCTCATGACCCTGGGACCATGACCTGAGCTGAAGGCAGACGCTTAATGACTAAGCCATGCAGGTGCTCCACAGAACACTTCACTTCTGACACTTCTGGTCACCCAGTCAATGCGGGGAGGTGTTTCCCCACACCAGGTGATTCTCTGTGACACCAAAGGGGGCATCCTACAACTTAACTCATTCTGACTAATGAGTAATTACCTCATTCTCTCTACCTGGAGAGAGCATCAGATCTCATAGGTTAAGAGCTCAGTCCCATAAGACTGCCCCCTTTCCTTACGTAGATGCTAATCCCAAGTCTCAGGTTGTCACCTGTGTTTCTGGCTGAGGGGCTATAAATCAGAGGTCCCCATGATGCCCTCTTTGGGTTTGATTAATTTGCTAGAGTGGCTTACAGAACTTAGGAAAATGGTCTGTTTTATTTTTTTAAGACTTTATTTATTTACTTATTCATTTATCTATTTGAAGGAAAGAGAGAGAGAGAGAGCGAGAGCGCACAGGGGGAGGGACGGGAGGAGAGGGAGAGAATTCCAAGGAGACTTCGCACTGGGCTTGGAGCCCCACACAGGGCTCAATGTCACCACCCTGAGATCCCAAATCTGCACGGAAATCAAGAGTCAGTTGCCCAACCCACTGAGTCACCCAGGTGCCCCAGAATAACAGTTTATTTACATTTACTGGTTTATTATAAAAAAATGACTGGGGCACTTGGGTAGCTCAGTCATTAAGCGGCTGCCTTTGGCTCAGGTCATGATCCCAGGGTCCTGGCATTGAGCCCCGCTTCGGGCTCCCTGCTCAGCGGGAAGCCTGCTTCTCCCTCTCCCACTCCCCCTGCTTGTGTTCCCTCTCTGTGCTCTCTTTCTGTCAAATAAATAAATAAACTCTAAAAAAAATATATGATAAAGGATACAGATGAACAGCCATATGGAAGAGATGGAAGGGTCAGGTATGGGGAGAGGGGGCAGAGCTTCCGTGCCTTCTTCCAGGTGCCACTCTCTCAGCACCTCCACGTGTTCACCACCCCAGAATCTCTCTGAACCCTAAGCTCTTGGGATTCTACAGAGGCTTCATTGTATAGGCATGACTGCTCATTAACTCCATTTCTAGCCCTTCACCCTTTTCGAGACAATGGGGGATGGGGCTGAAAATCCCAAGTATCTAATCATGGCTTGGTCTTTCCCCCGGACCAGCCCTTATCTGGGAGGCCACCCACAGTTGCCTCACCAGAACAAAAGACACGCCCATCACCCAGGAAATTACGAGTTTCAGGAGGCAAGTGTCAGGAAGCAAGGTCAAAGACTAAATATTAGAACAAAAGGTGCTTCTAGTGCTCTCATCACTTAGGAAATTACAAGGAATTTTGGAGCTCTGTGCCAGGAATGGGGAGCAGAAACCAAACGATATTTTCTATTATCTCCTATCATCTCAAATTGCAGGCTAGAAAGTGCTGGTGCTGGGATTCAAATAATAAACACAGGTTATTCATTCCATCTGCTTGATGGAATCTTTTGAAGATTCCATCTGTTTGAAGAAATCCCTTGAATAAATCTTGAAAAAAATCTCTTCTGCAACTTTCTGACCTGCCCCAGTCTGAGCTCATTGTCCTACACTTGGCCGCCCACTCCAATGCTAGAATCTAGTGAGGTCACTGCTGTGGATCAGCTTCCTGGGTGTCCTTCCAGACTATTTTCTGTACATTTACACACACACACATATATATACATATATATAACACAGAAAAATGCATAGTTTGTGGTTTTTCCTTTTCTGGGGATATTCTTATTTTTTTTTTTTTTTGCCAGTTGCTTTTCCAATTAAAAATGTAGGTTGAGGGGCACCTGAGTGGCTCAGTGGGTTAAAGCCTCTGCCTTAGGTTCAGGTCATGGTCCCAGGATCCTGGGATCCAGCCCCACATCGGACTCTCTGCTTAGAGGGGAGCCTGCTTTCCTTCCTCTCTCTCTGCCTGCCTTTCTGCCTATTTGTGATCTCTGTCTGTCAAATAAATAAATAAAATCTTTTAAAAAATAAAAAAAATTAAAATAAAAGTGTAGGTTGAATATGGATCAGAGAGTTTTCCATATTGATACACATAAAGCTATCTGTGGTATTCAGAATAATGATGCCTTCAAAGATACCCACATCAAAATCCCTGGAACCTAGCAATGTGTGACCTTACGAGGCAAAAGGGACTTGCAGTATGATTAGATTAGTTATCTTCTAAAACAAGGAGATTATTCTGGCTTATCTGGCTGGTCCCAGTATAATCACAAGGGTCCTTATAAGCAGTGGGCGTGGCTGGCTCAGTTGGTGGAGTATGCTGCTTTTGATCCCAGGGTCGTGAGATCTATATTGGGCATATAGATAACTGAAAAAAATAAGTAAACTTAAAAAACAAACAAAAAAACAAAACAAAACAAAAAAACCCAAAACCCCAGGCATTCTCAGCAAAGAAATAGAAAAATTTTTTTTTAAAAGACAGAGAAGCAGAAGGGCTGTGGGCGGGGTGGGGGTAGATTTCTATGCTGATCTTTTGAAGATGAAAAATGGGATCATAAGCCAAGGAATGTAGGTGACCTCTAGAAGATAGAAAGGGCAAGAAGATGAATTTTTCCTAGAGCCTACGGAAGGAATGCAGCCTGGCAAACACTTTGATTTTAACCCAGTGAGACCCATTTAGAACTTTCCACATCCCAAAACTGTTAAGATGATAACTTCGTGCTGTCGTAAACCACAGACTTTGTGGTAATTTGTTACAGCAGCAAAAGGAAGTGAATATACTTACTACCTCATCATTTTGAACTGCTACTCTGTCATTACTCCATAGTAGGGGAATGCCACTGTTTGTTCTGCCATTTCCCTACCCGTGAACTTGTAGGTCACTCTTAAGTTTTCACTTGAATGCTCGCCAGATTCCCTGGTGCACAATTCTGTGGGTATTCATGTGAATCTTTTATTAGGAGAAGGGATATCTAGAAATAGAATTCCTAGGACAAGGATGGTCACTACTAATTGTAATAAAATTGCCAAATTAGGAGCTCCCGGGTGGCCCCCTGGGTTGAGCGTCTGACTTGATTTTGTCTCAGGTAGTGCTCTCAGGGTTGTGAGCTCCAGCCCCACATGCGGGGCTCCGTGCTCAGTGGGGAATCTGCTTGGAGAGGCTTCTCTTCCTCCGCCTCTCCCCACCTCTAAACTAAATAAATCTTTATTTTAAAAAACAGCCAAATTATCCAACAAAAGTAGAATCAGCAATGTTTATGAGTGGAAGTTTCTGCCAATTATGCACTCTATCTCCAACGTTGGATGCAATCACTCCTTAGCTCATGCAAAACTAAATCATATATTGGTTTTACTTTGCGTGTCTCTAAATACCTTTCTACTTCTCTATTGTTGAGCAAATTTTCTAAATTAACTGGACATTTGTATTTCTTTTTCTATAAATCGCTTGTTCACATAACATGCCCATTTTTTTACGGGTTTTAAACAAAAATTTTTCCCATTGGTTGGTTGGAATTCCTGAGTTTTAGATATTAAACCTCATTCTCCTTTTGAGATTTATCCTTCCTTTTTTTTAAAAGACTTTTAAATTTATTTATTTGACAGAGAGAGAGATCACAAGTAGGCAAAGAGGCAGTCAGAGAGTGGGGGGAAGCAGGCTCCCGGCAGAGCAGAGAGCCTGAGGTGGGACTCAATCCCAGGACCCTGAGACCATGACCCGAGCGGAAGGCAGAGGCTTAACCCACTGAGCCACCCAGATGCCTCCTGACTTATCTTTCAATGTTATTTACGATCTTCTATTTTGCAGGAGTTTTGAACTTAGATGTGGTAATATTTGTCAATAGTTTTCCTTCTGGCTTTTATATTTTATATCTTACTGTAAAAATCCTTCTACAAACTGAAATTATTTAGTAATGTTCTATATTGTCATCCAACATTTTTATAGCCAGCATTTTTGCCCACCTGGAGTGTAGTTTAATTTTTCTTATGCAAGGATATGATTGTTTTAAAATTTGCATGCAGTAAAATTGATGTATTCCATTGTACAGTTCAATGAGGTTTTTTTTAAAGATTTAATTAATTTATTTATTTGACAGAGACAGTGAGAGAAGGAACACAAGCAGGGGGAGTGGGAAAGGGAGAAGCAGGCTTCCCACTGAGCAGGGAGCCTGATGCACGGCTTGATCCCAGGACCCTGGGATCATGACCTGAGCTGCAGGCAACTGCTTAACTGTCTGAGCCACCCAGGTGCCCCCAGTTCAATGAGTTTTAACCCATATATTGATTCACCACTGAAATCGGTATACACAACGGTTTCCTATCTTGAAAAATTCCCTCATGCTTCTCCTTTATAATCAAACCTCTCCCTCATCCTTGGCAACCCTTGGCAACCACTGATGTGTCTCCGTCCCTTCTTTTTGTTATTACCAGAATGCCATGTAATGGAATCATCAGGAACATTCATTCAGGTTACGGTACCTAACGTTTTAAGCCTGGTTTCTTTCACTCAACTTGATATTTAAAATTCATCCATGTCGATGCATGTATGCATGTTCAGGTTTTTTAAGATTTTATTTATTTATTTGACAGAGAGTGAAGGCATAAGCTGGTGGAGCCCCAGGCAGAGGGAGAGGAAGAAGCAGGCTTCTCACCTAGCAGGAAACCTGATGTGGGGCTGGATCCCAAGACCCTGGGATCATGACCCAAGCCGAAGGCAGCTTCTTAGCCAACTGAGCCACCCAGGCACCCCATTCATTTCTTTTTATTGCTGAGTACACTCAGCATAGTTTGTATGTTCTATTGTATGAATGTATCCTAGTTGTTTACACATTTACTCATTGAAGGACCTTTGGGGTTGTTTCCAGTTTGGGACAAGTATGGATAGGGCTGTGATCAGCATTCCTATTTGGTGTGCACGTAAGTCTTCACTCCTCTATGGCAGAAGCCAGCAAACTGCAGCCTGTGAGCCAAAACCAGGTTGCTGCTTGTGTTTGGAAATAAAGTTTTATTTGAACCAGACACACTCGTTTGTTCCTGTACCGGTTGCTTTTCCAGTATAATGGCAGAGAGGGGTAGTTGTGATAGAACCTGTGTGGTGCACCAAGTCTAAAATATTTACTGCTTGGCCCTCTACAGAACAAGTTTACTGATCTCTGGAGTTCATAAATCATTTTATGGGGTTTACCGAGTTCTTCCTTCTGTGGTGGGAGGGAGGTTCCGCCCTCCTGGGCCCACAGCTCCACTTGCTGGAAAGGAAGGTGTCCCCTCCCTCCTGGTTCTGGCTCCTTTGGCCACTCTGATGACACCATGATGTTGCTTCGAGGCCTGGGCACAGGAGACCAGAGAAAATAAAAATAAAAATGAAATGGTGGGGGGATTTCCATGTCCTCTCTGAGCATTAGGCATTCTCTTTTCCATTCCTCGCCCCAGAACTAAAGGGCTTCTCCCGATCTTTCTATAGCACAGTCTTCATTTCCCATTTCAACTGCATTTAGTTCAAGCCAGGGCATCCTGGAGGAGGAATAAAAAATGGTAAGCTCACCACCATTTCAACAGCACCTCAAACTCGGGGTTCCTGCTCTGTGTACTTTTCAGAACTCTCCAAAGGCTGGTCCATGCATTTCGCTCAGGTTTTATTGCCAAGCTAAATCTGTGAAGTTTGTCTCCCCAGCAATGTGCAGCCATGGATGTCTCCACTGGGTTTTTCGTTTTGTTTCGTTTTGTACTAAAGGTGACTTTTGAAGATCACCCCCTGTCCGTACAGTGTAGCGTACAGCCAAAGACTGATCAGAGGTTGTGTGAAAACAGGTCAAACCGTGTTAGACTTCGCTTTACGGCTGGAGAGTGCGTGTAGATCTTCCCTGGCTACTCTTTCCCCCCCGATGGGGCTTGCTCGTGTCTCCCCCCACGCCCCACCCTGAGCACACTATGTGGGTGATTTGGGTATGCTCCCAGCTCAGCTGCCCATGCCTACGGGCTCCAGTCTGCCCAAGACAACTGGTCTCCTATGGATGTCCCACCTCCCAGACCACCAAGTTCAATTCCCAGCAGATCAGTCCATTGATAGCCCCCAACAGGCTGTCAGGTCTGATAAATGGCACTGCTGGCCCCCTCCCTTTGCTTGCTGCTGAGAGAGTCACTTAAGTTGGCCAGACTCCAGATCACTCTAGCTAGCTCCAGAAGCCACTGTGAAACGTGTTTTCCCAGTCTGCTTTGCCCTGCTTGAATGACTTTTGAAGGATGGGACCCCCACGAGGAAAAAGGACACTTGGGTTGTTTGGGATGGGATGGGAGGAGGGATGGGACCCCCACTGGGAAAAAAACCCACAAACTATCCTGCTCTGGGCCACAGTTGAACAGTTTTGATGAATAAAACACTTCTCGGGGAGCCTGGGTGACTCAGTCATTAAGCGTCTGCCTTTAGCTCAGGTCATGATCCTGGGGTCCTGGGATTGAGCCCCGCATTGGGCTCCCTGCTCCGTGGGAAGCCTGCTTCTCCCTCTCCCACTCTCTCTGCTTGTGTTCCCTCTTGCTGGGTCTCTCTCTGCCAAATAAATAAACAAAATCCTTTAAAAAACCACTTCTCAATTTGTAGTATGCATTTAGTCTAATTCTGGGGGGACCCAAGTGGTTGTTTTTTGGGCTTTTTTGTTTGTTTTTTGTCAATTGGTTGGTTTGTTTTGACCATTTCTTTCCCTCCAGCTTTTAGAGTTGCTTTTTGGGAAGAGAATTCATCAGCTCGATCCTGCCAGAATCAACATCCTCCTCAAGATTTTTATAAGCAAAAATAATAGCAGAAAGCAGCATGCCTGCCACCGAGACTGAAACTTTAAATTACGATCGAGGCAGTCCACAGGGGCAGGAAGCTGGTCTTATCACAGACATCCTCAAAACGAAACATCTAGTGCCTGCTGACAGCAAGATCAAGACCCCACACTTTCCCATCAACCACACGCTTATCCCGAATACAACTACACCCCCACCATTACCTTCCTCTGAACTTCAGAACTGAATTTTCATGACTTTTAACCTCTAGCAAGCCAGTCAGTTTCCCAAATTAGAACGTGCGGGCCAACAGCGAGCTGTGTAACCAGACCCAACAGGCTTACAGAACACTTCATCCTTCTTATCCTTTCCAACCTTCCCATTTCACATTGAACGTTCCCACTGTCAATCGAATATAACCATATCTCATTCTGAGATTCTCTATCATTATGAGGGATGAGGTGAATCATTTATAGTCAGCATGATTCTCTGGGCCTTGTTTCTAGACCAGTGATTCTCAACAGGGGCCAGTTTTGCCATACACACCCCGTCAAGGACATTGGCAATGTCTGGAGACACTTTAGTTTTTCCAATTAGGTAGTGATTGTGCTTCTGGGGCTTAAAAGGGAGAGTCCAGAGATGCTGGTAAACAGCCTACAATGCACCGTACGGTCCCCTGCTACACAGAAGTTGTTCATGTTTGGGGGATTATAGATTTGATTTCTCAGTAACTATATCATTGGGATGCAGTCATGGACATTGCTGGGCTGTGAATCACTGACCCATTACACACCCAGAAAATGACCTCCAGGAATGTTCCATCTGTTGACTTCCAAAGCCTCCTAATCACCTCATCATATGCTCAGCATTGCTAACCCCAGAATCTGGTGTTGGCCGAAAACTACTGATCTTAGAATTGCCTCCGTAGGGGCGCCTGGGTGGCTCAGTGGGTTAAGCCTCTGCCTTCGGCTCAGGTCATGATCTCAGGGTCCTGGGATTGCCCCCACACTGGGCTCTCTACTCAGCGGGGAGCCTCCTTCTCCCCTTCTCTCTCTGCCTGCCTCTCTGCCTGCTTGTGATCTCTACCAAATAAATAAATAAAATCTTTAAAAAAAGGAATTGCCTCCATCTAGGTACCCCAGGAAACCCACTTATGTGACCCCCAAACCTCCTAATTACTGACTATTAATCACTAAGAGACATATATTTGATATTTGATATATTTGATATCTGGTCCCACACAGACCCCACAGAATGTAGAGCTCCTAATAATCGACTACGAGAGCACCCACACCCCCGATTCCCCCCAATCACTACCTTGCAGACAACCACACTCACTAACCCATAGGCCTCCCAATTACTCACCTACACATCACCCCCGCCCCAGCCAACAACTCTCACAGGCCCTCGGTTGCTTTAAGCAACAGAGCTCTGTTTTCTTGGCCCTCACGGATCTCCAACCCTTGATATCAACCGATCCCAAATCACTGATCCAAGAGACACCCAAAACGTGACATCCAGAGACTTCTACCTCGGACTCAACAGACAACGAATAGTTGCATAGATTCTTACACAGTGTGCTCTGAAGTCCACTGATCACTGACAGCCACAGAGTCCATCCCTGATCCCCCACAGAAAATTAACCGCGAAGGATGATATACAGTTGGCAAGCAAGCACATGAAAAGATGCTCCATGCCATACCTCCTTAGGAAATTGCAAATTAAAACCACAGTGAAAGTCTATTACATACCCATTAGAATGGCTAAAATCCACAAAACTGACAACACCAAATCTTGGTGAAGATACGGAGCAGTGGGAGCTCTCATTTATTGCTGATGGGAGTGCAAAATGGTATAACCTTATTGGAAGTATTTGGCACTTCCTTACAATGTTATATGTAAGCTCACCGTATGACCTAGGTAGGCATTGTGCTCCCAGGTAGTAACCCAAATGAGCTGAAAATCATGTCTACACTAAAACCTAGACAGGAACGTCTATAGTACTTTCATCACCATTGCTAAGAACTGGAAGTAACCAAAATGTCCTTCAAAGGGTGAATGAAAAGAAAAAAACCAATGTGGCACATCCACACAATGGAATATTATTCAATTATTATTAATAATAATAAACCAAGCTATCAAACCATGAAAAGACATGGAGGAACTTTCTTTTCTTTTTAAAATTAATTTCTGTTTTTTATTTAATTTTTTTTAGAGGTGGGGGAGGGACCAGAGGGATATTGAGAGAGAAAGGATGCCAAGCAGGCTCTTCACATCCAGTGCAGAGCCTGAGGCAGGACTTAATGCTGGCCTTGACCTCAAGACCCCAGGATCATGAACTGAGATGAAATCAAGAGTTGGGCCCTTAACCAACCAAGCCATCCAGGCGCCCCTACATGAAGGAACTTTAAATACTCATTGCTTAGTGGAAGAGGCCCAATATGCAAAGGTTACATACCATATGGTCCCAACTTTTTGACATTCTGGAAAAAAAAAGGTAGAGACATGTATACCCATGTTCGTAGCTGCATTATTCTCTAAGAGGTAGAAACAAGGCAGATGCCACGAATGGATGAGTGGATAAACAAAATGTGGTATTTACGTATAATGGGACATTATTCGGCTTTAAAAAAGAAAGAAATTGTGGCACAGGCTCCAGTGTGTGTGAACCTTGACGACATTCTGCTAAGTGAAATAAATCAGTCACAAAAATGCACATACTGGGACGCCTGGGTGGCGCAGTTGGTTAAATGACTGCCTCCGGCTCAGGGCGTGATCCTGGAGTCCCGGGATCGAGTCCCACATCAGGCTCCCAGCTCCATGGGGAGTCTGCTTCTCCCTCTGACCTTCTCCTCGCTCATGCTCTCTCTCACTGTCTCTCTCTCTCAAATAAATAAAATAAAATCTTAAAAAAAATGCACATACTGTATGACTCCACTTTCATGGAGGATCTAAAGTAGTCAAATTCATAGAAACAGAAAGCAGAATGGTGGTTACCAGAAGCTGGGGGAGGAAGGCCATGAGGAGCTGTTGTCTAATGGGGGCTGAGTTTCAGTTTTGTGAGATGAAAAGGTTCTTGAGCTCTGTTGCCCTACATTGTGGATCTACTTAGAGCCCCTGAACTGTGCACCTGAAATGGTTACAACGGTAAATTTTATGGGATATATCTTTTGCCATCATAAAAACCACTTTATTTTATTTTACTTAAGATTTTATTTATTTATTTGAGAGAGAGAGAGAGAAAGCAAGCGCGCAAGCAGGGGGAGGGGCAAAGGGAGAGGGAGAAGTCAACTCTCCCCTGAGCAGGGATCCTGCCCCCCCAAGGCGGGGCTCAATCTCAGAACCCCATGACCATGACCTGAGCTGAAGGCAGACACCTAACCGAATGAGCCACCCAGGCTTTCCGCAATAAAAAACATTTTTAAAAATGATGAAAACTATAACAAGATCAGCAGTTGCCAGAGTTTCGTGGGGAGAGGGAGAAGGGTGAACAGGTGGAACAAGAGGAGGTTTAGAGCAATGAAATTATTCTGTATGACACTGTGATTGTGGATACATGTCATGACCATTTGTCAAAATTCCTAGAACTGTACAAAATCAAGAGTCAGCCATAATGTAAACCATGAACTTCAGTTAATAATCAGGTATTAACATTATCTTATGAGTAGTAACAAATGTGTCACGCAAAGGCGAGATGTTACTAGCAAGGGAACCTGTGAGCTGTGGGGGGGGGGCGTACGGGAACTCTGCCCTATCTGACCAATTTTATGCGAACCCGAAACTACTCTAAAAACATAGTTTATTAAGTTAAAAAATGAAAGAGATGGTATTGGTCATGCGGTTGGTTGGATAATTTCTGTTTTGTGAAGCGTGTGTTTTCAGGATTCACCAATGTTACTTGGTCCCTTGTGGTGCTTCTCCAGCAGGGTCAGACACCCGTACTGCCCCCTAGCAAGCAATCTACGTCCTCATCTATGTCCACTGTGAGGACAGGATTTGCCCGGGGATTTCTGCCTAGGTCTCAGATTTCTAAGTCATAGGACTTAGCTATACTTAAATGAGGACTGCCAGATGGCATTCTCAAAGGGCTGCTGTCACCCACTGGGCGTGGAGTTCATCTGTCCCCTCATCCCTGCCAAAATGTGGCATGATCCAACTCTCCAATTTATGATAACCTCATGGGTATAAATAACATATCATAGTTTTTTTTTTAAAGATTTTATTTATTTATTTATTTGAGAGAGAGAGAACAAGTAGGGGGAGGTACAGAGGGAGAGGGAGAAGCAGACTCCTCGATGAGCAAGGACACCGACATGGGAATCGATCCCAGGAAACTGAGATCATGACTGAGCCACCTTGGAGCCCCTATATCGTAGTTGTTTTAACTTACCCTTTTCTAACTATTAAAAAGTTCAAATATTGCTTCATATGTTTCTTGGCATCAGGCTTAGGAACTGCCTGTCATGTTTTGCCTGTTTTTCGATTGGAGTTCCTAGCTTTCCATTGTGGTTACTGATTTGCAGAAGTTCCATGATATACAGTAGATATTGTCCTTGGTTGGTGTTAGACATTTAAATATTGACTTCCAATTTTTCATTGGTCTATTAACTTTGTCTATGGGCCCCTTAATTGAGCAGAAATTCCTCTGAAGTAGACATTTACCAAATTTTTGCCTTATAAACTGTACTTTTGTGATTTTCTTTAAGAAAGACTATTCCGATCCTAGGCGGTTTTTACCCCCTGGCTCCCGCTTTGACGTAATTGACACATTACACTGTATATGTTTAGGGTGGGTGTAGGACACGTTGACTCGATATATTTACATGTTGCAAAATGATCGCCACCATAGCAATATCTACAACCTCCATCCCATCACATAGTCACCATTTCTTTTTTGTGGTGAGAACTTTTAAGGTCTATGCCCTGAGCTACATTAAAGTACATGATACAGTATCATTAGCCAGAATCACCATGCCATACATTGGATCCCCAGAATTTGTTCATTTTCTAACTGGGAGAGTGTACCTTTTGACCAATATCACTCCATTTCCCTCACCCCTCCAGCCTCTGGTAACCACCATTCTACTCTCTGGTTCTATGAGTTCGGCTTTTTTAGATTCCTCATACAAGTGAGATCATACACTAGCTGCCTTCCTCTGTCTTAGCACAATGCCCTTGAATTTCATCCCATGTTGCTGCAGGTGGCAAGATTTCCTTCTTTCTCGTGGCTGAATAGTATTCCATTATATATCATATATGGAGGTAGATACATCTATAGATATACCACACTTTCTTTATCCATTCATCCACTGATGGACACTTAGGTTGTTTCCGTGTCTCGGCTATTACGAATAATGTTGCAAAGCACGTGGGGAGCAGATGTCTCTCTACAAGATTCTGATTTCAGTTCCTTTGGATATATACCCAGAAGTGGGATTGCTAGCTCATATGGTAGTGCTATTTCTTATTTTTTGAGGAACCTCTGTGCTGCTTGCTATAGACTGTGCCAGTTTCCATTCCCACTGACAGTGCGTGAGGCTTCCCTTTTTGCCGCATCTTCGCCCATGCTTATCCCTTGTCTTCTTGATGACAGCCATTCTGACTAGTGGGAGGTGATATCTCATTGTCATTTTGGTTTGCATTTCTCTGATGATGAGTAATGTCAAGCACCTTTTCATATACCTGTTGGCCATCTGTAGATCCTCTGTGGAAAACTGTCTACTCGGTTCCTCTGTCCACTTTGTAATTGGGATGTTAGGTTTTTTGCCATTAAGTTGTATGAGTTCTTGAATATAGTTTGGGTACCAACCCCTTATCAGATATATCATTTGCAAACGTTTTTTTCTATTTCTGAGGTTGTCTTTTCTTTTCTTTTTTTTAAAAAGATTTTATTTATTTGACAGAGAGACAGTGAGAGAGGGGGAACACACCGGGGCGGGGGCAACCGGAGAGGGGGAAGCAGTCTTCCCACTGAGCAGGGAGCCCGGATGCGGGGCTCTATCCCAGGACCCTGAGATCATGACCTGAGCGGAAGGCGGACAGACACTTAACGACTGAACCACCTAGGCGCCCCGAGGTTGCCTTTTAGTGTTATTCAATCGTTTACTTTGCTGTGCAGAAGGTATTTAGTGTGATATAATGCCGTTTCTTCATTTTTGCTTTTGTTGCTTGTGTTTTTGCTGTTATATCCAGAAGATTCTTGGGGAAACCAATGTCAAGGAGTTTTTACCCTATATTTTCTTCTAGGAGTTTTACTGTTTCAGGTCTTAAATTTAGATCTTTAATTCATTTCAAGTTAATTATTGTGACAGTGGAAGACAGGGGTCCACTTTCATTTTTCTGCATGTGGGTATCCAGTTTTCTTGGCACCACTGATTAAAGTGACTCTCCTTCCCCCTTGAGTACTCAGTTCCGTTGACAAATATTAGTTGATTGTTCATGCACGGGTTTATTTCTAGGCTCTCTATTCTGTTCCATTGGTCTAAGTGTCTATTTTTATGCCACTACCATACTTTTTTGATTACTACAGGCTTGTAGTATAGTTTAAAATCAGGAAGTGTAATGCCTCCAGCTTTGTTCTTTCTCAAGGTTGCTTTGGCTATTTGGGGTCTTTGGCGGCTCCATACAAATTTTAGGATTGTTTGTTCTAATTCTGTGAAAAATGACATTGGAATTTTGATAGGGATTGCATTGAATTTGTAGATTGCTTTGGGTAATATGGGCACTTTCACAATATTAATTCTTCTGATCCACGAACACAGGATATCTTTCTATTCGTATCTTCTTCCATTTCTTTCATCAAAGTCTTGGAGTTTTCAGAGTAAAGATCCTTTACTTCCTTGGTTAGATTTATTCCTAAGTATTTTGTTGTTTTTGATGCTACTGTGAATAAAATTTTTTTCTTTATTTCTTTTTCAGGGGTTTCATTACCAGCGTATAGAAACACAATTCTTTTCAATATGTTGATATTGTATCCTGCAACTTCACTAAATTTATTGATTAGTTTTAGCAGGTTTGTGTGTGTGTGTGTGGAGTCTTTAAGATTTTCTCTATATAAGATCATATCATCTGCAAACAAAGACAATTTTACTTCTTCCTATTTGGATGCCTCTTATTTCTTTCTCTCTTTTTTTTCCTGGCTGATATATATATATATTTTTTAATATTTTTAGAGGGGGTAGAGGGGCAAAGAAAGAGGGAGAGAGAAAGAATCTTAAGCAAGCTCCAGGCCCAGTGTAGAGCCCGAGGTGGGGCTCGATCTCACAACCATGAGGTTGTGACCTGAGCTGAAATCAATAATTGGAGTGTTAACCAACTGAACCACCCAGGTGCCCCCATTATTGTTTTTGTATGTATCTTCCCAGCCTGTCTTTTGCCTAAAGACCCAACATTATTCCAAAAATCTCTAATATTATGCATTATTTTGAAACCTACTCTTACAAGTGTTTATTATTTTTTAGAGATATATTTACTTATTTATTTGAGAGGGGGCAGATGGAAAGAATCTCAAACAGACTCCACACTGAGCATAGAGCTGGACTTGGATTTGGGGTTCAAAATCAAGAGTCAGACATTCAACCGACTGATCCACTTGGGCACCCCAAAAGCGCTTATTATTTTTATTATAGGTACCTTAAAACTTATATAAAAGAGAAAATGCTAGGGGCACCTGATGGCTCAGTTGGTAGAGCACGGGACTCTTAATCCCAGTGTCGTGAATTCGAGCCCCACAGTGGGTGTGGAGCCCACTTTAAAATAATTTTTTTTAATTTAAGAAAGATAAAATACTAGTAAAATAATCCCTCGTTTATCTGTCACCCAGCTTCGACAACTATCGACGTGTAACTTGTTTTCTCTGTGCTTCAACTCCACTGTTGACTATTGAAGAGTAAGTCCCAGACACTGTAACAGTTTGTCAATAAATACCACATTATAGAAAAATAAATAAATAAATACTATATTATGCATCCTAAAGCGCAAGGACTCTTTGTTTTTTTTTTTTTTTTTAAATTATGGAACGCTTCACGAATTTGCGTGTCATCCTTGCGCAGGGGCCATGCTAATCTTCTCTGTATCGTTCCAATTTTAGTATATGTGCTGCCGAAGCGAGCACGGACTCTTTGTTTTAATAACATTGCCACAATGCCATTAACACACTCCAAAATCTATCAAAAATCACTTAATATTATCAGTGTTCAGGTTTCCCTGATTGTCTCTTAAGTCTCTTATTTACAACTGGGTTGTTCCAATAAGAACATAATGTCCACATTGCATGTCGTCAATATGCCTCTTAAGTGTCTTTTAATCAATAACACATTTCCTTCTTTTTTTTTTTTAAGATTGTATTTATTTATTTGACAGAGAGAGATCACATGTAGGCAGAGAGGCAGGCAGAGAGAGAGGAGGAAGCAGGCTCCCTGCCAAACAGAGAGCCCGATCCGGGACTCCATCCCAGGACCCTAAGATCATGACCTGAGCCGAAGGCAGAGGCTTAACCCACTGAGCCACCCAGGCGCCCCCTCCGTTTCTTTTATTCTTGTGTTTTACTTGTGAAAGCATCCTGGTGCCTTGGCCTGGAATTTTTCACATTCTGGATTTAGCTCACCGCATCTTCCTTGTGGCCTATGATGTGTACCTTTATCCCCTCAAGTTCCTGTGAACAGATGTTAGAAGCTTGATCAGATTCATGTGTTATATTTTGATAAGAATACTTCGTAGGAGATGTGCATTTTTTAATTGCACTTACGGATACACACATGACACAGCATTGTTTTCCTTTTCATGATACCAATATTGACAAGTGACCTTGGGTATTGAAACTTTTGCTTTGTTTTATTTTGCTTTGCTCATCAGTATAATGTAGATACCTTTCGATGTTAAAATCTACCAGCAATCCAGTCTGGAAGGGAGACATATTGAACTTCTTCAGATCCTTACCCTTTATCCTTACGCTCTCTGAACCCCTGGTATAGTTGCTGTTTGTTGTGACAAGAGCTTACACATTGTTGCGACTGTTTCCTGCTAGTGGTAAGTTTCACAGTGACATGGATTCCTTTTCTCAAATCTCTGAGACGCTAGTTACTTACAGGTTCAGGGATGAACTGTCTGAAATTCTCTTTGGAGAGATCTTAGGCATTTTAGACATCTAAGCATAAGTTTTAACTCTAGGGTTTTGTGTTTTCATTTGTTTATTGTTTGGTTCCAGAATAGATGACCATTTACTCTGACATCTCAAATACCTGACCAGCCAGTCTTTTTCTAGGAAAAAAAGAAGACAAGAAAGAAAGAAAGAGAGAGAGAGAGAGAGAGAGAGATCTCGAGAGAGAGAGGAAGGAAGGAAGGAGAAAAGGGAAACAAGATGGTATGCTGATTCTATTAATGGGGATATTTTAAAAACATATTTTAAAACTCACCCATTTTAGTCTAGCATTGCTCTGGTGTTTTTTTCCTAATCCCCACTGGGAAAAAATTTGATCATACATATCATTTACCATACAAATGTTCACAGCTTTTTTTTTTTTTTAAAGATTTTATTTATTTATTTGACAGAGAGAGATCACAAATAGGCAGAGAGGCAAGGCAGGCAGAGAGAGAGAGAAGCAGGCTCCCCACCGAGCAGAGAGCCCGACACGGGACTCAATCCCAGGACCCCGAGATCATGACCTGAGCCGAAGGCAGCAGCTTACAAATGTTCACAGCTTTTAGCACGTTAGCCTCATGTTTCATAATTTATCCTTTAGAAATGACTCAACACCACTAAAAATCACAGGTATAAAACTTAGGGAATTATTACTTACAAGAGACCCTGAAATATGGAAAACGCTCTATATACCTTTTTAAGTAAATTGTTTTATGGCCGCATGCTCTGATAGAGTTTGGCTGAAAAGAATAATACAGGGGCTCCTGGGTGGCTCAGTCAGTTAAACATCTGCCTTTGGCTCAGGTCATGATCCCAAATTCTTGGGATGGAGCCCTGCGTCAGGCTCCCTGCTTAGTGGGAAGCCGTCTTCTCCCTCTCCTTCTGCTTCCTCCTCTCCTTCTGCCTATGCCTCTCCCCCCACTCATGCTCTCTCTCTTTCAAAATAAGTAAATAAATTAAAATCTTTAAATAAAAAAATAAGTAAAAGGAATAATACATTTATTTTTTCAGAATTGAACAAATTTTTATTGAGCAACTGCCATATGGCGTTGACCATACAGGAGTAAAACAACAAACAGAAACAAAGTCCCTGCCCTGCTCCTAGGCTTACATCCTAGGAGCCAGATGAGGTTAATATTGAGTTTTTAGGTATCTTTAAAAACAGCAAAATGTTCAAAGAACAATATACCCAGGAGACCGAAGCTGTCAAGAAAGGTCTGGGCCGCGAATGTAAATCTTGTGCTGGCTGGTATAGAGATGCCAATTAAAACATGGAAAGAGATGACATCACTTCACTGTCTTGCAAAATTCTCGACTATTGACTCAGAGCTGGTCTGAACACAAGAGGCCACTATCTATTTTTATTTATTTAATTGATTTATTTGACAGAGACAGGGAATGAGAGAACACAAGCAGGGGGAGCAGGCTCTCTGCTGAGCAGGGACCCCAATGTGGGGCTCGATCCCAGGACCCTGGGACCATGATCTGAGAGGAAGGCAGACGCTTCACTGACTGAGCCACCAGGTGCCCCCAAAGGCCATAATCTTGTGGTTCTCCTACAAGATGTCCCAGCAAAAGGCCCTGTACTCCGACCAGTCGCTCTCACATGCCCAGACTCAAATACTTCTCAAAGGCCAAGGCCATGAGGATGGCACTCTCCAGACAGTGGGGGATGGGGCACATTATTGACACACGGCACATTGTCAGAACACGTACATTAAACAACGCAATAGAAAATGTGGAACCTGAAAAAAAAAATAAAGAACAGTTACATCACGACAACACAGTATACGAAAATAGGTATGTGAAATGCAAATGGGAAGGGAATATAAGTAAGAAAAATACTTTTGGGCTATTTCTATCCTGCCAGTCAGGGTCCTGGGAGAAAACAGATGGCACCCTCAAACTGGGTGACGGGAAGGGTCTAAGAAAATGGCAAAAGTGTGGGCGGAGGTAAGAAGCCACGAGAGGGTGTATATATCTTGGATCGGAAAACACAGAACCATTAAGGACCAGCTGAGGGATTGGAGTGGGGAAGGGAGACAGACAGATAGAGCCAAGGGGGGGCCTGCCAGGAACTGGGAATGTGAACACGTGAAGCACGTGTCACTCCCCAGAGACCTGATGTCCCCAGAGAGCAAAGGGCACATGGGGATCTCAAGCACCACTTGCTTCCTAGCCAGACCCAAATAGTCTTGCCCTCCCATTCCCATCAGCTGCCCATCCCAAGCTAACCCTCTAGCTTCCAGCATCTCCTGCTGCTTAATATAACTCCAAACCTGATGAGGTCAGTGTCATGTGCACGCACGCATACACGCTCTCTCTCTCTCTCTCTCTGTTCAGTTCCATCTTTATATGTACCTGTACCATTGGTTTGTTTCTCTGTGGTTGGCCTAACAAATACATAGAAAAAAGAAGCCTGGTGATTTTATTGTGTTAGTGGGAATACAGATTCTTGTTAAAAATGTTTTCTGTTGTTCTGTTTACTCTGAATGTTTATAATGAATGGACAATGATCTATGAATAGAAAAAGTTGTATGGCTGTTCATAGGTAAGAAAAATTGTACCCCGAAGTCCCGCCAATAAAAATGACTTATATATAATTTTTCTATTTCATTTCTGAATTGTTACTCCCCTAAGGTTCTGCAATTGCTTTTCTTCATTGTTGCCTGGAAATCCCATAAGAAGGCTCTGTATTGGGGGCACCTGGGTGGCTCACTGGGTTAAGCCTCTGCCTTCGGCTCTGGTCATGATCTCAGGGTCCTGGGATTCAGCCCTGCATCAGGTTCTCTGCTCAGTGGGGAGCCTACTTTCCCCTCTCTCTCTGCCTGCCCCTCTGCCTACTTGTGATATCTCTCTCTCTCTGTCAAATAAATAAATAAATCTTTTTTTAAAAGGTGGGGGGCGCCTGGGTGGCTCAGTGGATTAAAGCTCTGCCTTCAGCTCAGGTCATGATCTCAGGGTCCCTGGATCGAGCCCCGCATTGGGCTCTCTGCTCAGCAGGGAGTCTGCTTCCCCCTCTCTCTCTGCCTGCCTCTCTCCCTGCTTGTGATCTCTCTGTCAAATAAATAAATAAAATCTTTTTTAAAAATTTAAAAAATAAAACTTAAAAAAAGTAGGCTTTGTATTGGATAGATTCCAAATCATACGCAACCAATTCCTCTGGTTATGAAGCTGACGATGAGAGTAGAGACAGGGAGTATCGTGGGAATTAAAACCCCCTGGATTCTGGGGCAGGGTAACAAAGACTTAAAGACCAGTTCCATCATCATCTAACAGCTCCTGTAACCCCTGGAAAGCCAAGGTTCCTTATCCCTCAAATAGACTTGATTGTCCTAAGGGTTGAGCAGGACACTAATGGTAGCAGGTGAACATTCACTGGGGAACTCCTACGAGCCAGGCAATGGGGTAAGGTCTTTTTTTAAAAAAATTCTATTCATTTATTTATTTGACAGAGAAAATGAGCATGAGCTGGGGTGGAGGGCAGAGGGAGACGGAGAAACAGGCTCTCCCCTGAGCAGGGAGCCCGACATTGAGCTCGATCCCAGGGCTCTGGAATCATGACCTGAGCCGAAGGCAGATGCGTAACTGACTGAGCTCCCCCCCCCCCGCCCCGAGCGCCCCAGTGGAGTAAGGTCTTATTGAGAATTACCTCATTTAATCCTCATGTCAACAGTGCATTAGGCATTATTATCCTGAGAAAACAGGATTGTCCTTATTCAATGTCCTTATTCAAAGGCACACAGCTAATAAAGGATCAAATCAAGATTAATCCATAGGCAGTCTGCCTCCAGACATGCTTAACAGGATGCTTCCAGAAGGTCCATAAAATACACACTAGCAGGCATGAGATGAGTGCTTAATAAATGGTCATCATTATTAAAATGAGTAATAAAACAATTAGCCATAGTAGATAAATCTCTGCTACTTTTCTTTGTTTCAACATGCTCAGTCGTTGAACTAAAGAGAATTGCAAGTATTTTGACTGTGACTGGCTGTGCTTATTCCCTAACATGACATAGTTGAAAATGACAGGCTAGAATTTCATCTTCAAATTCAGTTCTGTTGATTCCTCATCCTGCCTACAAAGGGATGGAGGTTCATAGACTTGCAGTGTTTAATATAGCAGCTGCTGGCCATCAAGAATTGAGATATGTAAAATACACGTGGGATTTTTCAAGGAGATTTTACTTATTTATTTGACAGAGAGAGGGATGGCGAGAGAAGGAAGACAAGCAAGGGGGGGTGGGAGAGGGAGAAGCAGGCTTCCTGCTGAGCAGGAAACCTGATTCGGGGCTTGATCCCAGGACCCTGGGATCATGACCTGAGCCAAAGGCAGACGCTGAATGACTGAGCCACCCCGGTGCCCCTACATGTGGAATTTCAATGATTCAGTATGAAAACAGAATACAGTATCTCATTAATATTCTCAGATCCATTGCATGTCGAAATGGTAATGACTTAGGATGTGTTTTGTTAATTGAGATACATTCTTTGAATTAATTTCACTTGTATCCTTCTACATTTTATAAAGTAGCTGCAAGAAATTTAAAGTTACTTATATGGCTTGCATTATATTCCTATGGGACAAAGTGCTGGTCCTGGTGGGGTCTGGCCAGTGAAGCTTGAAGCTGGTTAGACACAATCATGGTTTATAAAAGTCTAAATGCAGTTATAAAACTGAATGTCAAAATATGATCAGAAGATTATTATATAGGGGCACCTGGGTGGCTCAGTCAGTTAAGCATCTGCCTTTGGCTCAGGTCATGATCCCAGGGTCCTGGGGTGGAGTTCTGCATTGGGCTCTCTGCTCAGAGGGGGACCTGCTTCTCTCTCTCCCTCTGTACCCCTCCCGTCCCTTGTGATCTCTCTCTCTCACTCTGTCTCTCAAATAAATAAAATCTTCAAAAAATTTTTAAAAGATTATTATCTATAACTTTTTTTTAAAGGTTTTATTTATTTATTTGACGGACAGAGATCACAGGTAGGCAGAGAGGCAGGCAGAGAGAGAGGAGGAAACAGGCTCCCTGCTGAGCAGAGAGCCCGATGCGGGGCTCGATCCCAGGACCCTGGGATCATGACCTGAGCCGAAGGCAGAGGCTTTAACCCACTGAGCCACCCAGGCGCCCCTAAAAGATTATTATCTAAAATAACACATTGATAACTATGTGAGTCATAACCCATAGATTAATTAAAAACAAAAACTAGAATAGAGAAGGGTATAACAAGGACCAGATTCATGTCAGATATCTTCTCTTTAATAGATGGGACTCAAAAATGCCCGCCCTTCCTTCCTTCCTTCCTTCCTCCCTTCCTTTTTTTTGCGGGGAGTAGGGGCAAAGGAGAGGAAGAGAGAATCCTAAACAGGTTTCACACCCAGCGCAAGCCTGGCATGGGGCTCCATCTCATGACCTTGAGATCATGATCTGAGTCAAAATCAAAAGTTGGATGCTTAACCAACGGAGCTACCCAGGTGCTCCTCAAAAATGCCATTTGAACCTTAATTCTGACAATTAGAGAAACACCATGTGTTCTTCTTTCTGATATTAACACACACACACACACACACACACATCGCATCCTAAAAATATTGTGGATCCGGATTTGATGTACAGTGAAGAGGGTGGGGACTGAGGTCCTGAAAGGAGCAGTGCAGTGCAGCTGAATGTCAAGTCGATCTGGGACATAAAGCAGAAAAAACAGCCAAAGAAAGTTGGGAGGAGGAGGGGGAAAAATGACCAGTGTCAACTCCTGGTGCCTCAATCCTCTCCGCCCAACCACCTGCCTAGTTGCTGAAGGCAGGGGCCAGATTTGTAACAGGAAGTGTTAGAGCCCGAGGACCAGCCCCTCCCCTCCAACTCCTCCATCACTGCCAGGTCCTGACTCATCCCTCCATTTATTCCAGTCATGGTGACAAGCTGGAAGAGAAGGGACACGTCAGGTGCAGAGAACACAGAGAACACAGGAAGAAAGGGTGTGACTAGGGAGAAGGGGAGCACAGCCATTTCTGCTCCATCCCCCAGGGAGCCCCAGCCTAGCGGGCAGGTGTACTTTGGGCAAAAAGGTGGCCGACCCCGTAGCAGTTCAGTCAGAAGCTGTATTTCAGCTCCACCGTAGCCAGAGCGGCAAATCAAGATCACAGGCTCAGTGTGAAACCATTCTTTGCCTGCCCCAGTGAGTTAGGAAGGCAGAAGACACAGAGCTCCTTCTTACAGACACAGAAGCGGCCAAGTGTGTCCTCTTGCGCCTCCGCAGGAAGCAGTAGATCAGGGCTGTTTTCAAATTCCTTACCTGCCATCCTGGGCCCAATATACTTGAGTGAAAATTACTTTTAGGGGCCTGGGTGGGGCCTGAACATGACTATAAAGTGTATCATATGCGTGGAAATGAAATGCTTATTTTAAAATCTTGCTTCGCTGTTTGCCAGTGTTCTCCGCCCAACCACCTGCCTAGTTGCTGAAGGCAGGGGCCAGATTTGTAACAGGAAGCGTTACCTGTCTTTTCATTTCAATCCCATCCGTTAGACTCAAAGCTCCCTGGGGCCAAGACAACACACCTTGGGGCTCTGAGCTCCCCGTTAGGGCTCTGAGCCCAGGGCCCAGGGGCATAGATGGCCCTAAGTACCATTGGCAAGGTGAGGAGGATTCAGAAATGGCCACTTGCCTCCTTTGTCTGATACATATACCTATGGGGAAAATTGCAGTTACCAGGAAACTATAAATCAGGGCCAAATGTGCTAATGCTTCTAATGCCAGACATGGATACACTTCTTCAATTCATTAGGTCAATGAAAAGATTTTAAAACTATTTTGAGCAGAGAAATGTTAGCAGGTTACTTCGAGAAGCTTCTAGAGCAATGTTCTGGGTTTGTGTGGGTGGGTTTGTATATGTGTGTGTGGGGGGGGTCTTAAGGATGAGATACCTGCACACAGAGGAAGGGGGCGCCGAGAACTGCGGGTTTTAGAGATGTATGGGGTAGACCCCAGGGTGTGGAGGACAGCAGCCACGGTTTTGCTCAGGAGACCCGGTGTCCTACTCACACCCTGCCCAGGCTCCCTCTCCCGCCCAGTCACAGCCCTGATGCAGCCTGCTCCCTCTATTTGCAAAGAGAGAAGACTTCCTTTTATTTTAGTACGAATTCATACATACTCTATAAATGTGTAAGCTCTGGAAAAGCATTACCATACCTCCAGAAAACCATTACTCATATTTTGTGTGTGGGGGGAAATATTTGTTGTCATTCCTTTTCTTCAAGTAAACATTTTTTTAACATGGAAATCCACGTATTTTCTTGCATATTTTGCTTTACTATTGCATGAAAAATCATTTTCCAGTCATGTTACACAGTCTCGAGAAACTGTATTTTAAATGGTTTCATAGTCTTTAGAGAGGCAGTCTACCCTGGGTTCCTTAGTTTATTACTGTTCAACTGTGATTTCAATGGTTCCGTTTTTACAAATAAAGCCTGGATAGCTACCTGTACACACGCGCGCGCGCACACACACACACACACACCTATCTCTTTACCATCTATGTATCGAAGGCAGGTGAATACGGACGAGAAGATGGAGGAGAAGATGGACGAGAAGATGGAGGAGGCGTGGGAGGAGAGGGAGGACGAAGGGAGGAGGACCATTGCTTCACGTTAGGAACCACGATCGCGGAGAGCGGAGCTAGGAGTGAGCACGACAGTCACCGCGCCGAGGCTGCGGAACGGGGCGGAGCGACCAGCGTCCGAAGGCGGAGGCCAGCCCTCCACACTGCGGAGAACGGGGCGGGCGCCTTTGCCGCAGTGGCACCTGGCCTTGGCCTCGGCGGTCTCTGGCGCCCCCTGCCGTTCTCGCCGTAAACTTGGAAGGGGCGGCTGCTCTTCCTCTGCTTTTCACCGCCGCCTCCTCCATTTTGCCGCAGCTTTTTCCTTCACCCCTCTCTCCCTTGTCTCTCTCCAGCCGTCCGCTTGTTAATGTGGGGGTTCCAGCCCGAGGAGCTTGCGGACCTGGCTGCTTGTTAGACCAGGGGAATGAGCCGGCCGAGAGGGGGCCCGGGCGGGCCAGCTGGTGACTCCGCCTGGGTCCAGTTCCCCTCCCGGCATTTTGTGGCTGATCTTGAACTGTCGCCCCTAGCTGCCGGGGCCTGGGGCCCCTCCTTGGAGATCCTGGTCTCTCAGTCTCTGTGGTCCCGGGTGGAGGTGCTGGAAGGGACCGAACCCAGCTGCTGTAGGGACTGCACAGCCTTGTCCCTGCAGGCCCCCCACTTCGGACAGAGGAAATCGGACAGGAAAGCCAGAGGCCTGGGGGTGTCAGGGGCCGGGACCTCCCATCGTCAAAGAAAAGCCAGAGCTGGACAGTAGTTAGAGTGGTGAAAACAGATTTTACTCAGGACTACGGCAATAGGGGTAAAAAAACTTCGGCAGATAACCGGCCTCAGTTCTGAATATGCTTTGGGCCAGTGGCAATGCACAGCCAAGGAGCAGGGAGGGGTGTGTCTGTGGATGAACATTATTAAGAAGAAATAGCAGGGTCAGGAGGACTCCCGCCAAACGGACCTGTGATGGTTCTTGCTGACGGCAGGCTAGGTGATCACCCATCACTGGGCAGGGCTGGTGGAGCCTGAGGAGCCTGATCATATATTGAGGGTGATTGGATATGAGGGATTCTGGCCATGGGGGGCCCCACCCACTCTCGAATTCTAGCCAGGCTCCTGGCCTGAAGGACTTCTCATGGTCCAGCCTCCAGATTTAAACCACGTGGGGCCAGAAGGCGTCTTAGTGACCCTCCACAAAGCCAGGGTCAAATCTCTCCACATGAGGTTCAATTAGCATCCTATGTCACCTGGAATCCCCATTTACGTGCCTCTCTATGCCTCCTGTGTTTGGTCCGGGGTTATCGCTCCTGCTGTCCCGGACCAGGGATTGCATGTCCTGACCCAAGCCACCTAAGCATGGTTTGCAGGCCGGGGATGATTCCCAGTAGTCAGACGCGAAGCTTGATTCCAGATCCCACCCAGCTGCCAACCCCAGGAACCCCACAGACCTCCCAAGCAGAGCCAGCTCCCCAGGAGGGCTGCTCGGAGGAGGAAGAGAGTTGAAAACACTAGAGCCCTGGGATTCCTGCCTGCCCCCTGATTGACTCACACATCTTGGGGCACCAAGCTTACACACGTGGTCCAGCCTTACAAAGACTCAGGATCGCCACACCTTTTCCCCCTATATTCTTCTGTCCATACATTCACCAAGTATCTGTAGAGCTCCCAGCTGCCTGAGGAGCAATGCGGAGTAAGAAGGAGCTCTGAGGGTGAAGGAGGGAAGATGGTATTACCGCCAAGGGCACTCAGGGAGCTTGTGCAGGGGAAACTTGGAAGAACCGGTCAGAAGGGGGGCAGAAAATGCGGCTCCCAAGAGGTCACCTCAGAGCTAGTGAGCTGAGCAGGGATTTGCCAAGTAGACCAAGCAAGGAAGGCTGGGGTCTCTTGGCAAAGGAAGCAGGGATGCTGTGGCCCCAGGTCCCTGCTCACATGACCAAGTCTGCCCCAGAGCAGGGGAGGTGGGCAAGGGGGGCACTAGCTTGAACACGGAGGGCAGCACGAGGATTAGAGGAAGGGTGTTGGACTTGGGTTGGGCAGGTTGACCACTGGCGGTGTGGAGGGGGCATCTAGGGTAGCAAGATTGGAAAGGGGGGATGCTAGGACTGGTATTGGTATTGAACCTAACATCCTGACAAGCAGACCTAGGTCATCTTTCTGCCTTTAGAGGACTGATTTTCAGCAAGTTTCCCCTCTCACTGCCACCCCCAGTGACAACTTTTATTTCATTTTTTTCAGCATATTGCAACCTCTTTATTCGTTCTGTCCAAAGACAACTTACAGATTATAAGTGGGTTTATGTGGATTCTTTTTTGAGGGTAGTCAGTTATCATTTTGATAACACAGTCATGGTTTTAATACTCTTTGAAGGGAAAAAGCAAACATTAACACTGGGTGAAAAAAAAAAATCACCAGCGACAACCTTTAAATATTCCAACATGCCGGGAATCTGCCGATGAGTCATTTGCTAGGATTTCTGTGAAAGTATTGGACCCAAGTCATTTGTGAATAAAGTTGGCATTCTCTCTTTAAAGATTTCCTCCTTTCCTTCCCTGACCCACCTCACCAAAAAGGGGTGCCTGGCTGACTCAGTCCTAGAGCACTTGACTCTTGATTTCGAGGTCATTAGTTCGAGCCCAAGGTTGGGTGTAGAATTTACTTTTGAGATATAAATTGAGGATTTCCTCCCCCAGAAAAGACTGGGAACTACCCAGAATTCTGCCTGTAGGTTTAGGAATGTCATCTTAATCCATGACACAATCTCTCCAGCTTCTTAGTGCCACTGAGTGGAGAGTGTTTTCCTGTCTTTTCCTCTGTTGAGTCCCAGCCCCAGCCAGGGCCCAGAGAAATCGTGGGGCTGGGGATGAAGCAGGCCAGGTTCCGGAAGGAGGCAGGTTGGCATCTCCAGTTGCCGCTTTTTCTCAGAACCTGAGGTACTTCTTGGTCATGGGGAGCAGCCCAGGCTCCTTGAAACCACCTTGGTTTCCTGTACAGGTTTAACCAACCTCAAAGGTGACAACAGGTGTCAGAGAGGAAGGAGGAGCACTACGGAAGGGGCAGGGGGCTGGTAGGCGCTCACAGGCTCCCTCATCCTCTTGGATCGAGGCGTTGGGTACCATGGCTGTCACTTGTCAGCACTCTTGGCCACCACCGGTGTGTTTGAATAAAGTTTGAAATGTAACTCGGTCTATAAAGACAAACACACAGAACCGAACCAAAGTCTGGAAGCAGAGAGAACAGTTTGGGAAATACAAATTGTAATCCAGGTGAGGAGGGGTGAAGGAACTGAGACAGAAAGTGTGGGAAGGCCGATAGACATAACTCCCCTCGCAAGCTTCCTGGGAGCTTCAAATCAGGTTGGGCCAGGGGGAAAACAGCCCCCATGGTACCTGGGCGTCTGGTAGATACATCAAGTACGGGCTGGGCTGTGGTCCTCTCTCTCTGTGGGAGAGTTCTGTCAGAAAACAGACCCTGCAGGTGCTTTCTGTAAGTATAGGCCAGGAGGAAAGCCTTGATCTGGCTCCTGGCAGTGTTGGGATTCCAAAGGGACACCATGTTCTTTTCAGCTCTGGGGAGGATTCTGGAAGTGAAGTAGTGCAGCAGATGACCCAGTTAGCCAAGCCCACACCCCCTTCCCAAGCAGCCTTCCTTCCAAGCTAGTGAGGTGATTTGTCTTCTGCCATTCAGGGCTCAATCCAAGGGTGGGCATCACCATGGGGGCCCTCCACACGCTCTCGGAGACCTCAGATTCCCATCATCCTGCCCCAGTGACCCCTCGCCCTCCCTGGGCATTCTCCTAACTAACCACCTGTCCATCTCAAATTCAGCCAACCCGCCACCCACCCTTCCCAGAAAAAGTTTCATGCGGGCCTGGGTTTCACAACACAGGGAGGGAGGTGGATGCCAAGAAATGGGAGGCGAAGGCTGTAATATCCCATAACTCAAGTGTTGTCATCTCAGCCCGACCATTGCCTTTCACAGACCAACGCAACCTAGAGCTAGCTATCTGTGGGGCAGAGGGAGTGCTGTAGCCTTTCATTGAGAAAGGACAGAGGGAGAGGAGGGAAGACAAAGGGAGGGAAGATTTTCCAGGGGGGTCTCAGAGGAGAGGGAGGCTGAGGGAGGTTCTTGGGCCTGTAGCTCAGTTCTCCTTCTGGATTCAGCCATGACCCCTCAGTGACCTAAGCATCTCTTCAGGGAAGTGCAAGTACAGGGAGTAAGGGGGTTCATCGGAGACCTGTCATAATCCACCCGCCCAGCCCCACTGCCCCTACCATACACACCTTCCCATCCAGGGCAACTTCCACTGAAAAATGATGGCCCCTATCCCAGAGACATTTCTTCTTTGTTTCTTCCTTTCTTTTTTCTTAGCCCTGGAATAGGATTTAATGGGATTTTATTACATTTAAAAACATTCTGGGAGCACAGACATTTCCTTAGCGTCATGTACTGGTTGTTTGCTCCGTGCAGGTCACAGTGACTTGTTCAGAAGCGTCCTCCAGCAAAAAGAGCCGCCCGGATCTTCAAGGGGCTGGCAGTCCCCTGGCTGACAGTCAGATGGCGTCAGCGTCCCACGCAGCAGACAGCCATGTCCTCGGAGGAGAACATGGGGGAGAACCGCATGGGAACGGTCTGGTCTTGTCGGGCGGTCAGGGGGATTAAGGCCCCAAAGAAGCCAGGTGTCTCTGCAAGGAGGAGGAGAGTCCCCATAAATCAGTGGCCTCCTTCCCCCATCAGGAAGGACAGCAAGTCCCATCCACGTGGAAGCTTCTGATGCTACTCGACCCAGAGTTCATAGCTCTGCATAACTTGGAAGGGACTTGGGTCTGACCCCCCCCCACCGCCCCGTGTCTGCCAGGAACCCCTGCATTGTAACTAGCTCTGGGCATTCCTGCCCACCTTGTGAGTGACGAGGGCCCCATAGCCCTGGGGCAGGCCGGTCCCTGGGAGCCTCCCCCGCTCTCACTGGTACAGTTGGCTTGGTGTGGCGACACGAGCCACTTCTTCCTGGGCCTCTCTCCTCAGTTCTTCCCTACTCAGCCCCCCACAACCAAACAGAAAGTTCCCCCCACTACCCCACGTATATTCCCTGGCCCACTGTGTAACGGAGAAGGCTGAGGCAACATTTGGTGTGACTCCCATTCCAGGCGCTCTCCTCATGGCCCACAGACAAGGCAGTCCCTCTGTGGGGTCACCCTGAGCTCCTCTCGTTTGCCCACCCCCCCGCCGGGGGTCAGGCTCTTTTGGCCCCTGAGCTCAGTCCCATACCTCTCTCTGGGGCTCTGCCCTCCAACTCTCAGAATCACAGGGAAGGAACAGTTCAGTTTCTCTGTGCCTGAGGCCTTGGGTCGGGATGGCCCGGGGCCAGGCTAGGACAGGAGCGCTGAGGTCTCTGTGAACAGTAGGAGCGAACTGCTTGCATGTGGAAAGGTTTTCCTGTGTTTCCGTTTTTCCCTAAGCTTGATAGCCACAGAAGAATTACCGGGCCCAAGGGCACAAGATCCCTTAAGGTTTCTTATTTACCTGTCTAGAATCATTTCTTTCTGCCTAGAGAATCATTCATTTCTTTCTAAGGGAGTGGTTTGATACTCCCAACCCTCGTTATCTCCATCTTCAGCCCCAAATATTATTGTTTCTAATTAATGCTACTTTGGTATTTGAAAATCATTGTTTTCTGGTGGTGTTCATTTTCCTTTATGTTTCCACTAGTGAGATGAATGTTTTTCTCATGGTCCAATACTCGTTTCTTTGCTCAGGCCCTTTGGCACTTTAATTTGGGGCATCTACTGGTGTTTCTTTTTTTTTTTTTTTTTTAAAGTTCTGTTAAATGAGCTTTTAATGAGTTCCTATTTTGTGTTATCCAGGAACAGGTGGGGGGCCAGTCTGGTGTAGAGATGAAGCTAACACATGGGAAACCCTTTGGACGACAGGCTTCATGGGAGAACAGGGCTCCTAATGAGATCATTTTAATACTGTAATAAGATTAAGGTTTGCATCAAGCACAGGGAAGGGGAGCACATTCCCTGGAAAGAAAATACTGGAGCCAGGTACAGACAAAATAAGAATGAGCCAGGGCACCCGGGTGGCTCAGCGGGGGAAGCATCTGCCTTCGACTCAGGTCATGATCCCAGGACCCTGAGATAGAGCCCCACATCACGCTCCTGTTCCATGGAAAGCCTGCTTCTCCCTCTCCCTCTGCCTGCTGCTCCCCCTGCTTGTACACACGCTATCTCTCTCTCTGTCAAATAGATAAATAAAATCTTAAAAAAAAAAAGAATGGACCAATAGAAGAAAACATGGAAGAATTCACAGACAGAAAGAACAGCAGGAATAAAGGTCCAGGGGCACAAAGCAGTACTAGGTAGAGAAGGCCCACCAGCTGGGGGCTAAGGTGGGAGGGCAAAAGGGCTTGAAAGATGAGGCAGCTGGGGCTAGGAGGGGGCAGAATATGAATGGCATTGGGCTCTACTTAAAGGAGCCTGGACCACTTTTGGGGGAGGAGGAAGAACTAAACTGGATGGTTTTTAGTGGGATAATGATATGGGAATATCTGTCTTGAGCTCTGATTCCCTCAGCTGCAGTGTTGAGCATAAATAGGAGAGGGATCCCCAAATCGAAGGGCATATTAGTTTGCTAGGGCTAATGTAGCCGTGTACTACACATTAGGTTGCCTAGCAACGGAAATGCGTTGTCTCACTTCTGGAGTCCGGAAGTCCAAGATCAAGGTGTCAGCAGGGTTGGTGCCTTCTGAGGTTGTGAGGAAGGATCTATTCCATGCCTCTTGCCCAGCTTCTGGTGGCTTGCTGGCAGTCTTTGGTGTTCCTTGGTTTGTGTAAGCATCACCCAGACTCTGGCTTCATCTTCACATGGTGTTCTTCCATGTGTGTTTCTCTGTGTCCAAATGGCCCCTTTTTATAAAGACATCATATTGGATTAGAGTCCACCCTAATGACCTCATGTATTTGTTAAAGATTTTTATTTATTTACTTGAGAGAGAGATAGAGCACGAACAGGGTGAGGGACAGAGGGAGAGGGAGAACCACCCTCCCCACTGAGCACGGAGTCTGACTTGGGGCTTGGTCCCAGGACCCTGGCATCATGACCAGAGCCCAAGGCATCCGCTTAACCTACCGAGCCAGTCAGGCGCCCCCTACTGACCTCATTTAAACTTGATTAACCCCAGGGGCTCCTGGCTGGCTTAGTCAGAAGAACACGAGACTCTTGATCTCGGGGTCGCAAGTTCAATCCCCATGTTGGGTGTAGAGATTATTAAAAAAATAAATAAATGAATAAAAAAAAAAGAAAAAAGAAAGGTGATTATTTCTGTAAAGACCCTATCTCCAAATACTGTTACATTCCGAGGTACTGGGGGTTAGGGCTTCAACATGTGAATTTTCCAGGAACACAATTCAGCCCATAACAAGAGGAGAGATAGATTAACAGCCTAGGACTTGAACTAGAGCCATGGAGGGACAGACAAAAAAGGAGGGACTGGAACACAATTTACCTGTGGATGTAAGAGCCCCAGGTCTTGCTGGTTTTTGAAATGTGAAGGAAGGAGAATTCAGCTTCCAGATTTGGAATACTTCCACTTCAGAGTGATTTGTGTGTTAGTATCAGAGGAGGATGGGGAAGGGAGTAGAGGGGGGGTCAGGCTGTAAGGTGACAAGATCATTCTAGATCTCTCAGGCTTGAAAGATCTATGGGACATTCCCATAAGTCAAGCAGGAGTGAGATCAGAGCTGGAGATTACCCTTGGTAGTGAGATGCATGTAGGTTGAAGTTTAAAACAATGAGCCAGAACGTGATTGCCTAAGGAAAGCATGTAGAGAAAAAAAATGAAAGGTCAAAAACAGAAGGCTCAGAAACCCACAAGTATAAAGATTAGTATGAATTTATCAAAAATTCCAAGGAAAGCTACCTTCCATGGGAATGTTGGATGCATGAGAAAACAGACTGTGTCTGACTTGCTTGCTGCTATGTATTTAACTCCCTAGAACAGTGCCTGATACAGAGCAGCTTTCCAATAATTATTTGATGAATGAAGTTTTGAATGAGGTACTGAGAAATGTATGAAAAATCAAGAGCTCAGTGCCCCAGAGCCTTGGGAGTGATTCTGTTTCCTCTACCATACCTAACTTCAAAAATGCTCATATGGGGCGCCTGGGTGGCTCAGTGGCTTAAGCATCTGCCTTGGCCTCAGGTCATGATCCCAGGGTCCTGGGATAGAGCCCTGTGTCAGCGTCCGGGCTTAGCAGGGAAGCTGCTTCTCCCTCTCTTTCTGCTCCTCCCCTGAATTGTGCTCTCTCTCTCTTTCTGTCAAATAAATAAATAAATAAAATCTTCAAAAAATTCTTTATTAAAATGAACAAAAAACTAAAAATACGCTTCTAGGTTATTGACTTTGGTGACTTTCAAATATGAGTTATTTGTAAAAGGTTTCTTTTTTAAAGTTTATTTATTTAAGTAGTCTCTACACCCCATGAGACTTTGTAACAGACAAAACCTGGAAATGAACCAAACACCCATCAACAGATGAATGAAAAAACAAATTACGGAATAGCCATGCACTGAACAGTACTCAGCAATACAAAGAATGGATATTGATTGGTACACACAATGGCATTGATGGATCTCAAAATAATACTGCTGCATGAAAGAGGGTACACAAGAAAGGATACATATTGTAGGATTCCGTGTATATAAAATTCTAGAAAATGAAACTAATGTATGGTGGCAGAAATCAGATTAGTGGCTGTCTGGTTAGGGGTGGTGGTTGTGGGGACAGGGAGGAGCAGAAGGAAATAATTAAAAAGGGGCAAGAGGCACCTGGCTGGTTCAGTCAGTAGAGCACGCAACTCTTTTTTTTTTAAGACTTTACTTTATTTATGTATTTGAGAGAGAGAAAGTATGAGCCCAGGGAGAGGTAGGGGGAGAGGGACACTCCCTGTTGAGCAGGGAGTTGACTTTGGGCTCCGTCCCAGGTCCCTGGGATCATGACTTGAGCTGAAAGCAGAGGCTTAATGGACTGAGTCACCCAGGTGCCCTGAGCACGCAACTTTCGATCTCAGGGTTGTGAGTTGGAGTCCCGTGTTGGGGGTATAGATTACTTAAAAATAAAAATCTTTAAATTAATAAATAAATAAGGGGCAAGAGAAACTCTTGTGAATGCTGGTATGTTCACTCTCCTGACCGTGGTGATGGTTTCACTAGTGTACACCTCAAACTTATTGAATTAAATACCTTAGATATGTACAATTTATTATATGCCAAGTCTACCTCAATAAAGACGTTATTTTTAAAGGGTGCTTACCTAACTAAAAATGCAAGCAAAATAAGGACACTTCCGAAAATAAAGTCAGAGCAAGTTTATTACCAACAGACTATTACTAAACTATCTTCTAAGTGGTGAAGAAGAGTGAGAGTAATACCGCAAGAAAGGTTGGAGATGAAAGGAAAAATGACAAAGAAGAAATTGGCAAACATGTGGGTAACCGTTACCACCTGCTTCTATCCAGTATTCTACTGGAGGTCTTGACTAGGGCAAGAAGAAAAAAGGGGGATATAATATGTGTGAGAACTGGGTGTGCGGCTGACGTAGTTGGTCAAGCACACAACTCATGACCTCAGGGTCATGCATTCAAGAACCCTGTTGAGTGTAGAGATTACTAAAATATTTTTTTAATTTATTTATTTGACAGAGAGAGATCACAAGTAGGCAGAGAGGCAGGCAGAGAGAGAGGAAGGGAAGCAGGCTCCCTGCTGAGCAGAGAGCCCGATGCGGGACTCGATCCCAGGACCCTGAGATCATGACCTGAGCCGAAGGCAGCGGCTTAACCCACTGAGCCACCCAGGCGCCCCTAAAATATTTTTTTTTGATGTGTGTGGAAGAACAAAGAAAAAAGAAAAAGTATTGTCATTATCAGCACATATGATTGTTTATTCAAGACTACAGAGAAAGAATGAGAAATAATAAAAATAATAATCATCAGAAGAATTAGAAATAGTAATAAGAAGAATTAGGGATAGACAGCAAATTTGATGTAATATTGGCTAGATATACCAAAATCCATCCCATTTCTGTATACTAGATATAAACATTTAGAAAACATAACTGAAAAATATCTTCTCAAGAGAATGAGATGATGAGCCACAGGCTGTTTTGGTTTATAAGCTCCTGGGGAGCTTTCCAGGTAGACTCTGAAACTGGGAGGCGGGGAGGGGCAGAGGGAGGAGAAGGGGAATCAGACTCCCCGCTGTGTAGGAAGCCAGACCAGCAGCTCAATTCCAGGACCCTGAGATCATAACCTGCGCCAAAGGCAGATGCTTAGCAGACTGAGCTGCCCAGGTGTCCCAGATGGCAGGTTTAACAAGCAAAGGGAGCTCATATACGAGGCTTGTCTTGGGCAGCAGCAGACAAGTGGATCCCTATACCCACCTGCTAAATCCGAGAAGTTTATGTAGATAGAGGCCTTCACTGGGTTCAATCACATATACTGTGTAGAAGTTTCACAACACCCCATCACTATCTCAAGGCTCTGCCCTTGGACCGCCTCTGGAAGAGGGAAAAGCAAGCCCGGGATTGGGCTCCACGTCAGGCTCCACATCGGGCTCCCTGCCCCACGGAGAGGCTACTTCTCCCTCTGCCACTCCCTTTGCTCACGCTCTCTCTCCCTCTCTTTCTCAGATAAACAAATAAAAATCTTTAAAAAAAGACCGATACCAAAATCAGTGACAACTTTTTCCATGAGAGCTCCATGATCTGAACCACTGATTTATTAAGTCCCCTAGACTGGGGATTGGATCACTCAAGGCGTTCACTCGTGGCCTTGTGCGATTTATTAAAGATGACACATTAGCAGACTCATCAGGTTGAACACACAACATTCTGTTGGGATAATGGCACAGGTGCCTCCTTACAAGGCAGTAATAATATCTAAGGCCATCCTCTTTTGGAAGACAGTTTTTTCCACCGGACACATTCCAAGTGTTCAAGCTTTGTTGGCTATCATTTAAGGCTTGCTGGGTGAAGGTTTCTAGGTGTGCTGTAATATCGGCCATTCCAATGGTGGGGACAAAGAAGGTGGCCAAATGGACCTATGGAAAACAGGATGTGTCCATCTGGCCTTGAGGAGAGGGAGATGGGTAACTTTGGGAATTTGACCAGGTTGAGCACACCATACATGTTGGTGGGGGGAGGCAGCACTATCCGGTGTGAGGAGATGGACTGGGGGTGGGATAAGTCAGACCAGAGTCTCCATCTTCTCCCCTCATTCAATGGTGCGTTCTCCATTTCAGGTACAATCCATTCCAATGGTTCTGGCTTGCAGCAAAACAATGGGATCCCAGGGGAGATTGAGTAGTTCCTTCCCATGCAGGGGTGCAGAGTAACTCACCCATCCTGGTGGGATGTCCCATTGTAAATCCCAGCAGATAATGCGTTTTCCAGCTTTGATGGGACTTAGTGTTCTCAGCAGCACAGCACATTGATCCACAGTGAGAGTCGAGGTAATGGTTATTCTCCAAGACTCCCGCAACTTTAAGGTGTTGGGTGTTTCGACAGGGGACCCCAGTCTGGCATATGGGGCAATAGGTCCTACTGGTTGGTCATCCAAATGTATTAAAGCCTGGGTCAGTACTTTAATCCACCTGACCAAGGTGGTTTTACCTGTTAATAATTTAATCTGTTGTTTTAATATTTCATCCTTCCTTTTTACCAACCCTGCTGTTTGTTTGTTGGTTGCAGGAGAGATGGAACCTCTGCTCAGTGTCACGTTCTTCTTTTTTTTTTTTTAGAGAAAGAGAGAGAGAGACAGCAGGTGTGCATGAAGGGGGAGGGGCAGAGGTAAAGGGGGAGAGAGAGAGAGAATCTTAAGCAGACTCCACACCTAGTGCAGAGCCCAATGTAGGGTTTCATCTCATGACGCTGAGATCGTGACCTGAGCCGAAACCAAGAGTCGGACACTTAAGTGACTGGGCCACCTAGGTGCCTCTCAAGGTCATGTTCTATGCCCAGTCTTGTATGTCATGACATTTGAAACAGGACTCCCAATCACTGTTTAGTCCATTTTAATCCTTTTTAAAAAAGATTCTATTTATGTATTCGACAGGGAGAGATAGCAAGAGAGAGAACACGAGCATAGGGGAGCTGGAGAGGGAGCCTAATTTGGGGCTCGATCACAGGACACTGGGATTATGACCTGAGCTGAAGGCAGCCACTTAATGACTGAGCTACCCAGGTGCCCCACAATGATGGTATCTTTACATAGTTTCGTTTTTTGTTTGTTTGTTTGTTTGTTTTTTTAAATCTCCTAATGGCCATAGTCTGGTTTGCCTGGCAATAGGGGGAAACGTGGATTGGGCCAGATGAATTGTCCACAACAAACCAAGCCATATTTAGAACCCTTACTTGGGGCGATGGGGGGCAATATAATCATTTGCTAAACTCTCACTGGTTTTACCAAATCACCATACTTCAAGGGCAGTCTGGCGCCCTTGGCAATGCGCCATCCTACTCCGGCCCTGTGGTGGCCACTCTTTATATGCACCGGATCTGCCGTAAACACTGAAAATTCAGTAGCTAAGGTTCATCCCCGCGTTTAGCGTCCCAGCTTTCTCATTGCCGGTGGGCTGCCGGTGCCTTATGAGCTGAGCCATGAAAAAGGGAGGGCTGTTTCAGGCTCCTGTAGGCAAATTCAGATATCTTTTCACATACACCCTGACCCCACAAGGGCTTATTTATGATTATTTACCCCTTGGTTTTCCACTATCCAAGCCATAGAATTAATTCCTTTAGAACAGTCCAACTGTCAGGGCAAAGAGTTAATGGGCAGAGGTCAAGAGTAATCGGCAGACAAACCGCTCCAAGGCCAACCCATTGTCTGCTGCACTGACTGCCGTGTGAGGGGGTTCTCCCTGCTAGGAGTTGCTGCTTGGTGGGGTATATGGCGTTTCTGCCCCCTTCCAGAGCTGGGATCAAAATCCTAGGGGTTTTCTGAGCCATAGTGCCTGACCCAAACCCTCTCGAGTCACAGACACATGTAATTCAAATGGTCACCCTGCTTGGGAGATCCCCAGAGCTTTAATCTCTTTCCCTGCTATCTTTCCCTTCTCAAAGGCAGCTTACCACTGATCCCCATGTGTGCTCTTTCTTTACCAGGAGGTACAAGGGATGGAGGCACCCTGCCAGATGGGGAATGAAAATCTTCCCAGACCCCCAGATCCCTACAGAGACCTGGACTTTATTAATCATAGCCTTGGGAACAACATGAGTTTTAACTACACTCAACAACATGAGACTTAACTAGACCTGTTAAGTCTAGACACCCATAACTAGACACCCAAAACCTTACAGCAGTGTCTGTGCCTTGAATTTTCTGTGGGTTCACTTCCTACCCTCTCCCTCACAGATGCTCCAGTAAAGCCTTCAGTGTGTCCTGTGGCAGAAGCAAATATTCACATGTTAACATTATATCATCAACATAATGGACCCATATTACAGATGTGGGGAAGAAGAGCAAACAGGTCTCGGGCTACCATCTCATGACATACTGTGGGCTGTGCGGGTGACCTTGGGGGAAGACTTGGAAGGTTCATTAGTCTCCTTCCCACATGAAGGCACATTGAGCCTAGTTATCAGAAACTTGTCAAAGTCTTTTCCATGAATCTCTTTAAAAATGAAGCACTGTTTTTATTTTAAAGATTATTATTTATTTGACAGAGAGAGACACAGCGAGAGAAGGAGCACAAGCAGGGGAACTGGGAGAGGGAGAAGCAGGTTTCCCGCAGAGCAGGGAGCCCGATGCGGGGCCCGATCCCAGGACCCTGGGATCACGACCTGAGCCTAAGGCAGACGCTTAACAACTGAGCCACCCAGGTGCCCCAACATGAAGCACTTTTGCAAAAATGCTTTCTGCCAAAGCCTCAGAGTAAAACAGTAACTATCTGTAAGGGACAAGAGACTTAACATGGCCATGGTCAAAGATCTGGTGAGAGTCCATGACAATGCAATTGACAAAAGAATTTGGGTATTTCTGTGACATACATTTTAAAATTATGACTGATAACATACCAGGACATATCTTATCTTAGGAATTTCACACAAATACATTTTTCAGCATCCTTTTTTGACAGGCTTCCCATGAAATGTAGCATATACAAAAAGCTGCATAGTCATAAAAAAATTAGCTCTTTGAATAGAGACAACTCGGTTTTTAAAGTAGTCAAAGACCAGATAAAAACAAAGCAATCTTTGTTTTTCAGGCCGATTACAGTAAAAGTAAAGAAAAACCATTGTTTATGGTTTCCTTTTTTAATGACTTTATCTATACTATTTTAGAGAGAGAGCATGCGGGCTGGGACGGGGGTGCAGAGGAAAAGAATTTCAAGCAAACTCCATGCTGAGCACAGAGCTCTATTCTATGACCTTGAGACCACGACCTGAGCCGAAATCAAGAGTCGGATGCTTAACTAAGCCACCCAGGTGCCCCTACAATTTCTTATTAAGAAGAGGCCAATAATCCAAGAAAACTGTCTTCTTAACAAAGAGAAAATAAAATTCTAATCTGGCAACAGTGTACTTGTGATATTAAAATTCTCTTATTTTTTCTTTTTAATTTGCGTAAGTTCATTCCAACTCCTACGTAAGTCCATTCCAACCTCTTAGCTTGACTACCCATAAAATTCCTTTCTCTGTATACCTTTTCCATAGACCTTCTACAACTTTCTACCCATTCAGCTTTCACCCCAAAACTAATGAATCAGGTACACACTCACAGGGCTAGGGCTTTTTATTGGTATTTGTGATCTTATGGAGGTTGTGGGCTGGATTTGGGGCAGGGGAACTCTTGCAACAGTCAGTATTTAAAAAAAAAAAAAAGCTTCCCCATTTGTTTTTCTCTGGTCTCTGGTCTCTGGTCAATGTTTTTGTTGTCTCCTGGGGTGTTTATGTTTCAAAGACATGCGATTTACAACTTCCTGGGACAGAGGAAGAACGCAAGTTTTCTCCTAGGAGTGTTGGGGTAATTGCTGTTTAAAATGTTCCTTAGTACGAGGGGTCAGAAGGCGTGGGGCAGTTCATGCATTTCAGCATCAATCACCACGACATCCTCCTCTTCTCTTTCCAAACTTTCTCAGGGATTCCACCTCTTAACATCCTCATCAGGCTTTGTCCCAAGTACCCAGATCGTAATCTGAGCCAATGTTAGGCTCTCCTAGCTTTGCCAAAGTCACGCAATAAGACCTCTAAGTTGGGGCGCCTGGCTGGCTCAGTGGGTGGAGCGTGTGACTCTTGATCTTAGGGTGGTGAATTCAATCTTCATGTTGAGTGCAGAGATTACTTTAAAAAAGAAAAAGACCTCTGACTCATGATTCTTTTCCCCATCCTGCTCTGCCAGCCCCGAAGCTGGTAGAGCAGTGCACAATCATGGGTCCTTCTCTAACTCAGATCTTCTAACTTTCTTTCTTTTTTTTTTTAATTTTATTTTTATTTTTTTAAGATTTTATTTATTTATTTGACAGAGACAGATCACAAGTAGGCAGGGAGGCAGGCAGAGAGAGAGAGGAGGAAGCAGGCTCCCTGCTGAGCAGAGAGCCCGACGCGGGACTCGATCCCAGGACCCTGAGATCATGACCCGAGCCGAAGGCAGCGGCTTAACCCACTGAGCCACCCAGGTGCCCCAGATCTTCTAACTTTCTAACCTGAGCTTCCGCCTTTAGCTGGGCGTCGGTGGCCAGCCCGACTGCCCACAAGAAAGCCCATCCCACTGTGGCAACCATGCATTTCCCTTCTTTGCTGCTGTGTGCTCTGCGCAGTTCCTCAAACAAACCCCTTAAATCAGTCGGCATTTTCGGGGTGACCTTGTGCTCAGGCGGCGGTCCACAGCGTCTGACATATGACCCCCGCCTCCCCCACGTAGAGGTCAATGGCCAATTCAGTATTTCCCCTCTGGGGATGCCTCATTCCCAAGGCCCATTTCTTTGGTTTCCTGGATGACTCAACAACTGTTGGTTTATAAGCTCCTTGGGAGGTTCCCAGGTGTGACTGGAAACTGGCCCCCAAAAGGGGAAGGGCAGGGAGAGATGGAAGAAAGAGGCAGGCCCCTCCAGATAGGACCTACCCTCCAGGTAGGTGACAGGTTTAATAAGCAAAAGCAGCTTATGGATCAGGCTTGTCCTGGGTGGCCGCAAATGAATGAATCCCTGCACCCACCTGCCAAATCTTTTTTTTTTTTTTAAGATTTTATTTATTTATTTATTTGAGAGAGAGAACACAATTTTTGAGGAGGGGCAGAGGGAGAGGGAGAAGCAGACTTTTGCTGATCAGGGAGCCCGACCCAGGGTTCCATCCCAGGACGCTCAATCGACTGAACCACTCAGGCACCCCACCCCCCACAAATCTTAAAAATTTATGCAGAGGCCTTAAGTAGGTTCATTCACATATGCTATTGCAGGGGGTGTCAACACAACATCACTATCTCAAGCCTGTGTCCTTGGAGCAGCCTCTGGGAGAGGGAAAGTTAAGCAGAGCCCACAGATGGGTTGACTGGCACTTGCGTCTCTTCCATGACCTTCCCCAACAGACTGGGAGAAAATGTTTGCAAAAACCATCTATCGGGGGCCCCTGGGTGGCTCAGTGGGTTAAAGCCTCTGCCTTTGGCTCAGGTTGTGATCCCGGGATCCTGGGATTAAGCCCCACATCCCAGGCTCTCTGCTCAGCAGGGAGCCTGCTTCCCTTCCTCTCTGCCTGCCTCTCTGCCTACTTCTGATCTCTATCTGTCAAATAAATAAATACAATCTTAAATAAAACCTATGTATCTGATAAAGGACTGCTGTCCAAAGTATATAATCTCAACAATAAGAAAATGAACGTCCCGATTAAAACATGAGCAAGAGATCCGAACAGACATCTCAGCTGTGAAGACATGGGTGGCGAATAAGGATATGAAAAGATGTCACCACATCACACGTCCGGGGAGAATTACAAATGAATGTGACGGGATACCACTGCACACCTATCAGAATGGTGAAAATTCAGAACGACAAACAAAATGCTGGCAGACATGTGCAACAACTAGAACTTTCATACATTGCTGGTGGGAATGCAAAATGGTCCAGGTGCTCTGAAAGACAGTTATTCCATTCAGTGGTGGATATATGTCATTATACATTTCTCGAAACCCATAGAATGTACAAGGCCAAGAATGAACCCTAATATAAACTATGGACTTGGGATGATAACGATGTGTCCGTGTAGGTTTACTGATTGGAGCACGTACCTCTCCAGTGGGGGCATGTTGATAGGGAGAGAGGCTGTGTGTGGGGGAAGGGGGGCAGAGGGCTCTATGGGAATTTTCTGTGCTTTCTCCTCAGTTTCTCCTCTCAGGTTTACTGAGAACCTAAACCTTCACTAAAAAAATAAAGTCTATTAAAAATATATATAGCAGGACACCCAGGTGGCTCAGTCAGTTAAGCGTCTGCTTTTGGCTCAGGTCATGATCCCAGGGTCCTGGGATTGAGCCCCGCATCAGGCTCTCTGCTGGGTGAGGAGCCTGCTTTTCCCTCTCCCTCTACCACTCCCCCTGCTTGTGTTTGCTCTCTCTTTCTCTCTGTGTCAAGTAAATAAATCAACTCTTTTAAAAATAAAATAAAAAAACAAAAAACATACATAGCATCTTCAATAGCAGCCCCAAATATAAAAACCTATAAATAAATATAGGAAGAGGGGCGCTGGGGGGCTCAGTGGGTTAAAGCCTCTGCCTTCGGCTCAGGTCAGATCCCAGGGTCCTGGGATGGAGCTCCGCATCGGGCTCTCTGCTCAGCAGGGAGCCTGCTTCCCACTCCGCCGCCTGCCTCTCTGCCTCCTTGTGATCTCTCTCTCTGTGTCAAATAAATAAATAAAATCTTAAAAAAATAAATATAGGAAGAATTGTAAAAATAATTACAGCGATTACTGCGTGCCCTGCACGATAGCAAGTACTTTATATACGCATCTAATCCTTAACGCAGTCCTATGGCATAAGTAATGTTATCCCCAATTTGCAGATGAGGGCGCCATAGCACTGAGGTTAAGCAGCCTTCCCACAGTTGAACAACTGAGCAGAGTCAGGATTTTGATTCATGCAATGGTCTGCAGAGTCAACTTTGATGGCCAAATTATGACATTTTATGGCAAGACAGAAAAGGAGACTGAAAGAAATGAAGAGTCATACTACATTTATCCACAGGGAGACTCGATGTCAGTAAGATTTTGAGAGTTCCCAAATTAATCTCATATTCAATGCACTTTCAGGCAAAAGCTTAAAAAGTTTGCCTGAGGACATTTTGGACTCTTTCCATAATTTGTGTATCCATCGGGTAAATAAAATGATGAACAGATAAAGAAGAAGTGTGTATCTTTGATGGAATATTATGCAGCCATCAAAAAGAATGAACTCTTGTCATTTGTGATAACATGGATGGAGCTAGAGAATTATGCTAAGTGAAATGAATCAGTCAGAGAAAGAGAAACACCATATGATTTCACTCACATGTGGAATTTAAGAAACAAAATAGATGAATACAGAGGGGGAAAAAGAGAGGCAAAGCAGGAAACAGACTCTTAACGATAGAGAACACACTGAGGGCTGCTGGAGAGGAGGTAGGTGGGGGGATGGATTAAACGGGTGATGGGGATTAAGGAGGGCACTTGTTGTGATGAGCACTGAGTGTTGCAGGTAAGTGATGAACCACTGAATTCTACCCCTGAAACTAACACGACGCTATATGTTAACAAACTTGAATTTAACAACGTGAAAAGGAAAAAAGTTTCCTGAGGACCTTTACAAGCAGACTTTAAAATTTACATGGAAGTGTAATGGCCTCAGACACTCTTAAAAAGAAGAATAAGATGGGGAAATTGCCCAACAGATTTCAAGACTGTAACCATTTAGTAACCAAGGCAGTGTGATAGTGTTGAAAGGAAACACAAACATCCCAAATAAAGAACAGTGCCCAGAAACAGAACTGATTAGAGCCATTTGATTTATGACAGAGCCAGACAGCAGATCAGTGGGGAAAGAATGGATATCTTAACAGCTGGGACAATCCGGTATCCATATACAATCCAACATGCAAATCAGTCACAGAGGGATTGAAACATAAATGTGAAACCCAAAACTCTAAAAATCAGAGATGGTAAGGGAATAACTTTATAAACTTAGGGTAAAAAAGAATTTCTCTTTTTTAAAGATTTTATTTATTTGAGAGAGCAGGAGCAAGCATGAGTAGGGGTGAGGGACAGAGGGAGAGAGAAAGCAGGGTCCCCGCTGAGTGTCCCATGTGAGGCTCCATCCCAGGACCCTGATTCCATTTCACTTGAGACTTCCATGTGATCCCTTCCATGGGATCAGGGATCATGACCTGAACTGAAGACAAATGTTTAATCTACTGAACCACCCAGGCGGCCCTTCTTCTAGAAGTTTTTGTGTAGGGTCTTAGGGATTTTCTATCTGGACCACCATGTTACCTGCAAGTAGGGTCAGTTTTATTTCTTCCTTTTCAATTTCTATGCCTTTTGTTCTTTTTTCTTGCCTCATTGCACTGGCAAGAATTTTCATTACTATATTGAATAAGAGTGGTGACAGTTGAAATCCTAGTGTTGTTCATGATAGTCTCTCACTATTAAGTATGATGTTAGTTATAGGGTGTTTTTTTTTTTAAAGATTTTATTTATTTATTTACAGAGAGAAATCACAAGTAGATGGAGAGGCAGGCAGAGAGAGAGAGGGAAGCAGGCTCCCTGCTGAGCAGAGAACCCGATGCGGGACTCGATCCCAGGACCCTGAGATCATGACCTGAGCCGAAGGCAGCGGCTTAACCCACTGAGCCACCCAGGCGCCCAGTTATAGGGTGTTTTTTTGGTAGATTTTATTTTTAACAAATTGGCAAAGTTAACCTTTATTCCAGGTTTTCTAAGAGTTTTGTTTTGTTTTTTAATCAAGAATGGGTGTTGGATTTTGTCAAAACCTATGCCTGGAGATTGCTTCTTCCTCTCCCTCTGCCCCTCCAGCCAATGCTTTCTATCTCTCTCTCTTTCTCAAAAAAATAAATAAAATATTTTAAAAAATTAATACATACTGGGGCCCCTGGATGGCTCAGGAGGTTGAGAGTCTGACTCTTGGTTTTAGCTCAGGTCGTGATCTCAGGGTCCTGAGATCAAGTCCCGTCTTGGGTTCCGAGCTCCACATGGAGTCTGCTTCTCTCCATCTCTCCCTGCCCCTCCCACACATGCTCTCTCCCTCTCTAAAATAAATAAACAAATCTCTTAATAAATCAGTAGTACTGTTAGAAAATGAATAATACAACCTGTGGGGTGTTATTTGTCCTAAAACCAGGTAAGGCATAATCTCCAGGAAGTATGTTGAGAGGAATAAGAATCCATGCACTGACATCATTTAAATAAAGTTTAAATACTTGCACAAGTACTCTAAGTTCAGGGATTTTAAAAAAACATTATTTAGGGCTGCCTGGGTGGCTCAGTGGGTTAAGCATCTACCTTCAGCTCCGGTCATGATCTCAGGGTCCTGGGATTGAGCCCCACATCGGGCTCTCTGCTTGGCAGGGAGCCTGCTTCCCCCTCTCTCTCTCTACCTGACTCTCTGCCTGCTTGTATCTCTCTCTCTCTCTCTCTCTGTCATATAAAAAAAAATCTTTTAAAAAAATTTTAAACATTATTTATTTATTTATTTATTTGAGAGAGAGTGAGCCAGATAAAGAGACACACACACGCGCACTCTCACACACACACATATGCACACACATGAACATGGGCGGGGCGGGAGGGCGGGCAGAGGGAGAGGGAAAAGAAGATTCCCCGATGAGCCAGATGCAGGGCTCCATCCCAGGACTCCAGGATCATAACCTGAGCTGAAGGCAGATGCTTAACTGACCGAGCCACGCAGGCACCCCAAGTTCAAGGATTCATACATATTTTATAAAAATGTAAAAAAAAAAAAAGGCAGAAAAGCAGCAACTATGTGAGTTAAGACTGTTCTGTGGAATGTGCTCCCCAGGCAGATATCCAGGAAGGGGTATGGGAATCTCCAACGGAGTAAGCTTGTAAACCCCCAGAACTGGCCCCAGGTTCCTCAGGGTCTTTGTCATGGGCTGCTCAGGAAGGTCCAGAGATGGAGAATGTGGAGCCACATTGACCTCACTGAGAGCAAAGAGGACTGGGTAACCCCAGCCTCTGCTTTGCTCCTTTCTGTCCTCTCCTATTCTCTCCCCATCCGGTCCAGGAGAACCAGCTGTTGCATCTTTGGGGCACCCTCTCCCGATCCAGGCTTTGCCAGGATCTGTGGGACTTTGACAAAATCCTTGAGCCAGACCCTTCATTTTGAAATAAATGCCACATGCAAAAGAATGCAATTAGGCCTCTATATTACCCCATCCATGAAAATGAACTCAAAATGGATTAAAGACTTACACGGAAGATGTAAAACTGTACAATTCCTCAAAGAAGACATAGGGGAGAGGCTCCTTGACACTCGTGTTCGCAAGGATTTCCTAGATTTGACACCAAAAGCACAGGCAACAAAAGCAAAAGTAGACAAGTGGGACTCCATCAGACTAAAAAGCTTCCGCACAACAAGAGAAACAATCAACAGAGTGAAAAGGCAACCTATGGAATGGCAGAAAATATTTGCAAACTATTTATCTGATAAGGGATTAATATCAAAAAAAATTTTAAAAAGGAGGGGGCAACTGGGTGGCTCAGTCAGTTAAGCACGTGCCTTTGGCTCAGATCGTGATCTCAGGGCCCTGCGATAGAGTTCATCAAGGAGTCTGCTTTTCCCTCCCTTTGTCCCTCACCCTCACTGCCCCCGCCCCACATTCGTCCTCGTGTGTGTGTGTGTGTGTGTGTGTGTGTGTATGTGTGTGTGTGTCTTGCCCTCGTTCTCTCTCAAATAAACAGAATCTATAAAAAATTTTTTCAAAAGAAAAAAAAAAGAATTTCTTACAATTCAATAGCAAAAAAACCCCAAATAACCCAATGTAAAAATGGGCAGGACTTGAACAGATATCTGTCTAAAGACATAGAAATGACCAACAGGCGCACGAAAAGATGTTCAACATCGTACATCATTATGGAAATGCAAATCAAAACCATAATAAGATATCAATTCACACCTGTCAGGATGACTATTAGAAAAAAAATAACAAGTATCAGTGAGGATGTGGAGAAGTTGACCCCTTGTGCACTATTGGTGGGATTGTAAATTGCTGTAGCCGCTCTGGAAAACAGTACGGAGGATCCTCAAAAAATAAAAAAATACAACTACCATATGATCCAGCAACCCCACTTCTGAGTTTTATCTAAAAGAATGGAAACCAGGGGGCACCTGGGTGGCTCAGTGGGTTAAAGCCTCTGCCTTCAGCTCAGGTCATGATCCCAGGGTCCTGGGATCGAGCCCCACATCGGGCTCTCTGCTCAGCAGGGAGCCTGCTTCCTCCTCTCTCTCTCTGCCTGCCTCTCTGCCTACTTGTGATCTGTCTGTCAAATAAATAAATAAAATCTTAAAAAAAAAAAGAATGGAAACCAGGATCTTCAAGAGATTTCTGCACTCCTATGTTCACCTTATTCACAATAGCCAACTTAGGGATACAACCTAAATATCCACGGACAGATGAGTGCGTAAGGAAAATGTGGTATAAGCGGGTAGTTTGGGGGCGCCTGGGTGGCTCAGTCGGTTAAGCATCTGCCTTCCACTCAGGTCACAATCCCAGGGTCCTGGGATCCAGTCCTGCATCTGGCTCCCTGCTCAGCGGGAGACTGCTTCTCCCTCTCTCTCTCTCTCTCTTTGCTGCTCCCCCTGCTAGTGTATGCTCTCTCACTGTCAAATAAATAAAATCTTAAAAAAAAAAAAAAAGAATACAGGGCGCCTGGGTGGCTCAGTGGGTTAAGCCACTGCCTTTGTCTCAGGTCATGATCTCAGGGTCCTGGGATGGAGTCCCATATTGGGCTCTCTGCTCAGCAGGTAGCCTGCTTCTCTCTCTCTCTCTCTGCCTGCCTCTCTACCTACTTGTGATCTCTCTCTGTCAAATAAATAAATAAATAAATATCTTTAAAAAAAAAAAAAAGAACACAAAAATTTGATACATACATACAATGGAATATCATTCAGCCTTTGGAAAGAAGAAAATCCTGCCATTTGCAACCACACGATGAACCTAGAGGACATTACGCTAAGTGAAATAAGCAAGTCACAGAAAGACGAGGACTGCGTGACTACACCTATATGAGTAACCTAAAATAGTTAAGCTCATTGAAGCAGAGAGTAGAATGGTGGTGGTCAGGAGCTGCGAGCTGATGGTGAGGAGGAAGAAAAAATGGGCAGGTGTTGCCTAAAGGCTATAAAATTTTTTTTTTAAATGGTTCCTTTTTATTTTATTTTATTTTTTTTAATTTTATTTATTTGAGAGAAAGAGACAGTGAGAGAGAGAATGAGTGAGGAGAAGGTCAGAGAGCGAAGCAGACTCCCCATGGAGCTGGGAGCCTGATGTGGGACTCGATCCCGCGACTCCAGGATCACGCCCTGAGCCGGAGGCAGTCGTCCAACCAACTGCGCCACCCAGGCGTCCCAAGGCTATAAAATTTCAGTTATGCGGGCGCCTGGGTGGCTCAGTGGGTTAAGCCGCTGCCTTCGGCTCAGGTCATGGTCTCAGGGTCCTGGGATCGAGTCCCGCATCGGGCTCTCTGCTCAGCAGGGAGCCTGCTTCCCTTCCTCTCTCTCTGCCTGCCTCTCTGCCTACTTGTAATTTCTCTCTGTCAAATAAATAAATAAAATCTTTAAAAAAAATTTCAGTTATGCAAAGAGGAATAAGTTCTAGAGATCGGTGGTGCAACATAGTATCTCCATATAGGTAACTATATAGGCCATCTCTAGTTAACAAAAAGGTATTGGGCACTTTAAAATATATTAAGAGGCAGGATTTCACGTTGAATAGTCTTATCACCCAAAGAAAAACACACAGACACACACACAAAAGAACACAAGGGAATTCTGGGAGGTGATGGATATGTTTAGCATCTTGCTTGTAAACAATGGCATCAGGTCCAATGGCACACGTCCAAACTCATCAAGGTGTGTAGGTTGAATATGTGCAATATTTTGTATATCGATTCTACCTCAATAAAGCTTAAAAAAAAAAGAAGGGTAAATATTTGAGACTTTGTGAGGTTTTAAACTTGTATCCGCTGCGTCCAAGGTGGCTGGTGCTCAGGAAGCAATCAATACTGTCTTGCATATTACCTAGGGGATAAGGGTTAACTCTCCGTCCGCGAAACTCACTGCAGCCCCCGACAAGCCAAGCGCTGCCCCTGTCGCCAAGGGCACAGGTGCGTCAGATGTGCCTCCCGGGCAGTGGGCAGCGCAGCCTGTCCCCGCGGCGGCGCCGCCGCCCGCACCAATGAACGACACAAAGGTGGGGCGGGGGGGATCGCGAAGGGCTGGGGGAGACCTAGAAAGGAGGGGCTGGGTGGGACGTTGAACAGCCCGCCCCGAGGTGCCCAAGGAGGCCGGAGAGGCGGGGGGGGGGGGGGTATGCTGGAGGGGGTGGCGACAAGGCTCCAGGGAGGGAAACACTAGAAAAGCACCAATCTCTGGATGAAGCAGCCTCCTTGCCCATTGCGTAACCTAACCCCGCCCCTAAGCAAATGAAGGCATTCATTCGTTCAACCCTTAGATCTTTCCAGAACCCTCCAGGTATGTATGGGGTTGGCCAAACGCAAGCTCACCCCCAGAGTCAAAGCCATACCTCCTTAGCGACCAATGCCAGGGCGAATGGAGTTGGAGAGCCGGTTGGGGGGCGGTGCTCAGGGGCTGCAAGTGGAGTATTTACATTTAACCTTGGCCTTCCCGCACCTTATATCTGGAAAAAAATGTGTTGGAGCTCCAGGGGGATAAAGGGGATATCTGCTAACCTCGTCAGTGGTTTCTAAATGCTACTCTCCACAAAAGGATACAGGGCCCTTTGGAGAAATCGCTTATTCTAGGACTGAGCAAGGAAGTATAAGATAAGCTTGCAGCATCTTGCACCAGAAAGTAAGGGAATGCTCAGGAATGATGGGGACATATCAGAATGATGTGGGAGATAGATCGAAGGGGGCCTCACTGGGTCAAATCTGGACCATGTAAGCACCAAAATAAATAATAGTAGGACTTCTAGTTCCCACCAAGTTGGAGTAGCCCCATTCCTCCCAAGCCCTCCCTCTTACAACTAAAAACCCCTGTAATTAACAATAAACATGGGAAGACTCCAAAAGGTGGAAAGAAGACAAACTTCCTAGGGACTCCAGGACTCCTAGGGACACAACAGTGAATTTCCTCAGCTTCCGATTGCTACCTGTGGATCCTGGACAGGGGCTCCAGAAGCCTCCAATTCCCAACTCCCGAAAGACACCGAAGAGATATAAAAAAAATGAAAGGCTACAAGGAAAGCCTGTTCCCCTCAGCCATAGGTCTGGGAAAACAGGTGGACTGAAAACAGAGAAGTTTTTAGATAATACCAGCCCTGCAAGGCCAAACACAATGGAAAATCCACAGCACTGCTCCCCCCACAACAGCCAGATTTCATCATTTCTTTTTTTTTTTTAAATTTTATTTATTTATTTGAGAGAGAGAGACAGTGAGAGAGAGCATGAGCGAGGAGAAGGTCAGAGAGCGAAGCAGACTCCCCATGGAGCTGGGAGCCTGATGTGGGACTCGATCCCGGGACTCCAGGATCACGCCCTGAGCTGAAGGCAGTCGTCCAACCAACTGAGCCACCCAGGCGTCCCCAGATTTCATCATTTCATCAGGGGCATGTGGCACTCCTGCTCCACCCCACCCCTCAGCAGGAGGAAGTGAACTGAGTCTCTACCCCCAGCCACCTGAACAGATGAGAGAGGGCTCTAAGCTGGATTCCACATTCCCTTCACCTCCGGTGTCAACAGGACCCAGCAGGCAGATGAGCTCACAATCCCACACAGAGATAAGGGGGTGGTGCCTGTCTGGGCCCTAATTTTTCTGGGGGCAAATTTCTTGCTGGGGGAGGAGATGAGTTTCCACTGCACCTGCAGTAGAAGGAGGCAGCGTGAATAAGTGCTCCGTCTTCGCCGGGCACTTGGAAAGAAATGTGCATTCTACAGGTGTTGGGCAGGTCACAGCTTCCATATACTTGCTGAGTTTTCGTCTAGTAGTTTTATCAGTTGATAGGAGCGGGTGCTGAAGTCCTCAACTATAACAATGTGTTTGTTTATTTCTCCTTTCAGCTCCATTGATTTTTATTTATTTTTTTTAAAGATTTTATTTATTTATTTGACAGACAGAGATCACAAGTAGGCAGAGAGGCAGGCAGAGAGAGAGAGAGGAGGAAGCAGGCTCCCCGCAGAGCAGAAAGCCCGATGTGGGGCTAGATCCTAGGACCCTGGGATCATGACCTGAGCCAAAGGCAGAGGCTTTAACCCACTGAGCCACCCAGGCACCCTTCCATTGATTTTTAAAATACTGTTGAAGTACAGTTGACATACAATGTTACATTACTTTTGGGTGTACGACAGAGCGATTTGACAATTCTATACGTTATGCAGGGCTCAGCACAAACAATGTAGCTACCGTATGTCAGCATACAGTGTTATCACAGTATTATTGACTATATTGTCTATGCTGTTCTTTTCAACATTATGACTTATTTATTTTATAACTGGAAGTTTGTAGTTCTTAATCCCCTTCACCTTTCAATCATCTCCCCAGCCCTTCTTCCTCTCTGGCAACCACCAGTTTCTTCTTTGTATTTCTGAGTCCTTTTTTGTTTGTTGTTGTTGTTTCTTTTGTTTTGTTTTTTAGATCCCACATATAAATGAAATCATATGGTATTTGATTTTCTCTGTCTGACATAGTTCACGTAACCTAACACCCTTTGGGCCTATCCATCTTGTTGTGAATGGCAAGATTTCATTTTTTATGGCTGAGTAATATTTCATTTTGAGTATGTATATCACATCTGCTTTATCCATTCATCTATGGACTGACACTTGGGCTGCTTCCATATCTTGGCTATTGACAATAATGCTGCAGTGGGGATGCCTGGGTGGCGCAGTTGGTTGGACGACTGCCTTCGGCTCAGGGCGTGATCCTGGAGTCCCGGGATCGAGTCCCACATCAGGCTCCCAGCTCCATGGGGAGTCTGCTTCGCTCTCTGACCTTCTCCTCGCTCATGCTCTCTCTCACTGTCTCTCTCAAATAAATAAATAAAATCTTTAAAAAAAATAATGCTGCAGTGAACATAGGGGTGCATGTATCTTTTTGAATTAGTGCTTTTGTTTTCTTTGGATAAATACCAAATAGTAATTACTGGATCGTATGGTATTTCTGTTTTTAATTTTTAATTTTTTAAAGAGTTTTGTTTATTTGACAGAGAGAGAGAGTCACCGCAAGAGAGGGAACACAAGCAGGGCCAGTAAGAGGAGCAGGGAGAAGCAGGCTCCCTGTGGAGCAGGGAGCCCCACGCGGGGCTTGATCCCATGGCCTGAGCCGAAGGCAGATGCTTGACGACTGAGCCACCCAGGTGCCCCTGTTTTCTATTTTTTTTTGAAGATTTTATTTATTTATTTGACAGAGAGAGATCACAAGCAGACAGAGAGGCAGGCAGAGAGGGAGATAGAGGGAAGCAGGCTCCCTGCTGAGCAGAGAGCCCAATGCGGGACTCAATCCCAGGACCCCGAGATCATGACCTGAGCAGAAGGTAGATGCTTAACCCACTAAGCCACCCAGGTGCCCCTGTTTTCTAATTTTTAAAGAAATCTCCATAGTGACTGCACTAATTCACATTCCCACCAGTAATATGACAACACTAGTTATTTCTTGTGGTTTTGATACTAGTCATTCTGACTGGTGGGCATCAGTTTTTGTTTTATGTACTTTGAGGTTCTTTTGTTTGGTACTTGCATATTTAGGATAGTATATTGATCCTTTCATCATTATGCAATATCCCTCTTTGTTTTTATTAAGGTTTTATTAATCTGGTATTAATACAGCCACTACTTTTTAAGAAAGTTAATGTTTGCATGGCATATCTTTTTCCATTCTTTTACTTTCAATCTAATTATGTCATTGTGTTTGCGGTGAATTTCTTGTAGATAATATCTGATATGGTGCTCAGTGTAAGTAGAGAAAAGATTTAAGGGGCACCTGCGTGGCTCAGTCCTTCAATGTCTGCCATGACCCCAGGGTTCTGGAATCAAACTCCATGTCAGGCTCTCTGCCCCCCGGGGAGCCTGCTTCTCCCACTGGCCTGCTTTTGTTCCCTCTCTCGCTGTCTCTCTGTCAAATAAAGAAATAAAATATTTTTTAAAAAAGATATAAGGATGCGTGGGTGGCTCAGTCAGTTAAGCTGCTGCCTTCGATTCAGGTCATGATCCCAGGGTCCTGGCATTGAGTCCCACATTGGGCTCCCTGCTCAGCAGGGAGCCTCCTTCTCTCTCTGCCTCTGCCTGCCACTCTGCCTGCTTGTGTGCTCTCTCTCCCTGATAAATAAATAAAATCTTAAAAAAAGAAAACATTAATTTGGAGCACCTGGGAGGCTCAGTGGGTCAAGCCTCTGCCTTTGACTCAGGTCATGATCTCAGTGTCCTGGGATCTAGTACCACATTGGGCTCTCCGCTCAGCAGGGAACTTGCTTTCCCCTCTCTCTCTGCCTGCCTCTCTGCCTACTTGTGATCTCTCTCTCTCTCCATTGAGTAAAAGCATAAGATCTTAAAAAAAAAAAGATTTAAGGGGCGCCTGGGTGTCTCAGTTGGTTAAGCGACTGCCTTCAGCTCAAGTCATGATCCTGGGGTTCTAGGATCAAGCCCCGCATCAGGCTCCCTGTTCCATGGGGAGTCTGCTTGTCCCTCTCTCTCTCTCAAATAAATAAATAAAATGTTAAAAAAAAGGATTTAAGAGAATTGTATTTAAAAAGTGGGAAAGGGGAGGCACCTGGATGGCTCAGTTGGTTAAGCGTCTGCCTTCAGCTCAGGTCGTGATCTCAGGGTCCTGGGATCAAGCCCTACATTGGGCTCTCTGCTCAGTGAGTCTGCTTCTCTTTCTCTTTGTGCTTGCTCTCTCTCAAATAAATTAAATAAATAATAAAAAATAAAAAGGGGGAAGGGTGAAAGAAGTAAGGTGTCTATACTTCATTCAAATTAGTAAATGCTTATACTGACAGATGAGTTATGTGTATCTACTTGTTACCTAGAGCAACCACTAAGAAATCTATACAAAGAGATATACTCAAAACACTATAAATAAATCAAGTTGGGATTCTAAAACATGTTCAAATAACCCACAGGAAAATAAGAGAAAGAAATAAGGAGAAAACATACAAAAAACATATTAACATGGCAGACTTAAGCTGTAATATATCTATAATGACCTTAAATGTAAACGATCTAAGTTCATCAATTAAGAGAGATTGGCAGAGTGGATTAAAAACATGATCAGATAGGGGCACCTGGGTGGCTCAGAAAGCCTCTGCCTTCGGCTCAAGTCATGAGCACAGGGCCCTGGGATGGAGCCCCGCATCAGGCTCTCTGCTCGGCAGGGAACCTGCTTCCCTTCCTCTCTCTCTGCCTGCCTTTCTGCCTGCTTGTGATCTCTGTCTGTCAAATAGATAAATAAAAAAATTTTAAAAAAAACCATGATCAAATAACATGCTAGAATACATAAAGAACTCTCAAAACTCAACAGTAAAGGGCCACTTGGGTGGCTCAGTTGGTTAACTGTCCAACTCTTTTTTTTTTAAGATTTTAAAAATTTGTTTATTTTAAAGAGAGAGAGAAAGAAAGTGCATGTGAGAGTGTGAGCAAGTGAGGGGAAGAAGAGAGGGAGAGGGACAAGCAGACTCTGCACTGAGAGTGAACCCATTGCAGGGCTCAATCTTATGAACCTGAGATCATGACCCGAGCCAAAATAAAGAGTCAGATGCCTAACCAACTGAGCCACCCAGGTGCCCCAATTGTCTGACTCTTAATCTCAGCTCAGGTCTTCGTCTCAGGGTCATGAGTTTGAGCCCTGTGTTGGGCTCCACACTGGGCATGGAGCCTACTAAAAACAAAACAAAACAAACAAAAAAACCTCAACTGTAAAAAAACAAATCCCATTAGAAACTGGACAGAAGGTATGAAGAGAAATTTCACTGAATGGGATATGCAGAGGCAAATACACACATGAGAAGTTGTTCAATGCTGTTATCCATAGGGAAATGAATATTAAAACCAGAATGAGCTTTCACCATGCACTCCCAACAGAATGACTAAAATAAAAATAGTAATACCAAATGCTAGCAAGCATGCAGAGAAACTGGATAACTCATACATGGCAGGTGGGAAGGTGAAATGGTACAAGCACTCTGAAAAACAGTAGGGCGGTTTCTTATAAACTAAACGTAATTACCATATGACTCAACACTTACACTCTTCGGCATTTATTCCAGAGAAATAAAAACTTATGTTCAAATGAAAAAATTGTACACAAATGTTCACAGAAGCTTTATTAGTAATAGTGAAAATGTGGAAACAATTTAGATTCCTTCGACCAGCGAACACGTAAATAAACTGTGGTACATCCATATTATGGAACACTACAGAGCAATAAAATGGAATGAAATGTTCCAAAAGGAACATGCAACTTGAGTGAACCTCCAGGGAATGATGCTGGATGAAAGGAGCCAAACCCAAATGGTCATATGCTCTATGGTTCCATTTGTGTAACAGTCTTGAAGTGACAAAATGATAGATACAGAGAACAGATTCACGTCAGGGAACAGGGACATGGAGGAGAGGATGGAGGGTGAAAAGGTAGCAGATGTGGTTATTAAAGTGCAGCAGGAGAGATTCTGTGAATTATATCAATGTCAATCCCCTGGTTGTGATATCATACTATGGTTTTGAAAGGTGTACTATTGGAGGAAATTGGATAAAGGATCTTTCTGTATTATTTTTTGCAATTGCAGGTAAATCTATAATGATCTCAAAATAAGTTTAATTTTTAAAAATGCATAGCTCACATTTGATGTTCATATATCTCTGGTTTAGATCAGGGCTACAAAGTAGTAACCAGAGGGTGATGAGAATAAAGTAGGGAAGGCAGGAATCTTCTGGAAACAACGGAGAAAAACAAGCAAGCATGTCGTGGCAGTGGTCACATTGCCTGGGCTAGAATCTTGAGTCTGCCACATACTTGTTCTACAGCCCTGGCTATTAACTCCCTTCCTCCGTGCCTCAGTTTCCTCATCTATAAAATGTAGATGAGTTAATATGTATAAATCACTTAGAACAGCACCTGATACATAGTTAGCACTCAAGGATTTCTTATTATTTCTATTATATCACCAAGGAAGGATAATGCTCAACTTCTGACATTGATTCCCCAGCACACTAAAAAAATGCTAGGTTGATATCTTAAAAAAGTACTGTAAAACCACATCACATGAATATTTAACTTACGAAAATTTCAGTATTCTGGGGATAACTAACATATACTATATGTACACATTTGTGTGACTGTTCAGACTTGCTGTCTTCTTTTTGTATTACTCCATTCTTCTCCACCTTTATCCTAATTTGTATAATAAAAACAATATTAAATTTTAAAAATAAAAATAAATAATAATAGTAACTTATAGCCCATAGACTAAAACAGGGCATTGTGAGTGCATCCTGATATAAAGCCATGAATAAATTAAATATTTTATGAGGGAGAGGATATCTGCATGATCTCAAAGGGACTCTCCATAAATTACATGTTAATTACAAAGGGGGATAGAGTAACTTTACAGGGGAGAAGCCTGGAAGATCCACTTCAATCAAGCAATTACAATGAATATTATTGGTAAGGGGAGAAATTGACATTATGTGCCACCTGATTGGATGCCCTTGGGACACAGCATCACTTCTGTTCTATCCCTGACAAAGATACATAACCTGAACCTCACCATGAGGAAACATCAGACAAATTCAAACTGAGGAACATTCTACAAAATAACTGCCCTGCAATCTTCAAAAGTTTATGAAAGACAAAGGCAGACTGAAGAACTAATCTTTTTTTTTGAAAGATTTTATTTCTTTATTTGACGGACAGAGATCACAAGTAGGCAGAGAGGCAGGCAGAGAGAGAGAGGGGGAAGCAGGCTCCCCGCGGAGCAGAGAACCCGATGTGGGGCTCCATCCCAGGACCCTGGGATCATGACCTGAGCTGAAAGCAGAGGCTTTAACCCACTGAGCCACCCATGTGCCCTGGAAAACTAATCTTGATTGAATAACACTAAAGAGACACGAACACTCAACACCAAACATAACTGAACACTGTTGGAACAAGAGGTGAACACTGACGGGGTCTGAGGATTAGAAAGTACGAGTATTGGGGGGAGGGGATGGGTGAGCCTGATGATGGGTATTAAGGAGAGCATGTATTGGGGCACCTGGGTGGTTCAGTGGGTTAAAGCCTCTGCCTTCCGCTCGGGTCATGATCCCAGGGTCCTGGGATCGAGCCCCACGCTGGGCTCTCTGTTCAGCAGGGAACCTGCTTCCTCCTCTCTCTGCCTGCCTCTCTGCCTACTTGTGATCTCTGTCAAATAAAAAAATAAACAGTCTTTTAAAAAAATCCTTAAAAAAGAAAAAAAAAAGAAAGTCGTTGGACAACTACATAGAAAAATGAACAAGAAATTGAAACAGGCAATTGACAATATTGACATATAAAAGTTGATATAAAGGGGCACCTGGGTGCCTCAGTGGGTTAAGCCTCTGCCTTTGGCTCAGGTCATGATCTCAGGGTCCTGGGATAGAGACCCGCATCAGGCTCCCTGCTCAGTGGGAAGCCTGCTCTCCCTTTCCCACTCACCCTGCTTGTGTTCCCTCTCTCGCTGTGTGTCTCTCTCCATCAAATCAGTGAATAAAATCCTTTAAAAAAAAAAAAAATATATATATATATATATATATATATATGACACAGTGTCATTAGCTTGAAGCGCTATGCTGTACCTTAGATCCCCCAACTGTTAATCTTATAACTGGAAGTTTGTACCCATTGACCAATGTCTCCCCATTATCCTCACCTCTCTACCCCCGTAATTAACACTCTATTCCATTTCTCTGTCTTTGTTTAGAGTCCACATATCAGTGATATCACGACAGTATTTGTCTTTCTCTGTCTGATTTATTTCACTTAGCCTAGTACCCTCTAGGTCCATCCAGGCTGTTGCAAATGGCAGGAATTCCTTCTTTTTTACGGCTGAGTAAATACTTCATTGTGTGTGTGTTTATCTATTTTTTTCTTGATCTTTTCATCCATTGATGGACACTTAGGTTAATTCTACATGTTATATATAACGCTGCCATAAACACAGGGGTGCATAAATCTTTTTGAGTTGGTGCTTTCATTTCCTTAAGATAAATACCCAGCAGTGCAATTGTTAGATCATATGCTAGTTCTATTTTTAATTTTCTGAGGAGCCTCCATACTGTTTTCCACAACAGCTGCACCAACTTACATTCCCATCAACAGTGCACGAGGGTTCCCTTCTCTCCACAGTCTCGCCAACACTTGTTCTTTCTCATCTTTGCTGAGAATAGCCACTCCAACAGGTGGGAGGTAATCTCTCATTGTGGTTTTCCCACATTTCTCTGATGAGGAGTGATGCTGAACAATTTTCACGTACCCATTGCCCACTGTATGTCTTTGCTGGAAAAATGTCTCTTCAGATCCTCTGCCCACAATTTAAATTGGATTGTTCATTTTCCCCTTTTGAGTTATAGGAGTTCTATATGTTTTAAACATTAACCCCTCATCAAATACACAATTCACAAATATGTTCTCCCATACCCTTAGGTTGCCTTTTCATGTTTGGTGGTCCCTCTTGCTATGCAAAAGCTTTTTAATTTGATGTGGTTCCCCTTGTTTATTTTTCCTTGTGTTGTCTGTGCTTTTAGGGTCACATCCAGGAAACCACTGCTGACCAACATCAAGGAGCTTTTTCCTGGTGTTTTCTTATGCGAGTTTTATGGGTTTGGGTCTTAAATTTAAGTCTTTAATCCATTTCGAGTTCATTTTGGTGAGTGATGTATGTCCAGCAATATTTTCTTTACCCAACAGTTTTACCTCACAAATGGGTAAAGGAAACACATATTACAGTTAGCTGCCTTACATTCTATGGGCTCATAGCCAGAGAGCAAAACTTACTTGGGCTATTAATTATTTTTATTTTTTTAAAGATTGTATTTATCTGTTTGACAGAGAGAGAGACGAAAGCGAGAGAAAGAACACAAGCAGGGGAAGCCGGAGAGAGAAGCAGGCTCCCTGCTCTGCTCTGATGCTGGGCTTGATCCCAGGACCCTGGAATCATGACATGAGTCAAAGGCAGACACTCAATGACTGAGCCACCCAGGTGCCCCAACTATTAATTATTTTTAAATGACTCTTCTCTTACAGACCTCAAGATGAAGGCGTTTTTCTGCCTTACCAGCTTGGAGATTTTGATGCCAAAAGGGCATGTATTTCCAAGTGCTGTGGCTTTTCCCTCCTCAGGTAATACGCTGACATGTTTCTGTTTCGGGAGGTGATTAGTTGAATTACCCGTTCTGTGGCCTTTCTTCCTCTACATCTCACTGCTTGTAAAACAGCAGAAATTCAAAGTGCTCTGAAATTTTTCGATTGAAAGTTTCCACTATTTTCCCTACATGCTATTTTCCTGACCGGTTCCAAGAAATTTCAGACATTTCTAGGGTATCTAGTAGTTATTTTGGGGAAAAAAAAAAGAAAACTCGAGATCTACCTTATGCTTCGTACCAAAATAAATGCCGTTAGGATAGAAGCTTTAAATGCTGAAAACAAAACAAAACGACCCAGACAAGCCTAAAGAAAAAGAAAAACACATTGGAACTATTAAATTAAAACACACGCGACTATTTTTATAACTGACAAATCAGCTGTCATGAAAGAAAAAAAATCGCTCAATTAAGCCTCCTAAAAATATAATTATGGATGTTTCTGAGCATTTTGCTATTCTTGTACCAATATAATTAAAAAAAATGAGAACAGTGAATGCTTATTGCTTTGCAACTTATTTTTATTCACTTGGCAATGGAATAATGGCATCTTTCCAAGTTAGTGCCTTTTTTTAAAATATTTTATTTATTTTATTTGACAGACAGAGATTACAAGTAGGCAGAGAGGCAGGCAGAGAGGGGAGGAAGCAGGCTCCCTGCCGAGCAAAGAGCCCGATGTGGGGATCATGACCTGAGCCAAAGGCAGAGGCTTTAACCCACTGAGCCACCCAGGCGGCCCTAGTGCCTTTGTTTTAATGGATGTAGAAGTATCTCATTACATTGGAATTGAGAATGTATTCTCTTTCATATTCTCCTCTTTTGTTAATATCTTAACTAACTAGGTTACAGGAGAAGCAAGAAATAAGCCCACAGCGATGTTTATAATGCCCAGAGAATCTTATCAAAGGGTTTCAAAGGACCTAATCCAAAGGTTTTCTGACATCCTCTGCTCCAGTGTGTAACTAGAGATAAAGGATTCTGGAAAAACAAAATGCTGAGTCACAGAACATATATTTTTTTTCACCACCTCTCAGGTAGATATGAATTTTAATATTAAAAAAATAGTAATTAAGATTCTGAAGACCATAAAGCTACGAAGGTTGGAAAATTACAAAGTTTTGCTTTCCAGAGTGATGATAAAAGTGTACCATTTTAGTCATTAACTTGAAAAAAAAATGAACAACACATCAGTACAGGTCAGGTGTTGTTAACCAGAAGGAGAGAGGGAAAAGCAGCTACTTTATGATCTAAATATTGTATCCTCTAAGCAGTTTTCAAAATGTGTACAAAATCAAACGAATACCTCTTTGTTTTCTTTGGTTCTCCGAATTTTTCCCTTATACTGGCCATGGCCTGTTTCCTTCCAGAAAATTCCCTGGATGGGATTTTGCACGTAGCCCAGTAGAGGGCCCTGTGTTCTGAGCCACAATCAGGCACGTATTTAAGCCGCTGCAGAGACCAGTTAGGAAATGAGGAATGAAGGCTTCCAGCCTCCCACACTCCACCCACAGGCTCATCAGTTTCCAGTTACAGCCGTTTGGCTAACAACAGATGGCTTCTGAGCTTCCTTTTAATCAAGGAGGCAGAAGAAATGGTTTCTAAGAATAACTACCAGCTTGGGAAAATATCCCTATTATGTGAATTACCAGGCAAGTATTTTATACTGCAGCTTTTATTCCCCTAGGGCTCCTAGCCACATTTGAAAATGTATTTGAAAGATATCTAGACGCATAATATGAATGCTTAGGAAAAATGCATTAAAAAGGAAGACATCACAATGTCTTCCCGAAGAGATTATGGCTGATTTTGCTGCATTCTTTTGTTTTCCTGATTTTAAACATAGCACTTTTTTTTTTTTTTTTTTTGGTTTGGAATATTCCGTTTTCAAAAAGAGAAAACACAGAAGGGATCATCAAGAGACAGGAAGTAAATACATGCCTATCAAAACAATTCAAGGGGTGCCTCTCTGTCTCAGTCAGTAGGGACCCTTAATCTCAAGGCCCTCAGTTCAAGCCCCACATTGGGCAAGGAGCCTGCTTCAAAAATAATAATTCAATTCAATTAAAATTAAAAAATTCAAGACATTTGGACCAACCTTTTAAAATTTTTATTAAGAACATTTTTTAGAACAGTCTAAAATGTGCATGAGAGTGACTCATTCAGCCTTTACCTAATTGGTCATTTTTTAAATTTTTAATTTTTTAATTTTTGATTTTTTGTTATTTATGTATTTCAAAATTTTTATTTATTTGGCAGAGAGACAGAGAGGGATACAGAGGGAGAGGGACAAGTGGACTCCGTGCTGAGCACAGAGCCCCACCCAGCTCCATCCCAGGACCCTGAGATCGTGACCTGAGCAGAAACTAAAGAGTCAGCCACTTAACCGACTGAGCCACTCAGGCGCCACTCATTGGTCATTTTTATCCTTTCAGGAAAAAAGTGGAAGAATGTACTTATGTGAAGACAGCATGGATCACTTTTCCAGGAAGAAATTTTATCTTGATTTCAAGGAGGGGGGAAGAAACTGTCCAATGACTCTCTGTCGTTAAAGTGTGTTTTGAATTAAGAGATCATTTACTTATTTTTTTCCACAAATATTTACAAATTCCTTTGAGGTACTAGGCGCTTATCATTCCATTAATTCTCTCCCCACTCCACCCCCCAAAAGACTTCCCTGACTGATCTAGATTGCAAGCCCTACATCTCAGGAAACCAGCACTGTGACCATTTTCATTCCCTCTGGTAGATCTTCTCTCTCCGAAAGCCCAGCTGTCACTTGGCCAAGGCCCCTTCATTCCTTAGTTCTTCAACTACGCTTCAGGGAGACCTTCTCAAGTCTCCCATTGCAGCTGGCTTCTGCTCTTCAGGCATTTGCTTTCCCCTGTACCCCTGGATGGGCACTTTCCCCCTTCCAAGCAGAAAGCCTGATGTGGGGCTCAATCCCAGGACCCTGAGATCATGACCCGAGCAGAAGGCAGAGGCTTTAACCCACTGAGCCACCCAGGCGCCCTAGGGTAGGACGTTTTGTAGACCAAACTCCTCCCTCCCGCTTAGTATTCATTGATTATTCTTGCATATTTATTTAAATTTTTAATTTGCCTTATAACTTTTTTCTTTTTTTTAATTTAAATTCAACTAGCCGACATACAGTACATTGTTAGTTTCAGATGCAGTGTTCAGCAGTTTATCAGTTTCATACAACACTCAGGGCTCATCCCGTCAGTGCCCTCCTTCATGCCCATCACCCAGTTGCCCTGTCTCCCCACCCACCTCCCTTCCAGCAACCCTCAGTTTGTTTCCTAGAGTTAAGAGTCTCTTGTGGTTTGTCTCCCTCTCTGTTGACTTCCCATTCAGTGCTTCCACCCCATTCCCTATGATCCTCTGTGCTGTTTCTTATATTCCACATATGAGTGAAACCACATGATAATTATCTTTCTCTGATTGACTTATAACTTTCAACTACCCATTGGCCTGTGTTTGTGTTTTCGCTTTAGGACCTGCTGGGAGGGAGTGTTGGGCTGTATAGATGTTCTTCTTGAAGAAGAGCAAGTTTGGAAGACTTTTTTCCACCAGGTGTCAGAATGTCTATAAATTAGGGCAATGTGGTAATGACACAGGAATAGACAAGCAAATAAATTTAGCTGAATGGAAAGCATGGCAACTTGCCTAGCACAGAACCTTGATCTATGATCCAGGTGCTACTACAGAGCACTGGCGGAAGGTGGGCCTTTTCAATAAATGGTCCTGGGCCAGTTGTGTATCTATATGGAAAAAAACTGAAATTGGTTCCTTATTTCACACTATCTATGAAACATCAACTAACAAGGCATTATAGATCTCGATAAGGGGGTGTCTGGGTGGCTCAGTCAGTTCGGCATCCGACTCTTGGTTTTGGCCCAGGTCATGATCTGGGGGTCATGAGATGGAGCCCCACGTCAGGCTCCATGCTGAGGGTGGAGCCTGCCTGGGATTCTTTCTCTCTCTCTCTGTCCCCACTCTTCCTCACTCATGCTCTGTCTCTGTAATACAACCCCCCTCCAAAAAAAGATGGTGATTATGGAAGGTGATGGGTAATGTCAACTTGGTTGTGGTAATCATTTTGTAACATATAGGTATAACAAACCATTACCTTTCCCATTTTGAGATTTTATTTATTTATTTGACAGAGAGAAGAGAAAACGAGAGAGGGAACACAAGCAGGGGGAGCGGGAGAGGGAGAAGCAGGCTCCCGCTGAGCAGAGAGCCCGATTCGGGACTCGATCCCAGGACCCTGGAGTCATGACGTGAGCCGAAAGCAGATGCTTAACGACTGAGCCACCCAGGCACCCACCTTGTCCATTTTAAATATATATATATAATTTTTACGGTCAATTATACCTCAATAAAGCTAGAAAAAGTCCCCAACCCAGCTATGGTGGGATATTCTGATGTGACACTTAGATGCCCCTTCAAGCAAGAACTTGTGGCCCCAGCTGCTGGGAGCACTGAGAACACAGTCCTTAGCCATTAAACACCGGAAGGATGCTTATGGCTGCAGAGAGCCACTTTGCACAAGGCTATGCCCTCCCCAGGGCAGTCCACACCCAGTTACTGACTAATAAGTGGGTAGAAAGGCCTGGTTATCTTCGGCCCTGCTCTGGAAATCTCTGATGGGCCACCCTCCATCTAGAGCTATTCTGTGTGATCAGCCAAGGCTGTCCAAGGCACTGCACATAAGAGCTCTCCTTGTCCTTCAGTCCAATCCCGCCTCTCCCATTGTTTCCATGTGCACCGATGCCAAGAACATTCCCGAATAAACAGTCCATGAACTAAACTCCACCACAGGGCCTGTTTATTAGAAAACCCAACTTGCACAGTCACCTTTCAATCTTGAGGCCTCTGCTGTCAGATTTTAAAGGAAATGACAGACATTGTGGCTACCTGAGCAGATGGACTAGTCTTTGGCTTCAAGGTATATGGTTTCAATAAACTTCTGTATATAATATAGTTAATACTGTGTATCTAGATTGTGCCTCAAGCCACAAAGCTTCAGCCTACTGTGAAATATGGGCATTTTGAACAAAGATAAAAATGGAAAATATCCTTTAACCCAGCTCAGATTTCTGTTCGTTTGTACAAATACTAAGGCACACAGAGTCTTGGATTAAACATGAAAATTTGGGACGCCTGGGTGGCTCAGTTGGTTAAGCAGCTGCCTTCGGCTCAGGTCATGATCCCAGCGTCCTGGGATCGAGCCCCACATTGGGCTCCTTGCTCGGCAGGGAGCCTGCTTCTCCTTCTGCCTCTGCCTGCCATTCTGTCTGCCTGTGCTTGCTCTCTCTCTGTGTCTCTCTCTGTCAAATAAATAAATAAAATCTTTAAAAAAAACCCCATGAAAATTTGCCTGCTAATTGTGAAGAACATCGGTGCTCTAGAAATGTAAGGGTTTTTATATGAATTAAAACCTCATACTGGGTGGTGGGGGCGCCTGGCTGGCTCAGCTGGTGGAGCATGGGACTCTTGATCTCGGGGTCGTGAGTTCAAGGCCCACAATGAGTGTAGAGATTACTGACAAATAAAATCTTTAAGAAAAAACTCTTAGGGCACCTGAGTGATTCGGTTGGTTAAGCATCTGCCTCTGGTTCAGGTCATGATCTCGGGGTCCTGGGATGGAGTGGTCCTGCCCGGTGGGGAGTCTGCTTCTCCTTTTCCCTCTGCCGCTCCCTCTGTTTGTGCTCTCTCTCTCTCTCTCTCTCTCTGTGTGTGTGTCAAATAAATAAATTAAATCTTTAAAAAAAAAAGAAAAAACCCTCATTTTGAGGCTGAAAGTAATTTTCACCATCTTAGTCTTTTTTGTTTCTTATTCTTTTATATGACATACAATTTAAATTACTCTGAATAGAGACATTTAATATCAGAATAAAAGACTTGTATCTTCTTGAAATAGTATTTTAGTGCAATATAAATGACCCATTTCGTGCAATATAGATATTTATAAAATTATAAATTTTTAGTGCGAGTCTCTGTAGAAATCTTTCAGTAGTGCCACTAGAGGGCCTACAGAGCGGCAAACACTTGGTACCAGAGAACTTGCTAGGGTTAACAACTGCTGGTTTTAAGAGCCTTAAAAGCTTTAAAAAAAATTATTTATTTATTTATTTGAGACAGAGAGAAAGATAGGAAATGCATAAGCCGGTGCAAGGGAAGGGGTAGAGGGAGAGGGAGAAGCAGATTCCCCGCTGAGCAGGGAGCCCAAGGCAGGGCTTGAGGCCAGGACCCTGAGATCATGGCCTGAGCCAACGGCAGACACTTCACCGACTGAGCCATACAGGCACCCCCCTTCTGGACTTTTCTAATTGCACTTTTAAAATTTTTTATATTTTTTTCCTTTAATGCCCATGCCGGTCACATAGAGTGTTATATTAGTTCCAAGTGAGTCAACAGGTCCAAACCGCACCCTGTGTTCCTGGCTAGGAGTGCCCTCTTTTAAAGTCCCTGTCTCCTATTTCACCCATCCCCCCACTCAACTCCCCTCTGGTGCCCATCTGTTGGTTCTCTGTCTTTAAGAGTCTGTTTCTCGATTTCTCTCTCTCTCTTTTCCCCTTTGCTCATTTGTTTTGTTTCTTAAATTCCGCATGTGAGTGACATCATTCTTATCTCACTTAACATTATATTCTGTAGCTGCATCCATGTTGTTACAAATGGAAAGACTTCCTTCTCTTGTATGGTTGAGTAATATTCCATTGTCTAAGAACTGTCTCTTCTTTCTCCACCCATCAATCAATAGACACTTGGGCTGCTTCCAGTATCTTGGCTATTGTAAACAATGCTGCTGTAAACACCAGGGGCCATGGATCCTTTTGAATTAGTGTTTTTGTATTCGTTGGGTAAAAACCCAGCAGTGTGATTGCTGAATTGTAGGGGAGTTCTATTTTTTACTTTCCGAGGAATCGCCATACTGTTTTCCACACTGGCTGCCCCAGTTTGCATTCCCACCCACTGTTACATGATGGGGAAACACAAACTTTTTTGAAGAGAAAGTTTTGAGAGAAACTCACCCTTCTGAGGAATTCTTGGTAGCTTTGGCACCATTTGTCTTCAGTCTCAATTAAAATTCTTCTCATATTACAATGCAAATTACATTATGTTAGGAGTAATACTGGGAATAAAGGAAGGGACCCAAGTTTCGAGACCTAGGCTAGGCCCTGCTGGAAAAGGCAGCTCTAGGTCCCCTCATTCTGTCCCTGGCAAGTTCAGCTTCCTCATCCTTGGGACCAAGGAAGGAAGAAAAGGGGTCTGATTTTCTCACTTATCTTTGCCAGCCTCTGCCTGCACTGATCGCCAGTTTGGACACCTCACTAAATTAATGCCATGAGATATCCCTTTTCCTTCTGTACTGGAAAAGGGTGCCCATGAGATAGCATGATATTTAGACTAGAAAAATAGGCATCATCTATAAAATTGTAAAGATCTTCAAATGTGTGTGCATTTGTGAGTACCAAGAACTTGTCACTCTGTTAGTGATTTCCCAAAAGAATCACTGATAAAAAGGCATTTTTGAATAGTTTCTTTCCATGCCTTTTCATAATGTTGTCTTTGCTCATATAGGTATTGGGAACATGAGTCTGAAACAGAACTGTGTAATCTAGAGGAAAGAAATGTTCCCAAATCCCCATCCTTGGGTGAGAAATATGGTGTATCAGTCTTCCCGAGCTGCCATAACAAAATACCACACTGGGGGAATTCAACAATGAAAATGTATCTCTCACTGTTCTGAAGGCTGGAAGTCCAAGGTCAAAGTGTTGGCAAGATAGGTTTCATCCCAACACCTCTTCTTTTGGCTTGTAGATGGCAGCCAACTCACTGTGAGCTCACAGAACCTCTTGTTTGTGAAGGGAGAGAAGGAGGCAGGAAGGGAGGGAGGGAGAGAGAAAGAAGGGTGAGGGTTGGAGAAGAGAGTACATGAGTGCTCTCTGGTGTTTCTTTCTTCCTATAAGAACACTAATCCAGGGGCACCTGTGTGGCTCAGTGGGTTAAGCCTCTGCCTTCGGCTCAGGTCGTGATCCCAGGGTCCTGGGATCAAGCCCCGCATCGGGCTCTCTGCTCAGCAGGGAGCCTGCTTCCCCCTCTCTCTCTGCCTGCCTCTCTGCCTACTTGTGATCTCTGTCTGCCAAATAAATGATTAAAATCTTAAAAAAAAAAAAACAAAACAAAACACTAACCCATCACATCAGGGCCCCACTCTAATGACCTTGCTTAACCTTAATTATTTCCTTAGAGGCCCCATATCCAAATACAGCCACACTGGGGGTTAGGGCTTCAACACAGGAATTTTGAGGGGACACGTATTCAGTCCGTAACATACAGTGAGGCTGTCCACGTTCTCTTCCATAAATAAGCTGGATGTACTAGATGTGCTGGTTTCCCATATATATATTGATAAATCTCTTTCAATGTTAAGGTTGATGATGGAATTCCACAACATGGAACATTTTTTTAAAGACTTTTATTTATTTATTGGACAGAGAGAGAGATCACAAGTAGGCAGAGAGGCAGGCAGAGAGAGAGGAGGAAGCAGGCTCCTCGCTGAGCAGAGGGCCCGATGTGGGGCTCGATCCCAGCACCCTGGGATCATGACCTGAGCCGAAGGCAGAGGCTTAACCCACTGAGCCACCCAGGCGCCCCTGAAAAATTTTTTTCAGAAGGTTAGGAGAATATTCATCCTATGCCCAAAGGTATTTGTTTTTCAAAATAGCTGTTGGACAGAAATATTGTGTGGAGGCATATTGTATACCTATTTTTTCTCCCCCCCCTTTTTTTTAAAGATTTTATGTTCAAGTGACCTCTACACTCAACGAGAGGCTCAAATTTACAACCCTGAGATCAAGAGCTGTACCCTCCACTGACTGAGCCAGACAGGTGCTCCCAGATTATTTCTAGAACACGCATTTAACTGTGAGCTCAGAATTAATCCTGGGGATGACAGACGGGTCTTCTCAAGAGGAAGAAACTCTGCCAGTGTGAGGAGAAAAAAAAAAAACACAGTTTCGGGGAAGCAGCAGCTTTTAAAGAAACTTTGGCCAGTAATACCATTCTTTTGGAAAAAACACCCAAGGTCTTGGTTTGGGGGATTGTGTGGAGTCATTAAGAAAGGGAGTAAGCACTTCTGTTTCCAACCAAGATGAAGTAAGAGGGAATAAATATAACCTCCCATCCAAAAGAACCAAAAAATCCCAGACAATATAAATAAAACAATGGTTTTTAAGATACTGGACATCACGCACTGAAGGACCATGATACCTGAGAAATGGAAAATAAACAAGATCAGCCCTGTGATTGCCCCAGCTTACTGTCTTTAGAGTTTCTAGACCCAGCAAAGGGCCAACGAATGAGATGGGGCCCAGTGGACTCCCTGAGTTGAGGAGAGCTCCTGGCTGTCATAGCATGCTATAGTGTGATCGCATGCTATAGTTTTGCAAGATGTTACCACTGGGGAAAATTTGGAAAATCGAACACAGATCTCTCTGTATTATTTCTTATAGATGCATGTGAATCTACCATTATCTCAAAATGCAAAACCTTAAAAAAAACCAAAACCCTTAACTTTGAAAGTGGGAGAGGGATGTCTGGGTCGCTCATTTGGTTGAGTGGTTGAGTACCTGCCTTAGGCTCAAATCATGATCTCAGGGTCCTGGGTTCCTGCTCAGTGGGAAGTCTGCTTCTCTCTCTGCCACCCACCCCCGCCTGTGCTCTCTCTCTCTCTCTCTCAAATAAATAAATAAATAAATAAACAAATTCCTTTAAAAAGTAGGAGAAGGGGCGCCTGGGTGGCTCAGTGGGTTAAAGCCTCTGCCTTCGGCTGGGGTTATGAACCCAGGGTCCTGGGATCAGCCTCACATCGAGCTCTCTGCTTAGCAGGGAGCCTGCTTCCCTTCCGATCTCTGCTTGCCTCTCTGCCTACTTGTGATCTGCCTGTCAAATAAATAAATAAATAATCTTTTCTAAAAAAGGTAGGAGAAATAAAGTTGCTTTCAGATATACAAAAACTGAAAGAATGGATCACCAGCAGACCTTCAGTATAAGAACTGCTAAAGGATATCCTCAGGCAGAAAGCAAATGATACCAGATAGAAATCAAGACCTACACAAAGGAATGAAGAACAAGAGAAGTGATAGTTGTATCGGTAAATAAACAAGATTTCATATAGTTAAATCTTTTTTAAGATGTTACTTAAATCTCTTTATTTTATTTTTTTAAGATTTTATTTATTTATTGGACTGGGGATGGGGGTTGGAGGGGGTGAGGAGAGGCAGAAGCAGGCTCCCCACTGAGCAGGGAGCCTGACTCTGGGCTCCATCCTAGGACCCTGGGATCATGACCTGAACTGAAGGCAGACATTTAACCGACTGAGCCACCCAGGCGCCCCTACTTAAATCGCTTTAAAAGATACTTGCTTGCTTAAAAATAATCATAATAACGTGTTATGGGGATTTTAACGTGAAAATATAATGCATGACAACAAGAGCATAAATCTCAAGAGGGAAGCAATAGAAGTATACTGTTGTGAGGTTCTTGTACTACCTATGAAGTGGTATATTGTCCCTCAGAGGCAGACTTTAGTAAGTTAAGTATGTTTATTATAAAGCCTAAAGCAACCACAAAAACCCTCAAGGAGATACATGGAATCATCATAAAAATATGCAATCCACAGGGCGCCTGGGTGGGTCAGTCGGTTAAGCTGCCAACTCTTGGTTTCTGCTCAGGTCGTGATCTCAGGGTCCTGGGATCAAACCCAGTATCAGGCTCTGTGCTCAGTGGGGAGTCTACTTGTGGATTCTCTCTTCCTAACCTTCTGCCCCTCCCCCTGCTCATGCTTTCTCTGTCTCTCTCTCTCTCTCTCTCTCTCTCATTTTCTAAAATAAATAAAAAAAATCTTTGAAAATATACTCAATGTGGGACACCTGGTTAAGGGTCCAGCTCAGGTCATGATCTCACAGGCCATGGGATTGAGCCCCCCAGTCAAACTCCAGACCCACAACTTCATGTTTCCCCTGATTCAGTACTTTCTAGGCTTGTAAGCCCCCTAGAAACCTGTGAGGCCAAGGATACCTATAATTCTTGACTTCTCTCAAGCTTCAAGCCTTCTGTTCTGCAAGCAGAGAACTCCTATCCTTAGAACCTGAGTTGCAAGTCATCAGAGACCCTGAATCCTTGAATCCACAAGATCCCCACAGTCCTCCAGACCCCAATACCCAGAGTACCCCAGTTTACCCAAAAAGGAGTCTCCAAAGCCCCTTGAGACCCAGAATTCCCTCAGCCTCCCAGCCCAGACCCCCAGATCAACCCATTCCTGTCCCTCCAGATTATCTCTATGGTGGGGAATGACTATCTGTCCCCAGACCTCCCCTCATTTGCTCTCTGTCACTCTCTCAAACAAACAAATAAATAAATCTTTAAAAAATCTCTAAAATGTTCCTACAAGGAAAATTTCAGGTGCTGGTTGCTTCACTGGTGAGTCTATCAAATATTAAAGAGGAGGGGTGCCTGGGTGGCTCAGTGGGCTAAAGCATCTGCCTTCGGCTCAGGTCTTGATCCCAGGGTCCTGGGGTAGAGCCCTGCATCCGCTCTCTGCTCAGCGGGGAGCCTGCTCCCCCACCCCCTCCTCTCTTCCTACTTGTGATCTCTCTGTCAAATAAATAAATAAAAATCTTAAAAAAAAAAAAGGAAATAATGATTCTACACAAACTCTTCCCCAAAACTGGAGAGGTGGCAATACCTCCCAACTCATCCTATGAGGCTGGCATTACTCTCACACCAAAATCAGACAAAAACATTAACAGAAAAGAAAAAAAAAACTATGGACCAATATCCTTCAGTAACATAGATGCAAAAATTCTAAACAAAATTTTGGCAAATCAAATTCTATAATTTATTAAAATGATAATACATTATGACCAAGTAAGGTTTACCCTAAAAATGTAGCATTAGCTTAGCATTTGAAAATCATTGAACAGAATGCACCACAATAACAATAACAAACTAGAGGAGAAAACCATATGGCAGAAAAGCATTTTACAAAATCTAACACTCATTTTGATAAAAACTCTCAGAATATTAGGATAAAAGGGAACTTTATCAACCTTCTAGAGGGTATCTTTGAAAAGGAAAAGGAAAAAAGAAATGGAAGACCTTCGCAAGGCCCTAGCACAGGCTGAGCTGGTTACGGGCTGGTAACCCAGAATGGCTCACACATCTGTTAATGGGTACTGAGCCTTCTGAAATGAAACTAGTCTTCATATTGGATTCTTTGGAATGTTTAACCTTCTGTAATCTTCTCAGCGTCCTTGAACTTGGGTCATACCAAGTTCTGCCAGGGGCCATAGATCGTTGCTCTAATACTTTAACAATACTGATGGTGATGATAGTGATAACGGGAATAGCTAATAATTCCTGCTTAGTCACTGTGTATCAGGCACTGTGTAAAGTTTGATATAGATTAGTTCACAGAGTATTACGGAAGTCCTTAAATGACATCAGTACTTAGGAAATATTAAGATAATATTAAGATAAGGCTAAGACACGTGGAGAGAGGAATCAACTTGTCCAAGGTCACACAGTTACAGAGCAGGACATGTGCATACCTGCACACTAACTAGACAAGTGGTCAAATCCTAAGGCATTCTAGGTAATCTAGAATTGATTTTCCAAACCACGTGATCATACATAACATTTACTTAAGTGGCATAAAAACTCTGAGGAATTCTTTTACATATACAAAGGACTGCATATAATATGCATATTGTATCAGGAATGGTATAGAAAAGACCACATGTGGGTCATTTAATGAATGAAATAATGAAAGCTTACTTGGAGTACATTGGCGTGAAATCTCATTTACAACGGTTTTAGATGTTGACCAGAAATTTATTAAATATGTGAGATGTAAACCAACAGATACTAAACTTTTTCTTTCACCTATGATGGGCCTGTAGGTCAGTGTATATGTGCTTGAAATAAATGTTAACCTTAAGAAAAATTTTACCAGATGCATTTCTGATGAAATCCAAAGTAGACCCTTCTGAATCACTTTTTTTTAAAGATTTTATTTATTTATTTGACAGACAGAGGTCACAAGTAGGCAGAGAGGCAGTCAGAGAGAGAGGGAAGCAGGCTCCCCGCCGAGCAGACAGCCCAAAGCCAGGTTCGATCCCAGGACTTGAGATCATGACCTGAGCCGAAGGCAGAAGCCTAACCCACTGAGCCACCCAGGTGTCCCCTGAATCATTTTCTTTGGGGAAATTATTTTTTGTTTGCTGTTCAGTTAATTAAAAATTTAAAAATAATTGCCAACCATATTAAATAGTGGTTCCTACCTAGGAAGCTACCAAGGAGGACCAGAGGTGAATGTTACTGTTCATGGCACATCAAAGGTGGTTCCATTGCTCAGTTTGTAGGGTTTTTTTGATCATTTTGCCTGAGTATTAAATATTTTCATACTTGAAAATACTTCTTTGTTTTATTTCTAAAAAATAAACACACTGACCAAAGGATTCCGTCACCAGAGGAAATTTTTTTTAAAGATTTTATGTATTTATTTGATAGAGATCACAAGTAGGCATAGAGGCGGGGGGTGGGGGGGGCGGCGGTCAGGGAAGCAGGCCCCCTGCTGAGCAGAGAGCTCGATGCAGGGCTTGATCCCAGGACCGTGGGATCATGACCTGAGCTGAAGGCAGAAGCTTTAACCCACTGAGCCACCCACGCCCCCCACCAGAGGAAATTTTTAATAACAATTACAGGACTGTTATTTGGTTTAATTATTTTCCCCCTCTTTATTGGGAATAATTGACTTTTTTTTTTTTACTCCTCTGATCCTTTGGAGGTTGAAAATACATAATAAACCAGCATGTTTGTTTAATTTTATGAAAGCATGGGAATGCCATATGTAGCATATAATGAACATAATTTTTTTTAAACAAAAGAATCCCGTGTTGGTTTAATGATGTTTTTCATTTATTTGGATCATAGGGATAGCAAATTCAAATTCCGGCTCAAAGCATTTTGTTAGACTTTATAATGAGGAAAATTTATGTTAAAAGTAATGTTTTGGTTCACATGTGAATTCCTCACATTTCTTACCCCTGGGTTGTATATTAAAAATCTCTTCCAGGAATATTCAGAAGTGGAAACTTCCACACTCTGCTTTAGAGGGACCCGATTACGGACGCATTGCCATTAATTTAAAAGTTAACGTTAAGTTGCTGGTTTGTAGTAAGTCTCAGGCTTGCATCACCTCCCATTGGCTGGGATGGCCCAAAGCCCACCTCCTGTGCCTAGCTATTGGTTTGTCAGTGGCTCCTCAGCGTCCCGACGTCCCTTCTCATTCTTAAACCCCAAGGGTTGAGGTAGAACCTATCAAAGCCCGCGGCATCCCAAAGTCCACCCTCCTCTCCATTGCTATTGGCTGATCTCGACGCCTGTCGAGGGCTGGAGGGCGGAGTGGCCTAGCGGAGTCGATAGATGAGGGTCCTGAATTAAGCGTGAGGGGCGCCCAGCCAAGTCTCCCTCCTCAGTGAAATGTGTATATGCGCGGTCATCTCTTCCGAAGTGGTTAGCTGAGAGGGAGGCATTGCGATCGGATCTCAAAGATGTCATTCTCAGGGCGGCGGCGGCGGCGGGAGTCAGGGCGTTGGCTTAGGGAAATGGGCGTAGCAGGTTCTGGAGGCGGGCTTCAGGGAGTCAGGACTGCTGGTGTGGATCCAAGATTCCTTAAGGAGGTGTCCCTGGCCTGCACCCTTGTTGAACAGTTTTATCAAACTTGAATTCCTGGACTGAGCTCTCTTCTCTCTCCCTCCAGTTAGGGCACCCTGAACCTCGGTTTGCTCATCTGAAAAATGGGTAGCATTGCAACAGCAGTCAGTGAACACTTCAGATTTCATATATATATATATTTTTTAAAGATTTATTTATTTATTTGAGGGAGAGAGGGAGCGCACAGAGGGAGAGTGAGAGGGAGAAGCCGACTCCCGGATGAGCAGAGAGCCCCAGGTGGGATTAGATTCCAGGACCCTGGGATTATGACCTAAGCGGAAGGCAGACACTTAACAGACTGAGCTACCCAGACGCCCTGTAATTTTGTTTTTAGACACGTTTCTAAGGCTTTTAAATCAACAATAAGAAAAACCAACAACCACTTTTAAATCGTTTAAAATTTCTAGGTGGGTAATTTTGAAAAAATCATTATCAGCTAATTCTGGTTTTAATTTTTGTTTTAATGCATGGTGCTTCTGATGGTTTTAAATGTATGATGACAGTGATGTTAAAAACCCAAATCACTTTAATTTCTTTTAAAGATTTTATTTATTTATTTGACAGAGACAGAGACAGAGAGGGAGGGATCACAAGCAGGGGGAGTGGGAGAACAGGGAGCCTGATGTGGGGCTCGAAGCCAGGACCCTGGGATCATGACCTGGGCGGAAGGCAGACGCTTAACGACTGAGCCACCCAGGCTCCCCCCCAATCACTCTAAAGGCCTCCATATTTTGTTAGGTACATGTGAGACACTTAGCTAAAGTCGTGCCAGTTAGGATAGGTTTGAAGTGAGTCTATGAGTCCTCGGGAGAGAATCATCCATTCCTTCCTGCCACCCCACCCCCTGGCACCTGTGCAGTGATTTCATGGAGGGATTTTCTTTGCAATGGTCGAGCAACAACCAGGAAGTCTGTCTTCAAATACTGCCTAGAAATTAAAAATTTTAAACAAATTTAATAATATATAACTGAATAATATTTCAGTGAATTGGAATTTAAAATGTATCTCCCCGACCCTGGAAATTATTCTTAGTCGGAGTATTTTGGAGCCCTTCGCTGAGCTCCAGTAGTTGTTCCTGACCCCATGTGGTGCTGAGGTGGGCTCCAGGGCTCTTGGACTGAGAAATGGAAATTTGGGGTCCAGGGAGTCAATTCCAGAAAAGAGAATTTTTTAAAAAAATTCTCTAACCAGTAAGAATTTGCAAGAAATCACGATGTTTGGAATTATGTTTGAAGCCATTTCTTTGCCATGCGTTTTTTTAATGAGGTATGCTTTACATAAAATAAAATGTCCCCATGCTTGGTTGAGCGGCTGCCTTCGGCTCAGGTCATGATCCCAGCGTCCTGGGATCAAGTCCCACATCGGGCTCCTTGCTCAGCAGGGAGTCTGCTTCTCCCTCTGCCTCTAGCCTGCCACTCTGTCTGCCTGTGCTTGCGCTCTGTATCTCTCTCTCTCTCTAACAAATAAATAAAACCTTTAAAAAATAAAATAAAATAAAATGTCCCTAGTTTCAGTACAGAGTTCAGTGGTTTGGACAGATTCATACTGAACAGCCCAATCACCTCCTAAAGTTTCCTCATATGCTTCCGAGTTCTTCTCCCCTAAGATAACAACTAGTCTGAAAATCCCTCACTGTAGATTAGTTTTGCCTGACTTAGAATTTCATGCAAAAGGAATAATATAATATCTCTTCTTTGATTCTGGATTTTTTCTCTCTCTCTTTTTTAAGACTTTATTTATTTATTTATTTGACAGAGAGAGATGACAAACAGGCAGAGAGGCAGGCACAGAGAGAGGAGGAAGCAGTCTTCCTGCTGAGCAGGGAGCCCAAGGCAGGGCTCGATCCCAGGACCCTGAGATCATGACCTGAGCCGAAGGCAGCGGCTTAACCCACTGAGCCACTCAGGCGCCCCTGATTCTGGTTTCTTTCACTGAACCTTATGTCTACAAGATTCAGAGACACAGGAAGTAGTCTGTTTCATTACTGAGTAGTATTCCATGATCCCACCATTGAGTTTCTTGTCAGTTCTTCTGTTACTGGACACCTGGGATGTTTCCAGTTTTTTGTTATTATGAATAAAGCTAATATGGCCATCTGCATGCAAGTTTTTGTATGCACATATTGCAATTGCATGCTGTGGACGGCTCACTGAGCTAATTTTTCAAATTTCAACTGTGGTTAAGCGATGTCATATTCCTAGCTTGAAATAAGTCATGGTGGAAGTGTTTACACCATAGTTGGCAAATGCTACAAATCAGAGGGTTTTTTTTTCCTGGAGAGCTGGTTGTTGAACATCTACCAGCACACCACTGGACATAAGCTCTTATTTCTTTGAATACCTAGGAGTCAGATTGCTGGATTGTGTGTGTTTACCTTTATAGGAAGCTTTCGATCTCTTTCCAAAGTGGGTCACCATTTTTACACTCCCAAATAGCAATGCATGAAAGTTCCAGTTGCTCCACATTCTCAATGACATGTGGTCTTTATTGTCAGTCTTTTTATTTTTTTAAAAGATTTTATTTATTTATTTGACACACAGAGATCACAAATAGGCAGAGTGAGAGGGGGAAGCAGATTCCCCGCTGAGCAGAGAGCCCAATGTGCGACTCGATCTCAGGACCCTGGGATCATGACCTGAGCCAAAGGCAGAGGCTTTAACCCACTGAGCCACCCAGGCACCCCTATTGTCAGTCTTTAATTTTTGCCACTGAATGGTGAAAATCCCGAAATAGAATGGGGCGGTGGAAAAATGGAGGTTCTATGACAGCCCAGTAAGCCAAACTTGTCTCTCTCTTTATAGGCAGAGAAACGTTAAATACACACTGAAGCATGTTGCTGTCTCCGCACCTACTGACTTTTCTCTTGCTCTTTTCCATTTTACCACATAAGGAAGCTGAGGCTCCAAACAGGAGAATGTAGCCAGTTCAAACACCACAGAATTCACACTGTTGGGGAAATAATTAGAAAATAAAAATCTTGTGCCTGCTTGTGAATCCCTTCCACAAAGGCAGAAAAGATTGAAATAGTTTTATTATTGAATAAACATTAAACCAGATGGCAACGTGCAACTCAAGCAATGTGCTAAAGAGCTTTGGAAGAGGGGCGCTTGGGTGGCTCAGCAGCTTAAGCCTCTGCCTTCGGCTCAGGTCGTGATCTCAATGTCCTGGGATGGAGCCCCGCATCGGGCCCTCTGCTCAGCGGGGAGCCTACTTGTGACATCCCTCTGCCAAATAAATAAATAAAATCTTTAAGAAAGAATTAAAAAAAACTTTTTTAAGAGCTTTAAAAAAAAAAAAAAGCTTTGGAAGACAGAAAGAAACATCTTCTATGCAGCCGAGCAGCTCTGACCCGTTATATACACGTTCTCAAGAGTGGCAATTTGTCCTCCAGCAAGAAAACTTGACAGCACTGTTTGCTATCCATAGTTTATCTCCAATCCACCTGGAGATCGGGGTCGCCATCTGCCCTTACCCAAAGGAAAAATAAAACACCTATCTCTTTGACAAGCAGGTTAACAACTTGGGGCCAAGAGCCTAGGTCAAATTCCTACCCAGACGAGAAGATAAGGGTACTAGACTCGCTGATGTTTACACTTCAAAGAGATGGCTCCAAGGCCCTTGAGAACAACATTCCTGGGTAATGATATGGACAGGAGGCCTATTTAGCTTTTTACAAGATTTACATACATCTGGAAGGGAGAAGGAAAAACTTCTACAAGTTTTCTAAAGGAAAAGCTCTAAGAAAATGGAGGATGGAAAGCCTCATTCACTTTTGACACCAGGGAAAATTCGGCTTTTGAAAAGTTCTTCACCCTACAATGTCTTTCCCCTGCTCTGTGCCCCATTCCAGGTCCACACTTCCCCTCCCCTCTTTAACGTGGTCACCTATGACTAATCTCCCCCAAAATCCTTACCAAAGCCATTCCTCAAGTAAGCTGCACAGAATGGGGCAGGATGCTTCTGCTAGGGCCAGACACCCCGGCCCCGGCCCGACCTGAGACCCGCTGTTATCAAAAGCTATGACTACAAATTTCTTAGAACTGGCAAACGTTGCAGTTCTGCGGTCTGATGGCAACTCACTTCAAATATGGTAAAACCGAGACACAGGGAAAGCCCAAATGGGTACCTAGGGCTTCGGGTCACTGGCCAAAAAAAGGGCACTTAGGGATTCCCCTCCCAGATTCAAGAACCCCTAGAGTCAGCCCCAAGTTGCTGAAAAAAATTTCAGCTTTACTCCAGCTCGGCACGATGTGGGTTAAAGTCCATCGCGCGGCGCTCTCCACCCAACTGCGCCTGCGCGAGTCTGGACAGGCGAATTTCCCTCAGACCCTGACGTTTCAGGCAGTCCCTCCTAATCCGGAACACGACCCACATTCCGCCGGTCCTGCTTTGACAGGCGTGACCCTAACCCAATAAGGATGGAGAGGTGAATCCGGCGGAGCCAATGGTGAAAGTCCGAGGGGCGGTGGAGGCGGACTCAGCGAGGAAACAAGAAGACAGGCCCAAGATGGAGGCGGCGGTGGCCGTAGCGGCGTGACAGGTGAGGGCGGGTCCGGCGGGGTTAGGTTTCTGGAGCGACCGCCGGGCACGGGCAGGGAGCCGGGACCGAAAGCTTAGCTCCAGGATGGCTTCGCCTGGACGCCGGCGCCCCCCACCCGGAACCGGAGGAGTGGTTTGACCTGGGGCGAGACCATCGTCGACAGCGGGGGTGGGGTGGGTAGACAGGAATAGGGGTGCAAGGCTGCGGGGGATGGTTTCGCCCGTCGCGTGTGGCAGTGCGCCTGCGCAGAGCTGGAAAGCCCTCGGTAGGCGGGGCCGGGCTGAATGGGGCCTGGGCTGTGGTGTGCCCGGACTCCCTCTAAACCTCCTTGAGATGTCTTCATGACCCTGCCTTGCCGGCAATGGGGAGTGCGTGGAGCTGTGGTTTACTAGTCGCGACCCACTGGGCGAATGTTTGAGGATTTCTCCGTTACTCCTCTTTAACCCTACCCAGCCTCCTTCCATTGTCAGCAGTAATAGGTCTGTGACCCCTTCATTAGTTAGGGTAGAGTTTGGACCCCTCCACCCCCGCTTTCAAACTGTTTATCTCACCTCAATAGTGTTTGGTAATGCACCATTTCCCTCCATTCCCCCATGACAGTGTCTGGTGATGTCCATTATCCATACTTCTCCCCACTACAGTCCCTTCAGCACAGTTTCTGCTGAGGCCCTATGAAGTCCCCATCATAGTCTTGATGACAGCCATTAGCCACCTAACAGTGTTTGAGAGCCTGCCATCGTTACAGCCCAGGGCTTAGGGATTCCCCCAGTGCCCCTAAGAACACCGTTTGGTGCGGTTCCCATTTTCCCCCAACTAAGGGGAGTATCTGATGATCTCTTACATTTCTTTCCCATCATCCTGTCTGTGACTCCTCCCTCACCACAGTATCTGGTAACCACCCTTTCTCCATTAAAAAGCCAGGACAGCCTGTTCATGTCCTTTATGGACGTAACACGCCCAACTGCAGTGTGGTTTGACTTCCTTGTTACCCCCCCAGCACAGAGACTGGGTACGCCTGTGCCCTCCAGGACAGTATGTGCTGCCTCTCCTTGTTCGTTACTCCCCTCTCCTCTGCCCCCACCCTATGCAGTGAATCCTAGACCTTGGCCCTTAAAATAGTGAAACAAACAACAGGAGAGCAGCCTGAGCAGAGGAGAGACTGGATGAGTTCGAGGTGTTTACAAGATCCCTTGGCCTTTGTGTGTAGATTGGGCAACAGCAGGGAGGGGGTGATGTGGAGCCTGGACATTGAAATTTTTTTTGTCCCTGCCACTTTGCTTCCAGACTGTCATTACTGGACCTCTGAATTCCTCCTGTGTTCTAGGAGCCCCATGGCACCTGCTCAGCCCCACCTCAACCCGTCTTGACAAAGTCTTAGGCTCCATGGAGCCACCACGGGGCCCCCCTGCCAACGGGGCCGAGCCGTCCCGGGCAGTGGGCACTGTCAAAGTATATTTGCCCAACAAGCAACGCACGGTGGTGAGTCTGATGGGCAAAGCTGGCAGGAGGTCGGGGCGGATCCAGTTGTGACTGGGGGTGGGGGGAGGAGGCTTCTACAGAGGCCGGGCAGAGTCAGCTGGGGCCCATGTTGGGCACTGACCACCCCTTCCATCTCCTGTGTGCACACACAAATGCATAGGTGACTGTCCGGGATGGCATGAGTGTCTACGACTCTCTAGACAAGGCCCTCAAGGTACGGGGTCTCAATCAGGATTGCTGTGTGGTCTACCGGCTCATCGAGGGGTAAGTGTGCCCCCACCCCGCTACTTCCCCTCCCTCCACTGGGCTCCCCAGCCTCCCATCTCCTCCTCGGAGGCCCCTGACTCCTTCCCTCTGTGGTGCAGTGTCCCGTTAGTCTTTCCTTAAGCTCAGTGAATCCACGAGTGCGTGCAGCTTTTGTTTCATGACATCATTCATTCACCAGCCTTTGAGGCCAGCAGCTCGCCTCTCCTTGGCCCTCAGGTCCTTGCCCAGCTCCTGCACCCCATGTGGGAGTTTGTCCTGGTGTTCTTTCACGATTTCATCTGTTTGCCAGCTCTCTGCGTCCTCCGCTTCCTCATTCTTGGTTGGTCTGCCGGCCTTCCATTTATTCCTCTGTCCTGGGCTTCCTGAACTCTTTTATTCCATGCCTACATGGCTTTTTATTTGTTGTCTCAGTGCCTGTCGGCCACTTTTTCAGGGGCTTGCTGAGTGCTTCTGAGATTTCGTGGCTTATTCCCCCTCACCTTGTGGTTAAGAGCATGGACTCTTGACGCGGGCCAGCCACTCACAGTCCTTTGTGGCCTTGGGCCAGTGACTTGGATCCCTCTGAGCCTCCGTTTCCTCATCTGTAAAATGGGGGCAAGGATAGTAACTAGTTCCTAGAGTTGCTGTGATGAAAATGAAACACGTCAGATGTTGCTCCATGGATGGTGGGCGTGGAGGGACTTTTAGGGGTTCCCTTCCTCCCACAGTCTCTGTCCACCCTCTCATTCACTGCCTTCCATGCTTCGTACAGGCGAAAGACAGTCACCGCCTGGGACACGGCCATTGCCCCCCTGGATGGAGAGGAACTCATTGTAGAGGTCCTTGAAGATGTTCCACTGACCATGCATAATTTTGTGAGTGTGGAGTGGAGAGTCCGGGCAGACTGTAGGCATGGGGTGGGGAGGTTCCTTGACCAGGCCTCAACTTTCCCTGCTCTGTGGCAGCAGGTACGGAAGACATTCTTCAGCCTGGCATTCTGTGACTTCTGCCTTAAGTTTCTGTTCCACGGCTTCCGCTGCCAAACCTGTGGCTACAAGTTCCACCAGCATTGTTCCTCTAAAGTCCCCACAGTCTGTGTTGACATGAGCACCAACTGCCGACAGTGAGCCTGGCCTATGGTGGGTGGGGGAATGGGGATGGCAGACGCCACAGGGTTCTTACAGATAGCTGACCCTTGTCCTTTTGCTCCATCCTCTTAAATGCTCTCAAGGTTCTACCACAGTGTCCAGGATTTGTCCGGAGGCTCCAGACAGCACGAAGTTCCCTCGAACCGTCCCCTGAATGAGCCACTAACCCCTCAGGGTCCCAGGTAGGGATGCCTTAGCTGAAGGCCTGTTGTCAGGAGAAAAAGATCTGGAGGCCTTTGTAGATCACAAGCCGTACTTCATTCATTTGTTTATTTGCACACATTTATTGAGCACCTATAGGTGCGGAGCTGTAGGACATCTGGCAAGCCACCTAATTTTTCTGGGCCACAGTTTTCTTGTCTACAAAGAGGGGATAATAATACTTTTTACCACATAGCGTTCTGGTGAGTATTTAAATGTGTTGAGGTGTATCTAGTACTTAGAACGAGATCTGGTAGAGAATAAGAAGTCCCTATTAAGGGGTGCCTGGGTGGCTCAGTGTGTTAAGCCTCTGCCTTCTGCTCAGGTCATGATCCTGGGGTCCTGTGATCGAGCCCCGCATCGGGCTCTCTGCTCAGCGGGAAGCCTGCTTCCCCCTCTCTCTCTGCCTGCTGTTCTGCCTACTTGTGATCTCTCTCTGTGTGTCAAATAAATAAATAAAATCTTAAAAAAAAGTCCTTATTAATTACAAGGACATATATATAAGCATCTAACTATTTCGTTAATTCTTACAGTATAATCATGCTCAAGTCTTTCCATTTTGAAATACATATTTATCATAAATTCCCTTTTATTTCTCTTTTATGTTCAGTATTATAATACTGTAGTATTTTTTTTAAGATTTTATTTATTTATTTGACAGAGAGAGACAGCGAGAGAGAACACAAGCAGGGGGAGCGGGAGAGGGAGACGCAGGCTTCCCGCCGAGCAGGGAACCTGATGCAGGGCTCAATCCCAGGAACTTGGGATCATAACCGGAGCCAAAGCCAAACGCTTAACCAACTGAGCCACCCAGGCGCTCCAATACTGTAGTATTTCTATATTAAAGTATATTATTGCTCTAAGATAGCACAAATTTATAAAATATACATTGTATTTGTCTGTATATTGTAGGATGTATTCATATGGTACATTATATTAATATATCACGTGTTCTATGGACACTCTATAATATAAAACACATTCTTATGCAACATAAAATAGTGTAGGGCATTATGTTACTTTTAATTATGGGTATATGTGGATTACCTATGCATTTCATTTCAGGATAGTGAAAATACATTTGTGGGGCTTTTGGGTCACTCAGTTGTTAAGTGTCTGCCTTCGGTTCAGGTCATGATCCCAGGGTCCTGGGATCGAGTCCCACATTGGGATCCCTACTCGTCGGGAAGCTTGCTTCTCCCTCTCCCAGTCCCCCTGCTTGTGTTCCTGCTCTTGCCATCTCTCTCGTCAAATAAATAAATAAAATCTTTAAAAAATAGATATAATAAAAATTTTTTAAAAATGCATTTGTGACATCAAAATATATATAACATGTGTCTTTATGTATTTACATCTACATATAACATACACAGTTGACCCTTGAACAGCATGGGCTTGACCTGCGTGCGTCCACCTACACGTGGATTTTTTACGTGCAGTATTATAAATGTATATGATTTTTTTTAGAAACCTTTTCTTTAGCTTACTCTTATCATAAACATACAGTATATAATACATAAAACATACAAAATACATGCTTAATTGACTGTTTATGTTATCACTAAGGCTTCTGGTCAGTAGTAGGCTCTTAGTGGTTAAGTTTTTGGGGAGTCAGAAGTTATACATGGACGTTCACCTGGGCAGGGGGTCAGTGGTGCCCCTAATTCCTACATTGTTCAAGGGTCCGCTGTGTAATGTTACTGCAGTACACATGTTTGGAAACATTGGTATCTTAATACAGATAATATGTTATATATTATATAACAACATATTTGAGTAGTGCACACAGTTAGAAGATATTACATATTACTTTCTTCCCCCCTATATTGTGTGGCTTGCTGTTGTTCCTCCTTTAGGTCTTTACTCAGATGTCCCCTTGGGGAAGCCTTTCCAGATATCACCCATGATACTTTCTCTCTCTTTGTGTTGCTTTGTTTTTTTTCTTTATTGTACCTGTCACCAATGGACATATTAAATACTCTTCTTCTTTTTTTTTTGCGGGGGGGGCGCTCTCTCCTCACTGGAACATCAGCCCCATGAGGGCAGGAACTTGTTTTCATTTTGCCCATGGTTTTATTTCCACTACCTAGAATGCTTTCTGCCAGTGGGCAGGCCCCCAGTAAGTGGCTCTTGAGGAAACGAATGGCAATAGTAACAGTAGACGGTGACTCTGATCTACACATACGTTTACAGGGCTAGGGGGGCAGCTTTCCTTGTTCTTGCGTTCATCCCACAGTGATTTCCCAGCCTTTACCCCCCCTCCAGCTCCTGCGCCCCGCACCGAGACCCCGAGCACTTTCCCTTCCCCGCGCCGGCCAATGCCCCGCTCCAGCGCATCCGCTCCACATCCACTCCCAATGTCCACATGGTCAGCACCACAGCCGCCACGGACTCCAGCCTCATCCAGGTTGGTGGCAAGGGGGTCATTGCCTGAGGGCACCGGGCCGGGAATAGGGCTGTTCCCCTTGGCTCCCGTGTGCCCTCTCTGACTCCGGGCCCTCTTCTTCCAGCTCACTACCCAGAGTTTCGGCACTGATGGTGAGTCCACCCTGCCCACCCCATGCCCCTGCATCACACCCCCTCACCCCCGTGCCACCTCTGCTCACACCTCCCCCACAATGATCGCAGCTGCCGGTAGTAGAGGTGGTGGTGATGGAGCCCCCCGGGGGAGCCCCAGCCCAGCCAGCGTGCCCTCGGGGAGGAAGTCCCCCCATTCCAAGTCCCCGTCGGAGCAGCGGGAGCGGAAGTCCTTGGCCGATGACAAGAAGAAAGTGGTAAGCTCCAGGGGAGCCTTTGCTGGGGGCGCCACAGGCTGAGTGATGAGGGAAGCGGGCAGGCCCCTGAGATGCCGCCCATGTGGCCCACAGAAGAATCTGGGGTACCGGGACTCGGGCTATTACTGGGAGGTACCGCCCAGCGAAGTGCAGCTGCTGAAGAGGATCGGGACAGGCTCGTTCGGCACCGTGTTTCGCGGGCGGTGGCATGGCGATGTGGCCGTGAAGGTGCTCAAGGTGGCCCAACCCACAGCTGAGCAGGCCCAGGCTTTCAAGAATGAGATGCAGGTGCTCAGGTGAGATGACACGTGTGTGGGGTGGGGCAGAGGGGCAGGGCACCTCCCCGGGGAAGGGCCAAGCTGGGGCGCTTCCCGGGTCAGCCACGTTTGCGTTGTGTTAATGAGCTCTTTCTCAATCAGGGAATATCCCTTTCCCCTCTGGGAAATGGCTTCGTTTCAAGGCCCTCTGATGATGATACTGTTTGTGTTCCGGTTGATACTGATATTAACTAATGTCTCCGCCTCCAAAATGTGCATCTTCTTATTTGCCTGGCACTGAAGTGGATATGGCCGAGGCCAGCCACGTTACCACATGCCCTCACATTCATAGCTTGATGTTAAGCACATTGCCAGGAAGCTTTGGGCCCCTCCTTCCCCTCTGCTTGTGTTACATTGTTAGCTGTAGGTTTATCCTACTGGATTCCTGTTACTAATCACAGTCATGCCATGATTTAAAGAACGGTGGGTGTTGTTTCACTTAGGATTTAGTCCTTGTTTTCATTAACAGTTGTAATTCTCTGCTTAATAAGCCCCTCATACTATATCAGTTCATTTGCCCCGAGAAGCCCTTGTGTTCCTCTTCTGCCGCTCTGGTTACTACCTACCAGTCCTGGGCTTGCTGACATGGGCGTGCCCTCTGACCAATGGGTACAGGTACATTACAGAGTTGATGTTCTCATAATTTCTTGTGCCATTTTAATATTTATCCTCATTATGGACCCCGCAAGTAAGAAAACTTTTATTCTCTTCCTCTCTGTGAAATGATTTGAGCCCACTGCTAGCCTGTATCACATTAATATTTTAACCGTAATTGGACCACTGTGAAGAGCACTCCTGTCCTCCGTTACCCACTGTGACATGAGCAAAATCGCAGAGCACTGTTGGTGTTTGCATTTGTGTTGCCATTATACCCGCGGTGACTCCTTTTGTAAGGAGGGAAGGTGTCCTCCTAAACTAGAGTGGTGGCGTCTGTTCACCGTGTCGCAGTTTCTTTGAGGTAGACTCAGGCACCCAGTGGCAATAACGAGGACAGTGACATTTTCAGGGTGCTCTGGTAGGTGCTGTTCCAAGTGCCTTACAGATCATAAGGTAGGTAGTATAATGATCATAGTTTTGCAGTTGACGAAGGTGAGGCACCGGGAGGTTAAGTGTCATCCCTGAGGTTGCACAGTGAGTACCTTGGAAGCCTGGATTGGAACACAGGATCTAATCCAAGTGTTAACTCCAAGCTCTATACTTCTGAGCCTCTCGTGGCAATTAACAGGAAATAGCCACGCATTACTGGGTATCTTTACTGGCATGTCAGTATCAGGCTGCTGTATCAATGAAGAAGGTTGGCATTCCACTCTCTTGTCTATAAAATGGTCACAGGCCCAGGTCACGGTCAAGGTTGGAGATTGGCAGGTGTTGATGACGTAGAGCCACTGGTCGATAGAGGGGTGGGGAGGGGGCAGTAGTCTCTCTCTCCTGCTTCTGTTGGGAGACTCGGCTGAGGAAGCTGGGGACATACGCCACCCCCACCAGGAGGGAACCCCTGCCCATCAAGCGTATCTCACAAATGCACTGAGTCTGGCGGCAGGCTGGCCCTGAGCCTCCTGAAAGGGCGGAAGTGCTGACAGAGGGCAGTAGTGAATAGACCCGTTCCTGATGCTCCGAAAGTGAGTGATGGTTGCTCTTTTTCCTTCCTGTCCTGGTACTGCCCTCCCTGCCTGTAGGAAGACCCGTCACGTCAACATCTTGCTGTTCATGGGCTTCATGACCCGGCCGGGATTTGCCATCATCACGCAGTGGTGTGAGGGCTCCAGCCTCTACCACCACCTGCACGTGGCCGACACTCGCTTCGACATGGTCCAGCTCATTGACGTGGCCCGGCAGACTGCCCAGGGCATGGAGTGAGCCTCCCGGCCTGGGGACAAAATGGGGGCGGTGGGAGGCTTGGGTGGGGAGAGGAGGTAACCCCCCGGCCAATCTGCCTTCCACTTCCACCCCTACAGCTACCTCCACGCCAAGAACATCATTCATCGAGATCTCAAGTCTAACAGTATCTGCCTGTCCCTGTGTGCAGGCTGGGCCGGGGTGGGGGCTTAGCGGGGTGGCTTTTGTTGGGGGCCTTCTGGGGATGCATGGAAGGGTCACATGGCATGTGGCTTAATAGGGCCTCTAAGGCAGGGGGAGTCTCTTGGTCAGGCTCAAGGCTGTGGCTGGTTTCAGTGCTGTTGTTGGGGACTTTGGGCGGGGTCCAAGGTTTGGTGAACCGTGGAGGGCATGGCAAGTCTGAAGTCCCACTCGAGGTGCTTCCTGGTCAGGAGTCATGGGGTGGGGAGTAGCATAAGGGGCAATAATTGGGAGTTCCCTACCCAAGTCAAGATTGTAGCTAGTTTGTATGATATGGGTCAGAGTCAGGGGCAAGACTGGTGTGGGGGCATCAGTGGGAACTGCCCAGTCAGGATGGGAGATGTGGCTGTTGGGAGCTCCTGTAGTGGCCCTTGACCCTGGTGGACATCTTCCTACATGAGGGGCTCACAGTGAAGATTGGTGACTTTGGCCTGGCCACAGTGAAGACACGGTGGAGTGGGGCCCAGCCCTTGGAGCAGCCCTCGGGCTCCGTGCTATGGATGGTGAGTTGGGCCAGGCTGGACTGGGGCCATCTGGGTAGGAGCTTGGGTGACTGGGGTGGGATGGGGGGAGCTGAGTGGGGATGGGAATGCTTGTGCCAGATGGGGGTGTCTAGACTCCTCGTGCTTTGCCTCACATGGGTGATCTGAGTTGTACCCAGTGTGGCTGGTGGGATCTGGGAGTGCGGCTGGCCATTGGCTGACCTCCGTGGTCCCCCTGCCTGGTCTGGTCTGCCCCATTGAAGGCGGCTGAGGTGATCCGTATGCAGGACCCGAACCCCTACAGCTTCCAGTCGGATGTCTACGCCTATGGGGTTGTGCTCTATGAGCTCATGACCGGCTCGCTGCCTTACAGCCACATTGGCAGCCGTGACCAGGTGAGCCCCACACGTCACCCACAGTCTCCCAGGCAGAGGAATCCTTTCAGCCTCCAAAGCCTAGACTTCCTCCTTTGTAAAGACCAAGAATGCCACACTTGCCCCCAGAAACCCAAAATCTTCTGGGCGGAGAACTCTCAGAATCCTCTGGTCTTCCCTACCTAGAATCCCCTCCTTCCCTACACATTGACAATCCTCTGGGTCCTTGAGGTCCAGAACCCCCGGAATCCCTTCTACCCAGAACCCGCCATGGCCCCCAAACACCCGGAAGCCCTCTGGGGCTTGGGATACCTACAGTCCTCCAGGACCTGCAGTACCCCAAATCTCCCAAGTCCCAAAGCCCAGCATCACATTTCTCCCAATGACAGAAGCCACCTGTGCTTCTGGACTACTCACAGATAACCACAGTCATTCAAGGCCTTGGGTATCTGCCAGGCTTTCGGGGCCCTGGAACCCATGGTACTCTGGGCCCCAGGCTCTCCCGAGTTCTCCAGGTTGAAGGCCTGGAATCTTCCAGGCCCTCAGAAACCTGGGGTCCTCTAGGCTCTAAGAACCAAGCACTCACAATCCTACAGGCCACATGGACCCATAGTTCTCTAGGCCCCAGACACCTGCAGAAATACAGGCCCCTGAGGTTTTGACTCCCCTAGCTCCTCCCAGACCCAGAACTTCATGTTTCCCCTGACTCAGTAGGCTTGTAAGCCCCCAGAAACCTGTGAGGTCAGGGATACTTGTAATTTTGGATTTCCCCCAAGCTTCAATCCCTCTGTTCTGCAGAGAAGCCCTGTGCTCAGAGACCCAGTGTCCTTGGATCCACTGGATCCCCATAGCACTCCAGATCCCAATACCCAGAGTGCCCTAGTTTCCCCCAAAAGGAGCCCCCAAAGCCCCTTTAGAGCCACAATTCCCTCAGCCTCCCAGCCCACACCTCCAGACCACCCCATTCCTGTCCCTCCAGATCATCTTTATGGTGGGCCGTGGCTATCTGTCCCCGGACCTCAGCAAAATCTCCAGCAACTGCCCCAAGGCCATGCGGCGCCTGCTATCTGACTGCCTCAAGTTCCAGCGGGAGGAACGTCCCCTCTTCCCCCAGGTGGGCTGGGCAGGAGGGTTGGACACACTGGGGAGGGTGAGTGTGAGGAGGAGGACGACTCTGAGGTGTCCGTGGGAATTGTGTGTGTGCGCATGCATGTGTGCTTCCCCTGTAGGCTGGGGTTTGTAGCTGTCGGGGTGCCTACCTGGTTCTGGACACCCCCCCTAACCTGCCCCTGCCCCCAGATCCTGGCCACGATTGAGCTGCTGCAGCGGTCACTCCCCAAGATTGAGCGGAGTGCCTCTGAACCCTCCTTGCACCGCACCCAGGCTGATGAGTTGCCTGCCTGCCTCCTCAGCGCGGCCCGTCTCGTGCCTTAGGCCCTGCCCCCAGTGGCCAGGGAACCCATCCCAGCCTGCCACGCCAAGGAGCCCTGCCCACCAGCCGGCCAGTGTTCTGTTTCTGCCCTGATAACTGCCTCAGGATCCCCCCATCCCTGTCCCGGGAGATGAGGGTCTCCCCATGTGCTTTTCCAGCTCCTCTGGAATTGGGGGAACCCCCAAAGACCAACACCCCTGCTTCCTCTGTAATTTGATTTCCTCTTGGCTTTGGGGATACTTCTAAATTTGGGAGCTCCTCCATCTGCAATGGCTGGGATTTGTGGCAGGGGTTCCACTCAGAACCTCTCTGGAATTTGTGCCTGATGTGCCTTCCACTGGATTTTGGGGTCCCCAGCACCCCCTGTGGATTTAGGGGGGTCCCCTCTGTGTCTTCCCCATCATTCAAGGACTCCCCTCTTCACCAAGAAGCACAGAATTCTGCTGGGCCTTTGCTTGTTTATTTTGCTTCCCGACTCTTCTCATGGGGTTCAGAGCCGCTGAAGGGTGGGGGTGAGTCCAGGCAAGGAGTGGCTGGTGGGGGGGGAGTGCGGACCACACAAACAGCGCCACTGCACGCATCACCACAGGCGGCACGATGAACGAAGACCACATATGCCAAGCACGGCACAAGAGGAGGCCACGTCAGTCACAGACACAGACATCACGGCAAAGGTGGGGAAGTGGAGGACCGCTGGCCCTCCATGTGCAAAGGATTCTGGGAGGATGGTTAGAGTTTGCATATTTAAAGATAGCTGTCAGAGGCAGGAAAGTGGGAGTATGGGTCCCTGGGGAACAGAAGGGTCCTAGCAGTGGGGGACCTCCCAGTGTGTCGGAAAGGGGCTGGGGGCGGGTAGGAGAAATCTTTGTGCAGCTGGATAGTGGCATCTGATGAGGTGGCTCTCCAGAGATGGGACATCCATGGAGGGGCTCCAGGGCAGGGGTTTCTTAAGGATTTTGGAAATTCTGATGGGGAACAAGGCATACTTGAGAGATCCAGGACCAGGAATACGGTTTTCCGAGAATTCCAGGGCTCCGGAAGGGGACTGAGTGGTGTGAGGGCCAGAACGGGCTGCCTGGTATTTGGGAGCTTCTGGGAAAGAAAGTGCCCTCTGGGAGGCCAGGAGTAGAGGTCTTCAGGAATTTGGAGGTTCTAAAACTGAAAAGTCTTGAGGTGGCAGGGACTGGGCTTTTAAAGGGACTTGGGGATTCCAAAAGTGGGAGTTGGAGTTAGGACCAAGGGTGAGGTTTCCCCAGGGAGTAGGGCATTCAGCGGAGTGAGAAGAGGGGTCTCGGACCAGGAGAGGGCTTCTCAAGGGATTTGGAGACTCCAAAAGTGAGAAATGGATTCAGGGCCCAGAGAGGGGTTGCCCAGGAAGAATTAAGGGTTCTCAGGGTGGGGTGTCAGTCGGAGAAGAGGCTGGCGAAAGACTTCCTCAGGCTGCGGATGGTCTCAGCTTTCACCTCGTCCTGGCTAAGGCTGGGCCTGGGCGGGGCTGGTTCTGGAAGGTTGAAGGCATTGGTCAGAGACTGGGATTTGCTAGAGAGAGACAAGGTGGAGGCATGGGAGGAAGGGGGGGGGAGGAAGGGAGGAAGGGGAGAGAAACACAATGTTACCCCAGGCCCAGCCCAGCCCTGCCCCTCTAGTCCTGGGGCTGTGCCTGTGACCCGCCCCCCACCACCACCATCACAGGCCTGGACCCTGATGGATCCTCAGGTGGAGTGGGGGAGCCCTGGGCCAGGCTGGGAGGACTTGGGTCTAGGGGGAAGTCGGGGTACTAGGCTGGACTGGGAGGAGTGGCAGGTGAAGACAGGCCAGGATCTTTCCAGTCTGGGTGAGGAGTCCCAGAGGGAGGGCGGTGGGGTTTGCACCCAGGACAGGCTGGTGGGGGGTGGGGGTCTCCTTAGGGGAGTGGTTGTGTGTGGCACAGAGGACTTTCAAGCTAAGGTGCAGGGGAGGTCTGGAGCGGACCAGAAGAGGTAGAGAGGATGGTGTGATGATCTGGGGGGAGACTGAGATGGCCCAGAAAGGAGCCCAGGGAAAGCATGAGGGCAGCTGGGAAGAGCACGAAGCGATTGGAGGACTGTGAATTGGGCCGGGAGGAGTTTGGGGGTTTGCCTGGGAGGAGTCTGTTTGGGCAGGAGAAGGGTGCGTTTTGCTGGGAAGGCTCCAGACAGGCGGGGAGGAAGATCTGCGGGGCAGGGAACTACTTAGGGAGGGTCAGCAAGGCGCCTGGGTTGGGCCTAGAGGGGCTGGGGGAGGGGGCTTTCCCAGGGGCCTATTTGCAGGACAAAAAGAAAAACAAGTTTCTCTGGAATTCTGGAACGAATCTCTGGGATGGAGGGCAGGAGCCCCCAGGAACTGGGGCAAGGTTGGGGGGTGGATAGCTCGGAGGAGGGTTCTGCTCAGACTGGAGATGGAACTCTCGGGACTTCCTGTATGGGGCCTGGGTCCGAGGAGCCTGGGAGCTGGGGCTACTCTCCTGGTTTGGGAGCCTGTTTTGTGAGCAGCAAGGCGAGGGCTGCCGTGGGGTCCTCTTACTTGAGCTGGGGGTGCGGGGGTCCCCCGGCAGTGGCGGGTGGTGGCACGTCCTGGCTGGGTTTCTGGGCCAGCTGTGGCTTGGTGGGTCGTCCAGCAGGGCCCGGGCCACTGGGCCGAGGCTGCTGCGTGGTGGGTGGCCCAGTGCGGGGCATGGGACCCGCCTGGCTGGCCTGGCGTGTGGGGCCGGCAGGGCCTGGGGGTTTCTGGGGTGGGCCCTGGCGCTGCTGACCGCTCGGCGGGGCCCCTGAGGCCTTTGGCGGAGCCTGACCAGAGACGGATGTCTGACGGGTAGCCTGTGGGGGTCCTGCCTGGCGCTGGGGAGATGGGGAAGCAGGGGGGCGGGCTGCTGGAGGTGCCCCAGGGCCTCCTGCCACCGGCCGGGATTGGCGGCCTTGACCCTGGGTCAGCGGTGGGGTCTGGGACACAGGCTGCTGGGGTGCTGATGTGGGACTTGGTAGGCGCTGGGGCAGGGGACTGCCAGCTGGGGGTCCAAGGCCCGAAAGGTGCTGCTGGCCCTGTGGGGGTGGGCGTTGCTGCAACGGGGGTCCCTGGCGTTGCGGGCCTGGGCCCGGCTGTGGAGGGCCACCTGAGGGACAGAAAAAGTACACACGTGAGAGGCATGGGGGGGGGTTGGTTGCCAGTCCCGTAGGGGTCCCGGAAGCTGGTCCCTCACTTACCCTGTGGTGGGGGTCGCTGCTGAGCCGGAGGCCCTGAGGGCTGCTGGGAGGTCTGGCGGCCCAAGGGCAGGGCCCCTGGGGACGGAGTCTGCGGCAGAGGAGCAGAGCAGGAGAGGTTCAAAATAGTTACCGGCCAGCCTGAGCCTCAGCCAATCAAAATGACACGGGCTCCCCCTGTGCTGGGTGTTGCCGAGTCTGTGGCTGAGCTGAGGGGATGTGGGGCTGTGTGTGTTTGGGCGGGGGGGGGGGGGGGGGGGGGGGGGGGGGGGGGGGCTAGTTCCCAGGGGGTGGCTGGGAGGCACTCGGGGGCGGGGGGGGGGAATCAGGATAGCGGCTGTTTTATCATGTTTTTTTTTTAAACCACTGGTCATTGCCGCCACACATGGGTCATGGCTGTGCCCTCTGCCTGCTACTGATTAGCTCTGTGGTGGTGTAACCTGGGGCTGGCCGGCCCGCCACCAGCCTCCTGGGGCCAGGCTGGCCCTCTCCCAGCGCTGGGGGCCTGACCTGGCTGTGGGACCCCCGGCCAGGGGAGGCATCCCGCTGCCGCTGCCTGGGCAGGGCCTGGGCCATCTTGTTGACCACAAGCTCAACGATGAGCTGCTTGTCTTCATCTTGGTGGTCCCCGATGAGCGGCATGGAGGAGCCCACCACCTGGGGAAGGAAATGGGGTCCAGTGAGGAGAGAGGCGGCAGGTCCCTGGGAGGGTGACAGTGACAAAGCGCCTTCTGTTTTGAAAGGCATGGGCTGCTGCCAAGGAAGCAGATTCCGGCTGAGAGGCATCAGTTTCGCAGTGTAAGGAAGGCCTGTTGTTCACAAGGTAACTTACAGCTCAGGAAGGGGCGTGGGGAACCTACAGCGTAGAGTTCCACGATCAGGCCCGTGGCGTGTGGGACCAAATCTGCACCTCCCCCTACTTTTGGGGATGACCCCTGCAAGCTAAGGGTTGGGTTTTACATTTTTTAATTGTTGGGGAGAAAAAAACACAAGAAGATTCCATGCCCCGTGAAAATATATGAAGTTTAAATTTCTATGTCCATACAGTTTTAGGGGAACACAGCCATGCCTTTTTTTTTCTTTCTTACTTTCTTTTAACATATTGACTTCAGCTACTTTTGCAGAGCAGCTGCAACAGAGACCATACAGCCCACAAAGCCTGAAATGTGCGCTCTCTGGCCCTTGACAGAAAACCTTTACCAACCACTGCTTTACAGTGTGCTCGGTGCTTGTTCGTTCTCGAAGAACTCTGTGGCTTATATGGTGCTTTACAGTTTACAATGCCGCTATCCTTTTCAAGGGACTAGGGGATACATGGTGTTTAGACTTTGGAAAGTGCTTTGCAAGGGCACCACTGTTTACAAAATGCCTTACCACGGATAAAGTGCTACCTACCGTTTACCAAGCCCTCCACTTTTCAAGGCGCTTTAGAGTTTATAAATGGCTTTACTGTTTCCCAGAGGCACAGCTGTCTGTAAAGAACTCTGGAATGTTGAAGTGCTTTGCTCCGATAACAGGGACCTCCCTCCCAGTTTACAGAGCTCCTTTTTTTTAAAAAAAATAGTTTTATAAGGCACTTTGCTGTTCCCGTGGCATTTCCTACTTTATAAGGTGTTTTACAGTTTGCAGAGGGCTTTAGTAGCCCCCTGCTGGGCCATGGAGAGCTGCAGGGTTCATGCGCCCACTGCTCCCTCTGTACTCCCACCACTTTCTGGGTGCTCCCACCTCAATGATGTGATCCCTTCCGTCCTTGCCATGCAGTGCTTCCACTGCGCAGATGTCCAGTCCCCCAAAAATCTCTGAGCATGTATCCACCCACAGCTTGTACCTGCCGAGATAGAGAGCAAGGCAGCCTGTCAGCGCCTGGCTTGGGGCGCGCCACGCTTACTCCCCTCCCCCAACCTGCCCTCCAGCCAGGTCTGGGCCACCCCTACCTGTCAGACATGGCAATCTGCTCGAGCATCGCGGAGCCAGTGTTGGTCTTCCAGTTTCCTGACACTGACGTCCTCCTGGGGTAGGGGGCAAGAGGAGAGAGGACAGAAGCTCAGGGGAGCCTGGGCTTCCCAGGGCAGGGGACCCCGACCCCGGCCCTGGTCTCTTCACTCACATGTAGGCTTTGTAGTTCTGCCCAATCTTCTGGACGCGCACATCATATTTGGCATCGATGAAGGGCTCGGCGGTGGCGTACGTCTTGGTCAGCGCTACAACGCTCGCGATGTCCTGGAAGTCGTGCTGGTTGTCCACCTTGACCTGTGGGGGCAGGGTGGGGGTCAGGGCCTGCTGAGGTCAGGGCAGCCGTGGGCCTGGGGAGGCCTCTGGGTGGGGGCACGCGCGCCGACGGCCCAGGAAGCTGAGTACAGAGTTTTTACATGGATGCAACAGACACACAGGTGGGGAGATGCGACTTGAAACATACTGAAAACGATTGAATTGTCCACTTCAAGTGGGTAAGTGTTATGGGCAGTGACTTTTATCTCAGTAAAGCTGTGCATGGAGTACCCAGACCCAAAGTCAGTGGGAAAGCACGCAGAAGCACAGACACGAACATACACATCCCAAGTCTGTTTCCTACATACACAGCGCCAGGGTCAGGGGGATGGAAAGCATACAGGACCTTGAAACCCTTGAACATGAAAGATCACATGCTGTATGTTCAACCCAGAGGCATGCATACACAGAGGCACGAAGCAGGATGCACGAACAAAAGAACAGGACACACAGAACTGGTCGAATGTCTGACAGAAGACTGGGCCACCATAATCTAAGTATGCAAGGGAAACAATACACATTGATAAAGATGCCCCAGGACACACAAGCGTACAGAATGACTGGGGTGCATTGACTATGCAATATACACGTACACACATATGCACAATGCCAGGAGTGTGCACCATACACACACACACACACACCCGTCTGGGGACTCACCTTGCCCATCCCGGAGTGTGCGTGCCCCATCTTCACCACCACAGGGTACGTCGTGCTGCTGAGCTGGTTGGGGAGGGGAAGGCAGAGCATGGTCAGGGCTGGGGGTCTGATCGCCAGGGGTGGGGGATGGCACTGAGAGAAGCCCATTTAGCGGGAGCCACATCAGGAGCCACTTCCCAGAAGAGGCAAGTCAGAGACAGACAGCAGCAAGGGTGTCACACAGCGTCTCTGAGCCCAGAATCGAACTCTGAGCCCTGCCTGCCCATCCCTCCCTCCACTACCCCCAAGTGCCAGACATTCCGCCTCTGCTTTCCCAGGCAGAGGCATGGGATAGGGGTGGGGGACTTTTCCGGAAAAGGGAAAGTTTGTTTTGACAGTGAATGGATAATAGAGAAGTGAGTGTGTACTTGTGCGTGCACGGGGGTGTGGTGGTGAGCACACAGTAACCAGACCCCTCAGCCAGGCCTCGTGTGTGAGCATCAGTCATACACAGACGCAACCTACAGACCGGCACACAAACCCTCAGAACTCAGACCTACACAGCCAAACCCAGAGATTCCCACACATGTCAACACTTGCAAGATGGAAAGACCCAGAACCAATACAGGCTCTGGGCACACTCTGCTCTCTGGCTACAGATATCCACATAGTCGTTCAGCCAGCCGGGTGCTCGCACTTTGGGGCAGGCGCTCCTGGCCAGCCTCCTTGCCCAGCAGCAGAGAGAGAGAGAGACACACACACACACACACACACACACACATATGTGCGTGCAGCCCCTTTCCTCTCACCCAAACCTACCAGACAGAGGGATACACAACATGGAGGATTATCACGCAATACAGAGACGACCCTCAGAATGCACCAGAGATACACACAACTGACAGGCACACATGACACAACCGGGCACAGACTTAACACTCACAGACACACACGCAACACTCCCAGGCATCTGCACAATGAATAGGACCCATGCCTCCTATAGAGATACCCACCTTTCTAGGTAGTCACATAACCACCCACACCACGCCCCCGGGGAGCAAAACGTACATCTAGGGACACACACACACATCATGCCTTGCCATCTATACAAACGGAAATACACACACACAAGCATCTGGGTGTGGGGGTACCCCGAGTGCCCTGCGACCCTGGCTGGGGAGAGGGGCCGGGGCCCGGCGCCCCCAGCTCAGGGCCCTGCACCACCGCCCCCTCGCCCTCTCGCCCCCTTGAGATGGCTTTCCCGGAGGGGCTGCTGGGGGCGGCGGCGGCGGTTCCCAGTTCCCGACAGGCACAGGAAGCCCGCAGGCTCAGGGTGACCGATTGACCTTCAGGCCTCACCCTCTCTCCCCGCACCCCCACCTTCCTCATTTCCCAAATGACTGGCGTCATGACGGGGCCCTGAGAGGCACGGTGTTGGGACAGGGGTTACGGGGATCCTCTAGTTAGCATTCCAGGGTGACAATGCAGAGGCGGCGCTTGACGCAAGGCTCCAGCGCACACGCCAGCTCGGAGCCGAACACCACGTCCACAATTACACGCGCAACCTCGACCCGCTCTGCAGAGGCTGACGGGCAACTCCCTGAAGCGACATGGAGCACGCCTGCACCACGCAGAGGGGCACACGCCACCTAAAGGCACACACGCAGTTCTTGGAGGCAGAGACACAGGAGAGCTGCGCATTAGTGCACATGCACCCCCCGCACCCCACCGCCAGTCCCCCATGTTTCTAGGCCCCTCTTTTCATAAACATTCCCTGTTTGCGCTGGACCTGAGCCTGAACACAGCCCTGGGTGTCGGGTGTCGGTGCGCGATTGTGCTGGCCCATGTGTGCAGGAGGGCAGGGAGCTTTGCTCTCTAGGATTCCCCCGGAGAGCCCTGCGTTTTGACTCTCGGCCTCTCCTCCTCCTCAGGCCACATGGCACCCCCAGGCAGGTCACTGAACCTTCCCTGGGCCTCAGTTTCCTGATCTGTACAAGGGGTACCACGAAGGCCCAAAGCACTTGGCATGCTGTGGGCAATGATGGGGCGTCTGCTCCGCACACCCAGCCGGCCCCATGGTCCTCCTTCACCACCCATCGGACTCCCCCCGGGGATCACACACCTGGATACCCCTCCTTGACAGCACCCCCCCTCCCCGGTTTCAAAGCCCGCACTACAAACCAGATGCCAAGAACCCCTCACTTGTAGACATGCAGCCCGACTTGGGGCTGACTCAGGCTGGGGAGTCAGAGCCGGCCTTGGGAAGCAGCGTCCGTGAGGGGCTTTCCCTTCCTGCGCAGCTCCCTCCTGCCAAGCGCTGACTTACTCAGCCCCTGCCTCATTCACTCTCCCTCCCCACTTTCACAACCGGCTTCCCCAAATTCCTGGTTTACTTCCCTTCCCCCCCATCAGGGTCATTTCTTCATCCTCATTCCTTGCTTGGTGGCTCTTGACCCCTTGGTGTGTCGCATTTTCCTCATCTGCCTAGGGAGAGACGCAAGTCTATGCCTACCAGGGAAATTGGGAGGAAGAGATTAGTTATTTCAGGAAAAGTGCTTAGTGCACTATCTTGCGCACAGGAAGCCTCCTCCATCCTCAAAAAGCTCGGGGCGCCGTTATCAGCACGGGGTGGGGGTGGGGGGAGGGGCAGCCAACATTGATTAACAAGGAAGCAGCTGGGATCAAAGCACTCACCGAGATTTTACAGCTGGGTTTAATACCCATAACAGCTGGTGGCGGTGGTGCTGGCGGAGCTTACCTCCCTGAGTTCCGCAAGCTTCAGGAGCAAGGGGGCAATGAAGACCAAAAGGGAGAATTTATACAAAGAATATAGGGCACAGCCCGCAGTAAGTGTTCAGTAAGTGGCTGCCGGCATCGCTCCCATCACTATTATTATTGGTCTTCCTTCCCCGACTAACAAAGGACGTTAATGAGCCCTTAGAGCCCTTTCCCAGGACCCCAGTGAAGATTCAGGCAGCATCTGGAAGCTGGTGGGCAGAGATTGCCTCACCACCTCCCCTCCAGAGGTGTGGGAGGGTTGGTGGGGAAGGGGCAGGGCAGGATGGGAGGGGATCTGTTTTCTCCTGACTCACTGCCCTCTTTCCCCACCAGTGAACTACCCCCCCAACCCCCAATGCTCACTATTTCACTGGCACGTTCCCCACTTGCCAGGGCTGTGCCACACCTCGGTGAGAGCCTAGCACCGGTTAGCCTGGGTTCAAATCCCAGCCGTGTCCTGTGATCCTGGGAAAGTTCTCCAATCCCTCTATGCTCCTATTTCCTCATCTGTAAAATGGGAATAACACCAGTACCCATCTCAGAGGTTTTACTGTGAGCTTTCAGTGAGAAAAGTTATGCTGAGTGCCTGGTACACAATTGGTGTTCCATAAATGATCTATGATCATTTGTGTTTGTTTGTTTGCTTTTCTTAAAGATTTTATTTTAAGTAATCTTCACAGCCAATGTGGGGCTGGAACTCACAACCCCGAGATCAATAGTCAGCTCCGCGGACTGAGCCAGCCAGGAGCCCCTTCCTGTGTTTTTTTGAGGGGTTAAGATCCAGGCTCTGGCTTCAGGCCACCTGAGTTCAAATCCCAGTTCTGCTACTTACTACCGGTGATCTTGGCTAAGTCACTTAACCCCTCCGTGCCTCAGTTGTCCTACCTTGTATTCCTCTTCCACTTGATGAGGGAGCACGAGGCTGGCTGAAGACAAAGCAAAAGCTGGCGCCTTGCACCCCCCTTACCCCCCTCTTCATCCGCTCCCCCTACCTGCCTTATCTCTCTTCCCTGCTTCTACTCCATTTGTTTCCTCTCTGCCTTGCTCGCCCTTCACCAGACTGTCAGATCTCCCAGGAGAGGGATTTCGGCTGTGCTAGGCACACAGTAGGCGCACAAGCAATGTTTATTAAAGGGATGAACTCACTGGGGCTTCAGCCATGGGGAGCTGGGCGGGGGACTGGGTAGACTTTGGAGAGAGTTTGGAGAATTTAGGGAATTGCCTTGGGAGGGGGGCTAGTTCTGCCTCTAAGCCCTGCACAGAGGCTGCCTGGAAGGATGGTGACTGATGTGGGATGGGGGTGGGTGGCCAGGGCGAGGCCCAGAGGGAGGGAGAGGAGGAGGGTGCATCTCCTTTTCGGCAGCCCTCGGCCCGCCCCTTGGCCTCCACCGAGGGTGGGCGGATGAGTAATGCATCCAGGAAGCCTGGAGGCCTGTGGTTTCCGCACCACTCCCACCCCCGCCCCTCGCGTGGACATTTATCCCCTGCTGCTCAGGCCCTGCCACCATCGCCGCAGACCCAGCACCCCTGAGAGATACACCAGAGGTAGGCTGGGGCCCTGGGCAGCCCCGCGGGGCCTGGAGCCAGGCCGGAGCTTTCCTGCCAGACCCCTGGCCGCTCAGCCCGGCCGGCGGCGGGTTCTGGGATCCTGGGCTGGTCAATGGGAAGAGGGCGGGAGGGCGCTGGACCGGGTCCCCCGATCCCCACGCTCAAAACTCCTTGGAACCCCGACATCAACCCCGGACTCCTCTGAACCCATGAACCCCTAATATCACAGCTGCCTTCCAGGCCACCAGCTCCCCTAAATTCCACTCCCCCAACCCTCCAGACTCCCAAGTCCCCAACTCCACCACGTTCTCTGCTCCCAAATCCTTCAGGCACCCCGCCCCCTTAAGTCCCCAAACTTCCTGAACCCCCAATGTCCTCCCCATTCCTGAGCTTCTCTCCATTCCTCCAATCTTAATATGCACAACCCTGAAACCCCAAACTCCTCCAGCTCCCCAAACCCCAAATTCCTCACCCCAGCTTCTCGACCTTCCAACTTTCCCGCGTCCCTAAATCCTGTAACCCCCCTGCCCCCTTATTCTTTAAATCCCACAATCTCCTGCCCTCCCCACTCACCCAGTCCCTGAAATCGCTCAAATACCACAACTCCTAGACTCTCCCAACCCCCAGCCCTCTCAGCTCCTCTGGGCTCCCAACTCCCAAATCCCCAACTTCCTTAAAATCTCCACACACCTCCAACCCCTCAAGCCCAGAGTGCAGTGGCTTAGTTGCCTTCCAAGCTGGCAGTGGGGGTCGGAGGGGGTGCTGCACACATTGGCAGAGGACCACTGACCACTCCTCCCCAACCCGCAGCACCCACCATGGCACCCTTGGCACCCCTGGCCTCCTGCATCCTGTTATTGCTGTGGCTGACAGCCCCCAGCAGGGCCTGTACCTGTGCCCCACCGCACCCGCAGACAGCCTTCTGCGACTCCCAGATCGGTGAGTGCACCCCACTCTGCCCCACACACTCCGTGCTTTGGTTTCCCCTCAGTCCCGCAAGGTTCACAATGGCTCCTACCTTTAGAGCAATCCCACTCAGCCCTGCACTGACTGATTTAGACACCCTGGCATCCCCAGGCTTCCTTGATTTCTCCAGGCCCAGTCCCACCCCAGGGCCTTTGCACTGGCGGCTTCCTCTGCCTGGGACACTGTTTTGCGAAGGTCTTGGGGTGGGGCGGCCCCAGATGTCAGATGGTCTTTCTCGACTACTCTGTTCGAAATTTTAACCCCCATCCCCTAGTACTCCTGATCCCAGCTCTAAAATTCCCCAACACACTGAATACCTCCCATACGCTTATTTATTTTGCTTGTGTTCAGTCTCTTCCTGGCTAGAATGTGAGCTTCACAAGGGAGCGGGGCTTCTGTGTTTTTTGTTCACTGTGGTGTTCCTAACACCCATAGCAGTGCCTGGCACACGGTGTGCTCTGAAATATCTGTGGAGCGAATGAAGACATGATGAGTATATGAGAAAGGCTTAAAGCAGCTCCTGGCAAAGAGTAGTCACTCAATATAGAGATTAATTGATTACCCAGGGTATACATCAGTTGGCGTGCCAGCTGGTGTTCCAGCGATCCCTACTGAAGTCTGGGCTTCGCAAATGTTAGGACTGTGATTATTTTACTTTATTGGCTCAGGCAGTCCATTTGACTCGTCTTCCCCTCTCTCCCTCCTGCAGTCATCAGGGCCAAGTTCATGGGGACCGCAGAAGTCAACCAGACCAACTTAAACCGGCGTTACGAGATCAAGATGACCAAGGTATCCCTCCCGCCCTTTCCCCAGCACTGCCTAACATCTTCTTCCCGTCGAAGTCAAAGCCCGGGAAGTTAGCTGTGATGTCAGGATGCTAGAGAGGACTTCAGGGAAGAGCGTGGAGTGGGAGGGCTGTCAGTAAGACAGACTCTTGTTGACAGATGTTCAAAGGGTTCAGCGCCTTGGGGAATGCCTCTGACATCCAGTTCGTCTACACCCCCGCCCTGGAGAGCGTCTGCGGATACTTCCACAGGTCCCAGAACCGCAGCGAGGAGTTTCTCATCACCGGTGAGGCCCCGCCCCCTCGCCCGGTGCCAGGCCAGCCGGTCCCTCCAACGCTGCCCCGCAGCCAGGACCAGGCGAGGCTCCGAGGGGCTGGTCCCAGTTGAAATGGGGACCGCCCCGATCTCAGCCTATTAGAAAAGCCGGGGCTTTGCCCCGCCGGGGTCTGTGCTCCAGAGATGCCTGCCATCCTGCCCACCCCCCCCCCCCCCGGCCCAGCCAATCAGCAGCTGCCTGTTGCCCCCCCTCAACACCCCAGGAAACCTGCAGAATGGACACCTGCAGATCAACACCTGCAGTTTCGTGGCTCCCTGGAACAGACTGAGTAGCGCTCAGCGTCGGGGCTTCACCAAGACCTATGCCGCCGGCTGCGGGGAGTGCACGGTGAGTAGCCTGGGCCCTGTCCCCCGCCTGGAAAGCGACCCTCGGACCGTGTCTTGTTTCTTGCTCCCTCTGGCCATTCCTTGTCCTTACGGCTGCTCCCCAAACCCTAGGGCTGCCCCTGATCTCTCTTGTTATTCCCCCGAACCTGACACTGTTCCCTGGAAATTCTGGTTGTTCTTAGCTGTGTCTGATGCCTGAGGACTCCGCCGTTCCCCTGACCGTCGGGCTGCTGCTTTTCCCTCTTAATCCCCCTTGTGACTATTTTCTAGTCCCCCTGTGTATTCCTGATACCCCCACCCCCACCCCGGGATTGTTTCTTGGTTCCCTAGAATGTTCTCCAAGTTCCCAAAGTGCTGATCCCCCAACCCACTGACTCTTTTTCCCCAGCACCGATTCTTGCTCTGACTGCCTCACACACAGGGGTGTGTTTTACGTTGCCCTTCTGACTGTCCAAGGCTTTCTCCCTCTGGCCCTGAACATCCTCTGATCCCAGTGGCTGTGTCTGAGCCCCATGGCTCTTTCCTATTCCCAAGTCCCCACCCCCCATCCCTGGGCCAGCTGTTCCCTATCCTTCGGGATAGTTCCCTTGGAAGCCTGCCTGACCGCGCCCCCCACACATAACTGTTCCCCAACCAGTATTCCAGGAAACTGATCACAGTTGGCTGGATTACTGTGGCCAAGCCCAGTGACTGTTCCTCCAGCGGGAGGGGCTGTTCTCGAGTCTCTCCCCAGGTGGGGCAACACCAGGTCTCCCTAGCAGCTCAGTGTTGAAAACTGAGGAGGGGAAGGTTCTGCTGGGGAGAACCTTCCTCCAGGGGAAGGAGGTAGGGGCAGGGGGAGAAGTCCTCAGAGACACGCCTCCCTTCCCTCCACTAGGTGTTCGCCTGCTCATCCCTCCCCTGCAAGCTGCAGAGTGACACTCATTGCTTGTGGACCGACCAGTTCCTCACCGGCTCGGACAAGGGTTTCCAGAGCCGCCAGCTTGCCTGCCTGCCCAAAGAGCCTGGGCTCTGCACCTGGCAGTCCCTGCGGTCTCGGGTGGCCTAGATCCCACCCCGAGCGGAAGCCGGAGCCTGCACAGTGTTCACCCCACTTCCCACTCCTGTCTGTCTTCATCCCACAAGACAATGAAATAAAGAACTACCATCCAGCAGGCAGTGTCCCCGTGTCATGTCTGGGAACAAATCCATGTCTCTGATGACCTGGTGGCAGCACCAGGGGACCGAGGCCGAGGGGGGTGAGGGATGCGAAATCTGCATTTCACCTAAAATTTCAGGTATTGGGAATCATTCTCCACGTCGGCATCGGCACCCGCGATCGGCCACACCAGCAATGGCCATTTCACCTGCATTACCCACCACAACGTACCAGATAATCTCGCTTTCCCTGATACTTAAGAACAGCTTACCAGGCTAATTTCTGATCCCTGTTTGCACCGGGCTCTCTAGAAAATTATCCCACTACTGACAAATCACTACCTCCCTGGCAGACCCCTCCAGTCGCCAAGCTCATCAACAAATGTCTGACTGATCAGCAAACAGCTCTCTTCCCCTGGGCACTGCCCTGATGTCATCCAGGAGGAAGCCCTGTTCCATCCACATCTGAGGTATTGCCATCCCCACCCTTAGGTTTTGTACTGTGAGTCTGACTTAAGTGAAAGGGGAAAGCTGGGGGGGCGCTCAGAGCCCCCCAGTGTCCCATCTCACCACGTGACCCAGCCAGGGCCTCTAGAAGAAGGGGCAGTCGGGGCTCCCCACCTGTGGCCTGCAGGAGAGTGGCCATTTGAGGAATAGGAGGGATGAGGAGAAGTTGTGATCTGGAAATCCCCAAGCTCTGCCCTTCATCCCCTTCCCCTACTTCTCCCTAACTCCCCCCTTTTAATATTTATTTATTTATTTATTTATTTGAGAGAGCAGGAGCAGGGAAGAAGGAGAATAGGGATAGGGAGAAGCAGACTTCCCGCTCAGCAGGGAGCCCGAGGTGGGGCTCGATCCCAGGACCCCAGGATCATCACCTGAGCCTAAGGCAGGCACTTATCCACTGAGCCACCCAGGAGCCCCTCCCCTAACTCCTTTGACTACCACTGAAGGCACTACAGCAGTGAAGTGCAGGTAGGGTTCAAAATCAAGACCAGCCAGGTATGTCAGCCTACACTGCCCATGTATCTCCCATACAGACGTTGCCTTACCCAAACTGGGGCCTCTAGACCCAAGCCTCACCTTTCTGGCTCATCTTCCCCCATAAATCCTGAGTGACAGATGCTCCAAACATTCCCTTCCGCAGGCCTTCTTGTTCCCCAGCAGGGCCCTTCCCAGTCTCTGGCTTCTGTCCCTTATGCCCCAAGGATCCTGGTTCAAGTGAGCTCCTGGGACCCAGAACCTCAGACTGGTGCATACTTGAGCATCACCCTTGATCCGAACCTGCTTGCAAAAAGGCTCCAGTGCACATTCTTCGGTGAAGGAAAGGAGGCCCTCTCCAATTCCCTCCCATCGGACTGCCCACTGCTCCTAACAAGAAACCAGATCTCCTCCAGGGAGTTCTGGGGTCAGCAAGCTGGCCCCCTGGATCCTCTATGGCCCTCTGCTCTTGCACTCCTGGGAGATGCACCCAGGGTCCAAATACGTCCTAAATCAGGATGGGTAGATTTTGAGCTCTCTGCACCTGATTCTCTGCCCACTCTGGGGACAACCACTGCACCGAAAATTTCTGTGTCAACATTGAGACCTCAGTTATGCCTTGGCAGGCTCTGAACCCCATCCACTGGAAGGGGCAAATGGCCCCTTGGCTGATGCATGTGACTGTAAGGACCCTTGGTGCCCTCATTGCTATGGGTTCAGCTGCTCCAAACAGTTCACCAAACCCTAGTAGCAGCTCCCTGCATTCTTCCACTGTTGTTCCCTGGTCCCAGTGCCCATTCTCTGAGCCCTTGGCTGGGCTGGAATCCGTGGGAAGAAGGTGAGGTAGGACGAAGCAGCGGAAAAGGCCAGAGCCAAGCATGGAGGCCGTTCTCCCGCCGCCTTGCCCGCCAGCAGGTGGTGCCCTGGTTACAGACGGCAGGGCTTCAAGGCCGGGCGACCAGCAGGCCCTGTGGAGGCCAGAACGACATCCTAGGCCACCTCCCCAAGCAGGAGCCCCTGGCAGGATTTCTATGGTCCTGGGGTCCCTACATTCTCCCCATAGCTCTTCTGGAAGATCTACTCCAGTAAAGTGAGTCACACGCCCCCACCCCCAGCATTCCACGTGCCTGGGTGTGAATCTCTGCTGGGGACAGACGGATGGCTGAGAGGAAGCACGTGGGGATGACAGCCCTGTGAGGTGTGCAGCATGGAGTTGGGGGGGGGGCAGTCCCAGCTTAACAGGTGGCCGGGGGGCCGGCCCTCATCTGAGCCTCATCTGAGCCTCAATAATTCTCCCTAAAAAAAATAGGCCTCAAGGTGCCTACTCAGAATCCTTCTGAGGTCCATACTAGGGTTGGAGGATGGTTAATGCGTGCGTTCGTCCCATGGGTATTTTTTTTTCAGGTCAAAACACAAAACGCTCATAAATAACAACGTCATGGGTAATATCACTAACAGTGACTTTGTTTCTAGACAGGCGATGTGTAGTGAATAAGAACATGAACATGAAGGCTGGAGCCAGGCCATTTGCATTCCAGTCCTGCCCTTTCCCTATACAAGCCCTATGTCCTTGGGGAAATCACATGACCTCTTTGTGTCTCAGTTTCTACATCTGTAAAATGGGGATAGAAAGAATGCCTAACTCGCAGGGACAGTGTGAGCAATAAATGAGGTCATACGTAGCACTTACAAGTATTAGTTATCATTAGTAGTAGCTGTATGCTGAATATAATTTCACAAATAACAACAGTAGGGATCATTCTTATCAGTAACGATTATTTACAGTATTGGAAATAATGTATAATATCAGTAGTAATAATTAAATGCACTCGGAAAACCTTAGTTTAACTTGAGATCCTGGTAACCTCCCCAGAGATGTTACAGATGTTTAATATGCTCGTTTGGGATGTTTTTTCTTATTCCTCTGAAGCTTGTACATTTTTTCCCAGTGAGCAAGTCTCCCCAACCGAAAAACACCAACATTTTCAAAGCCTTCTAAGGAAACCCTCCCCCTCCCACGCCAGTGATAATGTTCCCCGCTATCAAGTCCTCACCGTGGGTGACGAAATCACCGCACATACAAATCTCTTCTGTTGCCAAGACCACAGGTGACCAGTTTCTAAGTACTTGGTAAATCTTTTCTTGGAAAAGTTCCCTCTTCTCACTGTACAAATCCCCTCTTTCACAACTAGCCCCATAACAAATATCTCTGTTGAGCTACTGCCTTATTCATGAATACCCCATTGACATCTCCCCATTGGTGACCCCCCACTGAAAAATCTCTCCATTTATAAATACCTGGCAGCAATCTATCACCCACTGAGGGATCCCAGGGGCAAATATCTCTCTTCATAATTACCCATCATATCCCCCAGCATATCCCCTACTGACCACCCAGTTCACCCAGTTCACAAATCTATTTATAAATGGTATATTCCCGATTTATGACATAATTCTCATGGACAATCTTTTTTTTTTTTTTTAAGGATTTTATTTCGGGATGCCTGGATGACTCAGTCAGTTAATCAACTGCTTTTGGTTCAGGTCATGATCCCAGGGTCCTGGGATCAAGCCCCAGGTCGGGCTCCCTGCTTCTCCCTCTGCCCCTCCCCTTCCACTCCTGCTCAGGCATTCTCTGTCCCTCTCTCAAAAATAAATAAATAAAATATTTTTAAAAAACAGATTTTATTTTAAGTAATCTCTACACCCAACCTGGAGCTCAAACTTAGAACCCTGAGATCAAAAGTCACATGCTTTGTCTACTGAACCCAGCCAGTCACCATCCCCCACTGATAAGCTTTATCGACAAATCACCCTATTCCTGTATCTCTACCCACTGACATATCTCCTTATTCAGACAGGCCCATCAAAATGCTCCCATTGATAAACCCCCTTGTCAAATCTTCCCATTCAGAAATACCCACCACTGATCTCTATCTCATTGATTAGCCTGCTTGAAAATCTTTCCATTCATTGAGCCCCATATAGCCCCCTATTGATTGACCCTCATTGAAATTTCCCCATCCTTAGATACCTCCAGTTGGAAAAATGTCCTTGCTGGAACAGCTCCCAATGTATTACCGTATATGTTGAAATATCTCTCCCCAGCCCACCAATGACAGATGAAGAGGTATATTTCTTTTCTTTTCTTTTTTTTGGGGGGGGGATTAAAAAATTTTTTTAAGATTTTATTTATTTATTTGACAGACAGAGATCACAAGTAGGCAGAGAGGCAGGCAGAGAGAGAGAGAGAGAGAGAGAGAGAGGAGGAAGCAGGCTTCCTGCTGAGCAGAGAGCCCGATGCGGGGCTCGATCCCAGGACCCTGGGATCATGACCTGAGCCGAAAGCAGAGGCTTTAACCCACTGAGTCACCCAGGCGCCCCTAAAAATTTTTTTTCTTAAGTGATTTCTACATCCGACCTGGGGCTTGAACTCAGAACCCTGAGATCAAGAGCCTCATGCTCCACTGACTGTGCTGACAGAGCCAGCCACGTGTTCTACATGAAGAAGCAGATTTCTATAATAAGACCAGCCCTTTGTTTTCCTCAGTAATGATGGACACCTAGGTCTCACCATCCAGCCCTGGACGCCTCCTCTATGGCAGTAGTGAAAACCCCAAAACCAACTCTTATCACACCGGAAAGCTCGCTCCAAAGGAAACAATTAGGACACAGGTTGTCTTTCAGTGTGGGAATGAAGGTGGAGATTTAAAAAAAAAAAAAGATAAGTTGAAAGTCTCTTTAAGAGGCCACTGGAACCTCAGATAGACTGCCCAACTCCTGATTCCCCACTCCAGTAGAAGGCTGGAGGTACGCTTCCTTGAAAGAAGAAAAGAGAGCTTACGTGTGCAGGGATACCCACGCCACACCTTCCTCTTGTTGACTATTTCTTTACAAAGTTTTTTTTTTTATTTATTTGACACACAGAGAGGCAGGCGGGGGGAGGGAAACAGGCTCCCTCCCCGGTGTGGAGAGAGCAGAGAGCCCGGTGTGGGGCTGGATCCCATGACCCTGGGATCATGACCTGAGCCAAAGGCAGAGGCTTTAACCCATTGAGCCACCCAGGTGCCCCTCCTTGTTGACTATTTATCTACCCCTGAACTTGGGTCTCTTGCTGAACCTTTGAGGAGAGCTACAGCTCTGATGGATGGAGGTGGGGCCGCTGGCCAGAGGCCCAGACTCAGTGTCTTCCCTCACCCCACCATGGCGCCTCCCCCTGGCCCCAGGACCCTGAAAAGCAGTAGTGTTAGAGAGGTGCTCCCTGAATCTTCTCCTGCTTAGGGGTGAGCTGGGCCAGAGAAAGACCATTTCTCAGCTCTAACCCCTACCCATGTCTCTCAGGCACCTGCCATGAGTCCCACCTTCCTGCTGGTTCCTGCTTTGCTCCTGGCTCTGTCCGTGACCACCCTTGGGCAAGCCTTTGGATGCTACCATCCACACACCCATACTATTTATTATAACCCAGACATGGATAAGTCTGGCCAGACCTTGGAGAGGCCTCCAACACAGGGGCTCATGGTGAGGTTCCAGAAGGGGAGGTAAAGTCCCCTGAGGTGAGAGAACCTAGAGGGGAGGTGCTCTGCAAACTTTTTTTCAGGAGTCTTAGGGATGGTGGAAATCTTGCCTCAACCCTAAAGGGTTCCCTGACACATTTCTCCCATTCCTAGTTCTCATGGCTTAATTCCAGGGGCTAGTCCTCCTCATGCAGGACCATCATGTGGGAGACTTTGCCAACCTCTTCCTCACATCTGTCTCCCCACCAAAATATAAGCCCCTGACCCTGCTCTGGCAGAGGAAATGGGTGAGTCTCTGAGACCAAAATGCTACTGATGTGATACTAAGACCTCGGTCCCTCACCCCATAAATGCTCCTCGGGTTACCTCTCCCTTTCCTTCCTTGTTTCACAAACAATCAAGGTTCCTAAAGGGGAACCTCTGGTACCCAAATATAAAGAGCAATGTGGTTCGTTCTATTTACATGCTCACCAAGAACAGCTGTGGGTTCGTTCTATTTACATGCTCACCAAGAACAGCTGAGACATCCATGAGAAGAGTCTCTACCCTGCATGGACTCCTCATCCTCAGGCTTCTCCCCATCTCAGTCCTGGAACTCCGTACCCCCTGCTCAGGATATTTATCCCACAAGTGCCCCCCCAGGATACTGTGCCCCCAGTTTAGACCAATCCCAGCAAATTCTATCCCAATACCATAGTGCTCTGAGCCTTTGGGATTGACCCCTAGCGGATCACATTCCTAGCCAAGGGACTTCTGCTCACACCTTACTGACCTCCGGGAGTCAGGGATGGCATTTGTCCTCTCTAGGCTCTGCAAGAGATGGGAACTTGCACTTCCGGAAATGAGTGGTGTATCCTCGGAAGGGGCTTTGAGAGGAGCCTGTCAGGGAGGCTTCCTCAATATCTACAGGGAAGGGTGCCCCAGGGTGGGTGGTTGGGTGTTGAGTGTGTCTCAGGTGTGCGTGGCCACAGTGCCACTCTTCCCTGTTCTTTCTGCTCCCCGCTCCCTCCCTGCATCCCCTGCCCTTTCACCTTGTTCCCCGTGTCCCCTGCCCCCTGCTTCTCCTCCACGTCCCCTCTCCCTCTCCCTGCTCCTGCTCCTGATCCCTCTCCTTGCTCTCTTCCTCCCACCCTGCTCCTCCCTGCTTCCCCACCATGAGCTACTCCCTTTCCCTCTTCCCTGGCCCCTCTGCCCATCCTTTGTGCCCGCCACCCTGCTCTCCTTGGAGCAAAAAGCTATGAGAAGTGTGAGGAGGGATGCTCTGCCCAACCACTTCTACATGCCTTCCTGCCAGCAGCCCCCTCCCCAACAAAGCCACATCCGTAAGTCCCAACCTTGCACAGTGTCTGTGGAGGGACACCTGCTTATCTGAGCATGGGCAAGAACATGAAGCCATGAGGAGAGCCTGGGTGGCTCAGTCGTTATGCTTAAGCAGCTGCCTTCAGCTCAGGTTACAATCCAAGATCCCAGGGTCCTTGGATAGAGCCCCTCATCGGGCTCCCTGCTCAGCGGGGAGTCTGCTTTTCCTTCTCCCTCTCCCTCTGCCCCTCCCCCCTGCTTGTGCTCTCTCTTGCGCCCTCTCTCAAATAAATAAAACCTTAAAAAAAAAAAGAGCATGAAGCCACGAACTTGGCTGCCTTCCCTGATGACCCAGAATCTGCTCTTGAACCCTCACGTACAACCGCCTTCTGCCTGGAGCCCGGCCTTCTACTCAGCCACAGCAAGTAAGGGACTCTCCACCTTTCTCACTTGCAAGACTCCTCAAGCCCACCAACTTCCCACTACTGGCCCCTCAAGCCTCCCACAGACCATCGCCTTCTACCTGTTCTAGGGATCTATCTGGTGACATCGTGTTTCTTTGTCTGGACACAAACAACAGGAATGCGTTCACTTTGCGACAATGTAAGAAGCTGCACACTCGGGACGGGGTCCTCTCTCCTGGACTTGTCATATCTCCGTAAGATTGGGCCCTCCAAAGAAAACTCCCCATCCTCTTGATGCGTCTCCCACGTGCCTTCCTTCACTGCCTTACTTACTCCTGCCCTCTCTTTTTTCACACAATCCTTACATGCCTAACTGTTGACTCACACTCCCAAGCACCCATCTCCTTCCCCACAGCACAAAATCCATGAATCCTGGGCCTAGAGAAGGGACTGGATCTTGATAAGCCTTGGGATCAGACTCCACCTGTTCCCCTGGGAACCCTCCATACATATTCACTGAGCCATATATCACCTGGAGTGTAGGAAGCAAGGGAGGGGAAGCAACCCTGATGATTCCTGGTGCCCTGCAGGCTGGATGGGAGTAGATGGGGTAGTGGAGTCAGAGTCTCCATAGGTACCTCCCACCACGTGATGGAGGTTGGGCAATCTTCCCACCAGAGCTTCAAAAGTATGGGGTGGGGAAGACAGCTTCTACAAATCCAGACCTAGCTTATGCCCCTCCATGCTGCACGCTGGGATGGGGGACAAAAGAGGAAATGTGAGTGGCAAGCTAGCCTGCAGGAAGTCCAATGCTCATGTGATCCAGCCACTATCATCCATCGCCCGCCATTAGCTCTGTCTTCTTCACGGCCTCTTTGGTCCTGTTCTTCCTGCCTATGTATAGCTACAGAACAGCCAGGAGGTGGGACTGCCCTACTAGGTATCAGTAGTCAATGAGAAAATATAGTCATTAAGCTAGGGTTGCCCCAGGACAGGTGTAAAGAAAGTGACCAATGGACTGGATCAGAGTCCAGAACTGGCCCCCATTAGCATATGAGATTTGGGTACACGGTGGAGGTGGCATACCAGATCTGTGGGGGAGGAAAGGAAAGATATGAAAGTGGATCTCAACCTACTTCATCCTGTATAGGAAAATCAATTCTAAAGAACATGCGTAATAAAGACATTTGTGAGAGTGCTACTTCTTGGCTATGTGAAGAACAGTGTTACATAAGTGAATGGACATTTCAACCATCCTATAATGCATGTAGAGAAGTGTTCAAGAACACATGTAATAGAGATGTCCATAAGAGCGTTAAAAAAAGGGAAATAATTCATTTCAGACAAAGGATTTAAATGTCAAAAACAAAGCTTGCCACTTTTATCATCCACTAGATTCCCATATGTACATGGATCTATATCTGGACTTTTAATTTTTCTTTTAGTCTGCCAGACTGCCCATTCATGTGTCAGCATCATATTGTTTAAATTAGAAAACCTTCATAGAATGTTAGCTGGCATTAGACTCCCTCAAGGCTGTTAGGGTTAATTCCTCCCACCCCCCATTATTGCTTTTCTTTTTTTTTTAATGGATATTCTTCCATGTTTGCATTTTCATGTGAAGTTCACTATCAACTTTTATCAGGTGCAGATAAAAGCTTATAGGTATGTTTCTGGGGATCACATTGCATTTATAAATGAAGACTTGAGAAGGGAAACTGACATCTTTATGATACTAATTCATCCTATCCAAGAACAAGGAATGTCTTTGCTTTTGTGTGAGTCTACCTTTGTGTCTTTCAGGAAGTGTTTTAAAATTTTCTTCATATAAGTTTGCATTACTCCTTGTTGACTTTATCATGACAGATCTCATGACAGATCTTATCCTTTTTTGTTATCATAAATAGCGTTTTCCCTTATATTATATATCTGGTTCTTTGTGTGTGTGAAAACTAATTTCTATATATTGATTTTATATTCTACTGTATTACTGAATTCTTTATTTCTTGAATTAACTTTATTATTGGTTCTCCTGGAAATTTCCAGGTATACTATTTGTATTGTCTTAAATAGAGATATTTTGGGGGACCATGGGTGGCTCAGTCAGTTAAGTGACTGCCTTCAGCTCAAGTCATTATCCTGGAGTCCCAGGATCTGAGTCCTGCAACAGGCTCCCTGCTCAGTGGGGAGTCTGCTTCTCCCTCTGACCCTCCCCCTTTAGTGCTCTCTCTCTCACAAATAAATAAACAAAGTCTTTAAAAAATAGAGATATTTTTGTATCTTCTTTACCCATTCTTACATCTATAATTATTTTTCTTAGTCTAACTGCATTGGTCTAATACCTCTAAGCACAATTTTGAAAAGGAGTGCAGACAGAGGACATTGCCTTGATTCTTTTTTTTTTTTAAAGATTTTATTTATTTATTTGACAGACAGAGATCACAAGTAGGCAGAGAGTCAGGCGGGGGCGGTGGGAAGCAGGCTCCCCAACAAGCAGAAAGCCTGATGCGGGGCTCGATCCCGGGACCCCGGGATCATGACCTGAGCCGAAGGCAGAGGCCCAACCCACTGAGCCACCCAGACACCCCATTGCCTTGCTTCTGATCTTAGTGGAAATGCCTTCCATGTTGTCTCATTAAGCTGGTGATAACTTTAGGATTGACGTATACAAATTTTATCATGTTAAGAAGTTATCAGTTGATTTCTATTTTTGAATGATCATATCAGAATTCTGCCAAAGTCTTTTAAAATAGCTATGGAAACATCATATGGTTTTCTCTTTAGATCTATTAATAAATTGTATGATATTAACACATTACTTATAAAGAACCATCCTTGCATTCCCAGAAGGAAACTCACTTACTAGGTTATGCTACATTATTTTCTTAATGTAGTTTTGAATTAATTTGCTGAAATTTCAGTTAGGATTATTGCATTGTTATTAACAAGTGAAAATAGTTCATGCTTTTTTGAGTGCAATAAATGTTATAATTGCTTTAGAAAAACCATGTGGAAATTTCTTTTCATTCTCGGTTCTCTGGAACAATTTATTTGGCATTAGGATTAACTGCTCCATAAGTTTGGAGACTTCTCCTGTGAAACCATCAGGGCCCGATGCTTTTTTATGGGGCAGTTTCTTACTCACTTTTTCTTTTGTTTTATGGAAATTGGTCTTTTAAGCTCTAATGGGGTCAATTTTGGTAAATTGTGCTTCCCTAGGAAATTATCCATTCTGTCTAGGTTTTAAAAATTTGTATGCTTTTTAATATTTTGACTTTTGGGGGTGCCTGGGTGGCTCAGTTGGTTAAGCGACTGCCTTCGGCTCAGGTCATGATCCTGGAGTCCTGGGATCGAGTCCCACATCGGACTCCCTGCTCAGCAGGGAGTCTGCTTCTCCTGTTGATCTCTCTCCTCTCATGCTTGCTCGCTCTCTCTCTCTCTCTCAAATAAATAAATAAAATCATTAAAAAATATTTTGACTTTTGGATCATGCTAATGTCTTAAATGAAATAATATACAATTAAGTCATAGATAGGGAAAAGACTAAAATTTAATAGAAAGAGAAACAAATTATATTTGAAAACAAGGAATAAGGCAATCGTGCTGAACGAAAAATAAAGTAACCAAGAAACTTTTGAATATAGCACTTTGACTATACATCCTCATTTGAAGATCTAAAAAGGGCAAACAAATCTCAGGCTTTTAGTTTGTTTTTCATAGTGGTGTGGATGTTGAAATTATAAAAATACATTCTGTGTATCGTGGGACTGAGCAAATGAGTAAACACACTGATGATATTGGAAGCTAGTGTTCTCATTGTTATAGAAGAAAAATATAAGTATAGACTGGGGAAAGCTAGATGTGACGCTGTGATGTGTTGGGTTACAATTAGAGGTATCAGTGTGAACACATTAAAATATATATATATATATATATAAATTTCTTTGCTCTATATAATGGGAAGGCCTAGAAGCAAAGATATTCTAGTATCAATGAGTACATCTGGCTCCCACACCCTGGTTTTGAAATGCTATCATCTTAGGGCTGGGGTGGGAAAGAGGAAGGTGTGTCTGGAAGTGATGTCAGTGAATGCCAGAGAAAGGGCCTAGAAAAATCTTCTCTTCCATAAAAGCAATGGAAATACTGGCAAAAATTGTCAAAATTAATTTTTCAGAACTCTAAAAATTGGCCAAAGGCTTATAATAATTCAGGAAGTATCTATTCAAGAAAAGTGGCTGAATCTCAGTAAGAACAGTATGCTTTGTGGCATTCGGACTTTCTCTGTTTCCATCACCTTCTCCCTACCTCCACAACAGCCTTGAAAATCAACAGTCTTGTAGTCCTGATGAAAACCAGCAGCCTATCAGCCAGAGCAGGAGGAAGAACAGGGTTGGAATTTCCTCCAAAAGTCCCATTCCTAGAGAACTATCTTCATTTGACCTATCTGGCACTTTCCTAGAAAACTCCATTCACAGGGCTTGTCTATTTGATTTAACTCAAAGTTCACAAAGTTCACCTAGTGTGAACAGCTTTCCCTGTTTTTTTGTTTTTGTTTTTGTTTTTTCAAAAACAATCAGTAGCAACTGTTTAGCATAGCAAATGCTGGAGGCAGTGATTACAGCTAGGACAAACATTACAAGCAGACCAAAAAACCTAACAGGAAAAGTTGGGTAAGGAGATCTTCATAGGAGGCTTTGAAAAACACTGACAAATTCCCAGGAATCTAGAAAACCACAAATATGCCCAAGGCTGTGTGCATGCTCAGGATCTCTGGCTGACCTTGAGACTCTGCAAAACCGGGAAGTAAAGGCTAAGGCAAAGTTGCAAACAGCCTGCCAGAGCACTGAATGCAGGTCCCAACAGGTGCACAGGGTCCATCAGCAAAGCAGATTCAGAGAGAACATACCTCAACATAAGTAAGGCCTTACATGAAAAGCCCATGACTAACATCTTACTCAATGGGGAAAAACTGAGAGTTTTTCCTCTAAGATCAGGAACATGATAGGGACGCCCACTCTCACCACTTTTATTCAACATACTACTGGAAGTCCCAGCCACAGCAATCAGACAAGAAAAAGAAATAAAAGTTACCTGAATTAGTAAGGAAGAAGTAACATTTTCAATGTTTGCAGATGAAATGATATTATATATAAAAAACCCTAAAGATTTCACCAAAAAACTACTAGAACTGATGCTGAATTCAGAAAAGTCACAGGATATAAAATTAATATACAGAAATATGTTGCATTTCTATACACTAACAATGAAGTAGCAGAAAGAGAAATTAACAAACAATCTCATTTACAACTGCACCAAAAGTAATAAAATGAAATAAACGTAACCAAGGACATGGAAGACCCATACTCTGAAAACCATAAAACACTGATGAGAGAAATGGAAAATGATACAAACAAATGGAAAGGTATTCCGTACTCATGGACTGGGAGAACCATTATTGTTAAAACGTCCATACAACCCAAAGCAATATACAGATTTAAGTAATCCCCATCAAAATGTCAACAGCATTTTCCACAAAACTAGAACAGATGATCCTAAAATTTGTATGGAACCACAGAGACCCCAAATAGCCAAAGAAATTTTGAAAAAGAAGAACAAAACTAACAATATCACAATCCCAGATTTGAAGATATACTACAGAGCTGTAGTAATCAAAACAGTATGCTACCAGCACAAAATTGGACACATAGATTAATGGAAAAGAATAGAGACTCCAGAAGCAAACCCACACTTATACAGTCAATTAATCTGTGAGAAAGGAGACAAGAATACACAATGGGGAAAAGGCAGTCTCTTCTACAACTGGTGTTGGAAAAACTGGACAGCTACATGCAAAAGAATGAAACTGGACACCATGCTCAAAAATAAACTCAAATGGATTGAAGACCTAAACGTGAGTCCCGAAACCATAAAACTCCTAGAGACATACACTGGCAATAATTTCTTCGACATCAGCCATGGAAACATTTTTATAGGTATGTCTCCTCAGGCAAGGGAAACAAAAGCAAAATTAGAGTACTGGGGTTACACCAAAATAAAAATCTGTGGTATATCAAAAGAAACCACCAGTTAAACAAAAAGGCAACCTACTGAATGGGAGAAGATATTTTCAAATCAGTGGGGGTTAATCTGATAAGGAGTTTATATCCAAAATATACAAAGAACTCATACAGCTCAACACTAAAAAGCCCACAAATAATCTAATTAAAAATGGGCAGAGGACTTGAATAGACATTTCTCCAAAGAAAACATCCAGATGCCCAACAGACACATGAAAAGATCCTCAACATCATTAATCATCAAGGAAATGCAAATTAAAACCAGAATGAGATAACACCTCACACCTGTCAGAATGGCTAAAATCAAAAACACAAGAAATAAGAAGTGTTGGCGAGGATGGGGAGAAAAAGGAACACTCATGTACTGTTGGTGGGAATGCATATTGGTGCTGTCACTGCGGAAAATAGTATGGAGGCTTTTCAAAAAATTAAAAATAGAATCATCATGTGATCCAGTAATTCCACTATGGGGTATTTACCCAAAGGAAAGGAAAACACTAATTCAAAAATATATATCCCCGGGGCACCTGGGTGGCTCAGTGGGTTAAAGCCTCTGCCTTTGGCTCAGGTCATGGTCTCAGGGTCCTGGGATCAAACCCCACATCGGGCTCTCTTGCTCAGCAGGGAGCCTGCTTCCTCCTCTCTCCCTGCCTGCCTCTCTGCCTACTTGTAATCTCTATCAAATATATAAATAAAATCTTTAAAAATATATATACATATCCCTATGCTTATTGCAGCATTATTTGCAATAGCCAAGATATGGAAGCAACCCAAGTGTCCATCGATAGATGAATGGATAAAGAAAATGCAGTATATTTACAATGGACTCTTACTCAACCATTAAAAAGAATGAAATCTTGCCATTTGCAAAGACATGGACAGAGCTAGAGAGGATAATGCTAAGTGAAATAAGTCAGAGAAAGGCAAATACTATATGATTTCACTCATATGTGGGATTTAGGGGAAGGAAGGAAAAAGAAGACAAAATCAGAGAGGGAGACAAATGATAAGAGACTCTGAACTCTAGGAAACAAACAGGATTGCTAGATGGGAGGTGGATGTGGGGATGGGGTAACTGGGTGATAGGCATTAAGGAGGGCCCCTGATGAGCTCTGAGTGTTATATGCAACTGATGAATTACTAAACCATACCTCTGAAGCTAATAATACATTATATGTTAATTAATTGATTTTAAATAAAAATAAGAAACAAAACAAGAATAAAGGAGATAGAAAAAAATGCCTAGTGATGCCTGGGTGGCTCAGTTGCTTAAGCATCTGCCTTTGGCTCAGGTCATGATCCCAGGGTCCTAGGATTGAGTCCCGAGTTGGGCTTCCTGCTCAGGTGGGAGTCTGCTTCTCCCTCTGCCTGCCGCTCCCCCTGCTTGTCCTTTTTCTTTCTTTCTCTGACAAATAAATACAATCTTTAAAATTGTTCATAATTTTTAAAAAACCCACATTCTTAAATACAGAGAACAAACTGGTGGTTTCCAGAGAGAAAGTGGGTTGGGGGGGATGAACAAAATAGATAAAAGAGATTAGGAGTACACTTATCTTTGATGAGCGCCGAGAGAGGTACAGAATTGTTGAATCATTATATTATACATCTGAAACTAACATATAACACTGCATGTTAATTATACTTCAATAAAAAATAAGTAATGAGGGGTGGTGGCGCCTGGGTGGCTCAGAGGGTTAAGCTTCTGCTTTTGGCTCAGGTCTTGATCTCAGGGTCCTGGGATCAAGCCCTGCATCGGGCTCTCTGCTCAGCAGGGGGCCTGCTTCCCTCTCTCTCTGCCTGCTTTTCTGCCTACTTGTGATCTCTCTCTCTCTCTCTGTCAAGTAAATAAATAAAATCTTTTAAAAAATAAGTTATGAAGATTAGAATGGAAGTAAATGAAATAGAGAATAGAAGAACAATAGAGAAAATCAATGAAATCACAAGGTGGTTCTTTGAAAAAATCAACAAAATTCCTAGAAAGACACAAACTACCAAAACTGACTGAAGAAGAACTAGAAGATCTGAATAATCCTATAAAATCAGTAATAATAACAACAACAATAACATCCTACAAAGAAATGCCAGGAAGGGGCACCTGGGTGACTCAGTCGGTTAAACGTCTACCTTTGGCTCGGGTCATGATCTCAGGGTCTTGGGACGAAGCCCCATGTTGGGCTCCCTGCTCAGCGGGGAGCCGGCTTCTGCCTCTCCCTCTGCCCCTCCCCTTACTTGTGTGCCCTCTTTCTCTCTCTCTCTCTCTCTCTCTGAGAAATAAATAAATAAGATTTTATTTATTTCCTTGACAGAGAGAGAGAGAGAGAGAGAGAGAGACAGCAAGAGAGGGAATACAAGTGAGGGGAGAGGGAGAAGCAGGCTCCCCGAGAGCAGGGAGCCTGATGTGGGGCTCGATCCCTGGACACTTGGATCATGACTTGAACCGAAGGCAGATCTTTAACTGACTAAGCCACCCAGGCACCCTAAATAAATAAAATCTTAAAAAAAAGAAGAAGAAGAAATGCTCAGGACTAGATGTCGATGTCTTCACCTGCACATTCTACAAGTATTTAAAAGATTAACACTAATCTTCCACAGCTCTTCCCCAGAATAGAAGAGAAGGGACCACTATCTCATTCTGCGAGGCTACTAGTACCCGGATACCAAAAACAAAGACATCATAAGAAAACAGTAGGTCAATATCTTTTCTGACTATAGATACCATAATTCTCAACAAAATACTAAAAACTGAATCCTAAAAAGGATTATACACCAGACCAAGTGAGAGATGGTCCAGGAATGCCAATGCGCCTCAACTCGCATGGAACTCAAGTAATGTAATACATCATATTCACACAATAAAAGAAAAAAACCCACACGATCATATCCATAAATACAGAAAAAAACATTTGACAAAGTTCAACATCCTTTCATGATAATAATACGCCACAAATTAGGAATAGAAGGGAAATTTGTTAACACTGAGGGAGAAGTTAACATATGTCAGACGCACTGTTCTAACCACTTTACAGTCATTAAATAATTTAATTCTCACACCTACTCTGGGAGGCAGGACCTATTATTACCCCCATTTTGCGGGTGGGTAAACTGAGGCACAGAGCATTAAGTAACATTTTCTATGTTAGAGAGCTAATAAGTTGTAGGTCTCAGATTCCAATACAGAAATTCTGGCCAGAGTCCACGCTCTCAACCACGGTCAGCTATTCTGTCCTCTCAAAGAACGTGAATAATAATAATGATAAGCAAATTGGGTTTCCTAAGAACTAATGATTTGATCTTCATCTGTAAGAAAACTTAATTCGTAACACTGTTAACTTATATCAGTGGCCATAATTGGTAATGCTGGTAAGAATTTTTAATATTGATACCAATGTTTATTTAACCAAGTTGGTAATGTTGGGTCAATATTGACATTTAACTGTAATTTAACTCACACAAGTGGTGTTATTATTTATATAAGCAAACAAAATATATAACATTGTTAAAAATTTATAAAATTATAAAATTAGTTGTAAAGTTTGATGGCATCAGTAATGGTGATTCAATTTCTATTTGTAATTGAAATTTGATTCATAACTGTGGTACTCATAAATTATATTAGTACTCGTAACTTTAATATTAGTAATTATTCATAATATAAACTGGAGTTGTTAAAACCATATTAATGATGATTTCTATTAGAAGCTACCAGATAATTCAAAACATAGTTACTCATAATTCACATTAGTAATCTTAATTTGTAACATTGGCAGAAATTTGTAATACTAGTTATAATATTTGATATTAGTAATGATCATAAAATTTCTAGTAAGCATAATATAATTCAAAACAGAGACTCATAATTTATATTAGAACATAATTTGTAATATTGATAATAATTTGTAATAATAGTTATGATCTTCAATAACACTAGTAATGATTATTCAATTTCTGTAAGGAACTGCAATTTGATTCATAACATGGGTCCCCATAATTTGCCATAATAACAGTAATTTGTAGTAGTAGTGATAGGTTGTAATATTGGTGATTTTATTTTACAATCATAGTAACCCACAATTCAATTGCTCCTGGTAAGCAATTTAATTTGCAACAACGCTAGTGATGATTTTCATTGTCAATCCTCATTTGCAACATGGGTGACATTTCTATCACGAAGCATATTTGCTAATATAAGTAGCCATGACTTGATTTCTATATGTAATATAATCTGATTCATTACATTAGCTCTGTTCGTTTACAGTAGAAGTTGATTTTTAATACCGGTGAGAAAAGATACTATAAGAAACAGGATCAATGACTGCAATCACACGTGTAAGCCCATCAGTAAATTCATGCTATTAATAAACCCGGTCGCGAAGCAACTTCACAGCCCCACCCCACACTCACACTGGCTGCGCTCCCTGACACCGTCGCCATTGCTAATAATGCGTCCCCTGGCAATAAGGTCGCAGTAGGCACGACGCTTTCCCCTCCTGCCCTTCCTACGGCCCCCAGACTCACCATCTCTTTGTGATTGGGGTAGAAGGTCTGATCGATAAGAGGGAATTCCTCTGTTCCCAGTTTCTTGTGCAGTCGAACCATCTGGGCGAACTAGGAGAGCCAGGAGAGATGGGTCAGCACGCCCTCCTCGGGGACAGTCTCCAAGCTGGGATTCTGAGCTTCGAGCAAACCCCCTCCAAGATCGCAGGGATTTCGAACTCCCACACGCATGCATACAGGAGATAGTCCCTCCGCCAGCAGCGCCCTTCCCGCCACTTACCACCCAGGGCTTGTCGCAGAAGTTGTAGACAGAGTGCAAAGAGTTGACGCTGGGGATCCCGGCATACTGCAGCCCGATGACCAAACTGCGGTAGTCTCCGTTCCGAGCCATGCTGAAGGCGTGCTGGCGAATCAGCACAAAGTCCGGCTTCAGAGACCTGGGGTGGCAGGGGGAGAGGTGTCGAGGGATATGCACCCCACTCCCCCAGAGCTCCCCACCACCCTTAGAACAAAAACCACCTCTCGAAATCTCTGCAGCTCCTAGAAATTGCAAAGTGGTTGCTCAGGTCTGCGCGCGCACACACATGCAAGCTGTTTCCTCCCGCAGCAATACCCTTTTCACACTTTCCCACTCTCTGGTGATCCCAAGATCCTGGGATCCAGCCCCACAGCGAGCTCCTGCTCAGCGGGGAATCTGCTTCTCCCTCTGCCTCTGCCTCTCCCCTTGCTTGCGCGGGCTCTCTCTCAAACAAGCAAATAAAAAACAAAACCTTTTAAAAAATGTCTCTCACAATATCCGTCTTCCTCCTCCAAACTGCAGACCCCTCCAGCATCCAACATTTCCTTTATCCCTTTGCTGCTAAATATTTTTTCTTAGCAACTTTACATTTTCTGATTTGTTTATTGCATGTATCCCACAGTAGAACACAAGGTCCGTGAGGGCAGAGGGGTTTTTTTGAGGGGGGGGGAGCAGGGGCTCTTTTGGGGGGTCAGTTTTCTTAACTGCCAGGTCCTCAGCACATGCAACAGGTCCAGGTGCACAATCAGCACTCAGTAAATATTTGTTGAATGTAAAATGCTGAGGGCAGCAGCTGGCATACTCAAGTAAGCATACTCTTGGTATGCTCAAGTAATATTTGCTGATTTAATATCTAAAAAGTTTGGCTTGCGGTCTGCTAGGACCCTTAGCTCTGCAGAAGAGAGGCGATCTTCCCACATTCTGTACCTCGTTTTATTTTTTTTTTAAGATTTTCTTTAAGGGTGCCTGGATGGCTCAGTGGCTTAAAGCCTCTGCCTTCGGTTCAGGTCATGATCCCAGGGTCCTGGGATCCAGCCCCGCATAGGGCTCTCTGCTCAGCAGGGAGCCTGTTTCCTCCTCTCTCTGCCTACCTCTCTGCTTACTTGTGATCTCTGTCTGCCAAATAAATAAATAAAATCTTTGAAGAAAAAAGATTTTATTTATTTATATGACAGAGAGAGACGAGAATGAGAGAGCACAAACAGGGGAGTAGCAGAGGGAAAGAGAGAAGCAGGTCTTGGCTGGGCAGGGAGCCTGATGCAGGACTCGATTCCAGGACCCCAGGATCATGACCTGAGCTGAAGGCAGACGCTTAACCAACTGAGCCACTCAAGCACCCGCCTACTGTCTTTTATTTATTTATTTAATATAGATTTTTATTTATTTATTTGACACACAGAGAGAGACAGTGAGAGAGGGAACACAAGCAGGGGAAGTGGGGAAGGGAGAAGCAGGCTTCATGCCAGGCAGGGAGCTAGACATGGGACTGGATCGCAGGACTCTGGGATCATGACCTGAGGTGAAGGCAGATGGTTATCCGACTGAGTCACCTAGATGCCTCCCTAATTTCTTTTTATTTTTTTTAAGATTTTTATTTTTGACAGAGATCACAAGTAGGCAGAGAGAGAGGGGGAAGCAGGCTCCCCGCCAAGCAGAAAGCCCGATTCAGGGCTCGATCCCAGGACCCTGGGATCACGACCTGAGCCGAAGGCAGAGGCTTTAACCCACTAAACCACCCAGGCATAACCCCCCGACTAATTTCTTTTTAAATTGACATATAACACTGTGTAAGTTTAAGGCATAAAAGATATCGATTAGGGGCGCCTGGGTGGCTCAGTGGGTTAAAGCCTCTGCCTTTGGCTCAGGTCATGATCCCGGGGTCCTGGGATCCAGCGCATTGGGCTCTCTGTTCAGCGGGGAGCCTGTTTCCTTCTCTCTCTCTCTCTCTCTCTCTCTCTGCCTGCCTCTCTGCCTACTTGTGATCTCTGTCAAGTGAATGATAAAATCTTTTTTTTAGATTTTATTTATTTATTTGACAGAGATCACAAGTAGGCAGAGAGGCAGGCATAGAGAGAGGAAGGGAAGCAGGCTCCCTGCTGAGCAGAGAGCCCAATACGGGGCTCAATCCCAGGACCCTGGGACCATGACCTGAGCCGAAGGCAGAGGCTTTAACCCACTGAGCCACCCAGGCACCCCATGGATAAAATCTTTAAAAAAAAAAGATGTCAATTAGACACACATATATTGTAATAGAATTGTCACTGTAGCATTATTTAGCACTTCTATCATGTCACATAATTATCACTTCCTTTTTGTGGTGGGAATAATTAAGATCTGGCCTCTTAATAACTTCCATAGTTAAGATACAATATAGTTGGGGCGCCTAGGTGGCTCAGTGCATTGAGCTTCTGCCTTTGGCTCAGGTCATGATTCTGGGGTCCTGGGATCGAGCCCCACATCAGGCTCTCTGCTCAGCGGGAAGCCTGCTTCCCCTCTCTCTGCCTGCCTCTCTGCCTACTTGTGATCTCTCTCTCTCTCTCTGTGTCAAATAAATAAATAAAAATCTTCTTAAAAAAAGATACAATATTGTTATCTATATTCACTACACTGTACATTGGATCTCCAGGACTTATCTTCCAGGTATAGGTTTATACCCTTAAACAACTCTTCTATTTTTTAAAAAGATTTTATTTATTTATTTGATGGTTTTTACCCTTAAACAACTCTTCTATTTTTTTTAAAGATTTTATTTATTTATTTGACGGAGAGAGAGATCACAAGTAGGCAGAGAGGCAGGCTTAGAGAGAGGCAGAAGCAGGCTCTCCGCTGAGCAGAGAGCCCGATGCGGGGCTCCATCCCAGGACCCTGAGATCATGGCCTGAGCCGAAGACAGAAGCTCAACGCACTGAGCCACCCAGGTGCCCCTAAACATCTCTTTCATTCTATCACCCCTCAGTCCCCGGTAACCACCATTTTACTCTCCTTTTTTATGAGGTTGGCTTTTTTTAGATTCCATAGACAAGAGATATCATACAGTATTTGTCTTTCTCCCTCTGATTTATCTTACTTAGCATAATGTCCTTAAGGTCCATTCACGTTGTTGCAAAGGGCAGGATTTCCTTCTCTCTCATGCCTAAATATTTCATAGTGTATACACACTGCATCTTCTTTATCCATTCATTCACTAGTGGACACTTACATTGATTCCATATCTTGGCTATTGTAACATACCTAAGTTCTTGCTCCCAGGAGAATGGGTGGAGAGGGGGGTGACCCTCCCACAGCTCTAAGGGAGTCCTTATGCCTGTCCCATAAACACCAAGTTCACCTCTTTGCTTACCGCACGACCTTCACCCCATTCCGAAGAACTTCCATGTCCACAGAGAATCCACCATTGGCGTGAGCCACGAGGTTGAGATCAGAGAATTCAGCCTAGGAAGGAGAAAAAAATATCTGTGATTTACCCACATCAAACCAAAACGACCATCCAGTTTTCGGTCTGGACAGCCGACCCCCAGATCCATCTACCCCAACTAACCTGTTCTACTTTAATGTCAATTTCTCCATGGATCTTCTTCCCTTTGAAGTATTTTGCCCTGGAGAGGAAAAGCAGAGCACAGCCATCAGTCTCAGGAAGTCAAAACCCAGGCCAGTTCCTTTGACCCGTTTACCCTTCAGAGCCATAAAGTGCTTCGTGATTGTTGAAACACTTTGCAAAGCGCAACAGTGCTTGGGGTACCGTAAGTTCTGTTGTGATCCCTTCCGGAGGTGTGTAAATGTCAGAGGACGTTGTGAACTCTAAACGAAGTTCTCAAACCACAGCCGGCAGGCAGACATTCCCCAGAGGGTTGTTTGCTCATCACACCGCTCCCAGAAATGTTTTCTTCAAACAGCTTTGCCAAAGGAGGAGTGCACTCTGCAAGTCGTAATGTACTTTGGAATTGCATGGAGGTTTGTAAATGGTAACAGAACAAAGTGAAACAAAACAAAACACCCAAAAATCCCAAACAAACAAACAAACAAAACCAAAACCCCGTAGAGAATATGTATATATGAAGTGTGCCTGGGGAATGCCTCAGTCGCCTGTGTCTGCTTGTGAGTCCTGAAGGATCCTTCCACGCCCTGGCCCTTCCCCATGGAGGATCACACTTGTCCATGTGTGCCTGAGCGCTTTGAGGGATCCAACTATGGGTGGGCGACTAGATAAAAGAGGAGCAGATTCGAGGGGTGCAGGCTGGCGGTGGTTCTACTGGAAGCAGCGGGGAGGGGGAGCAGCAATGATGGGCCTAGGGAGGGATGTGGCTGGCAGCCAGCCAGCCAGGGGAGTGCGAGGGGAAGCCAGCCAGGAGTGCAGCGTGAACTCCTACCTCGTTATCCCTGGGCCAGGCTGGGTTTCCAGCGGCATCCTACCCCAGGCGCAGGATTCCTACCCAACAGGCTTCTCTACATGCAGAAGCTCATCTCCAGTCAGGGGTCTCACTCAAGAGGGATGAGGAAAGGAGGCACTCCCAGGCCTGTCTCTGACACAGACACCCACCCAACATAAACAGGCCCTACAGACTTCATGGACAAACCCCAAAGACCCCATGCACAGCCATTTTCTCCTCTCCCTCTCCCTCCCTCTCTCTCACAAGCACACTCCATTACTGACACTGTCCCCTCACAAGCGTTGGAGGAGAATTTCTCTGAGCCTGGCACATTTTTTCATTTATAAAATAATGATGAGTGTAGACTCTATCACTGTATTTCAAAGTTTAAAAAAAAAGATTTCATTTAATTTATTTGAGAATGAGAGAGAGAGAGAGGAGAAGACGAGTGGGGAGGAGAGGGAGAAGCAGGCTCCCCACCGAGCAGGGAGCCCCATGCAGGGCTCCATCCCAGGACCCCCAGAATCATGGACCTGAGCTGAAGGCAGATGCTTAACTGACTCAGCCACCCAGGCGCCCCATATTTCAAACTTTTTTGACCCTAAGTATAGTGAATACTGTGGTGCTCTGCTCAGATGGCCTCTTCACAGCCAATGCACCCTGAGTGTCAGCTCGTGACATCTTAGGGCTATGTCCCACTGGGAACTGTCTTCTCTCATAGAGAATTGCCTTGGCCAAGGTTAGACCTACTTTAGGCAGCCCGTGTCTTCTCTCTGGTCCATGGGTGAGTACAAAGGCTAGCCTCTTGGCCTCAGTATAGGCTGACTCTGAAGGACCATCCCACCCGCAGGCGTTCCCCCAGTCAGTCTCTGATGCAGCTGCCTTGTGGACTAGCTGCCCCCTCTGCCCAACCCTGCCCTTCTTACAGGGGTTGATCCTAAAAGCACTCCCCAGCAAGCCTCCTGCATACTAATGCCTGCCTCGAAATCCGATCCCACAGAACCCAGCCTAAACCAGTGCGCCAGAGAGGTCAAACCACAAAAAAAAAGACTCTAATGCCATTCTGGAATTGGGTCCCCCAGCAGCCAGCAGGCAAGGAGGAACCCTCCTTTGTTGGGGGGCACGGAAAGCCACCCACATACTGTAGCCATATAACACACTCTGCCGCAGGTCTTCGCTGTGGTACCAGCAGGAAACCACTCACACCCTTATGTTCTGGCACATTCCATGATACTGGACTTGTCTGTGGTGGGAAAAGAGGCAGTGTGGCATTCATTCTCATGAGCATAAGAATTACAGTGTGGCATCCCCTGGGGTGTGGGGGCATCAGTAACTTTTTTTTTTAAGATTTTATTTATTTGACAGAGAGAGGTCACAAGTAGGCAGAGAGGCAGGCAGAGAGAGAGAGGAGGAAGCAGGCTCCCTGCTCAGCAGAGAGCCCGATGCGGGACGCGATCCCAGGACCCTGAGATCATGACCTGAGCCGAAGGCAGCGGCTCAACCCACTGAGCCACCCAGGCGCCCCGCATCAGTAACTTTTACTGAGGGTCAGCTGTAATAAGATCTGGCAGAAGGGAGTGCACCAGTTGGTGAAATGTCCCTGGTACTCTAAAGGCCTGGGGGAAATGGTCAGCAGACTCCAGTGACTGTTTGCTAAATGCCAATGATTAGCTGAAGAAAGATGGGATATGTTCAGGGTGAGTGATCGCTAGTCCAAAGCAAAATGTGGAAGCGAGAGGATCCCCTTGGTTACATTCAAGGAAACCCTAATCCTTTGCAACTGGAGGGCAGGCATTGGGGAAGACCAGGGACTTAGCGCATGATCCTAAGTGTAACAAAACTTCAGAGGAGGTTGAATTCTCAGGCCTAGCACATCTCTTATGTCATGATCAGGGCCCAAATAGGCCAAGATTGAAGCCCTTAGACTTGGGATGGGGATATCTGGGAAGATGCATGTAATACCTTAAACTTATTGCTTCACCTGAACCAACTGGGCCTGCAGAGGTAGGCTTCTCCTCCTTGTTAGAATATAGACCTTCCCTCTGCTTGAAGGTAATACAGAGGCCTTGAAGGAAGCAGGTGCCTTTTAAAACAATGCTCGCCCCTTTCACAACCTCCCTCCCTCCCCTCTTAGCAACCAGATCAATAAGCAGGGTCAAATCCTAGTACGTCTGATTGAAGAGGTACATTTGCAAAGGAAGGAAACAGAATACAGAAGCTGAAAAATCTGGCCAGTATGTACTGACAAGAGCTGTAAAAGTATGCAAGAAGCTGGGTCCTAAGGACACTGGAACAAGGAGGTGGAACATGAAGTTGGAGCGCTCTCCCAGGACCCAGAACTGGAAACCCTGGCAAGGACCGTTGGATGACTTGTGGAGGCTTGGAGAAAACAGTGGCCACACCAAGTGAAGCAGAAAGGCCAAATCTTCCATGGCAGACTGTGGAAGAAAGGATCAAAGGACTCAAAGAAGCAGACGTGTTAGAGAAGTTATGCTACATGAGTCTAGGAAACTCATCAGCTGACTCTGTTCTATGGGAAGGGCCAGAGGAGCTACCCAACTCACAAAATCAATAAGGAATATGCTTGTAAGAGTGGCACCAGCCAGGCTGAGAAGCACAGTAGTGGGAAGGTGGTAACTGAAGTCCTGTCCCAGGTCCTGTTCACAGTGGGTCCCCTGGGTCCACAGGTCCACCCCACGGCCACTTCTCCAGTCTGCAAATGCATAATTAAACTGGACATATCTGTAGTTGTCAGAACCCCTACGTGGGTTCCTTGGCTTGTGGGGTAAGAGCTCTTATGGTGGAAAGGTCCAAATGGACGCCTCTAGAACCACACCCTCACCCCCCGATCAAATCAGCAAATCCAAGCTAAGATTATATCTATCCCAAGGGTGATGGTGGAAACTAGCGCTACTTTGAAAGATCTAAGGGATGCAGGGGTGTTAGTCCCATCATATCTCCCATTGAATGGACTAGTTCGGCTCCTGGAGAATGTCTGTAGACTCTTGAAAGCTCGACCAAGCAGTATCCCTAAAGGAAGCAGCTATACTGGATAGGCTGCCATTGTCAGAGCAGAACTCAAGTCCAGCAGGTAGCCGCTGACTTCCTGAATGCACTCTTCTATTCTGACCAGAAAAGAGGATCGGTGACCTTTCACGTTCACATGGAACTGACAGCAATATCTGACAGCAATATCTGTTGAAGGTCTTGTCATGGGGTCATTCTCACCATGTGTCATTCTATGACCCAAAGGCACTGGGCCGTCTGGACATCCCCCAGGATGTCACACTGGACCACTTTAGCAATGGCATCTTATTGACTGGGCAAGACAAGCAAGGGATGAGTAGCACGTTGTCTGGCTAAGATGTATGCTCTCCAGAGGGCAGGAGATGAACACTACAAAGACTCAGGGGCCCGGAACATTAATAAAAGTTCCAGGGGTCCAATAGCCCAAGGCAGGCCCAGGACAGCCCCCTCCAAATAATAGGGCAAAGTGTCACATCTCGCACCTCCCGCCACGAGGAAAAGCGCATAGCACTTGGTAGGCATTGTCAGGTTCTAGAAGCAGCCTATCCCGCACCTGAAGATACTACTCTGATTCCTATTTCAGGGGGAGCATTAGGCTGCCCTCCCTGAACGGGGGCCAGAGCAGAAAGGGATCGGCAGGAGGGCCAGACCATGGTGCCAGCCATCTTTCCACTTAGGCCATATGACCCCGCAGATCCTATGATACTGGATAAGCCAGTAGTGGGAAAAGATGCAATGTGGAGCTTATGGGAAGTGTGAGTGGGAGGCCCTTGGGGGTTCTGGAGCAAGGCCAGGCCATCTGCAGCAGAGAATCACGTGACTCTTGAGAACCACTTTCTGGTGCCCTACCAGGCTCTGGAAGAGACAGAATGCATGGCTATGGGGCACCAAGCAATTGTGCCTCTGGGTGCCCCTCGTGAGCTGGGTCTGGCCGGGCCCACCAAATAATAACGTCACATGGACCCAGCAGCTGGGATCAGGCTTAAGCAGGACTGAGCAAGCTAACTGAACAGGTTATCCCGATGCCCGTATCACCCATCCTGGTGCCCGGGTGTCTCTCTCAGCTCACCAAGGGGACCCCTCACAGCCAGTGGCTGAAGGAAGGGAGAAAAAACCTCAGCTTGGTTCACAAATGGACTGGTTTGGTGTGTGGGGAGAAGCCAAAAAGGGACAGAGGCTGTGTCATAGCCCCACTCAGGGTGATTGTGGAAGACAGTGGCAGAGCTCCCAACGGACAGAGCTTTGGTCTGGGCCCCTGGTAATCTACTTAGCAAGGAAAGGGAAATGGCCCACGATTAGAATATACATTCACCGGTGGGCCATGGTGGGTGGCTTGGCTGATCGGAGGCCTTGAAGGAAAAATATTAGGAGATCAAGACAAGGAGTATTATGCTAAGTAAAGTAAGTCAGTGGAGAAAGACAAATACCATATGATCTCACTTCTAGGCGGAATTTAAGAAACACAACAAATGAGCAAAGTGTAAAAGGGGGGAGGCAAACCAAGATACAGACTCTTAACTATAGAGAACAAACTGATGGTTACAGGGGTGGGAGGGCAAGGGTGAAATAGACGATGGGCACCAGGCCACGTAAGGAAGTGCTGACTCACTAGACTGTAGACCTGACACTAATATCACACTGTGTGTTAACTAGCTGGAATTTAAATAAAAGCTTGAAAAAAAAAAGAAGATCAGGACAAGAAGGTCTGGGGCACAGAAGCGTGGGTGGACATGGGAGTGGGCAAAAAGTGAGGAGCGAAGATTTGTGCATTGTGTGTTAACACCCACCAGACAGCATCCACAATGGAAGAGGCACTAAACAATCAGGTAGACGGAATGAGTCAGCCGGATGATGTCAGCCAGCCTCTCAAGTCGGCCACCCCAGTGAGAGCAGATGGGCCCATGAATGAAGTAGCAGGACAAGCAGAAAGGGTGGCTCTAAGTGGGGCCAATGGCATTATTGCTTGAGGTCCAATTTTTCAGCAGCAGAGACCAACACCGAGCCTGTGACACGGCACCGTCCCTATCCCTTAAGAAGCCTAGCTAGCCACTTGGTGGCGAGCTGACTCCATTGGGCCCCATCCACCCTGGAAAGACGAAGGATTCATTTTGACAGAAATGTTGTATATGGGGGGTTTGCTGACCGCAGGGTCATAGCCAGTATCACTGCCCGAGGGCTTACCCAATGTTGGAGCCACCGGTATGAGATCTCTCATAACACTGCATCAAATGGAAGGACACACTTGATAGCAAAGGAGGTCCTGAAGCAGGCCCATGACCTTGGAGTTGATTGGTGATGTTATACATCACAGCACCCAGGAGCTGCTGGTCTGGAACAGCTTGCAGCCAGGGCGAAGATGCTAGCTTGGACATGATACTGTGAAAGAATGGGGCACCGTCCTCCAAAGCACCCAAAATCAGCGGCCCATTCTTTGCGCTGTGTTCCCAGTAGGTAGAACATACGGGTCTGGGAACTCGGAGGAGAAAGTAGGAGGGGCCCAGCTTACCATCAGTCCCAGTGATCCACTTTTGGAACGGGTGCTTCCTGCTCCCTCAAGGCTCTGCAAGGTTAGAGGTCCTGGTTCTCCAAGGGGAAACACCGCTACCAGGGGACACAGCAAGAATCCTATTACATTCGAAGCTACGGATGCCACCTGGACACCTAGGTTTCACACGCCGATGAATATGTAGCGGAATGAATCACTGTCTTCACAGGGGTACGTGGCCTTGAACACCAGGAGGAGGTGGGGTTGTTATTACACGGCAAGAGCGGGGGGTGGGGAGAGATATGTTTGGCACACAGGTGATCTTCTTGGCTGTCTGTGGGTACTCCTTGTACAGCTCTGCAGGGAAATGAACAAGGACAGTGGCCACAGCCTGAGAAGGGCATGGGGACCAAGGGCTCAGGGATCCCTCAAGGATGAGGGAATGGATCACTCATCAGGTAAGCCTCAGAGACCAAGAGAGGGGCTATCTGAGGGGGAGGGGAATCTAGAATGCATGGTAGAAGAAGGAAACAGAAGAAGCAGATCATTTATTTCTGTAGCAGTGGAGGCTACTAACCCGTTCTCTTTCAAGCTCCCCCCCCCCCGGAAAATCTGACCAATCACAATCCTGGAGATGCTGTGCCCAGATGGGGCGATTAACTTAATCTAAGAAGTGAATCTGGGCAGTATAAGGAGTGGACTCTGTGCTCCCCTCAGATCTTCCCCCACTCCCATTTGCTCCACCCCCCCACCCCGCCTCCACCCACGCCATGCGCTCACCTTCAAGCCTTCCTATCTAGTTCCCAACTTCCGGGGAGATTTGCTGCTGAAGGTTCACAGTGCTCACTGAGAGTCCCTCACTGGGAACTGCCTTCTTCAGCAGGGGTCTGCCTTCCCCAAGAAAAGGCCTCCTTCCAGGGGGCAGCCCATGCCTAATGATTGACTGATGTAAGAATACAAAAGCTTGGACACCCCCCCCCATGAAGGTCTCTCTGAAGGGTCATCCTAGCTCCCTAGCTCCCCCTAAATGTTGGCTGAGGCTTCTGTTGTGGCTGCATCATACCTCAACCTTTCCCTCCACTAAATCCTGCTTCCCTCACTCCTCCCCCGCAACAGGTGTTGTTCCCAAGAGCTCTCCCCAGTAAATCTGCACACAAACCTCAGAGTCTCAGGGCCTGCTTCCAGGGAAGTCTAAGAAAAGAAGCCACAAGAAGAGATATAGTTTATATAACCCACTGTATACATAGATACATAATAACCTACCTTATATATGTAATATATGTTATATGACACCTCTACTGTTACACAGCAAATATAATATAGTGTGCCTTATGTAATATATCATATATTACATATTACATACTAACCATATACGTACCTAGAAGGCACATAAACATATCTATAGAACTGGAATGAAACTTTCAGTAAATGATTACCTTTACTATGTGCAACAGAGTCTGATATTTTCTATTCCATTTTCTTCCATTTCACAAAGAAAAACACACACATATGTATATATATATATATGTATTATGTACTATAAACCTACTATAAACCAATTATATAGCAAATGTATGATAGAGCATATGCCACATGTAATACATGGCATACATTACTGATTATATTTCCTGGAGTAACAGTTCCACTAAATGGTAATAATCCCACTTACTATGTGTAATATATTTCTTGTTAGAGTCTATTTTCATTTATACTACTGCATGAAGAAAACAAAATCCTGGTTATAAGCCAGTAGGTGACCTGCAGTTTGAACTAAACACTCAGCTACATTATCTTTAAAAGGGGGGGATGATTCTCAACTCAGAGTTTGCAAGTGTGCGCCACAGAGGACCTGAGACCCAGGAAACGGTGAGAGTGGTGAGATTTGGTGGAAAAGGTGTCAGACTCTATCTAGGAGTACAGTCCATTACGGAGTCTGCACAACTCCTCCTCTATTCCAGGCTGAAATCCCCAAAGCCTGGATGGTATTTGCAGTATCTGTAGGCAGGTGATGCAGAGGTCTCTGTTCCCCACGCTGAGCCTGCCGTGCGTATACAAGTCCATCGCACCCCAACTATAGTAGACACTAAGTAAACACTTGCTAGATTGACCAGAAGAAAAGACTAGAGCAGCTGGATAAAGGGGGGTTTCTGAGATGCAGGAAGAGAAGGGAAGAATCTTTCACTGAATTTAACAGGTGCTCAATAAATGCTTGCCAGACAACTTCAAAAACAATGGAAAACATTGGAGTTGTAATTATGGAAAGGGGGAGGGTCTTGTCAGTATTCCGTAGATAATTAATAAATGTTTGCTGGACTAAAGGAAAATGCAGCAAAGGAACTTCCTGGAGTGTGGGAGTGGGGAAGGGAAGTCTAAAGGAGAGTGGCTACCAATACACAGCAGGGGCCCCATTAACGTTTGTTGACTTCAGTGGAGCAAATTTAGCCAAGAAGATGGCTCCTGTGTGAGAGGATGTTGGTGAAGGAATTACAGCAAGTGTTCAAGAACTGCTTTATGGATTGATGGAGAAAAGGAGGTAGTTGTTTGAAAAGAATACAGTCAGAGATTAACAAATGCTTTTTGGATTAATTGGTGGGGGGAAGCAGTTGGGAAGATGGCTACGAAGGGAGGGAGGGGACCTAGCCAGAATAGGGTAGGTGAACACGGTAGGTGTTCATGGTAGGTGAATACGGTAGGTGAACTTTCCAGATTGCATAGAGTCAAAGGTCAGATGAGGATTGTCAAAGGGGGAATTAGAGCTTCAAGAGGGGGAGGGAAAGAGGCACTGAATATGGGGACCTTAGTATATAGTAAGTGTTTATTAAACAATTGTGGGGTTGAATGGAGAAAAAGATGTAGAGAATCCAGCTGGTAGTTGGGGTTAAAAGGAAGGGGAACTAAAGGAGGGATCTTCCTAGTATGTAGTAATGCTAAATGGATACCTCCCACACTCTGACACATGGAAACTATGCAGTAAATACCTATAGAGTGAATAAACGGCTCTGAATAGAGAGAAAGGCTGCTAGGTAAAGGCAGCGGGGGAGGAGCGATCTAAACAGTAAAAGGCTGGTACTCAATAAATTTGGGTTGAAGTAGACTCCTGGAGAGAGAGGTCTTGAAACAGGACAGCAACTTTCAGACTTGGAAAAGAAGGCGTTCAGAATGGCCCTTATATAGTAGGAACTCAAGTAAGTGTTTACTGGCTTAAGTAGAAGAAAGACCTTTTGGGGTACGGACTTAAGATTGGGGGAGGGAATCCTAGGGACATTGAGGGGAGTGGAAAAAGGGTAATCCTTATAAACTGGGCTCTAGATTAATAAAAAAAAAAAGGACCCTAGGGAGAGGCTTTATGACTGGGACAGTTTCTTCTAGGGATAAGGAAGAGATGTCTACTCCCTGCATACAGCAGGCACTGCATATGTGCTTCCCGGATCCACTAAAAGAAAAAGACTTTGGGAAGGATGTGTGTGAACATAGAGCACACAGACAGCACTCCATAAATGCTCACAGGAGCCATAGGAAGAAAAGGTCTCTGGGGGAAGGTGATTAGAATCAAGCACCTGGCAGACAGTACAAAAAGAGATGCTCACTGGATCCATTAAAAGAAAAGGTCTTTGCTGGAAGGTGGGCTAGGGGTAGGCATACAATCACTGGATCCACTGGAGGAAAAGTCTTCAGGGAAGGGGAATGGGGCTGCAGAAGCCTGATCTATGTAAGCTTGATTCTCCATCCATGAAAGGAAAGGCTCTTGTGGTGAGGGCATAGAATCAGGTACATGATGGTCCTCCTCAAACGCTCCAAGGGGTGAGTAAAAAGAAAAGGCCTCTGGAAAGAGGACTGAAATGGTGCACACACCAAGTATTAGATATTTGATCACTGTATTAACTGGAGACAAGTCTTTATGGAGAAGGTCTAAAGTTGGGTCATGCAGGTGTTCAACACATGCAGACTGATGTCACTGGGGAAAGGGTTTGGGGATGGGGTAAACAGCAGGCACTCAATAAATGCTTGCTGAATACACTGGAGGAAAGAAGCTTTCGAGTAGGTTCACGCAGCAGGCAGGGAATAAATTCTAGGTGGGTTCACCAAAGGAAAGGTCTTTGGAGTAGCCTGAGAATGGAGAATAACAAGGCCCTCAATAAATGCTTTCTAGATCCATTGGAGGAAAAGGATTTGGGGGAGATTCTGAAGATGAGTCACACACAGAGGCTCAAAAATGCTCATGGGACTCATTTGAGCAAAACACTTTTGAGAAAGGGGTTTGGAGATAGGGCATACACCAGGCACTTAGTAAATGTTTTCTAGGTGCTTTGGAGAAATAAGCTCTTGGAGAGGGGACTTAGAGTTGGGACACACAGAGGGCATTCGATAAAGGCTCACAGGATCCATTAAAGGCAGCACTTTCGGGGAGAAGAGGGGATGGGATACACAGCAGGCAATCCACCTTCACTGAATAGCTTGAAAGGTCTTAGTGGGGAGGGTTGGGATGGTGCACATACCACACTCTGGATACATGCTCACAAGATCTGTTAGAGAGAAGGCCTTAGGGCAAGACTTGAGGGGGACAAGACACAGAGCAAACTCTCAATGAATGTTCACAAAATTCAGGGAAGCCAAAGGCTTTGGGGAAAGATTCCCAGAGAAGGCACACTGCAGGTACTTGAAAAATGCTAACAAGATCCATTAAAGGACAAGGCCTTTGGGGTGAGGGTTGGCGGGGGGTGGGGGGGTGGGGGGACGGCAAGGCACATTAGGCTCCCGAACGCTCACAGGATATCCTAAAGCCAAGTCTTTGGGGAAGGAGTTACACAGCAGGCGCCGGATAACTGCTCCCTGTATGGATCGAGAAGGCCGGGTGGGGGCAAGGGCGGGGCACAGAGGATGCACACGGTATAATAATTTAAAGGAAAAGGGTTTAGGTTAGGGGGCCAGGTGCCTGTTACACAAGCCGTGCTTGGTAAGTGCTCGTCGTGGAATGATCTGGGGACCCAGGCCCGCGGGAAGACGTCCGCGGCAGTGGCTTACCAGTCGGTGTGGGGCTCGTCGATGACCAGCAGCACCCTGGCGGCAGCGCCCCCACGACCTGCGCCCCCAGAGCCGCCGCCCACCTGCTCGCTGAAGGTGGCCGCCGCGGCTGCCGTGGTCTGCTTGACCGCGTTGGACAGAGACGAGAAGAAGCCACCTCCCCCCGAAGACCCAGGACTAGGGGCAGCCGGAGAGGCCACAGGGGCAGACGCGGAGGCCCTCTCGGCAGTGGCAGTCGCGGGACCGGGCGTGGCTCCGGGGCTGGGGGCAGCCGGCGGCGGCGGGGGTGGCTGCGGGCGCTGCAGGTCTGTCATGTACCCATTTGGCAGATTGGCCATGAAGTTGCTGTCCGACAGGCGGCGCCGCAGGTAGTTCATGGTTGCGGCGCGGGGCAGGGGGTCCTAGGGGCAGTCTGATCAGGAGCCGCGGGGGCGGACCGCGCGGGGCCCAGGAGCACTGCTGCGCTCTCAGGCACGACGCGACTCTTCGGTTGCCCGCTGCAGACTGAGGTAGCGCTGAGTCGCCGCCGCCGCAGCGCGGTTGGTCGCGCCCGTACCCCCCTATCTCGCGCCCCTCGTGGTGCTGTCCAGCTGGGCCGGCGGCGGCGCGGACGCGACCAAGGCGACCGGGAAGGGGAGTTTGGGGAGGAACGGCGAGTGACGTCAGCGCGCCTTCAGTGCTGGGGAGGCGGTGGCACGCGCCGGCAGGCGGGGGCGAAGGAGCTGTCCGTGGTGCTGAAGGCGGCAGTGCGCACGCGCCACGCCGCATCCTGTTTCCCCTCCCCCTCGTCCGATTGGGGATGCGCAATTTGGGGGGTGGGGGCGGGGTAGATACTTCTCGGGAGGGTCGGGGTGAGTGGTCATGCAAGACCCCCCCACGCCGCCCCATTCTGGTCTTCACACCCAGACGCACCCACACGCAGGATTCTCTGCAGATACTCAAGTTTCCAGTGTTGATATTCACCACAGAAGTCATGTGGGGCGTGGGGGGAATAGAGGCACACGCAGAGAATCAGAAGTAGAAAAATAACCTCCTCACCGCGACAGATGGGGGTCACAAGCAGTACCCTGTAAGGGGAGATCAATTTCCCATATCCTACGGGCTCAGCTAGGCAGAGAGAGGGTGTGGGGGTGGCATAGACAGCATCAGACAGGGAGACTTGGACACCTGGGCGGGGTACACAGCCTTGCCCTGGGTTGCTGGGGCCTGGAGGCACAGAGGAAGGACACACACGTGGAGATACATATAGACACAAACAAAAGTAAAGAAACACAGAGGCACATATACACAGAGATCACACTGATCTAGGTATCTACACAGATGCCAAGGGTAACACACGTGGGCATGCATGCATACATGCACGCATATGCCTACACACACACACACAGGCACCACACCTACACACAGAGACCCAAGGAAACTCACATGAACATGCACATCCAGACAAATCACATACCCACAGATGATCGCGATAAACCTAGATCTGCCACAAAGACACATTCCCTGAAGCTCCAGACCTGATGTGTGTCCATCTCTGTCCCTCCAACCCAGGCCCTACACACACACAGACTCATTCTATATGCCCCCATTGCTCTGCCCTGGAAAAGCCAAAACCCACCATAACCATCTGGTATCATCAGTGCCCATGGCTGTCTCCCCCGCACCAGAGAATTTTCCACAGACAGAGGCAGACCCATCCTAGGGTATGCACACAGTAGGTGCCAAATGATGTTTGCCACATGAGCAAATGACCTTGATAGTCCAGGCAGCGGGGGCTGTGGAAGCCACCCTGTCAGCTCCTTTAAGATCCTGACTACAATGAAAGTGTGAATCTATTTAAAAGCTATCATTTGTTGACAGCACCCAACTAAGCTGTTTACATGTATTATTTCATCCAACCCTCACAACAATACAATGGGGTGGGAAACGTTCCCATTTTACAAATGAAGGAATCCAGGAGCTCTAATTCATTCCCAAAGGGTCATGTTCACTTTGTGATCCATGCATTTTTTTAAAAAAAGAATGTGCTAGAAAGTGGTGTCAGTGTGGTTGAAACAACGTGAGTGTGTGTGTGGGGGGGTTGTGGCAGGAGATGGGGTCAGAGAGGTTATCAGGGACCACATTGAGCAGGTCCTTGTGGGCCATAGTGAGTGATGTTGGTGGATCAAGTGAGGTAAAAGAAGGTACGGTAAGAAAAAGGCAGATTTGGAGTCTCTCTGTCTGCAGGATTTTCAGGTGAATCATCCATTTATTCATTTGTTCATTCTTTATGCATTAAGTCCTTGGCCTGTTTAAACAAGGTAGTAAAGGTGTGGAGTCTAGAGTCAGAGTATTTAAAGTTCAAACTAGGTTTCCACCATATCCCTGGAAAAGTGATTTATCCCCGCTGAGACTTGATTTCCTCATCTGTTAAGATGATCACTTGACCTCTAAGGGTGTGGGAGGGGTGGGGGGAGGAGACAACCTCTATATTTTCGCATGTGCTGTGACTTCCACCAGTAATGTCCTTTACCTCTCTCTCAAGGATCATCTTTGGCCAGGATCCCCAGGACTCAGGTTCCATACCCTTTTCCCCTAGCCTCTCCAGTCCTCAAGTCCAATACTTACAAACCATTCTCTACTCCCTCCTCCATGCCAGGCAGCTTCAGTCCTACCTCCAAGGCCTTTGCTTTAGCCATTCTTTCCCTCTCTTTCGTGGATGCTGTCTCGGGCGTTCCGCATCCCAGTGTTGCCCAGATGGGGAACTCCCATGAATCACATATTTTCCAACATTTAGAAGTATGTGCTTCTCAGTTTTTTGCTCAGTAACTGAAGTAAACAAGCTGTGCTGGACCCATGGTGCCCTCTCTGGGGGACAGGAGCATCTGCAAGTCTTATAGACCTATCTTGCTCCCCTTAGGAATCTGTCTCCAGAATGCCTCTTCTCAGGGCTCCTATTCCCACGTTTCTAGGACTCATGGCCCCCAGCATTGTTCCCTTTCTCCAGGTGGCTCGGTTTCCAGAAATTAATGTTTTGGAGATTGTTTTGCAGAAGAATGAGGATTTCCCCTTAGGAGTGTCTCAGCTCTCTGGTGCAGAGGTAGGGCTTCTCTGCACTGTCTCCATCTTCTCTAGCAGGAATGAACAAATAGAAGGGGCTCCAGGAATGATTTTCTTTGCCGGGCATTGGTGAACCATGACTCTCAAACACACACCCTTGACATATGTTTGTAATCAGTATTGTACCCACGTTTATAACTCACATACATATATGTCCATGACATCTCAATGCACGTGTACATGTGGGCACGTGTACACACACACACACACACACACCTATAACTCAGACTGTTATGGCACACACATAGGTGTAACTTTACACGCACTCCACATACATTCAATGCATCCTTAATTCTTGCACAGACCTATCGATCTGCATATCACACATACACAAAGATATGTTTCATGATGCCCAAAGTTCCACTGTCTTATAGACACGTACCTCTCGTACCCTCTCCCTTTCAGCTCGTTCTTCCCAAGATGACCCATCAACTGACCTGTTTTATGGGGGGAATCAACCCAGAGAAGTGAGCACCCTGACAGAATCCAGGTGTCACTCATCTCCCAACTGAACCCTTCCACAGAGGAGTCCCTCCTCTCACACCACACATCATGCTTCAAATGTCCAGCCTGCTACCTTTCTGTGCCTCAGTTTACTCATCTATAAATGGGAATAACGATAATAGCGACCCTCATAGGCTTGTTGTGGAGTAAATGAATTCATGCTGTGCCACCCAAAACACTACCAGGCACACAGTATGTACTCTCTAAGTATTAGCTAATACCATAACTGTGATGATTCTTGTGATTTGTCTCATCATGAGGGGCTAAGCGTTCAGTAAATGCTAATTAGTGCAGCACTGAATGAGCAAATGCTAACAGCATTAGTGTCTGGGTTTGTTCCCTTCACTGTGGAGACACGTGCTGTTCTGACTCCTCTATTCTCCATGAGCACTATTGTTAGTATACAGTAGGCGTTGATAAGTGTTGAAAAAAATGTTCAACGAAAGGATCGCATATTCTGAGTTTGTTCCCTCTCTCATATGTCCTCTCCTTCTACCAGTCCTCCTCCACCCCAGATGCCCAGACTTCGTCCTAGTATACAGTAGACGCTATAAAGTGTTGAATGAATGCACAAATACTAAAGGAATCTGTGTCTGGGTTTGTCTCAGGGGCCCCTTCTGGCAGGTGCTGACTCTGGCTTCTCTTCGCTCCCGCCCCAGCTCAGAGCACCTCACAGGCACTTCCTCGGTCCACCCCCGGCCAACCGCCACCCCCATTTCGGTCTCCGCTAATTGCGGCATTGGATCTGGGCTGTTGGGAGTGGGTGGGTGCAGGTGTTCACACGGCTGGGTGCCAACCCCAGCCACGCCTCTGCCGCCTCTGCTCAGTGCCTGATTGATGCGGAGCCCGCCAGCCAAGGGGCTCCGGCGGGTGGGAACCTAGGTATGCCGGCCAATCAGAAAGTGCCCACCAGGGCGAGTAGCCAACCAGAAAACCTGTGACCCGGAGTTCTGCAGAGGGACGTGCTGGGCGCCCCGCAATGCTGCGCAAGGGGTGGGGGTGGGGGAGGCAGACCCTGGAGCTAAGGCAGCGGCACAGGGACAGATACTCCACTTCACTTCTGCCAAACTATGACCACAGTGGAAAATACTGTTTTCCACAACAAGCCACGGTGACCCTGCTTGTGCTGTACCCTTTGGCCTAGAAGATGCTATTGCCCCACTCCTGGAGAAGTGGCCCATTTATTGAGGTCCGGGAGGGCAGGGTGTCAGAGTGGGAGAGGGAGGTGTTAGAGCTTCTCATCCGCAGGATCTTGGCAGGCAGGCACGTGTAGACATGGCCGTTGCTCCTCCACCACCAACCTCTGCCCCTGCAGAGGTTCGCACCGCGGAAATGGTGTTCCCCAGAAGGTCATGTTCTTCTCACCCTGACCTTCAACCACGGTAATGGTGGGCCTGGGGCATTAGAGGGGGAATGGAAGGGAGAAACTCAGGGAAGGCAAGAATGCATTTGACAAACTCTTATTGAGTGCCTACTGTGTCCAACACTATTTGTTAGCTATGAGATACTGGGCAATTTCTTTATCTTCCCTGTACTCATCTGAAAAATGGGAATAATTGGAAGAATAATAAGACCCAGCTTACTGGGCTAAGTGAGGATAAGCGAGTTCATTTTGGTCAAGTGCTCAGGGTGGTGTCTGGTACACAGTAAGTACTCAATAAATGCTAGTAATTGTTATTAGTTAACGAGAACTACCTTCTCCTACCTCCAAATCCCTTTACATCTCTCCCTATTGCCCACTGGGGAAAAAACAAAACAAAACAAAATGCCTTGCCCTGGTATTCGAGGCCTTGTTTTGGGGCCCACATGCCTGCCCCAAGCCAATCTTTCTCTCTTCCACTCTATCCAGACTTAGTCCCACATCCAGAATGGTCTGTGCCTGGCTTGTTCCTCCCACAAGACAAGCATTCCATTCATTCACTCTCACCCCCGTTCCCTCAATCAAATCCATTCATTTCTCTACTCTGTCAAGTGCTTCCTGCCTCCACTCAACACCTCTAACTCCTCTTCAGGACCCACTAGAAACCCTAGAGCTGGAGACTATTTCCCAGATGGCAGACCTTCCATGAATTTAAAATCTCCCACTTCATCTAGCGGCATGACGTATGTGGAAATAAAGAAGGGAGGAGTGAGTGTTTTTCTGCTAACACCTGGGTCACCAGGAAACCAGCTTTGGGAAATGGTCACCAGGGTCCAGGACTCTGCTCACACAGTCTTGACACTGGGAATGCCTTTCCTGACCCCTTCCTGCAGGGTGACACCGGATCAGCTTCCTCGCTCCAGGGCAGGGTGTCAGCCCCCTTTCCCTGTACCATCTCTCCGCATCTGACTTCTGGCGGGCCCTGCTGACCAGGAGCCCTCAGGGAACCCACAGGACTTGGTTCTCTGTGTCTGCAACTGTTGTGGAAAAGGCCTCAAGCGTCTCGGGGTGGTGAGACCTTGAGTGAGATGCGGGGGGGGGGGGGGATGAAGGAATGAGTAAGCGGACCAAGGCCTGAGTGACCAAAGGAGCAAATGGAAGTGTAGGTAACCAAGAGGGCCGAGTGCATAGTCACAGGAAGGACTGAGTGAGTGGCCGTGTTGGCTGAGGGACTGAATGAGAAACTTCCTGAAGTGCACAGAGGCCACCCGTTCTCCCCTCAGGAGCCTCTTTCTCGGCTGCTTCTTTAGTGTCTCTCCTCTTGGGCAGGAGGGAGAGAAATGATACTTGTCAAGGCAGGCACCTTAGACCCAGTGGCAGATGTCCTGGTTGTGGGGAGCTAAGCTGACTCTCCCACCCTCACTGCTCACATACGGATCTCGTGACCCCCTTCCTGGGCACGTTCTGCCCCTATTCTGCCCCCGACTCACGCGTAGTTGGGGAGCTCGGCCGTGCAGCGGCGCTGGCGGGTGCGAACGGGGTTGGGTCCACACGGAGGCATGCACAGTCCCCAAGAACTCCACTCCGACCACGAGCCTTTCACTGCAATGAGTCAGAGTGAAAGGTCTCAGTGGGGTGGTGAGAGGGAGAAGGAAAGAGGTGGCAGGGATGCGGGGTCCAAGGGAGAGGCAGAGCCCCCTCCCCCACTGCTACACAGGCGGCCCCATCCTCACAGTGGAGTCTGTGGGGGGCACTCACATCTACAGCGCTGGATGTCATAGCAATGACGGATGTCTTGTTGTTCCCCGGGGCACCGCCGGCCACCAAAATCACGGCCCTTGCAGCTCCTCCAGCGTGACTGCTGGCCTGGGATCTCCATGCAGTTTATACTGCCTATGCTCCTACGGGTGCAGGGGCTCCACTCCTCCCAGGAGGTCCACTCTCCATCCACTGCAGAGACAGGGAGCCAGTGAGGGGATTTGGAGGAAGGAATGATGACTGGGGTACGGGGTGGCAGTGAGGAGAGGTGGGGGCCGAGGCATTGGGGCTGGGAATGGGGGCATTTGAGGCAGGAACAAGGCATCAGCAGTGGGAACCAGGCAGCAGGGGTGGGTGAGGGGCTTAGGCACAGAGACGGCACATCTCGAGCTACTGACCAGGGCAGGACACGGCTGTGTTGCAGATGTGGGTTCGAGTGTTCTCACCAGCACAGGGGAGGCCCCCATGCTGGGGCGCAGGGTGATCACACTTCCGGCTTTCCAGGGTCTGGCCCAGGCCACATTTCACAGGGCAGGAGCTTATGGGGCCCCATGCCCCCCAGCCCCCAGCCACTGTGGGGGTGGGAGATAGGTGTGAGAAGAAAGGCCACCTCCATCCCCCACCCCCCTCAGCCCCTAGACCCTTGAGGCAGACTGCCCCAAACTGAAGGGTTCCGTGATCACATGCTTGAAGATCTCTGTCCCCTGAGACGGCAGAGCATCTGTGCCCGAATCAAAAACAGAGTGTCAGGGGCCTCGTCCCTGTGTACCTGGGCAAGGTGGCAGGCTGGAGCAGGGCCGGGTGTCGTGCTCCGACCCTGGGCATGGCTTCCCAGGAGGCTCCTTGGAGGGCTCAGGTGCAGAACACGTCCGGCTTCGTCTCTGGGTAGGCGCTCTGGGTCCACCATTGCAGGACCCTGAGCAGGGGCCCCAGGGACCCCAAGCGGCCCATGCCCCATGTACTGTAGTGGGATAGGGGGTGTGGGGAGACACCAAGTATGGTCACAGTGTGCTGAAGTCCTCCCACCCTGGAGGTTCCCTGCCGTAACCCCCCAGACCCGTCCCCGGTGCTCGCATCAGTGATCTTCACTTACTGGGGCAGACCTGCTCAGTATCACAGGCCTCAGACTCCTGTGGCATTCCTGGGCAGTGGCCCCCACACTTGGGGGCAGGTTGATTACATGCTCGCTGACGGGTCCGGGTCCCTTTGGAACAGGTGACAGAGCAAGGCGTCCAGGGCTCCCAGTTGGACCAGCCACCCATCTCTGTGGGAGAGAAGAGAGGGGACAGGAGGGAAGTGGGGCCATCATTCAGGGGTCCTTGCTTCCTTGTGTGCCCCACGTCCTCCGCCACACACAATCCACCACCATTGCCTTCCCGCTGGTCCTGTTGCTTTAGCCCTCACCACAGACCATCTGCCCTCCTCCGGACAGTGAGAGGGATCTGTCACACCTGGAATCAGATCACATCTCTCCTCTGCCCGCCAGCACCCAGTAAAGGCCAGTGTCCTCACCATGGCCCACAAGGATGGGGGGAGGGGGGAGGGGGCCTCTCCTTGGACCTTGCTTCCCACAGCTCTCCTCCAGCCCCACCGGCCTCTTCCTCAGCACTTTGCAAACGTCAGGTGGCGCGGTCCTACCCTCTGGGCCCCTGTCCTGACTCTGAATTCCCAGGGCCAGCCAACTGACAGTGCTTGGCCTCCTCGCTGAGCATCCTCACCAGGACAGCACGGCTGGTCCTCGCAGGCCTGCAGCTGCCACTCCAGGGTTCCAGGCTCCACCTTCTCAGCACACTGCCCACCGTGGCCTACGCAGCGCCGGTGCCGCAACTGGGATCCCTCGGTGCAGGTCACCGAGCAGGGGGCCCATGCAGACCACTGGGACCATCGTGGGAGCCTGTCGAGGGGAGCACACGTGTGCTACCCTAGCCTGAGCTGGCCGGGGTGGGGGGTGGGGGTGGGCGGTGTACGGGACTGCGGGGTGAGGGCAGGCATAGGTGGATGTGCAGGATAAATGCACGTGGAATGGATTGATCAGAGCACCTACCCCTCAGGGATGCTGGGGATCGAACGGGAAGAGGAGGGCACACAGTAAGTACTTAATAATACCACTGACCTTCATGACTGGGGACCTGGAACCCTTTGAAGTCCCCCAAGGCTAGTGACCGGACATGCAGTAAGCAGATGTAGGACTAAGGGCCCATAACTGTTTCAGAAACCTACCAGGCCACCACATGCTTGGTAGCTGGCAAATGGAAACTTCTTAATAGGAGCCATGGTCCCAGTGAGCTTAGAGACCCTGTCAGAGATACCCCAGGTCTGGGGCACCTGGGGCGGCGGGGGGTGGGTGTCTCAGTCAGTTGAGCGACCAACTCTTGATTTTGGCTCGGGTCAGGATCTCAGGGTCGTGAGATGGAGTCCCGCATCAGGCTCCACACTGAGCATGTGGAACTCTCCCTCTGCCCCTCCTCCTGCTCTCTCTCAAGAAAAAAAAAATAATTTAAGAAAAGAAATACTCCAGGGGCGCGTGGGTGGCTCCGTGGGTTAAGCCTCTGCCCTCGGGTCAGGTCATGATCCCAAGGTCCTGGGATGGAGCCCCGCATCGGGCTCTATGCTCACCAGGGAGCCTGCTTCCTCCTCTCTCTGCCTGCCTCTCTGCCTACTTATGATCTCTGTCAAATACATAAATAAAATCTTTTTAAAAATTAAAAAAAAAAAGAAGAGAAATACTCCAGATCTCCCCCTGGCTCCATGCACGGCATAATACTAAATAGCTGTCGATTGTTGACCTTATTAGGGGTCCGGGGCTGCCTTACAAAACCCTCAAGCTCCCCACTCCCATGGTGTATCTGGGATATATGCTAAGCTGTGGGAAAACATGTCTGGCATACAGTAAGGGCTCATTACATGTAGGCTGGCGTCATGATTAGGAGCCTAAAGCCACCCTCAGAAATCCTCCAGCTATCCCTGACCTCTGCAGTGCTTCCAGTAGGCAGGAGGGGCTCAGTAAATGTAAGTTATGGCAGTAGTTCTCAAGCAGGGGTGACTCTGCCCTGGAGCGGGGGGGGGGACATTTGACAATATCTGGAGGATTTTGGCTGTCACCATCAGTTTGGAGGGAGTTGCTCTTGGCGTCTAATGGGAGGCCAGGGATGCTGCAAGACACCGGCTTTGCAAAGCACAGGTCAGGCTCCTACAACAAAGAATTTTCTGGTCCTCAATGTCAGTAGAGCCAAGGCTGAGAAACCCCAAGCTCTGGTGGCAATTGGAGCCTTGGAGTCACCCTTGGAAACTCCAGAGAAGGAGAGGGCCCAATTCTGGGTGGCCCTTGTACCCCAGGCTCCCCCTCACCTGCATGCCTGACAAAGCTTGCTGCCAGGCTCCTGGAAGCCATAGGCAGGGTTGAGACAGCAGTCTTTCACACTGACACCTCCCCCCAGGAGGCCCTTGCACATGCCGGAGGACTCATCATACTCGGTGTAGCAGAATACGGTGGCTGAGTCTGGAATAGGGTGGGGGACATGGTCAGCGGCGTGATGGGTCCCAGCGCCCCTGCAGGCCAGCTGGACCCTCCTGCACTCACCTGTGGCCGGCAGCAGGATGAGCAGCAGCAGCAGCAGCAGCAGCAGCTGAGGAACGTGTCCCCGGATGCCCATGTTGAGCACTGCCACCCTACCGGGGAGGAGGCCTGGCTTTGTACAGACTGACCTGGCTCTGGGATCCGTGGCAAAGAGGAACTGGACCAGGAGGAAGTGGGCGGGTAAAGGGCAGCTGGGAATGGAGGGGGCGGGGGAGGCGGGGTGGGGGGGGTGGTGCGGAGGGCGCCATGCAGGGTGCCAGCAGTTCCAACTTCTCTACTGGCACCTTTGCCTGAAGCCTCCTGCTTCCCACCAACTTCCTGTCTCACTCCTGGTCCAATCTTGCTTGTCATTGTATCCCCAGCAAACATGCCCTGCCCACCATATCTTTAGCACTCAATCAGTGTCCCCTGGGCACATTCTTACTGAGAGGAGATGGAGCATAAACTTGTGACCGTGGGCAAGTCGCTTGAACCTCACTGAGCCTCACCTCCCCGCCCCCCCCCAAATGCAGTCTCTACCACGATGGGGTCAACCTCACAAGGGTGAAAGGAGCTCAGTGCGGTGCTCCCGACTGAGTGGGGCAGGCAGCGAGATCACTGCTTCATCCCCTTTCCTGAACGTGAGGTTGCCTTCGGTCAGCGAGGGCAGGGGAGGTCAGCAGCGGGGGAAGTGGGAAGGGGAACTGAAAAGAGTGTGGGGAGAGGGTGTGAGAGTGAATTGGGGATTTCGGCTGTCCCAGGGCTCCAGCTGGGAACACCCCCTCCCACTGGCCTGGGGGAGGGAATCAGCTTGGCTGAGTTCTTTCAGAGTAACTGGGGATAGGGGACAACCCCCTCCCCCACCCCAGCCTACAGCACAGAGTTCATTGCAAAGATTGGGAGTTTAAGATTTTTTAAAAGTCCTCAGAACAGTGCCTGGCATGCAGTAGGTGCTGTGTGTTAAATACCTCCATTCAACACCTGCTAAGCCCCTACTGGGTGTCAGATGCTGTTCCTGGCACTGGACAGAGCAGATGGTAAGACGGTCAGAAATCCTGGCCCTCGAGGGGCTTATGCTCTAAAAGAGACAGACACAGAATGTCCCCACTCTTGAGGCCTTCCCCAGCTACCCTTTTTGTATGGGACCCCTGTCACTCTGTAGTGCAGGGGCTCTCAAACCTTGGTGTGCCTCAGAATCATCTGGAAGGTATGTCCAATCACAGAGTGCTGCACCCGACCCCCGTTTCTGATTCTGTAGGTCTGGGGCACGACACGAGAACGTACATTTCTTTCTTTTTTTTTTTCCTAAAGATTTCTAACAGGCTCCTGGGGGGGACGCTGCTGCTGCTGGTCTGGGAGACGCACTTCAAGAGCCATTCTAGCCACCGACACCTCTTATTCTTCGTAGACGTCATCTGTAAAGATGATGCTAAGTGCTCCTTCTTTTACTGTTCAGTCCTCTTTAGCCCCTTTCCATGCAGGTAAAACCAAGCTCCACGGACCCACTCTTTTCTTTCTTTCTTTTTTTTTTTTTTAAAGTAATCTCTACACCAAACATAGGGCTGGAACTCCCAACCCCTGAGATCCAGAGTTACACGCTCTTCCAACTGAGCCGGCCAGGAGCCGCCTCTTTTCTTGTTTCTTATTAGCCCTGATGAGTGGAACTCCAGAGCTCACTTTAAAACCAGGAATCACTTTAATGAACAAAAAGGAGTCAAAGAAAGTTAGGAAGGCAAGGTCTTGTTTCCTCTGCATTCGTGGAGGGTGAGGTACTGTTCTGTAAATTAGCCCAGAGTAATAGACTTTGATTTGGTCAGGTTGTTAAAAGATAATTTTTTCAAGAATTTTGGTCTGCCGTTATGGGGTGATAAGGTGTGTTGACATCTGTATCCATTACACATGTAACTGTTTCCTGCTCAGACAGGCGTGTTTTTGGAAGTACGCTTTGAACAAAGGGGCTTTGTTAAGATTCCAAGACCTTAGACCTCAGCGCTGTGTTATCCTGTGGAAAGAAATTCCCCCAGAAACCTGTGATTCTGGTTGGCTGTTTTTTCTAATCACTGGTTGCCCCGGTAATGTTAAAATCAATACTTCCTTTGCACCTAAACGGTATACCCCGAGAACTCCCCGTGGGAAGAGAACTGTTGGTGCTTTCTTTCCCTATGTTTGCGCAATGAAATGACTGCAGCTTTCTTATCTAAACAGCATGAGCCAAGTCTTTTCTCATGAAATTATTGCACTGATGATGACATACTTATCTGTTTCTTGTCCACTAAAACACCTGCTTGCCAAAGGGCAGAGGTTTGTGTCTGGTTTGGTAACTTCTGCGTCTGCCAGGCTCAATAAACAAGCACGGGACGGATAAACCACTCGTCAAAATTCTAGAGAGATTCCAATGCATGTGACAAAGAAGAGTCAAAAAATGGAGGTAAAAAATGTGGGCATCACCAGTGGGGGGATTAAGTTGTGTCTCAAGTGCTGGGACTGGACGGGGAGGAGAATCCTAGGTGAGGCCCTGGGAAACTCCAGAATTTCAAATTTTGGAGAACTGGGAGAGGACAGTCCAGGGGATGGAGGAGGAGAGACCAATGGAGGAAGTGGCTTTTTTCCCATGCCTGGCACATTTGATCCGTGGCCTCTCATACAGTCTCATTTGGTCTTGGTCATTTTCTCTTACTTTTCTTCCTTAACAAAGTTACACACACAATTCTGGACCTGCAGCCTCTACCAGGAGGCTTAGGAACAGGCTCACATACATACTCAGTCCCACAGCCTCTTGGACTGGCCCTCAGTCCCACGCTCGTGTCATTTTCTCTGTCATGGATTCCTGGTCTCCTACTAATAGTCACATACACACACACACACACACACACACACTCATGTCTTAACAGCCTCCCTCATTCAGCCACGATCACCAACATCTCTTACCAGTTTCTTACACGCACACAAATGCAGTCACGCCTTTAGATGTTTTTACCACTCAGTCCCTGATTTACAGCCCCTGCTGGTCTCTCGGGAACTTTCTCGCACACGAACTCAATCACCACCTCTCCTACTCCTTCTCACCCAGGCCCCCATCTCGCACACCCACAGTCCCTGGTGGAAGCTAAGATGCACACACACACACCATCACACAGCGCCTCAGACGCTGCTTTGGTCACCTCATCTCACATCTCAAGTGGCGCGCAGCACACCCAGGCCTCATTTATGGCCTCTAAGTGTCTTGCAGAGATGTCACACGCACCCCCACACAACCAACCTCTCAGCCACTGCCTCGGTCGCCCATTCACCATCGTCGTCACTTTTCCTCAGTCAGCCTCTGCCATCTGTGGTCACTAACTCCCAAGTGCTCTGAGGCTCTCAAAGTGTCACACAGTCTTGCCGGTTGGCCTTGGTCCTTTACGCCATCGTTTCCTCAGCAGCAACACTTGAACACAACTAGGGCCTCACCCACTTCTCCCACACACCAATCCCCCCAATCCCAGGGTCTTGTCTTCACATAAGGCGTCCCACTGAAGTCCCTCATGACATGTTCCGCATACCTGCACAAGTGCCCACACTGCTCGGCTGTTGGGTCTTCTCTCACGTGGCACCTCGCTCCTCCTTGGCTCTCACTCAGGACACTTCCGTGGTCTCTCATACTGTTTTGGTCACTCGGCCTTGCCATCCTTTTCTCTCATGCTGTCCCAGTCCCTGAACCTCTGGGCCAGACTGGAGTAGTAACTGTAACCAATCTGCCACTGGTCTCAGGTACACACATACACACACACACACTCTTACAGCCTCATGCTCCCCACCGTCAGAGCCAATTTTTCTTCAGTTTCTCACACAGTCTTTGCCAGTCTCACACGAACGGTGTTCACACACACGGTCACGCATTCTTGGATCTTGGACCTCACAGCCATTTTCTCTCACACAAACAGCTCTTTTCCATAAGGCTTCCAGGACCTCAGTCGCTACGACAGCCTTGCATGAAGTTTCACACACCATCCATCTCCCAAACGCAGTCACCTGCTTATTTATAGGCAATCTTCTCGCTGGCACCTGGTCCCTGACCATCTGTCTCCGCCACACCTTCATGCCCGTACGGGCTCACACGTTGTTCTGGTCACTCAGTCTGTCTTGCTTACCACCATCAGCCTGTCCAGACGGTGTCGGGGGTGCTGTTCCCACTGCCTGTGCCTAAACGGGACGTCCCACGTACCTCCAGACTTTTGAACCTTAATCCGTACTCGGTCTCACAGTGATTTTCGGGCACAGGGCCATCATTTCTTACATAGGCCTGGTGTCATTTGTGGTTACAGCTGCCACTCACAAACACACGCGACTTCTCACACACACACACACACACACACACACGCGACTTCACACACACATGCACACGCAGTCGTAGCTTTCCACACCTTCTCTCTTCTTCGCACGCTGGGGCTACCAGTCTGTAGTTTCCCATGCATGCCGTCACACTCTCTCTCACGGTCAATTTCACACCCTCGCTGCCTTTCACGGAAGCTCACACCTGTCACAGTCAGTCCCAATGGCTTCGGGGGAAAAAAGGCTAGCAGCCTCCAGCATCACCTTTAAAAATATATATTTACAGGAACAATTCCCCATTCTCTGGGACTCTTAGAAAAAAAAAGATCCATTTTTGGGGAAGTAAAACAAACAGTGGAGACAGGTGTAGCACCGTCCCCCAAATCACCAACCCCCAGGTCCCCAGGCCCAGGCTGGGCCGGTGCTGACAGGAGGTGAGCCCAGGAGTCCTGTGAACCCACCCTCTCCAGCCTGGAATTCAGATAGGACAGGATTTATGTCCCCCATTCCTCCCTCCCAACTCCAGGGACACTTAAAGGGTCCTTTGTACCCGCCCGCAGGAAATTGGGGGGCTGGGAGGGAGGGAGATGAAAATACACGTTTGGTATCAAAAATAAACACTTGGGGGTGGCAGGAAGATCCCCCCCCAATCCCTTCCTTCCCACCCACCCCATCTCAGATATAGGAAGAGATGCTTTCCTCTCCCCTATTGAAAAGCCCTGTTTAAAAATAGATTATACTATCAAAATGGCAAGGGGTGGGGGACAAGGAGACCTGGAGTACTGGCTGGAGGGGTCCCCCAGACGGGAACCAACTCCCCAAAAAAACCCTCCATTGGGAGGTAACAGGCAGGACCCCAGGAGTTTGGCAGACACAGGAATGGCTTCTCGGGGGAGGAGAACAAAAGGGGCATTCCTCCCCGGCCGAAAAGGTGGTATCTGGGGGGGGGGTGGAAATTCCTACTTCAAGGGTGTGAGTCTTTCCTTGGCCAAGATTCCCAAACTGCTGAATGGCACAAATTCTTCCTGGGCCATTGGGTGTGGCCAGGAATAATAAACAACAACAAGCTACCTTTTCCACTCACACCCCAAAATGGAGACAGGGCTCCCTCAGCTTTCCAAGGGCCGGCTGAGAAATAAATAAAGAAAGGTCCTTCTCAAGCCAGACCCCGATTGTCTCATCTTGGGAGAAAATGTGGAGATGGGGGAGATGTCCTCACCAAACCCTCAAAAGGGTTGGGCCAGGCTCCTCTCAGTGGCCTTCAAAAAATAAATAAATAAACCGTCCCCACCACTGCTGTAGGAGACGTGTAAGGGCGGCCACTGGGGAACTGACCAAGAAGAGAGAAGTTGTATGTTTCCTGTGGAAGGGTTACTAAAAGATCTTTCCTAAGAATCCATACCCCACCACAACTAGAGCACAAGTCTGTCAGCTGAACTATGTTTCTCCTTGAGACGGCTGGCTGGAGAGAAGTTCAGGGTCATGGATGGAGTGACCCCAGAAGGGGGTGGTGGTGGTGGTGGTAATCATGGCTTCTGGGGCCCTGGGGAGAGCACCACGGGGGTTGAGAGGCCATCCACGCTGATGGAAGGGATGTGCACCTGGGCGCTGCCACTGGACGGAAACTGGGGACAGAAATAGGGAAAGATCACGCATGGGGGCCATGCTGGGGTCTCTCACCCTCTCCGACATGGGGGAAGGGGATCCTACCTGGAAGGAGAGCTTGGCTGGGCTACGGGGTGCAATGGGACTCAGGGTGCTCCAGAAGTGAATGCTGGGGGGCAGCGAGCTGGGCGTCAGCAGCACCGGGGTCTGCGGGGAAGGGGTGGTTGGAGCTCAAGTGAGTAGAGAGCAGGTGTGGGAAGATGGAAGGAACTTGGCTCCAGTCCCACCAGATTTCCCACTCAGCCTTCTGAGCTCACCCTCCCAAAGTGCACAGGCTTACCCCCTGACTGCTAAGCCCACGACACCTCTCCAATGTTACAGACAACCCCTCCCAGCTTCTGAGAGCCCACCTCCAGCTTCACTGGGCGAGACCACCTACAAGACCCCATCCGCATGTAGTTCTCAAACCTCACACGTCACCATCCCATCAGCTTAGGATCTACCTCCAACTCTTACATCCCACCAACCCATACACCTCACAGGAAACCCACTAAGGAAATCCCAGCCCGAAAAGCCCCACGCAGGATCCCCAAGCCATGCCCCAACCCAGGAAACAGTTTTGCCCTGCCCAAGGCCTCTCGGTCCCCGCCCACAAAACCCCCCAGACCTGCCCACCATTCCAAAAGGCCACCCTTTGCCCCGGCACTAGAGACCAGCTCGCCCTCCCCGTTAATCAAGCCCTGCCCCTCTAGTCAATGGCACTCGGAGGCTCCACCCTCCCGCTCACCCAGAGATGACTGCACTGGCCCTTGCAGTCTAGCTCCTCCCTTGCCCGCCCCACCCCTTCACAGGCACTCACCAATGTGTGCGTAGGTAGCAGGGACGGGGTCAGCGCTGGCCCCGGTGCCTGCAGCCCAGAGCCAGTTCCCGATCCTGGAGTCCGTTCCGGTCCTGGCCCACCCAGCAAGCTGGGGCTGAGTGGAAGCTCCAGGTCCCGAGGCTTCCGGCCCTTCTGAGGCTGGGCAATCTCTGTACTGGAAGCAGTGGAAGCCGGAAGGCCGCCCACCGGCGCTGCAGTCTCCATGACGACCGCGGGCAGCCGGGCTGGCACGCCCTCCGCAGGAGGGACTTCCGGCACGGCCTTAGTGGCTTCCTGCACAAACCCCGCCTCCCCACCGACTGCGGCTTCCAACTCTTCCTTGGGCCCGTCCACTTTCACTTCTGGGGGCAGTGGCCTGCCCGACCCGGGCTCCACATTCAGCTCTTCTGATTTAGGGTTCTGGGCCTCGGGTGGGGTCAGGATGACCTGGGAGAGGAGGGGGGGGCGGGCAGAGGGGGCGCATAAGGATTGCAGGGCTAGTGAAGCCAAGGACTTGTCTTGGAAGGACTTGTCCTTCGTACGGGGCGGGGCATGACTACACGTCAAGACAGGTCCACCAGCAGGATGTGATGCTTTGCCGAGGATGTGAGGCTGCTTCTGGGAAGGCTTCTCTCTGCGGGACAGGGCTTCCCCTAAGGGTGGGCCTCCTGGGGATACTGCCCTCATTCATGAAAGCAGTGGTTCTCAAAACTTTGCTTTAGGGACTAGCAGCATGTGCCTCATCTGGAAACTAGTTTAAAAAAAAAAATTCTCGTGCTTGTCCCCTGATCCACAGAATCAGAAGCTCGCGGGGGGGGGGGGCGATGGGCCCCAGAAATCTGTTGTTTCAAAAGCCCTCCAGGTGATTCTGATGAATGCTAAGCTGAGAGAACCTATGCATTAAACAAGTAAGTTCTTAGTACTTGCATGGCTCTCCTCCCCAACCCTTTCTCCCAGGGAACTTGTGTGTGTCTCCTTCCATGGTATCTAAATAGAATGTCTATGTCCCTTCTGCCAGCAGCCCTCCTCATCTGGGAATTGTACACCCGCCCTCCTACTGAATTTCCATCTTCCAGTCCTTACCTGCAGAGGGAGGCCAGCCTCCTCGGCCTCCAGGCAGGCCTCCAAAGGGCTGGGACTGGTGCTCCTGCTCCCAGATGGGGGCACTGCTGCTCCCGAAGGGGCGGTGTTGGGGAGCACAGAGGCAGGCCGAGGATGAGGGGGCGGCTGTGGCTGTGGCTGCAAGGACTGGATGGTGAAGGTGGAGTAGAGGCCCGAGCGCATGTACTCATTCCGGCTGCTGCGCGCCAAGCCCCCGGGGCCCGCCATTCCTGCACCCTTGGGTGTGCCTGGTTTCCCAGAGGCTGTGTCCCCGGGGGCAGCATGTACAGCAGTGGGGGCCACATTTGCCACAGTAGAGGTGACAGACACCTCGGGCTGGGGCGGGCAGTCCTCAGTGGAGCACCTCGCGACTTCAGGGTAGGACACAAACTTGTAGACGAACTTCTGGCCGCTCACTTTGCGGATGATGTTCTGGGAAGGGAGGAGACAGGATAAAGGGCCTTAGAATTCTGAGAGCCGCAGTGGAGGGAGGGTATGGAAGAGGGGGCGGAGGGGTGTCTCCTAGGGTCTTTCTTGCCCCTCTCCTGGCTTTTTACCTATACACCATTCCACTAACACATCTGCCCCCAAGTAGGCACCCCCCCAGCCCATTTCTCACCCACATCTTTCCCAATTTGGGGGCTCCTCTCTTCCCCTCCTTCTGTTTCTACCTCTCTTGCCCATTGTGATTCCCCTCTCTTGTAGTTTTCCCATTTTCTCCCCTTCCCCTCTTCTCCCTTCCACAACTCTTTCTTTATTCTACTGCCCTTCCCTCCATGTCTCCTTCCCATCCATCCCTCTCCATGTCTTCCCGTCACTCTTCATCTCCATCTTCATCTCCCTCCTCAGAGGCACACCCCCACACCCTGTAGCACCTCTCCACAAGAGGCCCCACCTAGGGGAGCCAGTGCAGGTACAGGCTTTTCTCCTGGCTCCTGGAACCAGGAGAGTCTGTGGGCTAACAGGGCCAGGCCTTGGGAGTAGCTGCCAGGACAGCTGGGGAGTGTGGCTGATGCAGTAAGACAGGAAAATGAAGTAACTGATGTAAATACTGGAAGAGACTAAATTAATAGAGAAGAATGTAGCAGTGAATTATTAATAAAGATTATTTAAAGCTATCAATAGAGAGGCAGAACAGGGCAAGGTTACTAGGGAGGACAGGCTGAAGAGCCTCATTCTTTTTTGTTTTGGGGCTTTTTCTGAGCTGTCATAATTTATTTCTGGATTTAGCTGTAACTGAGGAGCCTCATTCTTAATACGGTGGTACAGGTTTAAGGGGTGCCTGGGTGGCTCAGGTCATGATCCCGGGGTCTGGGGATCGAGCCCTGCATTGGGCTCTCTGCTCAGTAGTGAGCTGGCTTCCTCCTCTCTCTATCTGCCCCCCACCCCACTCATGGGCTGGCGCGCGCTCTCTCTCTCTCTCTCTCCTCCTCCTCACTTGCTCACTCTCTCAATAAAGAAATAACATCTTCAAAAACGTTAAAAAATATTGTGGTACAGGTTTAAGCTAAGGCAATTAGAAAATGAAGTGACTGACAGCAACCAGACAGGAGCATTAAAATACTGGTATAAGCACTGGAGGGAATCTCAAGGCTGGCTGGGTAGATCACAGACCATGTTTGAGATATTTCAGGATAGGTCTGAGGGTCTCAGGAATGCTGTGGTGGTCTCAGGGCACAGAATGAGGTAGCCTCAATATTGTTTTGGTGGTTTCAGCTAAAGGAAAAAAATATGAGAATGGAATAAATGCTATGATGATTTACGGTGTGCAGCATAGGTCCAGGACTGTTTTGGGGGACAAAAGGCATCTGGGGGGCACCAGGGCTCCATAGAGACATCTTAATGATGGTCAGGTATTTCACAGGGTAGGTTTTTATTTCTCAGAAAATGAATGAAAAGGGAATATTCATTAATATTGCTTTGGAAGTTTCAGATAAAGAAGAAAATGAAATAACTGGTCTATTGTGAGGGACAGGAAATCCAGCACTTGTCTAAGAATCTGAGAGGATGAGGAAAATGTAAAATTTTAGCTATAGGCATAAGAGGATAAAATAATAAAAGCTGGGGTCGGGTGGGCCAGTGTTGCTTTGAGAATGCACGAGAATGGTGTGTGGAGCTGGCATTATACATGTTGTTCTGGAGGTCTGAGAAGAAAAGAACTGACAAAAGCGTTCACTATCCTAGAGGATGAGATAAGGAAAGTTAGTATAATATTGCCATGGACAGGGGCGCCTGGGTGGCTCAGTGGGTTAAGCCGCTGCCTTCGGCTCAGGTCATGATCTCAGGGTCCTGGGATCGAGTCCCGCATCGGGCTCTCTGCTCAGCAGGGAGCCTGCTTCCTCCTCTCTCTCTCTCTCTCTGCCTGCCTCTCTGCCTACTTGTGATCTCTCTCTGTCAAATAAATAAATAGAATCTTTAAAAAAAATAATATTGCCATGGACATTATGATGCTAGGAATAAGATTATTCTGGAGTTCTTATTCTGGAATAAGTGCAGATAAGGAAATAACTGAGGAGTCCAGGACTGGTCCAGTTCCAGGAGACAGGATAAGGAAGTCATTATTATACTGTTTTCCAAATTTTTAGCTATAGGAATAAGGCAAGAAAATGAAATGTTGTGGGGGGGTAGTGGAACAGCATGAACTTGGGGACCTCAGAAAAGGGGTGAGTAGGGATATTAGTATTACTATGAAGGTTTCAGCCTTAAAGCAGTAAGACAGAGAAAATACCTTAGACTGGGGTGCCTGGGTGCTCAGTTGGCTAAGCGACTGCCTTCGGCTCTGGTCAGGATCCCAGTGTCCTGGGATCGAGCCCCGTGTCAGGCTCCCTGCTCAATGGGGAAGTCTGCTTCCCCCCCTCCCCCCCCCAGTTCATGGTCTTTCTCTCACTTATTCTCTTTCTTTCAAATAAGTAAAGAAAAGAAAAGAAAAAGAAAATACCTGAGATAAATATTTGGGGTGCCCAACATTGGTCTGAGAGTATGACAGGGTAGGGTAAAAAGCAGTAAACTCTGTTTTCAAAAGTTATCGCTATGATAATTAAGACAGGAAAATGAAATAACCGATATAAATGTCGGCAGCTTCCAGTCCCGGTCCCAGAGGCCTTACCTTGTCATAGTAGTAACGTAGGGCCCGGCTGAGCTTGTCATAATTCATGTTGGTCTTGTTCTTACGCAGCCCCCACAGCCGGGCCACCTCCTCAGCATCCACCAGCTTGAACTCACCGCCATCCCGTGAGGTCCACGAGATGATGTGGCCGTTTCCCTGCTCTCTCAGCAGCTGCAGCAGAAACTGCCACAGCGTCACAGAGGGGTCCATCGCTGGCGGGGTGCTCACGCCATCCCAGGGGTACCTGGAGGGCAGACGGCTCAGAGCTGAGAGGCTGTGAACACAGGAGGCAGCAAAGGTCAGCAGGAGGAGGAGTCCTTTCTTTCCATCTTGTCTCTGCTTCTGTTCTCAAAGCACCATCATTCCCTAAACACCCTCAGACTAAATTCTATGTGCCCTCAGCCTGGCTTTGGACGACTCCCCATCATGCAAGGAGACTTCTGGGGACAAGAGGATGGTGTGAATGTAGTTTGCATGTGAGACAAACATGAATTTTGGGGGGCCAGAGGGCACACTGTGGTAGACAAAATAATGGCCCTCTCAGAAACGTCCACATCCTAATCCCTGGAACCTATGATATGTTATGTTACGTCCATGGCAAAAGGAACTTTGCAGGTGAACTTAAGGTTCCTGTAGTTTCCTCATATCTGCAGGGGATATGTTTCAAGACCCCCAGCGGATGCCTAAAACTGTGGACAGTACCAAACCCCATATATACTATGTTTCTTCCTATACATATACACACAATAAAGTGTAAGTTATAAATCAGGCACAATAAGAGATTAATAATAACTAATACTAAAATAGAACAATGATGGCAATATACTAGAATAAAAGTTGTGAATGTGCTCTCCCAATATCTCATTGTTCTGTACTCACCCTCCTCTTTGTGATGATGTGAGATGATTAAATACTCGTATAACGAGATGAGGTAATGATGTAGGCACTGAGACACAGTGTCAGGCTACCACTGACCTTCTGATGACAGGTCAGGAGGACCATCTTCTGCTTGACTGCGGGTAACTGAAACCGCGGAAAGCAAAGCTGTGGATGGGAGGGTACAACTGTATGGACCTTAGGGAGATTGTTCTGGATTATGTGAGTGAGCTGAATCTAACCACAGGAACTCTTACTAAAAAAAGCAAAAGGCAGAAAGAGAGCTCGGAGAGCTGCAATGACAGAAGAGGCAGGAGAGATTCAAAGCATGAGAGAGACTTGACCTGCCATTTACTGGCTTTGAAGATGGAAGACTGAGGCTCAAGCTGGGGGAATATGGTGGCTTCAAAAAGGTGGGAACGACCTTCAGCTGATTATCAGTAAGGAAACAAGGACCTTACTCTTATAACCTCAACAAACTGAATACTGCCAGCAGCTTGCATGAGCAGGAACCAGATCCTGCCCTGGAGCCTCCAGAAAGGAATGCAGCCCCGCCCATACCTGGGTTTCAGTCTGGTGCGGCTGGGCTGGACTTCTGACCTCTGGAGTGCCAAGATAATAATTTGCATTGCTTTAAGCAATTCTATTTGCAATAATTTGTTATAGCAGGAGTAGAAAACTAGCATAGTTTCCCTCACCTGAACGTTTTCATTTGCAACCTCTGCCACATTAAATATCAAGTTTTCCAGGAGGTTCCTTCTGCCAGCCCCTCGCAAAAGCTGTTCATGCCATGTGGGGCTGCTCTCTTCTCTCTAGAAGTCTTCCCCATCGTTCCAGTCCCAGCCACAGGAGCCTGGCCTTTCTTAAGCTTTCCTGAAACTCAGTGCATGCTTTGTTCTGTCAACTTTGCACTCCTTGGGCCTGTTACTGTCCCTTTGGGTCCTCCTTCTTGGTAACAGCAATAACTAACATTTGCTGAGTTCATAATGCTTGGCTGGTATTGTTCCAATCAGGCAATATGGCCTACCAGACAATCACTTGGGCTCTAGAACCAGACTGCCAGGACTGGAATCCTTGTTCTGCTACTTATTAGCAGTGTGGCCCTAGGCATATTCTCTCTCTCTCTCTCTTTTTTCCAAAGATTTTATTTATTTATTTGACAGAGAAAGAGAGACAGCGAGAGAGGGAACACAAACACGGGGAGTTGGAGAGGGAGAAGCAGGCTTCCCGCTGAGCAGGGAGCCCAATGCGGGGCTTGATCCCAGGACCCTACAATCATGACCTGAGCCGCAAGGCAGACACTTAATGGATTTAATCACCCAGGGGCCCTGACCCTGGGCATATTCTTTAACTTCTTTGTGCCTCAACTTTCCCATCTTTAAAATAGGGATAATAACATGCTCACCTGTAAAACAGGGATACTAATAATACCAAGTTCACAGAGTTACTCTACAGATTAGATATCACGTGCTTGGAGTATGATAAGCTTTTAATAGAATCTAGTTTCCAATTTATTCATAATTCCTTATCTGCTATTCCAAAATCCCCCAAACTCTAAAAACAGAAAACTTCTTGGGGTGCCCGGGTGGTGCAGTCAGACAAGCACCTCACACTTGGTTTTGGCTCAGGTCATGATCTCAGGGTCATGGGATCCAGCCATGCATCGGGCTCTGGGCTCAGCGCAGAGTCTGCTTGGGGATTCTCACTCTTCTTCTCCCTCTGCTCCCCACCCCCGTGCATGTGTGAGCTTGCTCTCTCAAATAAATAAATCTTAAAAAAAACCCAACACAACCCAAAAACCCAAAACCCCAGAAAACTTCTTTATCACCCTTTGGGCAGCAAAACCAGATTGGAAATCAATGAAGTCCTTTCCGGTCTTTAGTGATCCTCACTTAGTGCTGACTGTTCCTACATTCTGCTACATAAATCTGAATGTGGCTGATTACTGAGGGCGTTATGTAACATTTTGTATGTGCACCTTGTTACCTTCCTAAAATCTGAAAAATCTGAAATTCTGAAACACATCTGGTTCCAAGGGTTTTGGATAAGGGCATGCAGACCTGTACTGCTATTTTTATAGGTACTGACTCATGTATCTTTCATCACAACTCTGGGAAAGTAGGCGCTCTTTATCATCGCTAATTTACAGAGGAGGGAGCTAAGATACAAAATGTCCAGATGACGTCCTATGGGCCATGGAGCCCAAGTGGCACAGCCAGGATTTGGACCCCATGCAGTCAGATTCCCATTATCTAAGCATGTAAACTGTTAGGCTAAACTGCTCCGACCTTGTTCCCTCAGCACGTCCCCACCCAACCCCAAAACTGCTCTCTTCGCTGAACTGGACGGTGAACTGGAAATGAACACGGAGCTTCCTATTCCTTAAGGAACAAGCTTTCAACAATTGACTGTTCACAGGCTGGGGCTGTTGGGTTAAGAATAAGACCTTCCAAACCAGGTTTTAAAGAACCATCCTTCATTCTTTAATCTGTAATGAAATATACAATATGATCGGCATGAGTCTCTCTTGTCTGAGCTCTTTTGAAGTTCACTGGGCAGACACAGTTTTAGGCCATTATACAAGTCACAAAGCCATGAAGGTGTCCACATTTGAGAGTCCTGTCATCAGAGGCTTTACTGAGTTGACTTCAAAGACCTGCTTGTCTCAGAGGCACAAAGAGTCCAGTGTGACTCCTGGTGGCCAAGACTGGCAATGTTACCAGATCCTCTTCCAGCCGTGATCAGACCTACTAATTAAGGTAATATCTGACTGTTTGCTCCAAGCCTTGACAGCACACAGGGTTTCATGTTTTGTTTATTTTATTTCCCACCTGACCCCTCAGAAGAGGCCTAGTAATCTGCCTCACTCAGGTGTGTTTACGTCTCTTGAGTGCTTACTGTGGGCTGGGGGCTGGGTGGGGATATAGCAGTGAACAAAACAAAAATTCTCATCTCAGTGGGGAAGACAATTAAGGAAGAAGATAAATGAGTCAAAGAGTAAGTCAGACGGTGAGAAGAGCTATGAAAAAAGGAGGGAGGGAAGAAGCGGTTCTTTCTGAAAAGGGTGGTCAGGGGAGGGTAGGCCCTGAGCAGGTGACATTTGAGCAAACACCTAAATGAGGTGAGCGAGTCAGGTCAGCGATGACCTGGGGAACAGGGTGATCCAGGCAGAGGACACCGCTAGGGTGAACGACCCTGAGGCGGGAGCGTGCAGGGCAGGTCAGAGGAAGAGCAAGGAGTCAGGCAAGATCAGACAGGAAGGAGTACGGGTACAAAAAGCAGTAGTGAGGTGAGAAGAGAGAGGTTATGGGGGCCAGGCTGAGTGAGGCTTTTGTGGGCCCTGCCAGGACTCTGATTCTGAGAGAAGAGCCACATGAGGGCTGTGAACAGAGGGGCAACAGGCCATGACCTGGACTTTAACTGGATCCTTCTGGTTATTGTGAGAACTGGCTGGAGGGCCTGATGAGGCTATGGTGACCGTCCAAGTGAGTGATGGCCACGGCTGCAGTGGAACTGGGGAGGGATGGCTGAGTTCTGGACGAAATGTGGAAAGAGAGTGAGTGGGACTTGCTGATCAAACAGTATGGCGGTGGGTCGGGGTGGGGGGCAGTGAGAGAGACACCATCAAAGGTGATTCTAGGTGTGTGGCCTGAGTGCCTGGAAGGATGGAGCTGGGACCTTCTGAGATGGGAGCACAGCAGGAGAGCAGGGTTTGCGGCAAGATCAGGAGGTCAATTCAGGAGATCTCAGAGGCCTGTTAGACACCTACATGCACACTAGGAATAATGATGTGAATTTTGAAAATAGTCATACAACCCTTACTGTGTATCACACACCGTTTTCATCATTTAACTCATGTAATCATCACAGCAACACCGTGGGGGTGGGCGTTATTATGATCCTCCCATTTTCCTGAGGAGGAAATAGGCGCAGACTTCAGTCACCTGCCCCACATTAGGCAGCTGGAAGTTTGCAGACTTGGGGTTCAAGCCCAGGCAGCCTGGCTGCAGGCAGTGGTCCCAGTGCTTTACAAGAGCAGCTCCTTATAAAGTGAGACAGAGAGGCAAGACCCTCGAGGGTATCGGGGATGGTTTCCCATGGGGTGAGCAGGGAGGCTTCCCCGAGGAAGTGTCACGCTGGCAGAGACCTCAAGGAGGGGAGGTAGCAAGCCACGTGAACATCTGTGGGAAGGGCCTTTGTATGAAGAGTAAAGTGCCCACGAGCTTGGCACCCTGCATCATGGGCACTGTGAGTTCACCCAGTTCCCATCTCTGAGGACATGCACATACCCTTCCCCCTTCTCACACCTGATGAACTCTTTACGATCCTCAGGTTCTCCTATCTCCCGGGCAGAATGAATTCCTCCTCTGTGTGATCCAGTGTGCCAAATAAACCTGTCTGCTCTTGCAAAGCCCTTCTCTCTGGCTCTCTGGTCTCCTGCTCCTCTGCCCTGTTCTAGCTGTGTGTCCTCGGGCGAGTTACTCAACCTCTCTGAGTCTGTTTCTGCATCTACAAAATATCCTCCAGATATATGATTCTCAAAGGCTTTTGTGAGGATTAAGTGCCAATATATGTAAAGGACTTAGAAAAATATCTCTGGCATGTGGTAGACACTCGACAAATGTTAGCTCTCACCTCATGTATTAGCTGTTTCCATCCCCTCACTCTCCAACCTTATGTATTACCATGGCCTACACCATCTGGCTCCCATCACTGCTCTAACCTTGTCTCCTGCCTGCCTCCCTCCCTCCACTCTGCCCCAGCCACAATGGCCTTCTCCATGTTTCTTGAATGCACTAGGCATAATCCCACCTCAGGGCCTTTGCACCAGCTGGTCCTTCTGCCCCTAGACTTGATGGCTTCCTCCCTGATCTCCTTCAGGCCCTAATTCAAGAGTCACCTTCTAAAGGAGGCCTGCCCAGTGCCTAAGATTTCAACCACCCTCATATTCTCTCCCTGTCTTCCCTACTTCATTTTCCCCCTTAGCGCCTGTCTAACATACTATCTAATTTTACTTACTGTTTTATTTATATAGTCCATCTCCCCTACTTTTAGCAAACGTCTGCTCCACAAGGACAGGAATTTCTGCCTGTTCTGTTCCCTGCCATATCCCCCAGCACCTAGAAGAGTGCCTGGTACTCAGTAGGTGCTAAGTGCTGGCTGAATGAACAGTCCCAATTAGCTTCTTTAACTAGCTCTCACATGCCCTCTTCATCTCCATCTTCCCCCCAACCCTGATCTGTCTAAAATAGTATTTTTCACATTCATTCATGTGATAAAGTCTTACTGGGCACCTACTATATACTAGGTATATCTACCCAGCAATAAATAAGTGGACAAGAAACTGTAAGCCCTCATGGGATTCCTGTTATAATGGGGAGGGCCAATAAACTGGTAAACTACACGGTGTGTCTGATAGCGACCGAGGGCAAAGGGACCAGTCAAGCCAAGAAGGGACCTGAGGCCTGCTACATACGCAGGTTCAGAATGTCAGGGACAGGCTGACATCTGATCAGAGCTCTGAACCCAATCATGCAAAGATTGGGGGTAGAGCATTCCAGGCAGAAAACAGAGCCAAAGCAAAGGCCCTGAGGCTGGACTGTACTTGCTGCATCTGGGAATGAGTGAGGAGCTCAGTGTGGCTGGCACAGAGGTGGGAGGATGAGGTGCAGGAGGTGAGGTCAGGGAGGTGACTTGTTTTATTAACTCCCTGGGATGCTTCACACTGGAGGGGGTTCTGGTTCTGATTCCTCCATTTTAGAAATGAGGAAGCGGAGGCAGAGAGAAAGTGGTTAAGTCACTCAGGTCATAAGCTGCTGTGATTGGGGGTGGATGGGTGCTGAGACAAGGTGTGGAATGGAGACAGCTCTGCAGTCCCGGGGAGAATGGCAAAAACAAAAAGCTTGGAGATGGCAAGTAATTTGGTGTTTGAGGAGTGGGGTCTCAGGTGGGATGGGATTAAGTGAGAGAGGGGAGCCTCAAAAATTAGTCTGTGTTCTGAGGGGCAGCCTAACTGTGTACTTACCTCCAAATGACGTATTGAACCCCCTATGCTGAAACTTTCCTGGGTACCTATCTCCAGGGTTGTGGTGAGGATTCAATGAGCTCACTGATACAAAGCTCTCTGGCAGGTACCTAGTAGGCACTCAATAAACATTAGCGCCTAAGGGCATTATCACTATCTCTGATACACCCACTTATTGGAGGGAGGCAGACTGTCTTAGGAGTTAATGATGTGTACGAGGGGGGTGTATTCTAGAGTAAAAAAGCCCTGGGTTCAACAAGCACAAGGGAGGAGCCACTGATGGGGGGGCAGGGAAGGCATGGACTAATCCATCACAAGGAAAAGAGGGGCGAAATAAAACCCCCTCCTGGAAGAAGCACACTGGACTCAGGGGAGGGCATGGGGGTGTGTGCCTGAATGCAAGCACATGTGTAGCAGGGAGGCCAATGAACAGATCCGCTGCAAAGGCGGGGGTGGGGGAGTGCAAAGGCTCATCTTATTGGGGTGGTGCAAGGGGAGCAGAAAGGCATACTGACTGTACCACAGTAGATGGGGTGAAAAGCCATCACACAGACCAATTAAAAGAAGAGAACGAGGCCATGGACTGGGCTACTGAAAATGGGGAGATAAAAAGCACTGATCTGACCCACTATTAAAAGGAAGGGAGAATCCCAGGGACTGAGGCAATAGTCTACAAAAAAAAAAAAAAAAAAAAAAAAAGGTTACGGCAATGGGCTGATGATTAGGGGGATGTGAATACAGGCATTTAGACAGGTCCACCGTAAAACAGAATGTGTGATAAAACCGTGGACTAATGCACTGGGGGACTGGAGGAGGCAGGAATACAACTTCACAGATTAACTCACTGTTAAAGGGGGTGGGGGGGTACAACGCCATGGATTGATTCACTACAAGGAAAAGGAGTGGCGGAACAAACAAGGCCACAGATGGGGCCCTTGAAAGTTAAGGACGGGAGAAAAACATTCAGATGCACCTATTGTCAAGTAATCGGACAATGCTAAAGACTGCTCCCCTATAAGTGGGGGTGGGGGCAGGACCACGGACGAGTCCACTGTACGGTGGGGTGGGGAGAAAATACAAGCCCGCAGACCGATCCATTATAAAACAGGAAGGGGGGTCAGGCCACGGTCAGATCCACTACAAGGGGCGAAGGGAGGGGACAATACCACAGACAGGTCCACCAGCCGTGGTGGCGGCGGTGGGCAGTCGAACATCAGCAGGCCACGGGCCAAGCCACATCCCTCGCGCGGGGGCGGGAAGGATACGTGGGGTCACGGACAGGCCCTCCACCCTCCAAGCCCCGGGCTCACCTGTGTGTAGCGCAGTGGCAGTATTGGCAGCTCCGGGGGGCGGGGGCTCCATGCGCAGCCCCACCGCCCCCCAGGCCCGGGCTCCGAGGCGGCGGTGGCGGCGGTGGCGGCGGCGGCGGTGGCGGCGGCGGCGGCAGCACCTAGAAGCCGCCCCTGCCTTTCCTCACCGCTCACGTGGGCCTACGGGGGAGGAGCCGAGCATTCTGCCACTCGTTGATTGGACAGAGCGCTTGGCTCGACCGCGAGGCTTCTAGGGTTGAGAGGCGGGTCCTGCCCCATAGAGCTGTGCCGTGATTGGTCCAAGGGGAACTGATGGACCGCAGATGGCCGCTTGCATCCTGAGCGGGCGTGCGGGAACCCGCCGGTGCTTCACGCTGATTGGCTCAAGCCTGACAGCCCGTGGGCGATTGACAAGATCCTGGGGGCGCCTGCCTCACAACAATTGGCCTATACGAAAGACAGCCTCCGAGGACAGGGGCGGATGGACTCTGCTTCCTGTTGATTGGTGGATGAGGGACTCCAGACAGCTGCCAAAACACCAACGGGGCGGTGCTGTACTCCACGCCGCTCAGCGGAAGCTGGACTTGTATGGAAGCGGGCGGAGCAGCAGGCAAGGAGGGGGTTGGGTCTGGGCTGTGCGTAGGTGGGCAGGATAACTCTATCGTGATTGGCTAGGAAAGACGAGTTTAGAACCGAGCCCAGGTAGGAGGTTTGGACAGCCGCCAGGCACGCATAGGAGCGTTGAGCAGCGGAAACTAAATGCCTACGAGGTCAGCGGTGAGCAGCAGTCAGTTAGAAAGGGGCGGAACTTGGCTCTGTGTTGATTGGCGAAAGCTGGACTCAACCTAAAATAGGGGCCGGACCGAGGAGGGCGGGATGCGGTTCTGCAGCCCTTGGTGGAACCTAGAACTATTTAGAAGCGGGGCGAGGCCAAAGTTGGGCCGAGGCGAGCGTGGGTGTAACGTAGGGCACCCCAGTCACGATTGAGGTGGGAGAGAGGGATAAACCTTTGGGCCAGGAGGGAAAGGCTGATTGTCTTGGTTACAAACCTCCACCCTGAATCGGCCCATTCTTTAAGACAAGTAAGAGTTATGTCCAGGAAAAGAAATAGAAAAAAGAAGGTCAGGTGGGAGGCCCAAGTTGCCAAGACAACGGAAGAGAGGGCAGAGTGGAAAGCCAAGTGGCAAATGTTGCCAGGCAACAGGCTGGAGGCGGGACTTCAGGGTTACTTTATAGGTTCCACACAGAGACTGTATCTCTAGGGCTCCTGGTAACTTTGTGCTTTAGAAACAGGGCACCTTCAGCAAACAGCAGGGGTTGAGGTAGGGAAAAAAGGGCCATGTGACTCAAAGGCATTCAGGCTCTTTAATGTCTGAAGAAGCGGGGAGGAAGTCAATGGTGAGGTGTCTCCGGGAAATTCTGCAGGCCTTGTAGTTCTCTAAGCCCCTGAAAAAGAGGACAGAAGGCACTGAGCAGAGACTGGGTCTGGGCCTCCACACAGGCTTGCTGTGACCTCCCCTCCCTCAGAGCCCGCCTGGCTCCAGCTTGGCTTCAGCTTAGAGAGAAAGATGGTCCTTCCAGTCCCTGGCTCTCTCCCTTCCTCAGGTCACAGCACCCTGAACACATCTGGAGACAGAGTCTAAGAGTGGGCTGAGCTGCTCTCACCTCTAGCAACATGTGGATATGGGCCTTGATATTCATGGAGTCCTTGGTGAGGCTGTCGCTGAGCCTGGAAAAAGAAACAAGAAAGGGCGAAGTGGGCCCCACTTAACGCTCATGAGAATGATGCTTCCACATCACTTGGAGAACTACCTACCTCCTGTGACAGGTGGTAGGACACGTTGCTGCCTGACCTGCTCCTGTGCACAAACGCCTAGCCACCCTCTGGACTGCACTAACTCGGAGACATTTACTGAATCCATACTCTATGCCAGGCAATTTTAGGTACTGGGGAGAGAACAGCAAACACAACAGACAAAAATCTTGGTCTTCCAGAGCTCGAGCTCTCATTAAGAGGGACGAATGATGGAGTAACGCCAAGAATATGCTGGATGGTTGTAAGCAGAATGAAAAAGTTAAATGATGAGAGGATACGGAGTGCAGGAGTGGGGCCTGCTAATTCTGAGGGTACTTACAAACGGCTGCACTGAGAAGCACTTGAGTCAAGACTTAAAGAAGGGAATCATGTGGACAGATGGAGGATGAAAGTCCCAGACACAAGGGCCAGCACATGGCAAGATGCTGAGGTGGGGGTGTACGTGGCATGTCTGAAGCACAGCAAAGAGGCTGGTGTGGCTGAAGAAGAATAAGTGAAGGGGGTATGGTAGGAGGTGAGGTCAGAGAGGTAAGCTGGGGAGGCAGATCAGGTGAAAGCCACAAGGCTCTGACTTTTACTCTAAGTGAGATGGGAGCCAAGGGAAGCTTGTAATCAGAGAAGGGATGTGAACTGACAAAGTTGGGTGGTTTTTTTTTTTTAAGATTTTTTTTTTTAAAGATTTTATTTATTTATTTGACAGACAGAGATCACAAGTAGGCAGAAAGGCAGGCAGAGAGAGAGGAGGAAGCAGGCTCCCCGCCAAGCAGAGAGCCTGATGCGGGGCTTGATCCCAGAACCCCGGGATCATGACCTGAGCCAAAGGCAGAGGCTTTAACCCACTGAGCCACCCAGGCGCCCCAAGATTTTATTTATTTATTTGAGAGAGAGCGCATGAGCAGGGGGAGGGGCAGAGGGAGAGAAGGAAGCAGACCACCCACTACACAGGGAGCCCGATGTGGGACTCGTTCCCAGGACACTGAGATCATGACCCGAGCTGAAGGCAGAGGCTTAACCCACTGAACCACCAGGGGCTCTGCTGACTAGGGTTTCGGTGGATCCACCTGGTTGCAGTATGGAGAACTGGGGATAAGGAGAGCTAGTGTGGAAGCCGAAGTCCAGTGAGAAGGCTACTGTAATAGCCTAGGTGAGAGAGGGAGACTCAGACCACTGTCAGCAGCTGAGGTGATCAGTGACTGGATTTGGAATATATTCTGAAGGCAGAATCAACAGGATTTACCAAACGGTTGGATGTCAGGTATGAGAGAGAGAGAGAGATGACTCATGAGGGATGCTCAGGCCTAAGCAACTGCAAAGCTGGAATTGCCGGAAACCACTCTGGCCCGTGACTGTTGAGTACAGAAACCAGTCAGTTCCTTATATCTTCTGGGCTGACTGGGATCAGTCTCACCCAAAAGAATCCTAACTGATAGAAAGGATAAGGAAGGCCCTTCTGAAGAATGAAGAATGAGTAAGTAATATAGTAAGATAGGGTCTTTTCCCCAAAAAGGCCAAGATGCAGGAAGGAGCAGTCAGGAAGTCAGAGCGTTAGGAATTAAGTGAATGGTGGAAGGAAAGTGGTATGAGAGAAGGTCCGAGGGGTAGGAAGTGGCTGGATCATGCAGGGTCTTGAAACTGTGATAAGGAATGTATATTTTATTTTGCTGAACTATCCATCAAAGTAGAAATCAGTTTTAGGCAAACTAGATAAGGAAAGTAGAAGGTAACAACACAGAAGATTAAATTGGGGGGGGGGAAATACAGCACTATGAAGCTATTTATGTATCACTATCTCCCAAATTTATATTTTCAGTCCAGACCCCTCTCCTGAACTCCAGCCTTGGAAGTTTTAACTACATCTTCAAAAACTCCACTTCAGCGTTTAATAAGCACCTCATACTTAACGGGTCTAGGCTGAACTCCTGGGTCTTTCTCTCTAAATCTGCTCTTTCTCTATCATCTCCCTCTCAGATAATGTAGCTCCCTGTGTTCTATTTAAAATTACAACCACCCGGGGTGCCTGGGTGGCTCAGTGGGTTAAAGCCTCTGCCTTCAGCCCGGGTCATGATCCCAGGGTCCTGGGATCGAGCCCCACATCGGGCTCTCTGCACAGCAGGGAGCATGCTTCCCCCTCTCTCTGTCTGCCTCTCTGCCTGCTTGTGATCTCTGTCAAATAAATAAATAAAATCTTAGAAAAAATAAATTTAAAAAAATTTTAAAAAATTACAACCACCCCATCCTAGGCAGTGTTTCATTTCCTTTTTAAATTTTTTTAAAGATTTATTTATTTGAGAGAGAGAGAGTGGAGGAGGGGCAAAGGGAGAGGGAGAGAGAAACCTTAAGCAGACTCCCCACTGAGCACAAAGCCCGACGTGGGGCTCGGTCCCGGTCCCAGGACCCTGAGATCATGATCTGAGCGAGCTGAAATCAAGAGTGGGGCATCTTATCCGACTGAGCCACCAGGCACCCATCCCTTTTTTAATTATTAAAGTATAACTGACATGTAACATTAGTTTCAAGGGCACAACATAATGATTCGGTATTTGTATACACTGTGAAGGGATCATCACAATAAGACTAATTGGTAATGGTCATCATACAAAAAATCATCATACAAAAAAATTTTTCCCAGGCAAATGTTTCTTCTCTCTGTTCCCTGCTGTTCTCTGTAGCACTGCCAACCTGTGACATACTACATCATTTACTTATTTTTTATTGTCTGGCTCCCCTGCCTAGAATGTAAGCTATGTAAGGGCAGAGAACAGAGACTGGTCTGCTTTGTTCCCTGCTGTATCTCCAGGATGCAAACTGTGTGTGACCCATAGTATGCACCAAAGTATATTGAATGAATGACTGAATGGCTACTCCATGCAAAGGTGCCTGAAGTCCTCAGGAGACGGTTGAATATATGTTTAAAGACAAGAAACCAGTGAAGCATGGTACTGTTACCAAGAGAGCAAGAATGCTTTCAAGAATATCAGGGTTACTACTTAAAGAACAGAGTAATGAAACTGATCAGCTTCTAAGGGCAATAGGAACGTCCATAAAGAGAACAAAATTAGTTAATGGTACAAGCCTGGTCTAGGAAAGGCGTGAGCTGCAACACTTTTTAAAAAGGAGGGAAATACAAAGTCCACCAAAGGCTAGTTGTAACACAAATGAGAAATATTTAGTTTTTTGCTTCTGTTTCAATATGTAAGGCAGTGTTAACAGTCAAATGGTTACTGTCTCTTCTCTCTCTTTTTAAAAAGATTTTATTTTTAAGCAGTCTCTACAACCAATGTGGGACTTGAACCCACAACCCTGGGATTAAGAGTCACACGTTCTACCTACTGAGCCCAGCAGGTGCCCTTAATCTGTCTCTTCTACAGTTACACGTCTGTGGACGTGTACTCTTTTCTGTGTAATCAGGAAAGAATACACACACAGACCTGATCTTCCCACTCCCCAAAGAAATATGCTAAAAATAAGGACTGACAGTCTTTTTGGCTGCATAAAATAACCTGAAAGAAAGTTAGTTCCAAATGTGTCCCAAGGAACAAAGTATTTTTAAAAAAGATTTTTTAAAAATTTATTTGACAGACAGAGAGCACTAGTAGGCAGAGAGGCAGGCAGAGAAAGAGAGGGGGAAGCAGGCTCCCCGCAAAAGCAGAGAGCCCAATGTGGGACTTGATCCCAGGACTCTGGGATCATGACCCAAGCTGAAGGCAGAGGCTAAACCCAGTGAGCAACCCAGGTGCCCAGAACAAAGTATTTTAAAGAGGAGAGTGAGCTACCCAGACTCAAATCTTCATCTCCTAGAAAGATTAAGCTTCTAGGAAGCCCTCCTAATTATAACAAAATAATAAGAGATCCAATCACATTTCTCATGACACTAGTAAACCAGATAAATATATCAAAAAGACAGACAAGGGGGGCAGGCACTGACAATGTAAATATATTTTGGGGAAATACATCAAGTCTCAAAATATTAAAATCTCGGGACGCCTGAGTGGCTCAGTTGGTTAAGCGACTGCCTTCAGCTCAGGTCATGATCCTGAAGTCCCTGGATTGAGTCCCGCATCAGGCTCCCTGCTTATTGAGAGTCTGCTTCTCCCTCTGACCCTCCCCCTTCTCAAGCTCTCTCTCTCATTCTCTCTCTCAAATAAAAAAAAATCTTAAAAAAAATTAAAATCTCTATCTGAAAGGATCAGGAGTCCTGTCACAGAACAAAGAAAGTTTTGTTATCAAAAATGGATGTGGCCTAAATGACCACTAGTTCAGAACTCTGTTGGCCCATGAGAGCAGGCCCCTTGACCCCCTCACCAACTGGTCTGATCACTGAGATTTAGAAATCTCAGCAGATCTGAGGCTCTTTCGGGTCTACTAACACTGAAACCTTGGAGTGGTTTGAAAAGAGAAGAATTACTGAAACCATGAGAGAGACAAGTCTGGAAGAAATGAATGTAGGAAAAATTTAACCCAGAAGGCATTTTAGATCAGTGGTATTCACTCTTGTAAGATGGTATTCATCTAAGTATATTGCTCGGTGTTCCCTCTCCTGGCATGTTTGCCTCTCTTAGCAATTCTGTAAATGTGGCAGTCACACGTGGTCCCCTTGCCAGAAATAGCCCCATGGCTTGTTCACACAACCGAGAGACTCAAATGTCATTTCCCCCTGGAAAGCCTTCCCTAGCTACATTTCAAACCTCTCATCCACACTCCCCATTTCCCTTCCCTGCACAAAGGCTTAAACTCAACTGGAGCTCACACTTTCTCCCCACATTACCTTCCCCTCCACCACCAGAGATCTGCTTCAATCCCCCCCTTCCATCTGGTTCCGGCATACCCTTTTAAATTCATTCAATAAACACAGAATGCCTACTGTATGCTATGTACTACTCTGGTCTCTTGAAGGTATAGACAAACTATTCCCCTTTGTAAAACTTATATCCTAATGGGAGAAGGCAATGAATTTTAAAAAGAACTAAATTATACAGTAAACATTAATAGGTCATAAGTAGAACAAGAGAGAGGAATGAGCAGTGCCAGTGGTTGCAATTTTTTTTTAAAGATTTTACCCACTTAGAGAGAGAGAGAGAGAGAGAGAGAGAGAAAGTGAGTGGGGAGGGGCAGAGGGAGAGGGAAAGAATTTCCAAGCAGACTTCCCGCTGAGTCCAGAGCTTGATGTGGGGCTCTATCTCACGACCCCGAGATCATGACCTGAGCTGAAACCAAGAGTCGGATGCTCAACTAACTGAGCTACCCAGGCACGCCCAGAGGTTGCAATTTTCAAGTTAGGTTACAGAAGGCCTCACTGAGGAGGTGACATTTAAGAAAGACTCAAACTGAGGAGAAAAGAAGCCATGTATGCACTTTGGAAAAGTGTGTTATTGGCAGAGAGCACAGCCACTGCAGTCACCCTAAGGTGGGATCATTTTGAGGGTGTTTCAAGAAGCCCGGGAAGGTCAGTGTGGTGAGAGTACAGTGAATGAGCAGGAAAATTAGTAGGAGGTGAATTCAGAGGTAATTTGTCTTGCTGTTACTGATTTATAGGCCAAAACCTCCTGGATCTGGTCAAAATTAGACCTTCAAGGAACCCTTCTTGTCTTGTTCACTGCTACCTCTCCACTGCCAAGTACAGAACCTGACACAGAACAGAGAGCCAACAAATGTGGTGAACGAACAATACAAAGACCATTTATTTATTGAGTGGTTACTATGTGCTATACTAGGGGCTAAGCTTTGTTTCTCCACTTTCCTCAGCTCTAGCCCTGAGGAGGAGGGGAAATGGCCCCTGAAGTCTCATCCCAGGGAGCCATGGCGAAAGGGAAAAGGGTGTTGCAAATGATGGCATTTTAGACACTATCCTCATAGGATGCACTTACTCTGTGAGGAGATTGCTCTTACGATCAATGAACTTGAGAGCTTCTGCCAGTGTCAACTCCAGGAAAAAACCATATCCAAGGGCCACATAGATTCGTGAAGTGTCTGAGCTGAAACAATCATTAGAGGAAGTGGGGGAAGTCCTTATCACTGTTTAGCATACCATATAGCCTACTAAAGATTTTTTTTTTCAGTCCACTCCTCCCACCTCACCCAAATTGGAGCTCTGGGAGGGCGGGGATTTTGTCCTATTTGATTCACTGTCATATCCCCAGCACCCAGCACAACGTCTGGTACATAGCAAGTACTCAAAAAAATATTTGTTGAATGAAGGAAGGGGGAAGCTGAGCCCTGTGGGCTCAGAGGGGCAGGTAGACACTCACACAACTGTGTCAACGAAGAAGTTACAGCCCAAATCCACCTGCATATATAACTCCGAGGGCTTAGCTTCCTGTGAGGCCAGGGAAAAAGAGGTAGGGGTCAGTGGTCAACTTTCAGGTCAGCTGACAGGTTTTGGTCTGGGGTCTCTCCTCCCATCCCCCTCCCTTGCCCACACACACCAAAATGGTACCTAACCTTGGTGTTTTTACCTGAAGTCGCTCAATGACATTTCTCAGTTGAAGGTATTTGGCCAGCTGCTCATATACCTTGTCGCGATGGTCCAGCACTTTTCTGATGGGGGAAGAGGACAACAGTGACCAAAGGGAAGCCCTGGCCCTTTCAGAATACCTCGATTTATCACTGAGACCCTCATGTTGCCATGCCCTAAAGAAGCATTTTAGTGCAGAAGTTAAGATTTGAATTGTGGGTCAGACTGCCTGGGTTTGAACCCAGGCTCCCCTTTTTTACTAGTTGTGTGACTTTGGCAATTAAATAACCTCTTTAGGATTCAATTTCCCTATCTATAGGAAAGGGATCATAAGTATTACCTCAGAGGCGTTAGGAGAATTAAACGAGTGTTTACTACAAAGTACTTATAGGAGTGCCTAACCAAATAGTATGTATGTATTAGCTATTATTTATTAGTTCTATTATCACACTCTACTCCCAATACCTCCCTCCAATCAGAATATCCATTCTAAAAAAATTAAAAAAGTGTCCCATTCTCACTGTAAAAAAAAAAAAAAACCTTCCATCCCTTTTAGGATGTTCATTATCCTACTTCTGAACACTCTACTTCTTGCTCAGATTAATAATGATAGTAATAATTTTCATACTCACTGAGCCCGTAGTATCCATGTTAAATCCTTTACAAGCACTGAACACATTAAAAACTCAAAACCACCCCATCAAGACGGTTCCATCAATTTTCCCATTTCACAGATAAGAAAAGTGAGGCAATGAAAGGCGAGTCAGGGTACAACGTCTTCACACGGATGGCGAAATGGCCATGGATTCGAACCTGAGAACTCCCGCTTTGGACTCTAGCTCAACCTGTAAGTGAGATGGGAGGCCGCTCTTGCGCGGACGCACCCACTACTAAGACTGCCACCTCCCAGCCCAAGTCGCACCACGGATGTCGCCCCTCCTTCTCGCCGGATCCGCGCACGGGGCCGGACTCCAAACACCTCCCCCACCAATCAGAAGGCTAGGCCCTGACTTCGAACGCCCCGCCCCCCACGTGGAACGTTCCACACGCCAGGCCCTCCACGCTGTCACTCACCGCAGGTCCCGCTGTAGCACGTCACAGATGAAGGCCTCGTAGCGCAGCACTTTCTCCCCCGTGGCTTCCAGCGCCCGCCGTTTAGGGGGCGTCGCCATGATGGGCTCCTGAGGAATCGGGAGGGGGTAGACCACGTTGACCACTCTGTTTAGCCTGCGGCACAGTACATCTGCACCCTCTCACCAGCGGGAGTGGGCTTGTCTGGCTCCTGCCGGGGGGTTCTGCCTTCTGCCCCTCCCAACACTGGAACTCGGCCACCCAGGGACACCCAGACGCGGCCCTCACCTTAGAGCCGCCGGCAATAAGAACAGTTGCTATAAACCGTGGCTTCCGGGTGGCGCGGGAGAATGACGTATGACAAGGGCGCTGGCCAACCAAATAGGCAGGTAGGGAAGGCGGTTCTAAAGGGCTGAACGCGGAGGAGAGAAGGGCGGGGCTTCTGGGAATCCGAAGAGAGTACGCGCGACCGCAGAGCGTGGGAACAGGGAAACGCTCGGAGCCTCTGGGGAGTAAGTGGCTCGCGGGGGCGGAGTTTATTGGGATCTGGCAGGTTTTGGGCGAGGCGGGTCGCGCAGGTAGAGGTAAAGAAAGTAAAGCGTTTAGTATTTAAAAGTCAGAGCTTTGAAAGCAGACGGGCAAAAATTATGGTTCTGGTTTGTAAAAGGGAGAGTACCTCCCTGTGAACTATCGCTGTGGCTTTTGATTTTTCAGGTGGGAGATTTGGGTTTGACTCCCGGTAATAGGAATGAATGTGAGCATTAAAAAAAAATTTAAACGGAGACAGATTTTCTGAAACTCGTCTTTGATAACTCCAGTTTTTTTAAAAAAGATTTTTATTTATTTATTTGACAGACAGAGATCACGAGTAGACAGAGAGACAGACAGAGGAGGAAGCAGGCTCCCCGCTGAGCAGAGAGCCCGATGCGGGCTCGATCCCAGGACCCTGGGATCATGACCTGAGCCGAAGGCAGAGGCCTTAACCCACTGAGCCACCCAGGTGCCCAGATAACTCCAGTTTTGCAGTTTGCAATTCATAACTAAGTTCCAAGCAGATACCGACAACGCACTATGTCTATTACCTCGTTTAAGAAAGGCGGCGACTGGAGTGTCGCTCAAGTCCTCTGCTCAAGTCCTCTGTTCTGTAGTTAGAAATAGTTCCTATGTCATTATTTAAATATGTAAACTTTTTATTTATTTGTACGCACTCAAGTTAATGAATTTATTTTCCCATGTTAGATTTTCAAATAATAGCATCAAACCCAGGAAGTGGAGGCTGAGTCTGAAGGGAGAACCCAGATGGCCAGATCCCTCAAATGCTGTTCCGCTTATAGGGCCTGGAGAACACCTTTCTACCAGGGAAGTCTTCTCAGATAATTTGTGTGTTTCCCATGTAAAATCAAGTTTTTCTTTCAAATGCTCAAAACCTAAGCAAGTCAAGCTTTTCTTTGCCCTTAGAACAAGATGCTTGTAAAGGAAACGTGATTTTTTAAAATGTGTTTGTTTGTTTGTTTAAATCTCATGTTTCAGGGGCGCCTGGGGGGCTCAGTGGGTTAAGCCTCTGCCTTTGGCTCAGGTCATGAGCTCAAGGTCCTGGGATTGAGCCCTGCATCGGGCTCTCTGCTCAGTAGGGAGCTTGCCAACCCTCTTCCCCGCCCCCCCCAATCCTCTCCCCTCTCTGCCTGCCTCTCTGCCTACTTGTGATCTCTCTCTCTGTGTCAAATAAATAAATAAATAAATAAAATCTTTTAAAAAATCTTCTCATGTTTCATATAGTTAGAATTACATTTGGTATGACCGAAACAGACACCAGGTAGGTAGACAATTATTATTGAGTTAATCTATACCATTTTCCTGTGGGGAAAAAAGTGTTATGTTTATTATCTTTATTTAACACAAAAGGACACAGAATTCTGATGAGCTGGAGATGAGTCCGTGCAAGCCTATTAACTTACATTTCACAACATTTTTAACTTTTTTTTTTAAAAAAGATTCTATTTATTTAAGAGAGAGAGGGAGGGAGACAGAGCACCAGCAGGGGGAGGTGCAGAGGGAGAAGCAGACTCTCAGCTGAGCAGGGAGCCCAACTTGGGCTCATGACCTGGGAGTCATGACCCTGGGATCATGACCTGAGCTCAAGGCAGATGCCGAACCACCTAGGTGCCCTCATTTTTTACCTTCTAAAACCATGTACCCAACTTTATTTTTACATTTTAAAACTACAGAGAAGTTGGCAGTGCATAGAGCCTGCATTTAGACTCAACAAATGTTAATATTTGACCGCATTTGCTTTCTCTCTTTGTGAGCCACATGATAATTGACATGGCTGCATCACATTCCATGTTTTGGATGGCCTCAGATTTTTGAGCCACTCCTCTGTTATTGGATGTTTGGATGTGTCCCAATTTTTTTCATTGTTATAATCCAGGATGGGATAACAGTCTTCTTTGCTTTCAGATTTTTGTGTACCACCGTGATTATTTCCTTGTAATAAATTTCTAGACGTAGAATTATTGATCTAAAGGAGGTCACTGCATTGACAATCAAGCATTAACAATGATACACATATTCCCAATAACAAACTTGCTCATCTAAGCTCTGCATCGAGGGTTTCTGACCCTTTTTTTTACAGCATGCAATCTAAGAACATGGTTTTCCCTATTTTAAATGCTTGAAAAAAGTAAAAAGAAGAATATTTTGTGATGTTTGAAGAGTACATAAAGTTCAGACTTTAGTGTCAAATAGTAAAGTTTTATTGGAACACAGCTATACTCAATTGCTTATTTCTTGTCTGTGGATGCTTTCGTGCTTGTTACTGGCAAAGTAGTTGCCAAAGAGACCAGATAGCCTGAAGATCCTGAAGTATTTACTATCTGGGCTTTAATAGGAGAGGTTTGCCAGCCCCAATCATGTCAGATCTATATAACTCTGCCAGTTACCAATACATACGTTGGTGCTCTAAGCATGTGGGCCTCCCAAGCTTCCACTGGTGACCTCTTACCTGGCTCATGGGTGGGCGTTTCCAGCCTGGTGCTTCTGGGAGAGGTGAGGCAGACCGTGTCAGACCGTGTCTCTCATCTCCATTTGTATTTTCTCTCCCTCCCAGCCAGCTTCCTACCCACAGGGAAGGAAGAGCAAGAAATGACTGAGGCCCAGCTGAGTTAAAGCTTATGTATTCATTTACTCCCTATTTTATTTTCCACTGGATAGTTGGAACCTGGTAAGAATACATTTCATAAAATTGAAAAATAAAGGGAGGATCACAAAAAACACAAACAGAAAATTGACATCAAGGAAAATTGGGATGTTGGTATTAAATTCACTTGTGTGCTTGTGAATTTGTCTCTGATCTTTCTACAACAATAGCAAAAGGGGAAATGGAGTCAGTTACATGATTTGTATTGTCCACGAGGAAAACATGCCAGTTCATCAGCAGAAGGAAATATTTCATGCCATTCTCCAGGAAACAATAAAATTAGAACTCTCCCTTACTTCCTACACTAAAATAAATGCCAGGTGGATTAAAGATTTAAATATAAAAATGGAACCATCAGTGCGTGAGAAGGAAAAAATGGGAGAGTATTTATTATCTTAGACTGAAATCCTTTCTAGTGATGCCATAAAATTCTGAAGTCGTGAAAGTATTGATACACTGTGTTCATAAAATTACTGGATGCTCAATTAACCTTAAAAACCTTAAAGCCAAATGGCAAGTTGGAAAGAAAAATTTGCAACAGATGCAATCAATAACATGATTAGCAATAACATGCTAATCAATATAAAAGCCCACCAGTTTAAAAGAAACGGGACAGAGACAATTCATAGATGTGCAAATCACTTCTAAATATGTGACAATATGTTCATCCTCGGTCATAGTGAAATGCCAAAGAAAACCTGTGAAATTCTGTTTTTCATGTGTCAAGTTGGAAAAGACCAGAAGGATATGTAATACACTGTTGGTGTCACAGGAAGAAGATACTGACATGGAATTAGAAGTGCAGGTGTATTGGGCACCTGTGAAAGCAAAGTGGGGAAGCAGGATTGAGCAGTGGGAGCTTCAGACCATGATGTCAACCTGACAGACTTGCCGCTAGCCCAACATAGAGCTCCAGAGCAAAGATTCACGGTTAGAGCAGTCCCACCTAGCCCTTTGAACCCCCTCATTGCTCAGTCATAGACTGGAGACAGCCCTGAGAATAGCAGGCCCTTAGTGCTAAAGCTGAGATGAAGCCCAGCAGAGCTAACTGGAGTCTCTCAAGTAACCACGCTTCTCACAGCCGGGCAATGAGTCCTTTCTAGAAGAGGAATCTGAGAGGCTCATCTCCATTTGGCTGAAGTTGACAGGTATGAGGGAAAGCCAATACTGGAGAGAAAATACAGAAGTATCTTTTTTAATCGTAGTTTTTAATTTTTATGTATTTATTATTTTAAGTAGGCTCCATGCCCAGCTTGGAGCCCATTGCGGGACTTGAACTCACAATCCTGAGATCAAGACCTGGGCTGAAATCAAGAGTAGGATGCTTAACTGACTGAGCCACCCAGGTGCCCCTAAAAATAATGATCGTTTGATTTTATAAAGTAAAATATTTTGGATTACTGCCAAACCACCTTTGAAAACAAATTTGTTTATGGATGATACGAAAGGATTATTTAGAATCACAGACATATAGTGCAATGATGATTGTGTATAATATATAGTAGAAATATATGCTTTCTGAACTATTATTAATTAGTCTGCTGAATTCATGCTAATCAGACTAAATTATGACTGTATCTTTATAACTTGATTCTAATAGATAATGGGCATAATTTAGTCAGGTACTATATAGAATGTTAGTAATGAAGCCATATATTTAATGTATGGAATTAAATATTCTAAACAATTCTCTGTGGTCTTTTTTCTGTAAAAGGATGAGAGAATAAATATTTTAGGCTTTGCAAACCATTAGAAGACATCAGGTAGGGGCGCCTGGGTGGCTCAGTGGGTTAAACCGCTGCCTTCGGCTCGGGTCATGATCGCAGGGTCCTGGGATCAAGCCCCGCATCGGGCTCTCTGCTCAGCCGGGAGCCTGCTTCCTTCTCTCTCTCTCTGCCTGCTTGTGATCTCTCTCTGTCAAATAAATAAATAAAATCTTTAAAAAAAAGACATCAGGTAATGGAATGGATTAAAAAAGCAAGACCCATCATTTCAGACCAAAGACATCTGCACATTGGAAGTGAGGGGATGGAGAAACATCGCTCATGCAAATGGATGTCAAAAAAAGCAGGGGATGCATCTGGGTGGCTCAGTCAGTTAAGCATCTGCCTTCAGTTCAGGGTCCTGGGATTGAGCCTCACACTGGGCTCCCTTCTTCCTCCTCTGTTTCTCCCCATGCTCATGTTCTCTCTCTCTCTCCCTCCCTCCTCTCTCAAGTAAATAAATAAAATCCTTAATTTTTATTATTTTTAAATTTATTATATTAGTCACCATAGAGTACATCATTCGTTTTTTTAAAAGATTTTTTATTAATTTTTTAAATAAACATATAATGTATTATTAGCCCCAGGGGTGCAGGTCTGTGAATCGCCAGGTTTACACACTTCACAGCACTCACCATAGCACATACCTTCCCCAATGTCCATAACCCCACCACCCTCTCCCTACCCATCTCCCCCCGGCCACCTTCAATTTGTTTCGTGACATTAAGAGTCTTATAGTTTGTCTCCCTCCCGATACCATCTTGTTTCATTTATTCTTTTCCTACCCCCCAAACCCCCCACGTTGCATCTCCACTTCCTCATATCAGGGAGATCATATGATAGTTGTCTTTCTCTGATTGACTTTCGCTAAGCATAAATACCCTCTAGTTCCATCCATATTGTCACAAATGGCACGATTTCACTTCTTTTGATGTCTGCATAGTATTCCATTATATATATTATACCACCCCTTCTTTATCCATTCATCTGTTGATGGACATCTAGGTTCTTTCCATAGGTTGGCTATTGTGGACATTGCTACTATAAACATTTGGGTGCGTGTGCCCCTTTGGATCACTATGTTTGTATCTTTAGGGTAAATACCCAGTAATGCAGTTGCTGGGTTGTTAGGTAGCTCTATTTTCAGCTTTTTGATGAATCTCCATGCTGTTTTCCGGAGTGGTTGCACCAGCTTGCATTCTCACCAATAGTGTGGGTTGTGGGTTCCCCTTTCTCTTTATCCTCGCCAGCATCTGTCATTTCCTGACTTGTGAATTTTAGCCATTCTGACTGGTGTGTGGTGGGATCTCATTGTGGTTTTGATTTGTATTTCCCTGATGCCAAGTAATGTGGAGCACTTTTTCATGTGTCTGTTGGCCATCTGGATGTCTTCTTTGCAGAAATGTCTGTTCATGTCCTCTGTCCATTTCTTGATTGGATTATTTGTTCTTTGGGTGTTGAGTTTGCTAAGCTCTTTAAAGATTTTGGATACTAGCCCTTTATCTGATATGTCGTTTGCAAATATCTTCTCCCATTCTGTCAGTTGTCTTTTGGTTTTGTTAACTGTTTCCTTTGCTGTGCAAAAGCTTTTGATCTTGATGAAGTCCCGATAGTTCATTTTTGCCCTTGCTTCCTTTGCCTTTGGTGATGTTCCTAGGAAGAAGTTGCTGTGGCTGAGGTCGAAGAGGTTGCTGCCTGTGTTCTCCTTAAGGATTTTGATGGATTCCTTTCCCACATTGAAGTACATCATTAGTTTTTGATGTGGTGTTCCATGATTCATTGTTTGCATATAACACCTAGTGCTCCAGGCAATACATGCTCACTTTAATAACCATCACCAGGGTAACCACTTCCTCCAGCCCCCTCCCCTCTAAAACCCTCAGTTTTTTTCTCAGAGTCCATAGTCTCTCATGGTTCATCTGTCCCTCCAATTCCCTCCCTTCATTTTCCCTTTCCTTCTCCTAATGTCCTCCATGCTATTCCTTATGTTCCACAAATGAAAACAAGTTCCAAAAGAAAGCTGGGGTTGCAATCCTTACTTTGGACAAAATAGACTTTTTTATTTTTTTTAAAGGTTTTATTTATTTACTCGACAGAGAGAAATCACAAGTAGACGGAGAGGCAGGCAGAGAGAGGGAAGCAGGCTCCCTGCTGAGCAGAGAGCCCGATGCGGGACTTGATCCCAGGACCCTGAGATCATGACCTGAGCCAAAGGCAGCAGCTTAACCCACTGAGCCACCCAGGCGCCCCCAAAATAGACTTTTTTAAAAGGCTCAACAAGAGACAAAGAAGGACACTTTATACTTAATAAGGGGACAATCCAACAAGAAGATATAACAATTACAAATATTTATGCACCCAATCTGGGAGCACACAAATACATAAAACAGTTAATAACAAAAGTAAAGGAACTAATCAACCATAATACAATAAAAGTAGAGGACTTTAACATCCCACTTATATCAATGGACAGATCATCCAAACAGAAAATATAAAAGGAAACAATGGCTTTGAGTGACACACTCAGGTGGATATAGCAGGTACATTCAGAACATTCCATTTTAAAACAGCAGAATACACATTCTTTTCAAATGTACATGGAACATTTCCCAGAATAGATCACATATCAGCCCACAAAACCAGTCTTAACATTTTTCTAGATATGTCTCCTAAAACAAGGAAAATAAAAGCAAAAATAAACTATTAGGACTACGTCAAACAAAAAACATCCATACAGCAAAGGAAATAACCAATAAAACTAAAAGACAACCCACAGAATGGGAGGAAATACTTGCAAATGATTCGATAATGGGTTAGTATTTAAAATATATAATGATTTATAAAACTCCACACCAAAAAACCCCACCAAATAATCCAATTAAAAATAAGCAGAAGAGAGGAACAGACATTTCTCCAAAGAAGACGTATAAATGGCCAACAGACACATGAAAAGATGCTCAGCATCACTTACTAGTAGGGAAATGCAAATCAAAACTACAATATCACTGCACCCCTGTCAGAATGACTCAAATCAACACAAGAAACAAGTGTTGGCAGGGATGTGGAGGAAAATGAACGCACACTGTAGGTGGGAATGCAATTCTGATGCAGCCACTGTGGCAAACAGTATGGAGGTTCCTCAACAATTAAAAATAGGGGGCGCCTGGGTGACTCAGTGGGTTAAAGCCTCTGCCTTTGGCTCAGGTCATGATCCCAGGGTCCTGGGATCAAGCCCCGCATTGGTCTCTCTACTCAGCAAGGGAGCCTGCTTCCACTACTCTCTCTCTCTGCCTGCCTCTCTGCCTTCTTCTAATCTGTCAAATGAATAAATAAATAAAATCTTAAAAAAAATTAAAAATAGAACTACTGTATGATCCAGTAATCAGCCTACTGGGTATTTACCTAAAAGATACAAAAACACTAATTCAAAGGGATGTATGCGTTCCTAAATTTATTGCAGCATTATTTATAATAACCAAACTATGGAAGCAGCCCAAGTGTCCACAGATAGAGGAATGGATAAAGTGGTATACACACACACACACACACACACTCATGTGTGCACATGCATGCACACACACACACAATGGAATAGTATTCAGCCATAAAAAGAATGAACTCTTGCCATTTGCAATGACGTGGATGGAGCTAGAGAGTATAATGCTAAGGGAAATAAGTCAGTCAGAGAAAGACAAATACCATATGATTTCACTCCCATGTGGAATTTAGGAAAAAAACAAATGAACAAAGGAAAGAAACAAAAGCCAAACCAAGAACCAGTCTCTTAATTATAGAGAACAAACTGATGGTTACCAGAGGGGAGGTAGGTGGAGGAATGGGTGACATAGGTGAAGGGGATTAAGAGTACACTTAAACTGATATGCATTGAGTGAATATGGAACTGTTGAATCACCATATTGTACACCTAAAACATAACACTATATGTTTACTACACTTAAATTAAGGTAAAAAATATAAACAAGTATCAATGTGAATCATGATGTATTTTATGGTTAAAAAAGTACTTATTTCCTAGCTCTGTTTATGGAAAAGACTTAGAAGCAATGGTCAGTGCAGTGGCACTGAGCATTCCCAGTATCTGGATGGGAGCCTATATATACCATTACTCACTAAAAGCAATCAGGGAGTGATTTTATGACTGTAAAAGGAAGTGTATAAAATTGTATCGGGCCATCATGTTATTCCAGCTGGCTAGGAAGCTTTCAAAGACTACTATTGTCATGTCAAAATAACTCAGAAACCAACTGAAGAAGCTTCCACTGGTGAAAGATGGGACAATTTGAGCATCATTAGGGATGACTGCGATGGTTCAAAGCACATTAAATATGTTTAAATCCAGGAGTTCATATTGATATAAAAACAACTCCTATGTTACATTTAGAAATGCTCATAAACCATTTCATTAATTTAAAATTTGCTTAAATACAGGGAAAGAATCAAACATTTATTCTGCTTTTTTGTATCATTTTTGATCAAAGCTAGCAGTTGATGAGAGAAAGCCTTTCTTCATAAAAGTACTTTTATAACAAGTGAAGAAGAGTGATAGAATATCATTATTTTGTAAACCATTGTGAGTTAGTGTTATTAGGCAATAACCACCAATTACTAATAAAATCACAAAAAAATGACAGACAGCCTAACATCCCAACCTGAAGAAAGCACGTCGGTCACACCACCTCTGAAGCATAAATGACATAAATGACAAAAAATTGCATCAGAATCTTATCAATAGATCTACTCACCAATTGACCAGAAATGTAGAAAACAGAGGAACATATAAACTAATACTGTGGGGTGCGTTTGGAAATTCATTCCAAATACATTCATTGAAGGTCTTCAAAACTATCTCTTTTCATCAACAAATACATACAAGGAGGGATAAAAGAGGTGGATAAGGAGTACATAAATTAAGAAATTTAAGAAATATATCAACCAACTATAATGTGAGACTTACTTGCATCATGATTCAAACCATTCATTTAAAAATGTATAATACAAATGGGGACATTTGAACACTAGACACTTGCTGATAATCTGGGATTATACATTTTTTAGGTGTGGTAATGATATTATTTTCAAAGGCGCCCTTATTTGGAGGAGTAACATAAAACATAACTAAGAAGAAAGTATAGGGTGTCTGGAATTTGCTTTGAAATAATCCAGGAGAAAGAAGGCAGGGATATAGAAAAAAAGTTCATACGTTGTATTCGGCTGTTATGTTTCCAGTCATAACAGTTTCTTCTCCTTTTTAATGAAATTGATTTTGTAGAGAATTCTGGTTATCAGGTCTAGTAGAATGTCCCATAACCTGGATTCAACTGACTTTTTTCATCATGGAGTCTTCGAATTTGTTTTTCCATTCTCGGTATTTCTTGTAAATGTGACCTAGCTCTGGATGCTGGATTAAATTTATTTATTTTTTTTAATCTATTTTTTTTAAGATTTTATTTTATTTATTTGAGAGAGAGAGACAGTGAGAGAGAATGAGCGAGGAGAAGGTCAGAGAGCGAAGCAGACTCCCCATGGAGCTGGGAGCCTGATGTGGGACTCGATCCCGGGACTCCAGGATCACGCCCTGAGCCGGAGGCAGTCGTTTAACCAACTGCGCCACCCAGGCGTCCCGATGCTGGATTAAATTTAGATTAATTTTTTTTATCATGCTTCATGTGTGGTATCGTGGGCTTCCTATTGTCTTGTATTCTTGTTGATAGACATAATGTCTGTTATCCCATCTTTAGCGATGCTATGACGTTAATGTAGATTCAATGATATCAGCTAAGTTTTGAATTAATGTGAAGTTGTTTACAATATTCTATACATCTTTTTTTTAAAAGATTTTGTTTATTTATTTGACAGAGAGAGAGATCGCAAGTAGGCAGAGAGGCAGGCAGGGGTGGGGGAAGCAGGCTCCCTGCTGAGCAAAGAGCCCCACGGGGCTCGATTCCAGGATCCTGGGTTCATGACCTGAGCCGAATGCAGAGGCTTAACACTCTGAGCCACCCAGGCGCCCCCATACATCTTTTTTAAAAAAGATTTATTTATTTACTTATTCGACACAGAGAGAGAGAGAGCGCGCACAAGTAGGCAGAGAGGCAGGCAGAGAAAGAGAGGGGGAAGCAGACTCCCCGCTGAGCAGAGAGCCCAATGTGGGGCTCGATCTCAGGACCTTGAGGTCATGACATGAGCCGAAGGTAGAGGCTTTAACCCACTGAGCCACCCACGCACCTCTCTATACATCTTTTAAAGTAAATGTTACATGTAGTTATTTCTCCTTTTTCATTTTACTTTCAGGTTGATTTTTCTCTCCCTTTGTTCAGAACGAGCTCATTTTTCTTTAAATTTTTTTAAATGAGGGATAATCTCAAATATACATCAAAGTGGAGAAAATAATACAATAACTCTGTCTTGCACTTACCGTTCAGCTTCAACAAGTTTCAACCTTTTGCCAGTCTTTGGACTGAATTGGTTTTTTTTTTTTTTTTAATCCCTCTCTCTCTCTGTCTCTCTCTGTCAAATAAATAAATAAAATCTTTAAAAAGGAAGAAAGAAAGAAAAGGAGGGGGTACCTGGGTGGCTCATTCGGTTGGGCTGGGCGTCTACCTTTGGCTTGGGTCGTGATGCCAGGGTCCTTGGACTGAGCCTCACACCAGGCTCCTTCCTTGGTGGGGAGCCTGTTTCTCCCTCTCTCTCTGCCTGCCACTCCTCCTGTTTGTGCTCTCTCTCTCTCTCACACAGTCTCTCTCTGTGTCAAGTAAGTAAATAAAATACTTTAAAAAAAAAGATAAAAATTATTTAATTTGGAATCATTTTAGATTTACAAAAAAGGTGCAAAGATAATAAGAAGTGTTTCTGTGTATCCCTTACCCAATTTCTCTCATTATTAAGATCTTGCATTTCCATGGTATTTTTCAAAAAATGAAATAATTATTCAACAGATGAATGGATAAAGAAGATGTGATACACCCACACACACAATGGAATATTACTCAGCCATCAGAAAGGATGAATACTTACCATTTACACTGATGTGGATGGAATTAGAGGGTATTATGCTGTAAGTGAAATAAGTCAGTCAGAGAAAGACAATTATCATATGGTTTTATTCATATGTGGAATATAAAAAACAGGGCAGGGGCACCTGGGTGGCTCAGTGGGTTAAGCCGCTGCCTTCGGCTCAGGTCATGATCTCAGGGTCCTGGGATCGAGTCCCGCATCGGGCTCTCTGCTCAGCAGGGAGCCTGCTTCCTCCTCTCTCTCTCTGCCTGCCTCTCTGCCTACTTATGATCTGTCTCTGTCAAATAAATAAATAAAATCTAAAAAAAAAAACAGGGCAGAGGACTGTAGGGGAAGGGAGGGAGAACTAAATGGGAGGTCATCAGAGAGGGACTCAAACCATGAGAGACTCTTAACTCTAGGAAACAAAGTGAGGGTTGTTGGAGGGGAGGGGGTAGAGGGATGGGGGAACTAGGTGATGGTTATTAAGGAGGGCACATGATGGGATGAGCACTGGGTGTTATATGCAACTGATAAATTATTGAACACTCTATCTGAAACTAATGATGTACTATAAGTTGGCTAATTGAATTTAAAACGAAACAAAACAAAAGCAAATAAACCAAAACTGATACACTGCTAGTAACAAAACTCAAAACTTATATTTGGATTTCACCAGTTTTTTCCACTGATGTTCTTTTTCTGTTCTAGAACCCAGTCCAGGTACCATACAGGATTTAGTTGTCATGTCTCCTCCGTCTCCTGTGGTCTGTGACAGATTCTCACTCCCTCCTTGTCTTTCATGATCTTGACAGCCTTGTGAAGTACTGGCCAGATGTCCTGTAGAATGTCCCCCAATCTGGTCATGTCTGACGTTTTTCTCTTGATTAGACTAGATTATGAGTATGAGGAAAGGGATAAACCCCCTTTTGGGGGGTTTTATGGGTTGTTTTGGTTTGTTTTTAGAAATTTTATTTATTTATTTGATAGAACAAAAGAGCAGGACAGTGCCAGCAGTTGGAGCAGCAGAGGGAGAAGGAGAAGCAAGCCACCCACCGCAGAGAAGGGAGCCCCAGGTGGGACTCGATCCCAGTACCCAGGGATCACGCCTGGAGCAGAAGGCAGTCATTTAACCAACTGAGCCACCCAGGAGCCCCAGGAGAGGATATTTTTTGCATGGTGACTCTTTAGATAGTTAGTGTCCTGCCCCCCCCCCCCATCTTTAAAGGAGACTCAAGTTCTGTCCTGTGCAGATGGGAAGGGTCAAGAACTATCTGACTCCAGCACCTCTCAATTAGGGCAAGTCAAAGTAGACCAACATCAAAAAAATCTATACTGATATTTTGTAAAACCATTACATTCTAGTTCTTTCTAATGCTTTGGGGATTTAGTAATTTTTTTTTTTTGAGCAAATCAGGTCTCAATTTATAGTGCTCTGTGTGATGGTTATTTGTCTTTCTGCTCAGAAAGATATTTCTTTATCTTATCTGGCTCAGAATCACTCCTGCCTCTCTATACCGATACTCTTGGACGCCTCACTCCCTCAGCCAGCTTTGTTTTTTGAACAGAGTTTAACACCACCCAGCATATAATTTGCAATCAGTCCAATTTCTGCCGTCCACCAACAGAATGTAACTTCTCCACTTTTGCTCTGGTTTGTGATCATTCACTGATGAATCCTCAGTGCTCTCTATTGGTATCGAGATAGCTGAATGGATTTAATAAATGAGTGAGCCAGAGATAGAGGCCTAAATGCAGGCCGGCCGGGGCGGGGGGCGGGGCGCTGGGCGCCGAAACACAGGTGTTTTGCCAGCAGGAGGAGCTCCAGGATATGTACGTGGAATGGAACATTTCATTTGCTAGCGCTTTGCGGTGCACAGCGGAATTCTAGCCAACGCTTCTCCAACCCGTGCACCTGAAACCCCAGAGGATCTTTGTTTAGGATATTGCTCGTTTTTATTCAGGAGGTCTGGATTGGGACTCAAGATTCTTCATTTCTACCATGTTCCCAGGTCACACTGTTGGTTCGCACAGCACACGTGGATTAGCAACACTGTACGACTATCTCCCAGGCGTATTAAGGAATAATATCATCCCCAATAATTCCAAAACTTAGTTTTTGTGGGTTTTTTTTTTCCAGAGAAGCGTAGTGCTTGGGAGAGTTTAGGCTTTGGAGCCCTATCGACCTGCATTCAAATCCCGACTCAGCCACTTTCCCACAGGTCATGTTAATAACCCTGTCTTAGGTTAATATCAACTCTGTGCCCAAGTTTCCCCAGCTATTACGTGGGAGAAATAATATGCAGTTGGCAGAATTATAAGAGTTAAATGGACAAATGCAGGTTAGTTCTCAGAGGGATCTCTAGCACATAGCGAGGTAATGGCACTTTAAAATAATATGAATATAGTAGAGTACTTGACTTTTTTTCGACTTTTACAAACTGTTTATTTTCCATCAACGTTATTTCGATTTTGTTTGCGTTTGTGGAAGAGCAGCTTAGGACCACTCAGTGGTTGTTCCAACCCATTCAGTGGCTCGAGCAGTGGGGGCTGCAAACCAGTCTTCAGTGGCTGGCTGGGTGCTCCAGCCTTCAGAGGGAACTGCTGAGCAGACACAGAGGGCACCTGCAGGACTTCAGACCAGTCTGCAACTGCAGGTTGAGTAGCCGTGAACTGAGGAGCTGGAGCCATCCATTCACCCTGGAGTTCTTCCTTGGTCACTGCCTTTTCAGCACCGGCCTGCTCTTCCTTTTCCGTCTCTTCAGGATCTCTGTACAAGTAGAGATCAGGCATGACCTCCCACGGGTGTTCATGGGAAATGGTGTCACGCAGGCGCAGAACTTCCCTGGCCAGCATGCACCACATCAGACCCACAAAGCGAGGTCCCTTGTTGCAAAGGATGACAATATCCACAGAGCGCAGAGGAGAGTCTGTGTTACACAGAGCAATGGTTGGCAGGTTAACACACGCGCCTCTGTGAGAGGTTGGTGGTCAGCCCTGGGATCAGTAACCACGAGAAGTCTGGGCTCTTGGAAGGCTGCATGGATCTGGTTAGTTAGGGTTAGGGTTAGGGTTAGGGTTGCTCCAGTAGCAGCAGCAAATTTCAGCATAGCTCTCCAGCCAGTATTCCTGGAGTATTCCGTGAGAGGCTGGTGGTCAGCCCTGGGATCAGTAATCACCAGAAGTCCAAGAGGTTGCATTACTACTGGCTGATGATTGGTGGCAAAACAAGAGGACAGATACTATCTGATCAAGGTGGGGGGGGCACGGGGCGGAGTATGAGGTTGACCTGACAGCTATATATTATTATTATTATTATTATTTGGGTTATTAAAGCATTTTATTTTTTTAAATTTATTTTTTATTTATTTTCAGCATAACAGTATTCATTATTTTTTCACCACACCCAGTGCTCCATGCAATCCGTGCCCTCTATAATACCCACCACCTTGTACCCCAACCTCCCACCCCCCCCCACTTCAAATCCCTCAGATTGTTTTTCAGAGTCCATAGTCTTTAATCTGGAACTGTTAATCTCTTCCTCATGGACAGCAAGACTCAGACTCCTCTTTTCTGATGCTGGGTGAGACATGACTACCCTGAATTCTTTTTTTTAGTTAAAAAAAAATTTAAGTTAATTTTTAATTTTTAAAAAGATTTTATTTATTTGTCAGAGAGAGAGAGAGTGCACAAGCAGGGAGAACAGCAGCAGAGGGAGAAGCAAGCTCCCTGCTGTGCAAGGAGCCCAATGTGGGGATCGATCCCTTAGCTGACTGAGCCACCCAGAGGTCCATGGTTAATTTTTTAGGTGGGGATGAGGGAGAGGAAGAGAGAGAGAAGCCTACCAACCTGAGATCATGACCTGAGCCAAAATCAAGAGCTGGATGCTTATCTGACTGAGCCACCCAGGCATCCCTCCACTGTCCTGAATTCTTACGACAGCAGTGTGTGACTGTGTAGGGAGAAAGGAAGAGCTCAAAATTAGTGTGTGGCAGCATCCAGGCTTATGACTGTGAAATGTGGGAAGCCTGGGTTCTCTTGGATCCACTGTCTCAGCAGCCCATCTCCTGAAAAAGACACAGGGGAGGAAATAATGATGTCTGGGTTGATGAAAAATCTGTGGCAAGTGAATAAGAATTTGATCTCTCTCCAAAAGGTAGACATCAGGTAGACATTTCTCTTTTGCCTGGCTGGGAGTTTCCTGAAACAGACTAAAGCAATCTCTGGCTGAATTCCTGACCATGTTTTGCCAAGTCTCTGGGCTCCTTGTGGGTAGGGAGGGACTACAAAGAAATGCTCCCATTCTCTCTCCTGAAAGAGCAGGACATCAACCATGCAAGCTCAGCTTAATCTCAGTGAGAGACCTATTTATGTTCTTTATAAGACACAAGGCCTACTTTTTTTTTAAGATTTTATTTATTTATTATTATTTATTTATTTGACAAAGAGAGATCACAAGTAGGCAGAGAGGCAGGCAGAGAGAGAGAGGAGGAAGCAGGCTCCCTGCTGAGCAGAGAGTCCAATGCGGGGCTCGATCCCAGGACCCTGAGATCATGACCTGAGCCGAAGGCAGCGGCTTAACCCACTGAGCCACCCAGGCGCCCCCTATTTATGTTCTTTAAATTTAACATTTTCGTATGGGCTCTTAATCGATTTCTCCCTACTGGCGATTTCTGAGAAAAATTTCTTTTTGTTAACCTCAGTCTCAACTGTCATAGAGTCATTGTTAGTAAATTACCTAAAATGTCTCCACCTTATCCCTGTCATTGCCAATATGCCCATAAAGCCTAGGTTCTCCAAGTCGGTCTTTGCTCGTGATTGTATTCCCCCCCCGCCAATATAGGTTCTGTATACTGAATTTGGAAGAAATCTATATTGGCCACACTGACTTTTTTTTTGTGCATGACATCCCCATGACTTACTTATTTTATAACTGTAAGTTTATACCTTTTGACCCCTGCACTGACTTTTGAGTCTTCATCCTGGCATTTCTTTTTCCATGTTTTAAACGTTTGTCAGGTTTGTTTAAGATTGAGGCTCTACTTAAGCACCCAGGGTCAACCTCTCGGCAGGACTTACTTAGAAACCAGCCATGCAACGACCTGAACATGGTTAAGAATCACATGCAGTGATTCTTGGTCCTTTGCATTAAGAGAATACTGGAAAGGCCCTGAATTAGAAAAATTCATCTTTGGCTGCTCCCCCCCCCCGCCCCCATCAAAATCCAGGTGCTTATTCCTGGAGCCTGTGAATGTTACCTTGGATGGCAAAAGAAAGAAAGAAAGAAAAGAAAGAAAGAAAGGGTGGGAGGGAGGAAGGGAGGAAAGGAGGAAGGAGAAAAGAAAGAAAAGACTTCGGAGATGTGTTTAAGTTAAGAATCTTGGGATGGAGAGAATATACTGGACTATCCCTGTGCACCCTAAATGTAATGACCAATGCCTTTATATGAGGGAAGGTGAGGGAGATTTAACTACAGAAGAGGTGAAGGTGACGTGATGACAGAAGCAGGCATTGAAGATGGAGGATGGGTCTGCAAGCCAAGGTATACAGGCAGCCCCTACAAGCTGGAAAAGGTAAGAAAACAGGTTCTCCCCTCAGAACCTCCAGAAAGAATGAGCCATGCCAAAACCTTGATTTTAGCAACCAACTTCAGACTACTGACCTCCACAACTGTAAGGTAATCAATTTGTGTTGTTTTAAGCCACTAAGTTTGTGGTAATTTGTGAAAGAGGCAACAGGAAACTAATACACCTTCTAAGAACTGGGGAAGTCATTTAAGCACTGGAATTCACTCAGGAGAAACCAGGAAATATACTATGAGTCTTATAAACTTAGCTTAAAACACATTTTTACTGAAAATTCACATATGTAGTTCCATTAATTTGACACAGATATTGGGTGTTTATAAAATAATTCAGCCATAAACAATTATAAAATCTCTGTATGAAAATAATGGGCATAATAGAGCCTTACTGAAGAAGAATTACCCTTTCAACTTGGAAAAAAATTTAAGGCAGGAGCCATATACATGCAGAGGAAATCATTAAAAAATATAATGTCCAGGGACGCCTGGGTGGCTCAGTTGGTTAAGCAGCTGCCTTCGGCTCAGGTCATGATCCCAGCGTCCTGGGATTGAGTCCCACATCGGGCTCCTTGCTCGGCGGGGAGCCTGCTTCTCCCTCTGCCTCTGCTGCCACTCTGTCTGCCTGTGCTCTTTTGCTCGCACTCTCTCCCCCCGCCCTCTGGCAAATAAATAAATAAAATCTTTAAAAAAAATATAATGTCCATCATAGACATAACAGAAGGGCAGAACTCCAATGAAGGTAATGAATAGAAGAATGTCTCCAGTTATCACTCATCTCTTCATCAATAGGAGAGACTGTTCTGAAGAGAAACCCAATGAATATGATGCTTTTTGAAGTTTTCCACATGAGATCTAACTTCACTCAGCACAAGAGAATAAATACCAGGGTGAAGGCCTATGAAAATGCCATGAATTTGGGAAAGCATGAAGATTTACACTAGATAAAAACCTTATGAGTATAACTGACATGGAACAGATTTCAGTTTGAGGGCTCAGGATTAATACAGACTGGGGAGAAACCCTATGAATGCAAAATTTGTGAGAAAAACTTTGGTAATTCCTCTTCCCTTAGGAGACACAGGAGAACTCATAAGGGAAGGAAACTATGGATGCTTTCAATTCCTGTTGCACATGAGAATTTAAAATGGGAGAGAGACCTTGTAAATGTTATAATGTAATTTTTTAAATAAATAAATGTAATAAATGTAAAATATAGATACTCATATATAAATATATATTTATATGTTATATTTATTTTATATGTTTATATTAAAATATCTACTATATTCACATATAAATATATATTATATATTTATATATAATATATAACAATGTTATATATTATTATATCATAACATTATATTATATAATATTTAATGTATAAATATATAATATATGAATTAACATGTAATATATATATAATAAGATATTTATATATAAATATAAAAATAAAATAAATATTTATATATAAATATATAAAACATATAAAATATATAAATTTATATGCAAATTTATACATTATAAATATAGATTTATAAATAACTTATATTTATATAAAGAAACAATATATAAAATATATTTATATAATTTATATATAGATATATATTTATATAAATAAATGTAATAAATGTTTTTATATATATAAATGTAATTGTTTTATATGAATGTAATTGTTTTTGTCAGCATCTCACCTTCAGAATAGACCACTAGGTCATTAATTTTTCTTCTTTTGCAATGTAAACATTTAAGACTATAAACAACCCTTTAACTAACTCTTCAGCTACAACACACAAGGCTTATTATGTATCATTTTCATTAGGATTTCATACCAGGGCGACTGCGTGACTCACTTGGTTGGGTGACTGCCTTCAGCTCGGGTCACGATCCTGAAGTTCCCAGATCCGGTCCCGCATTGGGCTACCTGCTCGACCCAGAGGCTGCTTCTCCCTCTGACCCTCCCCTTTCTCATGCTATCATTCTCTCTCTCTCAAGTAAATAAATAAAATCTTTTTTTAAAAAAGGGTTTCATTCCAAATGTCAAATTTCCATAATGATGACTTAAGTTATCTCAAATTTTATGTGCTCTTTGATATATGTATATTTCAATTACATTTTTGTTTTGTAATATCAAACTGTATAAAGAACATTATCTTCATTAAATTGACTCTTTGTTATTTTTTAGGACTTGATGTCTGTTCTAGTATGGCAAATACTTCTAGCTACTTACCTATTAACCATTCTCCTCTTTTTCCTTGCTTAGAGAACACTGATTTTTCTCAGCCTAGTACTGCGTGTTATTATGAATAAACTCCCAGTCATTTTTTGCAGCATAAGAACCACAATTCTGGCCAATGAGAAATTGGCACAGATCACTTGGTACTTCAAGAAAACTCCTAAAAATAGAATTGTATCATCAGGCTTATTCTCGTCACATTTTTTTCTTTGCCCTTTCCCATGTTTTGTTTTGTTTTTTTCCCCTGTCAGGAAAGTGGGCACAATGCCATGGTTGGAGGAGCTATCTTATACTCACAAGGATAATCTTAGTCTACTTGGGTTGCTATAGCAAAATACCATAAGCTAGTGGCTTATAAACAACAGAAATTTCTTTCTCACGGTTCTGGAGGCGGGAAGTCCAAGATCAGGGAGGCAGCATACTTAGATTCTAGTGAGAGGACCCTTCTGAGTTAGACGACTGAGTTCTCATTTTATCTCCACATGGCTGAAAGCAGAACAGAGGAAGCAAGATTTCCCATGACTCTTATAAAGGCACTGATCCCACTCATGAGCACTCCACCTTTATGACCTTATGAAATCCATGTGAGAGATAATGGTGATTTGTATGATGGCGGCCACAGTGGATGGGGGCAATAAGTTGTAGGATTCTGGATAAATTTTGAAGACAGACATGACAGTTTTTCTGATGGGTTGGATGTGGCATGTTGGAGGGGAAAAAAAGAAGTCAAGAACAACACAGAAGAAGGGGCCAAGTATTTCTCTCATGAGCAAATAAAAATATTAGAGTTTTCAGTTCCTTAAGGGAAGAGATTATGGGAACACCAGTCTTGGATGGTGTTGGTGGGGAGAATGGAGCTTGGTTGTTAACATGTTAAGTTAGACATGCCTACGTGGAACCTAAGTGAAAGATGTCTGGGTGTAGTTTTCCAAGAGTCTAAATATAAACCTGTAGATATAAATTCAATGGTCTTGGTCTAAAAATAGTACTTCAAGCCATGAGATTAAATGATATTACCTAGAGCAGCCACTCCGGAAAACAGTGTGGAGGTTCCTCAAAAAGTTAAAAATGGATCCATCCTATGACCCAGCAGCCGCACTACTAGATATTTATCCAGAGGACACAAAAATAGTGATTTGAAAGGACACATGCACCCCAATGTTTGTAGCAGCAGTGTCCACAATAGCCAAAATACAGAAAGAACCCAGATGTCCATCAACAGATGAAGGGATAAAGAAGGGGTGTGTATCTATATAAAGAAGATGGATGTGGTGGTGGATATATATATATATATATATATATATATATATATTCCAATATATTGGAATATTACCCAGCCATCAAGAAGAATGAACTCTTGCCATTTATAATGATGTGGATGGAACTAGAGGTCACTATGCTAAGCAAAATAAGTCAGTTAGAGAAAGACAAATACCATATGATTTCATTCATATGTGGAATTTAAGAAACAAATCAGAAGAATGTAGGGGAAGGGAAGGAAAAATAAAATAAGATTAAAACAGAGAGGGAAGCAAGCCATAAGAGACTTTTTTTAAAAGATTTTATTTATTTTATTTGACAGATAGAGATCACAAGTAGGCAGAGAGGCAGGCAGAGAGAGAGGGAGGAGGAAGCAGGCTCCCCGCTGAGCAGAGAGCCTGATGCAGGGCTCGATCCCAGGACTCTGGGATCATGACCCGAGCCGAAGGCAGAGGCTTTAACCCACTGAGCCACCCAGGCGCCCCCATAGGAGACTTTTTAAAGAATGATTGTTTATTTGACAGAGAGAGAGCGAGCGAACACAAGCAGGGGGAGGGGCAGAGGGAGAAGCAGGCTCCCCATTGAGCAGGGAGCCTGATTTGGGACTCAATCCCAGGACCCTGGGACCATGACCTGAGCTGAAAGAAGATGCTTGACAGTTGAGCCACACAGGTGTCCCACCATAAGAGACTCCTAACTATAGGGAACAAACAGAGGGTTGCTGGAGGGGAGGTGGGTGGGGGGATGGGATAACTGGGAGATGGGCATTAAGGAGGGCAAGTGATGGAATGAGCACGGGTTGTTATATGCAACTGATGAATCACAAAATTCTACCCCTGAAACTAATAATACAGTGTATGTTAACTAAATTGAATTTAAATAAAAACATTTTTTAAAAATACTATTACTTAGAAAGTGTGTATAGATGGGAAAGAGAAGAGGCCTGGGGACTGAGCCCTGGGGTACTTTAACTTTGGCAAGTAGGAGAGATGAAGAGTAACCAGCAAAGGAGATTGAGAGAGTAGCCCATGAGGAATAAGAGAAATAGAGGAGACATAAGAAAATCATATCTAAGAAGGCAAGTGATTTAATGTGTTTCAAGAAGAGAGGGATCAACTTTATCAAATGTTGATAGGTCAGGTAAAATGAGGAGTTTCCTTTGAATTTAGCTTTATGAAGATCAGTGGTGTCTTTGCCAAAACCTGACTCAGTAATTATAGGGGCAAAATCTTTATTGAAGTGGGTTAGAGAGAAAATGGAAGGATAGGAATTGGAGACAATGAGCATAAGTGGCAATTCTTTTTTGCCCTTACCGGTATTTCAATTAATATCAATTATAATTGTACAAACTTTTTTGTTATTGTTTATTTTGTATATCTTTTTAATTCTTTTTTATTGTGGCAAAATATGCATAACATAAAATGTACCATTTTAACCATTCTTTTTCCATTATTTTACTATCTGGGAACTGAGGTTTTTGTGGTGTAGTTTGCAAATAGATGAACATGACAGGATTTAAAATTTTCTAGTTTTTTTGTACTATTCTGATATAGGTAAAATATTCACAAACGTTTATGTGGTTACAAATTCTTTTTTTTAAGATTTTATTTTTTATTTGACAGACGGAGATGACAAGTAGGCAGAGAGGTAGGCAGAGAGAGAGAGGAGGAAGCAGGCTCCCCGCTGAGCAGAGAGCCCGATGCAGGGCTCGATCCCAGGAGCCTGGGATCATGACCTGAGCCAAAGGCAGAGGCTTTAATCCACTGAGCCACCCAGTTGCCCCGTGGTTATAAATTCTTGAAAGCTCAAATAGCCTTTACAAGAATAAACACAAACAACTTACAAATCAGAACAGAGAAAATGGAATGAGAGAAAATTAAGAACAAAAAAGTTTGGCCCAAAAAGGGCTAGAAATAAAGGGAAAAAAGCAAATACAAGTAGAAAAATAGGACAAATAGAGAGCATACAATAAGATGGTAGAAATAAATTCACATATGTCAATAATCCCAGTAAGTGTAATAGACTAAACTCACCAGCTAAAAGATAAATATTGGCCTTGGGATTTTAAAAAAGTGCAAGTTACAATCTGGAGACATCTAAAACATAAGGACAGAAAAGTTGAAAGTCGAAGGATGGTGTAATTATATTAATAGCAGACAATATAGACATCATGGTCAAAATACTAAAAGAGAATAACTGGATAATGGTTTTAAAAAGCTCTAATCACTAAAAAGTCATAATTTTAAAACCATATGCACTATGGTCTCAAAATATGTAAGACAAAACTTGATGCAAATGCTAGGGAAAAAATGGGAAATGTGTGATACCACAATTTACCTGTCTCAGCTGTCACTTGGCATCACTTGATCACAGCTATCACTTGCTAGGATGTTGGAAAATAACTCAGATTTGATGCTTGTAGCAAGCCCCTTTGAGTACCACTGCAGACAAGGCATTAGGGTCAAAAAATTTTGGTTGTAATCATGGATCCACCACAGAATTTATAGAGTCAGGCATATAACCTAAATTCTCTAAGCTATACCTTTTGGATCAGTAAAATGGGAATAATCCCTATTTTTTGAGGATTTACTGGGGGAATAAATTAAATAGGGCACATGTTGGAAAGTTCTCTCTGCCTATCATTTTCATTTCTGTAGCTTGTCCTACTTACGTGAAATGCCAATGTTCAGGGCTATCTCTGTTCCATTACCCTTCTAGGTGCTCTTCTTCTATGGGGGACTTAGGAGTGTCCTGGGCCATGGAAAACAAGGTTGTCTCATGAAGTTTTCACAATATGTACAACAGGGATTACATATTTATCATAGCAGGATGTGGAAGGGATGCTCACTTGCGGCCATTTATGCAGGGTGAGGCACTCCAAGTGCTTTCCCTCCTCCTCATTGCCTCCCCCATGAGCGATGTCATATAAGCCCTGGGAAAGACTGGACAGGATCATGCTCTAACTGGGTATTGGAGTACTCACACCTACATCCTTGGACTCTTTGCCATTTTCTAATGTTTTCTATTCTCATAAGCTGAACAAGAAACTGGGCCCAAGATCTCTTCCTGTCCAACCCATGCAATAACAAATCAGAGAAGCCCTGCGCTGTGGGGTGAAGAAATCCCTTCATTTCAGCACCTTATGTGGGGAGCCTATTCTAGAAATCCTCTGCTCTGCTTTCCTAAAGTTGTTTTTTTAAAAAAAAACTTGTTAAACCTTGCTTATTTGTTTGTTTTTTTGCTAGGTCCCCTGTATTAGTCACAAAGACCAAGGCTAGTTTCACAGCCACATTCCTTCTCAAGCTGCACTTTTTTTCTCTTTCAGTGACTTCAGACTTCCTGTTTTCCCTCCTTGGCTACAAGAAAGAAGTCGAGGATGGAGTCATAATGAATCTAGTAAATCTGAGAATTCATTCATAATAGGGAAAAACGGTCCCAATTTCCATCAACTTGTGGATGGGTAGATAAATTTTGGTATAGCCATACAATGGAATATTATTCAGCAAAGAAAAGAAACAAAAGTACTGACTGATACAACATGGATGAATTTCAGAAGCCTTCTGCTGAGTGAAAGAAACCAGACACAAAAGCTTCCATATTATTTGACTCCAGATACATGGATTCCATATGACTCAACGACTCCATATGCAAGATTCTGTACTGTGCGATTACCTCTAGAACAGGTCAATCTAGTCTATGGTGACAAGAAGCAGGATAGTGGTTACCTTGAGTGGGAGGCAGTGTATAGACCAGAAGTGTCATGAGGGAGATCTCTGGGAAATATTTTATGTCTTGATTTCAGTGAGTTGTCAAAAACCCATCAAACCTTATACTTAATATCTGAGCATATTATACACTTTACTGTGTATATTACCCCTCAATAAAAGAAAAGTTGACAAAACTTAGAACACAAGATTTATCTCAGGACAATACCAACTCATACACCTTTTTGAGGAAACAGGTCTGTTTCTCTGGAGCATATTGATGCTTTCACAGATTCGGCTCTTAGAACTTCACATTCACAGGGATCTTCCTGTTGTCCTCTCCCTACCTGAAGTTTCACCTGAGGCCACTGGGACCAGTGTGACAGTGGCCAGAGTAGAGAGGATGGATCAGTTTTGTTTGATGCTTGCTGGGGAGAGAGGACTACAACAGAACTACCCAGGACTACAACAATGTTTGCACCAGGATTAGTGCCACATATATGTGCTGAATGAATGATATTAGAAAGTCTCTCACAGTTAGCAAGAGGTCATTTCACTTCACGGACTCTTTAAAATGCACAGTTCCCCATGACTTATTTGGTTAGTATGCAAGAAAGATATTTTTTTGCTCAGGGAGTGAGTGATGTAATAGGATTGAGAAGTAAGGACTATTTGTCAATCTCTTCCCGTGATTTCCATCTCCAATGGGTCACCAGCGGATATTTTCCAAGAGTCAGTATCCTACAGATTTTACATAGACATGCATACAATAAACTATTTTGCTGTAACAAACTGTATTTCTGATTTTTTAAATTGGAGTATAATTTATGTACATTCAAATGCTTCCATATTAGGTATATCGTGTTTTGAGTTTTCACAAATGTATAGACCCCTGTACCTCCAATGACCAAGGCATTTCTACCATTCTAGAATGTTCCATTATGGTCTCTTCCCAGTCAATCTTCCCCACCCAGTGGCAACCATTATTCTGACTTCTATAGCTATGGGTTAGCTTTGTTCTAGAACCTCATTTAAATGGAATCATACAGTATGTACTCCTTTCTTTCAGGCTTCTTTCACTTAGCATACTGATTTTTAGATTCTTTTTTTTTAAAGATTTTATTTATTTATTTGACAGAGAGAGATCACAAGTAGGCAGAGAGGCAGGCAGAGAGAGAGAGAGAGAGAGAGAGAGAGGAGGAAGCAGGCTCCCTGCTGAGCAGAGAGCCCGATGTGGGACTCGATTCCAGGACCCTGAGATCATGACCTGAGCCGAAGGCAGCGGCTTAATCCACTGAGCCACCCAGGCGACCTGATTTTTAGATTCTTCTATGAAGTTGCATGTATCAGGTTTTTTGTTCCCTTTTATTTCAGTATAGTATTTCATTGTATGGATGTACCACAGGTTGTTTATGTAGTCACCTGTTGTTTGGATAGTTTGGGGTTAATAAGAATAAAGTTGCTATGAACATTCATGAAGGACACTGGTTTGGTTTCTGGAGTGGGAACCATAACATCCTTTAGGAATGGTCAGTGTTTGATCTCTCCGTAAATCAGTTTTAGAAACTGTGTAGGTCAGTGATTGGCAGTCTGGGAAGACTGATGATCGGAAACCTGATGGGGGTGTGGCACAGGTGTGCCTGTGTTGGGCATTATTCAAAGTTCCTGTGGAAAGCAGATAAGGGTTGTCTCTTGGATGTAGTAATTTGCCATCACTGGATTCATGATATGATGAGCCTGGGACATGCCAGTAACAGGGAATTTGGAAAGTGTCCTCCAGCAGTCCCTGTAGTCCAGCCATGGGTGGCTTCTGCTGGTCTGTAAATGATTGGCAGCAAGAGGAATCAAGGGCATGGTCCCTGGGATTGGGACCCGAGGTGATCAAAGGTCAATGGTCCTGAGATGGTCTGTCCCTGGGGAACCGGATCCACGCCTGGTCTCCAGTGTCCAAGAAGGGGATGGTGGGGGAGTGAGTTTGAGTGTTCATCTCTGTCAGAAGAGGAAGGGCCATGTAGATTGCCCTGGATGTGCACCAGAAAATGCAAAAGCTCAATTTATGCATATGAGATGTGGTCACTCCTCAGTCTGAGTGTTTTGAGGACAATAGAAAACAGGAATATTGTAGATCAGGAACTGACCCTGTATGGGATTCGGTATCACAGGGTGTGGGCACATTGGAGTCAGCAGGCCTTGGCTTAAATATTTCCCCATCCTTCCAGTTGCCAGCAGTGTGACCTTGGGGCAGATGACCTAGCACTATTGCACTTGAGCTGCTTCTACTGCCCAATGGGCCTAATGGGCCTAATGATAATCATTGTCCTCTAGCAGACAGGGTTGTAGTGAAAATGGAATGAAATACTTCGTATCAGTCATCGGGACCATAGGGCAGGGGCAGGTGAGTTGCAGAAGCAACAGATTCTGGACTTGCTGTCCCTGGGACAGCTCACCATCCTCCTGCTGAGAGTGAGCCCTCTGAGGCTGATATCCCACATCCAGAGCCTTGTGTGTTTCAGTGGAAAACGTGATGAGCATTTTTCTAACTATAAGTGAATTTAAACTGAAATTTTGTTTGGTGGTCATCTGATACATTTTTAAGTGAATTTAAACTGAAATTTTCTGTTTGGTGGTCATCTGGTACATTTTTAAGTGAGTTGATAACAGGTAGAGGTACTCTAGCCAGCCTTCAGGGTTCCTCCAGTGAGCTTCAGGCCCTTAGCCCACATCAGCTCCAGCCATACCCCCAAGGCAGCTCCCCCTGCCCACATCTGCCCCAGGTCCAGCCATCCCACCAAGGCCCCCTGGTGCAATGTACTCTAAGACAACCTCCTCCCAGGCCTGCCCCTGACCCAACTCTCCCACTTGGGTTACTCTGACATAGTACACATTGGAATACTGCTGGCCCATGCCTAATCCAGCTCCAGCTGCCCCACCAGGATGTCCCTTGGGTAGAACACCCAGGAATCCCTGACCCCTGCGTGTTCCAGCTCCAACTGCCCTCCCATAGGAGCCCCAACATGGGGCACCCTGGGAATACCTGTCCCACACTTACTCCAGCTCCAGCCATCCCACCTGGTCAGTTGCCACCCAGAGCTCCTTAGGACCTCCTGGCCCACATCTGCTCCACCTCCGGCCGCCCCAACACAGCACATCCCACGACATCTATAATCCATGCTCACTCCAACTCCAGCCAGACAAAATGCCGCGATGGCAGTTTATACAGAGGACTGTCCCATGGAAGACCCTTACTTCAAGACCAGGAGAAGTAATTGTTCTACATAATTCATAGAAACAAACATAGAAAATAAAACAAAATGAGAGAATAATGAATATGTTCCTAATGAAAAAACAAGATAATACTCCAGAAAAAAACCCTAATGAAACAGAGATACATAATTTTTACAATAATACTTCCTCCTAGATTAATAATTGCATTTTAAAGTTTTTATTTACATTCCAGTTGGTTAACATACAGTGTAATATTAGCTTCAGGCATATGATATAACGATTTTGATACTTCCATACCACACCTGGTACTCATCACAGCAAGTGCCCTCTTTAATTCCTATCACCTGTTTCACCCATCCCCCTACCCAGCTTCCCTCTGGTAACCATCAGTTTGTTCTCTATAGTTAAGAGTCTGTTTCTTGGTTTGCCTTTTGCCCATTGTTCATTTGTTTTTTTAGTTGCACATATGAGTGAGATCATATGGTACTTGTCGTCCTCTGACTTATTTCACTTAGCATAATACACCCTAGCTCCATTCATGTCCTGTGCAAATGACAAGATTTCATTCTTTTTGATGGCTGAGTAATATTCCATTGTAAATATATTCACTCCTTTATCCATTCAACAGTCGATAGACATTTGGGCTGTTTCCATAATTTGGCTAATGTAAACAATATTGCTACAAACATGGAAGTGTATGTATTCCTTTGAATTAGTATTTTTGTAGTCTTTGGATAAATACCAGTAGTGCAGTTGCTGGATCAGAGGGTAGGTGTTTTTTTTTTTAACTTTTTGAGGAAACTCCATACTGTTCTCCAGAGTGACTGCACCAGTTTACACTCCCACCAACAGTGCACGAGGGTTCCTTTTTCTCCACATCCTCACCAACACCTATTGTGTCTTGTGGTTTTTTTTTTAATTTTAGCCATTCTCACAGGTGCAAGGTGATATCTCATTGTAATTTTAATTTGCATTTCCCTGATGATAAGTGATGTTGAGCATCTTTTCATGGTATCTGTTGGCCATCTGGATGTCTTTTTTGGATAAATGTCTATTCATGTCTTCTGTCCATTTTTAAATTGGATTATTGGGGGGTTTTTTGGGTGTTGAGTTCTACAAATTCTTGATAGATTTTGGATATTAACCCTTTATCAGATATGTCACTTGCAAATAACTTCTCCCACTCTATAGATTGCCTTTTAGTTTTGTTGATTGTTTCCCTCACTGTGCAGAAGATTTTTATTTTGATGAAGTCCCAGTAGTTTTCTAATTTTTTGTAAAAGATGAGAGATAGTGCAGAGCCTGAGTGGTTCAGTCAGTTAAACACCTGCCTTCGGCTCAAGTCTTGATTTCAGGGTCCTGGGATCCAGCCCCTTGTCAGGCTCCCTGCTCACTGAGAAGTCTGCTTCTCCCTCTCCCTCTGCCTCTCCCCACTGCTTGTGCTCTTTTTCTTGCTCTCTATCTCACTCTCTTGCTCGCATGTACTCTCTCTCTCAAATAAATAAATAAAATCTTAAATAATAATAAAAGATGAGAGGTACAATTTATTTATTTATTTATTTATTTTAAGAGAGGGAAGGGAGAAAGAGAATCTTAAGCAGTCTTTATGCCCAGCATGTGGCCTGATGCGGGGCTCAATCTCACAACTTTCAGATCATGACCTGAGCCAAAATCAAGAATGGGATGTTTAACTGCCTGAACCACCCAGGCACACCCCCCTACCACCAATAGTTTATTTTTGCTTTTGTTTCCCTTGCCTCAGGAGACATATCTAGAAAGAAGTTGCTATGGCTAATGTCAAAGAGGTTACTACCTGTGTTCTCCCCTAGGATTTTTGTGGTTTCATGTTTTGCTCTTAGGTCTTCAATCCATTTTGAATTTACTTTCGTGGATGGTGTAAGGAAGTTGTCAGTTTCATTCTTCGGCTTGTGGCTGTCCAGTTTTCCCAACACCATTTGTTGAAGAGACTGTCTTTTTCCCACTGGATATTCTCTCCTGCTTTGTCAAAGATTAATTGACTATAGAGTAGTGAGTTCATTTCTGAGTTTTCTCTTCTGTTCCATTCATTGATCGGTGTGTCTATTTTTGTGACAGTACCATACTATCCTGATCATTACAGCTTTGTAATACAACTTGAAGTCCGGAACTGTGATGCCTCCAGCTTTGCTTTTCTTACCTAAGGTTATTTGGGGTCTTTTGTAGCTCCACACACACTGTAGGAATGTTTGTTCTAGCTCTGTGCAAAATGTTTTTGGTGTTTTGATAGGGATTACTTTAAATATGTAGATTGCTTCGGGTATTAAAAACATTTTAATAATGTTTGTTCTTCCAATCCATGAGCATGGAATGCTTCCTGATTTCTTTGTGTCATCTTCAGTTTCTTTCATCAGTGTTTATAGTTTTCAGAGTAAGTTCTTTCACCTCTTTGGTTAGGTTTATTCCTAGGATCTTATCGGTTTTGGACAATTGTGAATGGGATTGATTCCTTGATTTCTCTACTGCTTCTTTATTGGTGTATAGAAGTGCAACAGATTTCTGTACATTGATTTCGTATCCTGCAACTTTACTGAATTCATGTATCAGTTCTACCAGTTTTTTGGTGGAGTCTTTTGGGTTTTCTATATAGAATGTCATGTCACCTGCAAATAGTGAAATTCTGATTTATTCCTTGCTGATTTGGATGTCTTTTATTTCTTTTTGTTGACTGATTGCTGTGGCTAGGACTTCTGGTACTATCTTAAATAACAGTGAGAATGAACATCCCTGTCTTGTTCCTGACTGTAGAGGAGAAGTTCTCAGTTTTTCCCCATTAAGATGATATGAGCTATCGGTTTTTCATAGATGGCCTTTATTATGTTGAGGTATGTTCCCTCTTGATCTACTTTGTTGGAGGTTTTTTTCATGAATAGATGTTGTACTTTGTCAAATTTTTTTCTGCAGCTATTAAAATGATCATATGGTTTTTATCCTTTCTTTTCTTAATGTGGTGTATCACACTGATTTATTTGCAGATATTGAGCCACCCTGGCAACCTAGGAATAAATCCCACTCAAACATTGTGAATGATTTTTTAAAGATATTGTTGGATTCAGTTTGCTAGCATTTTATTGAGAATTTTTGCATCCATGTTCATTAGTGGTATTGGTCTGTATGTAGTTCTCTTTTTTAGTGAAGTCTTCATATGATTTTGGTATCAGGGTAATGCTGGTCTCATAGAATGAATTTGGAAGTTTTCTGTCCTTTTCCATTTTTCAGAATAGTTTGAGAAGAATAGGTATTAACTCTTCTTTAAATGTTTGGTAGAGTTCCCCTCTGAAGCTATCTGGCCCTGGACTTTGGTCTGTTGGGAGTTTACTGATTACTGATTGAATTTCTTTGCTGGTTATCAGTCTGTTCAAATTTTCTTTTTCTTTCTGTTTCAGTTTTGGTAGTTTATATGTTTCCAGAAATCTGTCCATTTTCCCACGTTGTCCAGTTTGTTGCCATATGGCTTTCCATAATATTCTTTTATAATTGCTTGTATTTCTGTGGTGTTAGTTAGTTAGTTCTCCTTCTCATTTGTTGTTCTATTTATTTGGTTCCTTTCTTTTTTCTTTCTGATAAGTCTGGCTAGAGGTTTATCAATTTTAGTAATTTTTCAGAGAACCAGCTCCTGGTTTCATTGATCTGTTCTACTGTGTTTTGTTTTAGTTGCCGTATTATTTATTTTTGCTCTCTTCTTTTCTTCTTTATTATTTCCTTCTTTATGCTGGTTTTGGGTTTTGTTCTTTTTTCTTTCTTTTTTTAGCTCCTTTAGGTACAAGGTTAGGTTGTTTATTTTGGGATTTTTCCTGCTTCTTGAGGCAGGCCTGTATAGCTATATACTTCCCTCTTGTGACCACTTTTGTTATATCTCAAAGATTGTGGACTCTATTGTGTTTTCATTATCATTTATTTCCATGTATTCTTTTATTTGTTCTTTAATTTCCTGGTTTGCCCATTATTGTTTAGTGGCATGTTCTTTAACCTCTATGTATTTGTGGTCTTCCCAAATTTCTTCTTGTGTTTGATTTCTGGTTTCATGGTGTTGTGGTCAGAAAAGGTGCATGGTATAATTTCAATCTTTTGTATTTGTTGAGGCCTGTTTTGTGACCTATTTTGTGATCTATTCTGGAGAATGTTCCATTTGCACTTGAAAAGAAAGTGTATTCTGATGTTTTAGGATGGAATATTCTGAATGTATCTGTTAAGACCATTTGGTCCAGTGTGTCATTCAAAGCCATTGTTTCTGTATTTGTTTTCTGTTTAGATGATCCGTCTATTGGTGTAAGTGGGTTATTGTTCTTGTTCTTGTTAGTAATAATTAGTTCCTTTATATTTGTTATTAATTGTTTTATATATTTGGGTTCTCCCAAGTTGGGTGCATACATATTTCCAATTGTTGATACTCTTGTTGGATTGTTCCTTTTATTATTATATAATGCCCTTCTTTGTCTATTTTTACAGTTTTTGCTTTGATGTCCAGTTTTTCTTTTTCTTTTTTTTAAGATTGTATTTATTTATTTGACAGATAAAGACACAGCGAGAGAGGGAACACAAGCAGGGGAAGAAGGAGAGGAAGAAACAGGCTCCCTGCTGAGCAAGAAGCCTGATGTGGGGCTCGATCTCCATATGGGGTGGTTTAGTGGTCACAAACTCCTTTAGTTTTTGTCTGTCTGGAAAACTCTTTATCTCTTTTTATATTCCGAATGATAGCCTTGCTGGATAGAGTATTCTTGGCTGCAGATTGTTCTCATTCAGCATTTCTACTTCCTTCTGGCTTGACAAGTTTCTGTTGAGAAATCTCTAGGTAGCCTTATGGGTCTTCCCTTATAAGTTAAGGACTTCTTTTGTTTCAGGGAATGTCTCCAGTGTGTGCTGCATGTCCTTTGCTGTTGTGTTTGGCTTCTGTCTCTTTCTGCAAGTCATCTGCAGAGGCTCTCTTTGCCTGCTCTGTGCAGTGTTTGGTCCCTGGCCTGAGTGTGGCTAGTTTATCTAGGTGTGCTCTGGTCTGGTTGTGAAATGAGACTTGACACCAGCTCCACCAGGACTGAGGCCCTGTAGAACTCTCTTGTCAGGAGATATGGTGTGTGTGTGTGGGGAGGTTTGTGCTGGTCTTCTGGGGGTCGAGCCTGCTGTGCTGGGACAGAGGCAAGCTTGACTAAGAAAGGAACTCCAGCCAGATCACAGGGGCCTGGGGGCTTGGTGTAAACAAGTTAGATAGCCAGTGTTCTGAGCTCCTTCCTTCTGGTGGCTCTGTGTTTATGCTGAGGGGTGGGAGAAGGAAATGACACCAGCCAGCTACTTTGTTCCCAGAGAGACATCTCTGTGAATGCTGCCTCTGGGGACAAGCTCTGAGAAGAGTGAATAATACCCCTACTGTGTCTCCCAGGCATTTTCCAGATTGCTGTTTCCATGTTGTCTGCCCTCAGGTTGTTTGCCTGTCTTCTTTCCAGGAGCAGGGCAGTGCCCTCCAGGCTCTATCCCAGCAAAGCCCTCTGACTTTTAAAACTCCAAACCCATCAAATCCAGCCCCGCTCATTTTCCAAGCCAGTGGCTTTGGGGAAACATTCTCCTTGTGTTTTTCCCTGTGTGCTCCTTTCTCTCTAGCCCTTTTCTGCAACCATGGCTTCCTCCCCCCTGCAGCCTCTGCAATCTATTTCTCCCCTACGCTATGTCTTTGCACTTCCTACCTTTTTTGATGTGGTTTCTTCTCTCCCTTTAATTATGGAGTTTGTTCTTTCAGTCTTCAGGTTGATTTCTGGGATATTTAGAATGATTTGATAGTTATCTAGTTGTGTTTGTGGGATGAAACAAGCCTAGGGTCCTCATACTCCACTGCCATCTTGAAAAATCTCCTCAATAATTGCATTTTTAATGTATCAGTCTCTTAAATCATGTAGAAAATAAGTGTAGTTGTGTACCATTGTTACAAATAATACTACCTTTTATAATAGCCTATGTATTAACCTTTACTGAGATCTTTATTTGTTTATATCGTTTCAAGTCAGTGTCTATTGTCCTTTCGTTTCAACCTGTAGGACTCCCCTTAGCATTTCTTTCAGGGCACTTCTAGTGGTAATGAACTCTGTCAGCTTTTGTTCAGCTGGGATTGTCATAATTTCTTTCTCACATTTGAAGGACAATTTTGTTGGATATAGAATTCTTGGTTAACAGGTCTTTTTTCATAGCATTTTGAATACATCAGTGCACTGTCTTCTGACCTCAAAAAGCTTCTGAGGAGAAATCTGCTTTTAACTTTTTTGAGAATCCCTTGTATGCCTTATATGTGATGAGTCACTTCTCTCTTGCTACTTTCAAAATTCTTTGTCTCTGGAAAGTTCATTTACAATGTGTCCTGATGTAGCTTTCTTCAAGTAAATCTTACCTAGAGTTCATTGAGTTTCTTGGACAGTTATAGTTATATCTTTCATCAAATTATGAAGTTTTGTGTCATTATTTAAGTATTCTCTCTTCTCCAGAGTCCTGAAATAGTTACACCAGGTGATTTACTGTATGATGACTCACACAACATAATAAAACAATTAAAAATAAAAAAATATATAAAAAATTCGATAGTTACACCAGGAAGATTATGCCAGCATAATGTTGTCTAGATGGGAGACAAATTTCTGGTGCTTCCTACTCCTCCATTTTCTCAGAATCTTCTTCTTGCCAACTGACTTTTTAATGAAGTTCAAAGACTTTTTGATTGAGAAGGGGTTGTCTTTCAATAAATAATTCTGGAGGAATCAAATATCTATGTAAAAAACTCCAAAAAAAAACCCAAAACAAGATGAACCTCAGCTTACTTCTCATACCTTATACAAAAATTAGATTAAACAGACCATACATCTATAGGCTGAATATATAATTATAAAACTTCTGAAAGAAAATATCAGAGAAAATCCTTACAATCTTGGGTTAGGCAAAGAGTTTTGGATATGATACCCAACGCATGATCTATAAAAGAAAATTTGATATATTAGATGTGATAAAAAACCAAAATTATAAGTACAGAAACATTCTGCAGAGGAAAAGTCAAATTTAGAGTATCTACTCTTGGGCTTGTTCATGCTTTTGCTCCATCCCATCTGGATGGCCATTCTGGTGTTTGTATCTAAGGAGTTACTCTTTTGCTCACAAGGCACTTAGCATCTACTGTATCTGGGATGTCAGAAGAGACCAAAGCATAAGTCAAGAATCACTAGAAACTGTGGTGGGAGCACTGGGCTAGGAGTCAGGGCATTCACATTCAACTTTGCCTTACTGTCTAGTGCAGGAGAGAACCCTGCCATGGACACAACGACACAAAGCAGAATGACGGAATTTCTGTGGAAAAACTGAAGAAGGAGGAACAAGGGGTTTGAAGAAGGCATCTTAGGGGGCAAGCAACTGAGCTTAGCCTTGAAAGACAAGCAGAATGCTGGCAGGCAAAAAACAGATAAACATGGGACAGACGTGAGAGGTACAGGCAAACATTCCCTTATCTTTTATGATTCCAAGACTAAAGTAAAAGGAACACCCCTCACCATTCTAAGTATGCCCACAAGTACATTCAAAAGAGAAGCAGGCCGTCCAGTTGGAAAAGAAGTGGAGGGAACTTCATAGATGGCAGTGCCAAAGCTGAGTCTTGAAAGGTGAGTAGGAATTAGCAAAAAAGAAGGGTAGGCCTGAAGAAAGGCCTGATATGTAGAAGCCAGTGCTGGATTGACAAGAGAGTGAATGTCCAGGATGCCCTGAGTGATTGACACCTGGAGGGCCTGGGAAGAGGACTCGTCTGCCACAGGAAAGTGGGGACCTTTGAGAATTTTGAGGGGTGCATCACAGAGTGGAGAATTGATTCCGATTCTGGGGATCCAAGGAAGATTCCCAAGGAGGATGGTGACATATTTCTTCATCTGTGGTCTCTTGGGAAGACAATCCTGAAGGCAAAGTGGATCAACCAGTCACATTTCAGGGGTAGAAGTTCATTATGATGTAAAATATGAGAAGCCTGAACTAGTGCTGTAGATTTGGGAATGAAAGAAAACAGCAGTAAAGAGACACAAGACACTGGAGAAGTTGGCATGAAGTCAGAGGTGAAGGAGAGGAAAAGCTGCCCAAGACTCACTGAATGGGCCACAGTGGTGAAAAATAACTCAAAGAGAAGTTAAAACATTAGCTTGGACCCCACAAGTAGTGCTTATAAACTTTCAAGACCATAGCGAGATAATACTTTAGAGTTCACACACGACTCCTGAGTTCAACCTGGATTTCTTATCTCCTGCCCCAACCCCTAAACTGGTTTTGATAAAAGCTGCGAAGATTTAGCTGGGGACACTGTCATTAGATACCAGGCTTGAATCAGGGAAAAACAGCTTCTTAACAGAAAGATCTTAAACATTTTTTGAATACTGCTTTTCTCGTCAATGATTTGTTAAATGTAACTCTAATGTAAATTCTGGCATACCTTTGCTTTTATCTTCAAGGAATAATATGGAGTCAGATAAATTACAGTAAATTGCCATTTTGCAACAACACTTGAGGGGAAGGGGCCCTAATACATTCCTTTGATCATTGATGGCTACTGGATATCCCTGTGTATCAGGCAGTATACCAGGCACCAGGCAACCAGCATTGACCAAAACCAACTTTTTTCCTACCTTCATTTCTAGTGAGGAAGACAGACACAAAACAGGTGTGAAGGGTAGGCAATGCCCCCATTTCCTCCTCAATTTCAAGATTAAAATAAAAGGAACAGCCTTGCTATTAGAATTATGTCCAAAAGTTCATTCAGAAGAGAGGCTGATCATCCAGGTGAAAAGGTAGCAGAATCTTCCCAGACAATGATGCTAAAGCTAAGTCTTGAAGAGTGAGTGGGAATTAAAAGAGCAGCAGGGTTATACTATACAGTGGGAATATTATTTGATTTTACCTTTTGCTCTAATATATTTTTCTGCATATTTATTTTATACCATTTAATTGTGTATAAGATTGAAATTTTTTATATATTCACTGTGAATTATGTCATTAGAGAATGACCTTTTCAATCCTAATTAATAACTTTTTGTCTTAGTCTCTTTAGTCTGATATTAAAATAGCTGACTTTGCTTTATTTTGATTAACATGCACCTGGAAAATTTTCTTCCATCCCTTTATCTCAAATGTTTCTGTATCCTAATGATTTGCTAAGTTTGGCATAAACAGCATATAACTAGATTTGTTATTTTTCATCCAAAATGGCAATCTCTGACCTTAACTGGAGAATTTATCTGATTAATAATTTTCTATTACTGATTATGAAATAAAATATGAACTTCAAATGTGAATTTATTCCTAACTTCGTACATTTTGCTTTATTTCCTGAATTTTCTATAAATCTTTTTCTACTCTCTTGGCTATTTATTTATGTGTTTTTGTTTGTTTTCCTCATTGCTTACCATATGATTAAAATAATAGAAGATAATAAAATAGTAATAATGTGAGATTATTAAAATAATTGGAAATGATAAGGAGATCCATTTCCCTGCCATATACAAATAGGCAATGATCAATCACTCCAATATAGGAAACTGGGTGCTGACTTTAGAAGTCATAAGTGTATCCCTGTAGGCCTGTGGTGACGTTCTGCAGAATGGCACACGTACAGAGGTTGTTTCTCCGAAACCATGCTCTTCCATCTTTGGGCAGTATAGCAGTTCTGCCGGGGTCTTGAGCAAGCGCAAACCCAACACATTTAAGAAGGGGCGGGGTTAAGGTCGATACCGGAGCCGGAAGTACGGGACCTTTTCTCTGCACCTGCCACGAAGTTCCTCACAGTTTAGCGCCTCCTTGGCGCTGAGGTAGGTTGAAGAACTTTGACGGGGGACTGTAGGTTCAGTGACTGGAGGAATAAGCGGGGTCATCGGAACAATTTGGGGGTTACTAAAGGGGGTCTTTGGAGTCGGGATAGTGACTTGCGCTAATCTGAATTGATTACTTAGATCACTAATTTCTGTCTTTCTTTTCTCATATTTGCATCTTAAAGTTCCACAGCTGGGTATGTATTGTTCTTGGTCTTATTAGGTTGAGAGTTTCTCTATTTTTAGTTATTTTTCTTTTTAGCAAGAGTTACTTAGAAGTGCGTTTTCAGTTTTAAAAAGTTAAGCCTTTTATTAATATCTAAATGCAACTTATCTGTGCCTTATGTGATACTTATTTATTGGAATGTGTTTGGTTTTCCTTTAAGGCTAATTCCAGGGTCAGGTTTTTTTTTTTTTAATTAATATTGCATCTCTAGCTCAAAAATAGCTCCAACTGGTAATTGTCTTAATCAAAAGTATATATTCTTTCAGTGTGTGTACTTGCTCGCTTGTGTGATTTGTTTGTGTGTGAGTATATATATACACATTTTTTAAAATGTTGTATATTTATATATTTTACTTGGTGTCACTGGGTACAGGCAGGAGTACTTTTCAGAATAACTCTCATCAAAATATTCTAGATGAGTCAGGGCAGACAGGGCATGACTTAGCATGTGCATGTGGGGAGTGGGGGGTAGGGCTTGGCATGGCTTAGCCCGTGGGAGCTAAAGCAGAACCGGATATATACCGGAAGTGGAGAGAAGTATACGGGGCTGAGAGAGTCCGGGAAGAGGACAGGGCCTTGCACGGGGCAGGGCTAGGTATGCCTTGGTGCAGTATATGGGACCCACCACGCTGGGAGTGTAAGGTGAAGCAGAATGTGTCCAAGGCAGAGGTCTGGCAGCCATTTCCTAGAGAGACTAGGTGGACTAGGTCGGGCAGACGGGTGGGCGGAGCATTCTGAGGGGGTGGGGTCATGCATGTTTGGGTGGCAGAGTTGGTTTGTTTGGGTCCGTGGCGCAGGGTAAGCCACGTAGCAAGTGTGTCCTGAAGGGTGGGGCAGGCTGAGTTGACCAAGTGTAAGGGAGTGTAGGCTAGCTTTTTTTGAGCAGAAAGGCAGGGTCTTATGCATTCAGGTGGCCCAAGTGGGTTGAGATGGACCACCCAAGTGTGTCTGGATAAAGTGGGCAAGCAGGGCCAAGTGGTGCCAGTCAGTCCCAGGCAGGTGCAGTGGGATCTGGCCATGTTAGTCAGAAGGTGGCACTAGGAGTGTTGGAACAGGTTAAGTCTGTTCCCACTCATTTAGCGCCAAACCAGAGCCCTCCTCCCACCATCACAGGTGCCCTGCTTGTAACCCCTGGTGTCTGGTAAGTCCAGGACACAGGGAGGATGGGGGATTGGAGCTGGTGCAAGGGTTTTGCCTTCAGCTCTTGCCCATCATACCCTCAGAGAACTTGCCATGGTCACACTGGCCACTGCCCATTCAGTCATAGCTGCCTTGTGGACTGCCGAAGTCCAGGCCATCCCAGATGCTGGCAGTACCATTGGCAGTGAAGGGAGCCTCTTGGCTAATAGACACACCCCAGATGTTGTCTGAAAAGGACCTGCCTCAGGACTGAAAACTATGCCGGGGCTTTTGCATAGCAGACTTTTGACAAAACCTGATGACAGTATGTCAGGGACCCTGGGTGGAAAGAAGTGGACAGCATAGGCAGAGAGGGTGAGCAACGAGGAGAACAAAGGCAGGGAGTGTCCCCAGCATCATTTAAAAAACAGTTTGGGAAGACCTGCCGGCATTTTCCTGGGTTACAGCCCTGGATGAGTGACACTGAGGAGTTCCCATTCCTGGAGTGTGCGCTGCAGAAACCAGCAGTGAATGTGAAGAAAATGGAGAATTTGAAGATAAAGGTGGAATGGAAGGTGACAGAAATGGTGGAATGGGGGGGTGCAGGAAGACAGGGGTCAGGAGTAGAATACAGGGCAGGGGTACAAGGTTAGGAAGCTGACATCAACTCTCCTCTCCCTGCCTTGACCGCTCTTGTCCCACAGAAAGAGAAGCAGAAGCAGAAGCTCACAGAAAACTGGAAACACACAGAGAAGACAGATGCCAAGGAGCTAGGCTCGCTGCGGCAGTGCCTGGGACCTGGCTGTGTGTACCCCACCCGGCCAGGCTCCAAGTACTGCTCGGACGACTGTGGCATGAAACTGGCAGCTGAGTGAGTGAAGTTAAGCAGCAGCACGTAAATAGGGCATAATCTATGCCATCCGAAAGTCTATTGATTCCTCTACCCATGTGTCCTCCCATCACTGAGCCACTCACCCACCCATCCATCTACCTTACAGCCAGCCCCCCACCGAACACCCCCATACACATTCTATCCAGCAACCCATTCATCCACCCTTGTGGTCGTTCACCCGTCTATCCATCCCCCATCCAATCCCCCATTCCCCAGCATTCATTCGTCTACTGTTCATTATTCTATATGCTCAGGCACTCATCTGTCTCTTCTTGTGATGGCCCATTCCATTTCTTGCTGTCTCCCTTTCCAGCCGCATCTATAGGATTCTGCCCCAGCGCATCCAGCAGTGGCAGAAGAGTCCCTGCATTGCTGAGGAGCAAGGCAAAAAAATGCTAGAGCGCATCCACCGTGAGCAGCAGGACATTCACACCCGCCTGAAGGACATGGAGTGCCATTTCCATGAACTTGAGGCCATAATTCTGCGCGGCAAGCAGCAGGCTGTGTGCAGCGATGAGGAGGTGAATGGGAATGGGTAGAATGCAGCAGAAAGGTATTTGAAATCTTGCCCTACCCCTCCCCACTGTACTGCTTCACTGGCCCTTCCACTGTCCTGTGCAGACCAACAAAAGTAGCGGGAACAGCGTAAACCTGCAGATCTTCTGTGTCTCCTGTGGGGAGTCAGTCAGCATGCATGTTGCCCTGCGCCACATGGAACGCTGTTTTGCCAAGGTTGGGGGACTGGCTGGGGGCAGATGGGGCAAAGGTGTTTTTGGCTGGGTGGAATCCACGGGAAGGAGGGTAGGTTTGGTGCCTGGGTGTCTGTTGTAGAAGGGAAGGCAACACACACCCATGGTTCTACCCGTTTGTGCTTCTCTTCCATCCTTAGTAGGAGGGCCAAGATTGGAGCAGCAGCCAGTGGTGACGGGTGACATCGGCTGGGCAGGCAGGCGCATAGAAGCCACAGGGACAAATGTGTTATTTGGGGCTTTGTCATGGGGGGGCACGCTGTGTGCATGCACAGTTCCTTCCATTTGTACACTTTCTTCCCAGTATGAGTGCAAGACGTCCTTCGGGTCCATGTACCCCACTTGCATTGAAGGGTGAGTATTAGTCAAGGTGAGAGGCATGATGTGGACAGGGTCAGGAGCAGGGTGGGCTCGAGGCAGAGGTGGGTGGACTAGGGGCGGGGTATGGGGGGTTTAGGGCCAAAGCATGGACAGGGGTTCAGAGTGGGACCCCCTTTTCTGACCCTTAGCACTTCACTTTCAACCTCCCTCAGGCCACAAGGCCCCCCTTTTCTGACCCTTAGCACTTCACTTTCAACCTCCCTCAGGGCCACAAGGCTCTTCTGTGATGTTTACAACCCAAAGAGTAAGAGGTACTGTAAAAGGCTCCAGGTGCTGTGCCCTGAGCACTCAAGAGATAACAAGGTGACTCTTTCTTCCTTACCTCACCATCCTTCACCGTCCCTGCTCGCAGCCCGAGCACCTTTCTTCCTCTCTGCTTGACAGCCTCCTCTTTCCTTCTTCCCTCTGCCTGACTGCCTTCATAACTTCTGACGGACCCTCATGTGCCCCCTTCTCCCTTCCTGACCACCCCACATTCCCCCTCCTTACTGGCTGACTACCTTCCCTTCCTGCTTCCTCTCTGCCTGACCTAACCTCCTCCATTTCCCTCTCCCGCCCTGCCTGACCGCCTCCCTTTCCTCTGCTCCTCGCTGCATAAGCATTCCGCCTTCCTCTCTTCCACTTGCTTGCCCATCATACATTCCTTTCCCACCCCTTGGCCGACTGCCCCACATTACTCCCTCTTACCCCGCACGACTTCCCTCTCTTCCTTGCTTTCAGACTTGCCTCCATTCTTGTTCTGCCCGCCTCAGCCATCTCCCTGCTTGTTATCTCCTAAATCCTTTCCTCCTCCCTGTTTCCCTAGCCTCCATTCTTCCCACCTTCCCTGTCTCATGCCTCACTTCTTCCATGCTTTACCAACCCTCTTTCACCTCCTGCTGTCAGACCTCCCCTCCGTCCTTCCTTTCCTGTCTGATCTCTTTCTGTTCTTCTGTCTTTCCTGCCCAATCACCTCCATGCCTCCATTTCTGCTTGTTTAACTTCTTCCTTCACCCTCCATGCATGGTCTTTCCCCTTTCACCTCCTCTTCTCTACCTGATCCCAGAACTTCTCCACCACGACCCCCCCCCCCGCCCTGCCACTGACAGGTCACTCCTCATTTGTCTTCTTCCTGCCAGACTGCCCTCCCTCCTCCGTTCTTCTCATAGTGCCTGCCAGAGCACTCTGGATTTCTACACTCCTCCATACCACGTCATCCTTCATTCTTCCTCACAGATATCCGATGATGAGGTGTGCGGTTGCCCACTAGTGCACAATGTCTTTGAGGTCACTGGTAATTTCTGTTGCCTCCCCAAACGCTTGTGCAACCTCCACTACTGCTGGGAGAAGCTGCGGCGCGCCGAGGTGGACCTAGAGCGCATTCGTGCGGTAGGCTGCCGTGCTGACCGGGGCTGAAGGGTGGGATCGCATCCCGGAGTCCCCCTCTCATGCTCACCTCCCACAGTTGCACAAGCTGGAAGAGCTAGTTGAGCAGGAGCGCAAGGTGCGCACAGCTATGATGAACCGGGCGGGGCTGCTGGCTCTGATGCTTCACCAGACAATCCAGCATGACCCACTCACCACTGACCTGCGCTCCAAAGTAGCTGAGCCCTGCTCGACTGAGATCCTGTACCCAACATCCTCTGCAAAGGGAGACATTCAATGAATTCTTCCCATCCTTGTTCCTATCACCCCTTTTTTTCTTAGGTCATCTTCAAGCTTCTCTGTGCTTCTCTCTTCACCATTCGGTCTCCTGCATCTGTTTACTCCTCCATGGGAAGAGGGCCTCAGAATTCCCCTGTTTCCATCCATTCCTCCATCTGCCTGTCTCTTTCATCCCTGAACCTTGGCAGGCTCAGGAGATCTGCCCTGCCTGCATTCCCCCACCTTCCAGAGTTTCGTTAACAAACTTTGTAAGAACAAGGACTGTTACTATCCCCCCACACCTGTCTGTCCGGCCACAGACCCAATTTCAAACCTCTGATGGTGGTGGGTGATGGTGTAACTATACTGCGGGGGGGTGGCTCCTGGGCATGTGCAGAAGAGGCTATGAAGTGATGGCCACTTGGGACTTGGTGAGCCACCTTCTGTCAGGGGAGCCATGACCTTACAGAGGAGGGGCCAGCGATCCTTGTTCCCTGCAGTCCCTCCTCCCAGGCCGTCTGATATGTCATTGGCACCTGATTAGTGCACAGCCAGTTCATTAACTCCTGTCCCATTTTTTCCATTCCCTGGGCTAGAGGTGTTAGAAAACTAGGATGGGAGATGGACAAGTGTGGAATAGTCCTCCCTGATAATTCCACTGTGGGACACTGAGTCACATCCCTGCCCCTGCCCATCTTGTTCCACCCCTTGCCATCCCATGAGGTCCCAGTTCTTTCTGTCAGCCTTGGTCCCTGCCAGTCCAGTCCCGTTCTGTCCATCTCCCACCCCCACCCAAGCATATCTTCTCCTCCCCCCGCCCCCTACCATACTGCTCTGGGTCTGTCCTTTCCAGTCTGCTCTGTACATTGAAGCCCCATGGGGTCATGAACATTTCACACCTATAGGGATGCCAGAAGCAGCCCGGGACCTCTGCCATACCTGCTTTGGTCAGTCCCAGCCAGTTCTCCTGTGTCAGTGGAGGTGTTTCTGGTAATGCTGCTTGTGACTACTGGTATGTTTGAAATGAGAGACTTGAACACTTCTATTTTTTCTCTGCTCCCTGGTCCCTTGAGGATTTTTCCATGAATTTTCATAATTACTTTTTCCCAGGGACTCACACATTTTACCTAAATGGTTAGGTATGCTGCTCTAGGCTTACATCTCCTATTCCACCATACCTAGGTGATACTGCCTTCTACCTGATGCGATGTCTTTTTTTTAAATTAATAATATTGTATTTCTTTTAATTTGATCAGATTCTCCAGGACTAATCCATATAATTAATTCTATGAAGGGACTACCTTTTTAATTTACTTATATTGCTTAACTTTATATTTATCTTATTTATTTCAACTTTCATTTTAATTAATTGCCACTTCTTGAGTTCATGTTTGGTGTTTCATTTTCACATACTGACTGAATTTTCCTGTTCTTTTTCTGATCTTTTGAGCCAAATTCCTAACTCAGTTGTTTTTTTCCCAGTCTTTATGTGTATGTGTGTGTGTGTGTGTGTGTATGGATTTGAGGCTATACGCTTTCCTCTAAATGTGGTTTCCTCTAAACTCTGGTATGAAAGGTGTGATTTTGGAATTGATTTCTCACTTTGATCCTAGCCACAGAGGAGAGTTTCCTAGTTTCTAACTGGTTTGATCATTTTCTTCTTTCTTTTTTTGTAATTAGGATTTTACTGTGATCAGAATCTGAAATGGTAAATATTACCCACTACTTACAAAAAATATAGAATACACGCAACTAATGAATTGGTGAACACAACATCAAAAACTAATGAAGTATTTTATGTTGGCTAATTGAACATAATAAAAAATAAAAACAAAAAAGATAGGATAAATGCAATCATATTTTTAGATAACTTTCTCCTTGTGGTTCTGTGGGTTTGGTTTTTTGTGTGCGTGTGTGTGTGTGGGAGAGGAGCATCCTAAAGTGTCATCTTGGGGCATTTTGCACAATGGCATTATGTATTTTCCTTCTTTTGTCTTTTTTGTTTGTCTGTTTCCTCTTTGGTTTGTTTCCTTGTTTGAGTGTTTTTGACTTTGAATTTATTTTGGTAAGTACATCACCACTGCTGCTTTTCTTTGTTGCCACTCACCTTGTGTATCTTTGCCTAAATCTCTATTTTGTGTTTTTATCTTTAAGATAAGCTTCTTCTAACTGTATATGTTTTTTGCCCTAATCCCACATTTGTGTCTTGAGATTCAGTCCATTTAAATTTATATAATTATGATAATTTTATCTTTTTTGTATTATGCTTTTTATTGATTTTACTATTTCCTAAATACAACTTTTATCCTTTTCTTCTTCCTAATAGCTCAATGAAGTTTCAGTTCATTTTTGTCCCTCCTCCTTACCTCATTAGTTTGGAAATTTTTTTCTTACTAATTGTTCATTATATACATTTTTACTTCTAACAGACATGACTTAATTTGTTTTCTCTGTTAAATGATCAGAATATAATTAAACTTTTTTTTGTAAAGGAAATTGCTCTATCCTTCATGTTTGTCTCAGCAAGATGAAGAATATCACTTCTGGATTTTTCTACAGAAATTTAACTTGCTTATGTGAAAACCATATTTTTCTGAAGCTAAGTCAATTCTGCTTCAAGAAAACTTACTTAACATTTTATTTTATTTTTTAAATTTTATTTTAGTTCTTTATTTTCAGTGTTCCAGAATTCATTGTTTATGCACTTTAATTCAAAATCCCCATCATAATTTAACTATAGCTATACGAATGTATACCCAATGGTGTGTATTTTATAAGTGTCATCGCTAACCATTGTTTCGTTCTCCTATTTTGAGATCTATCTCTTGATTTAGTATTCATTTATTTAGAATACTTCTTTTAGTGTTTTCCTCAAATACAATAAGTCTGTGGAGTACTCTTAAATATTTCATGTCTAAAACCGTCATTCTTTTGCATTAAGGAATGGTATTTTGGGAAGGCATATAGGATCTCTGTATTGGAGTCCTTATTTCTTAATGGTCTATGGGAAGTAGTTCCAAGATGGTCTCCAATGATTCATGCTTCCTGATATTCATGACCTGTGTAATCCCCTTCATTTAAGTAACTTGCTTCTAACCAATAGGTTAGAAGATACGAGAACATACCACCTTTGTGATGAGATTACAAGAGATGGTGGCTTTTGTCTTGCTAACAGGTGTTCTTCCTTGTTAGCTGCTTTGAAGCAGCTTGACATGTTGGAAAGTGCTGTGTGGCACAGAACTGAAGGTGGCCTCCAACCATCAGTAAGAAACTGAGGCTCTTAGTCCAACATCCCAAATGAACCACATAAATGAGCTTGGAAGCAGATCCTTCCCCAGTTGAGCCTTTAGATGAGTCCCTAAGCCTGGCTTACACCTCATTTGTAGTCACACAAAAGAACCTGAAACAGGACCAAGCTAAGCTGTGCTCAGATTCCTGAGTGTCTTAGGTCACTATGTCTGTGGGGATTTCGAGCCATATTATCAGGCCCAGAGAGTCAGAGATTTTGTGAACGACGCCGAGTTAATTTCTAGAGTGGGAACCATAACATCCTTCAGGAATGGTCAGTGTTTGATCTCTCCGTAAGTCAGTTTTAGAAACTGTGTAGGTCAGTGATTGGCAGTCTGGGAAGACTGATGATCGGAAACCTGATGGGGGTGTGGCACAGGTGTGCCTGTGTTGGGCATTATTCAAAGTTCCTGTGGAAAGCAGATAAGGGTTGTCTCTTGGATGTAGTAATTTGCCATCACTGGATTCATGATATGAGGAGCCTGGGACATGCCAGTAACAGGGAATTTGGAAAGTGTCCTCCAGCAGTCCCTGTAGTCCAGCCATGGGTGGCTTCTGCTGATCTGTAAATGATTGGCAGCAAGAGGAATCAAGGGCATGGTCCCTGGGATTGGGACCCGAGGTGATCAAAGGTCAATGGTCCTGAGATGGTCTGTCCCTGGGGGACCGGATCCACTCCTGGTCTCCAGTGTCCAAGAAGGGGATGGTGGGGGAGTGAGTTTGAGTGTTCATCTCTGTCAGAAGAGGAAGGGCCATGTAGATTGCCCTGGATGTGCACCAGAAAATGCAAAAGCTCAGTTTATGCATATGAGATGTGGTCACTCCTCAGTCTGAGTGCTTTGAGGACAATAGAAAACAAGTATTGTAGATGGAGAACTGATCCTGTATGGGATTCAGTATCACAGGGTGTGGGCACATTGGAGTCAGCAGGCCTTGGCTTAAATATTTCCCCATCCTTCCAGTTGCTAGCAGTGTGACCTTGGGGCAGATGACCTAGCACTATTGCACTTGAGCTGCTTCTACTGCCCAATGGGCCTAATGGGCCTAATGATAATCATTGTCCTCTAGCAGACAAGGCTGCAGTGAAAATGGAATGAAATACTTCGTATCAGTCACTGGGCCCATAGGGCAGGGGCAGGTGAGTTGCAGAAGCGGCAAATTCTGGACTTGCTGTCCCTGGGACAGCTCACCATCCTCCTGCTGAGAGTGAGCCCTGTGTGGCTGATATCCCACATCCAGAGCCTTGTGTGTTTCAGTGGAAAACGTGATGTAACTGATGGAAGATAGGTGGGATGGGAGGGTCAGCTCCATGCCTGCTGTAGTAAGGGGATGGCTCCCTGCAGGGTATCTGCTGGATAGTTCTATGTGGATGGCAGCCCTAGGTGGGGAGATACGACTTTACTCCCAACCCCCACCACAGGCCCTGAATTGTCCATTGACTCACTGCAGGTGCTCAGCCAATCCCCACCAGAGCCTCCTCTGCCCCCGAATCTGCCGTCTCTGGGAATTTGCTGATTTCTCCTCTATCCTGATCTAGGGCAGAAAAAAATCCCTTTTCTTTGGAACTGAAAGGGTGGCAGGGCAATAGGGTGACAAGAGTCTCCAGGGCCCTTCTGGTTTGTCCTCCTTTCAAAGATAATGAAATGTCCTGAGAAAAAAACCTGACTTTCCCGGGCCTCCCCGATGGTGAGTGACAACACTAGACTGGAACCAGGTCTCCGGAATGTGTCCTCCACCCTCACCACACCGCAGCCAAGACCAAAATCTCACACTGAAGTTCCCCTTGAGAATCTGTAAATGAGAAGGAGATGAAAGAGTCAGGTGCTGCCCAACAGCTCCCTGCTTCAGAACTTCCTGTGGATGCTCTCACCTCTGGGACAGGCACGTGGTCACGTGGTCAATAAGACTGTATATATTCTAAAACTCCTGTTATTTTAGTTATGTTTATTACAGAAATGATTATATTCATGACAGAAGTTTATACACTATAAATCAGCAGAAAGAAGAAAAGTTAAAATGACCTCTAACCTCTATCTTCTAAATATAAATTCTATTAACATTTTGATTTATTTGCTTCCTGATATTTCTTCTAGGTACGTGCTCTGGTGTTTATGTGCAAGAATGTTTAGTATATTCATTTCACTTATGGGGCACGTGGGTGTCTCAGTCTGTTAAGTGTCTGACTCTTGATTTTGGCTCATGTCATGATCTTGGGGTCATTAGATTGAACCCTGCGTTGGGCATCAGGCTCTCTGCTGAGTGGGGAGCCTCCTCGAGATTCTCTCTCTCCCTCTGTCTCTGCCCCTCCCCCAATCTCTCTTTTCAGATGAATAAATCTTTAAAAAAATAAACAAATTTGTACTTGCATATATACATGCAGTAAGAATTTCTCTTGAGCAACTGAAGTACATTTGTATTCACCCTGACAAATCAGGAAACACTGTATTGGATAAAAATAGGCCACTGTCCCATTAATAATATATCACTGTTGATCATTCAATTGACTTCTACATTTTATGCAGCTATAATAATTACAAAAGCTTGGGTCAATCAGAAAATAATGTTGAATAAAATTGAACATTGTAAGACAAAAAATAATGTGTTAAGTGTTATTTGAGTATTGAAATATGTATGTATATAACAAAGACAAGGGAAACTTTTGATAAAGAGATCTTTCATCTCTGAGTAAATTCTCCTTGGAAAATGTCACTTAGTACTGTTGTTGTAATTTGAAGCAAAATTAAGATCTAATCTTAGAAGAGAAAAAAATTCTCAGCCTATCTGGATGGCAACAGACACTAAAATTAAGTCGGTGTCCAAGAAGGACAGTCAGTAAAAAAGGGTGAGGGTGTAAACTGAACACACTTTTACTAAAACCTTAGAAAGATGAAATGTCGGAATATTCAGTCACACAAAGGGCTCCCTTAAGAGACTGAGAGTATGTCTCATAGATCCTTTCCACCAAACCAGAGAGCCTCTAGGAATCTACTCAGCTTTTGCAGTGGAAGGGCCAGATTAAAAAAAAAAAAGGGGATTATTTTTATTTTTTTATAATTTTTTAAATAAACATATAATGTATTTTTAGTCCCAGGGGTACAGGTCTGTGAAAAAAGGATTATTTTTAAAAGGATAGTTGGATCAGTTGGTATCAACTTATATTACAATACTTTTTTTATGGGAAATCTTTTCCTAAAGCATCCAAATTAAACAGTTTGGTTTTTTTCCTGTCTGTTTCCATGAATTCTACAATACTATCTTAGGTTAGGTTTCCTTATATACGTTCACATGAAGAATGGCATCTGGGTGGCCATTATTTGTTCCGTGTCTTCCTTAGGTGAAATGTGAACAGGAATAGAAGAACAAGGATGGGGGAGGAGTCCATGCAAGGGTGTAGTTTCATGAAAAGTCTAGCCTTGTCTTGGCACATGGGAAAGATGGATGGGGGAGGAGAGGAGTGTCTGCCCCATGAACCACACCACAAAGTTGCCCTACTTGGAAGCAGGAACAGGGCTCTCGTATTCCTGAGTAAGTCAATCGTTGGCTACTCCTTAAGAGGGTGTAGCTTCCTAGGCAACTCAAGGCACATTGGCACTATGGTCAGCCAAGAGCAATTCTCTGTAGAAAGTCACAAGTGTAAGCTGTTCGTTGCAGTGCTCATAACAGATGGGGATGTGTGCTCCGGCTAGTAAAGAAGGTCTGGGTGAGGCCCCAACAGTATCTACTCCATTTAACGAGGATGGGCAAAGAGGCAAATTGCTGCTCTGGTGCATTCTTAGAAGTTTTCTCCTCAGCTTCTCTCATGAACAGTCTCATGTGGTTTTTCTGCTTCAGGAATTCTATAACACACGTTTAGATCTGACCTCCCTGAGAAGGTTTTCTCAGACTGAAGAAACAGATTTGCTTTTCTATGGGAATACTTTGAGGCATCCCAAAGGCTGATTTCTGGATGCAGCCTTTCCCACAGTTGTTGCATTTTTAAAAAGATTTTATTTATTTATTTGACAGACAGAGATCACAAGTAGGCAGAGAGGCAGGCAGAGAGGAGGAAGCAGGCTCCCCACAGAGCAGAGAGCCCGATGTGGGGCTCAATCCCAGGACCCTGAGATCATGACCTGAGCCAAAGGCAGCGGCTTAACCCACTGAGCCACCCAGGCACCCCCAGTTGTTGCATTTTTAACGGTTAGTTTGAGGATGAGTACTTTGGTACTTATTTGAACTTGAGGTCTTGGTGAAGGCCTTATCACACCCAGTACATACACAGGGTTTTTCTCCTGTGTGAATTTGCTGGTGTGTTGGAGCTGGTATTTACTTATGAAAGATTTCCCACAGTCACCACATTCATAAGGTTTCACCCCGGTATGAATTCTCTGATGTGTAATCAAAACTGACTTCTATGTGAAAGTCTTCCCACATTCATGACATGTAGGGGATTTCTCTCCAGTATGAATTTTCTGGTGTGCAAGGAGATTTGATTTTTTGGTGAAAGCCTTCCCACATTTATTGTGTATGTAGGCTCTCTCTTGTGTATGACTTTGTTGATGCTCATGGAGCTGTGACTTGAAAGTGAAAGGATTCCCACAACCATGGCATTCAGAGAGTTTCTAATTTGACCTTTCTGATGTATAATTAACTTTGACCTCTGGCCGAAGGCCTTTCCATGTTCAGTACATCCACAGGGTATCTCTCCAGTAAGAAAATTCCAAGGTACATTGAGGAGAGAATTCTGGGTAAAGATTTTTCCTCAGTGACTGCCTTCTGAAGGTTTTTCTACCCGTATGGATTCTCTGATGTGTAATCAAGACTTATTTGTAAGTGAAGGCCTTTTGGCACTCAAGACAAATATAACCTCTCTCTCCAGTATGAGTATTCTGGTGTGCAAGGAGATTTGATCTTTTGGAGAAGAATTTCCCACATTGTGTGCTTACATAGGGTTTTCCTCCTGTGTGAGTTTTCCTATGTTCATGGAGTTGTGATTTGGAAGTGAAAGATTTCACACAGTCACTACAGTCATAAGGTTTCTCCCAACTATGAGTTCTTTGATGTGCAATCAAGTGTGTCTTTAGGATAAGAGCCTGCTACCTTCAGTGCATATATAGGGCTTCTCACCTGCCTGAGTTCGCCAAAGCCACCTGAGTTTTGACTGATGGGTGAAATCTCTCTCACATTCATTGCATTCACAGGGTTTTTTCCAAGAATGAATAGTCTATTGTACAAAGAAGTGTGACTTCTGAGTGAAGATGTTCCACATTTAGTGCATACATAGGCCATCTTCCCAATAAAAAATTTTGGAAGAGGAACATGTTCTTGCTTATGGCTGAGTACTTTACCACATTGATTAGGTTCACAGAATTTTGCACCTGTATGAGAATTAGCACAGTTAGTACAGGAAAAACTGAGTAAAATTTTATGAATCAAGTGTGGGCTCATGTGACATTTTCCCAAGGACTTAGATTCATAGTCTTTCTTCTTATTCAATGTGTTCTTATTGATGAAAGACACATGACTCAAAGTCTATTTTAGTTTTCTTTATATTTCTCTGTCTGGTTATCATCTTACTACAGTTTTTATTAATCATGGAAACAATGGATGGTTCCTCTTGAATTCACTCACTATCTCATTGTCAAATAAGCTTTTATGAAAATTCTCTGTTATAGGGTTTTAATCCGATGTGTCCCTCCTAAAAAAAAAAGAAAAAGAACGTGAGATTGAAACAGAATAATTCACCAAATACAGATGAGCTAAGTGGAACTGATCCAGGTTGGACAGAAGGACATCAGATGATGATGATGATGGTCATAGGAAACGCTCCTATGGTTCTTGCTATATTGTATGTACTTATACAGCACTTAGCACTTGCCAGGTACTGTTCTAGGTGATGCATATGTACATACACACATACATACATATCTTGAAACTCATTTAATCCTCACAGAAGTCATCTATGTTAGACCCTGTTATACACATCTTTAGAAGAAACTAAAGCTCAAAAATGAGTAAATAATTCTCCCAAGATAACATGGGTGATATATAGGAGAGGTTAGATTTAAACTACGGCTTAGCTTTACCCTAAGTAATACATCAAGTTACCTAGAAGGGGAAATAACTTAATATTTCAATGATTTGTATAGAAGAGGAACTATAGTAGGTCTTTAAAATTAATAGAATTAATAAATTATTCTTTTATCCAGTTTTGCCAAATTATAAGAATCTGAGCATGTTTGGATCACAAAATCCACTTTTGTTCTCTTCTTTTAAAAAGTCAGCCTAAAATATTGGAATCCAGAACTTCATCTTGTCCCCCAGACTTCACTGTTGCTTCGCTCTTGTGTGGTACTTTTTATATCCCCAAACCTCTTTTCCTTTATTCTACAGATCTTAAGCATACCAATTGATATGCATGGATTGGGAACTTTTCCCAACAATTTGCTACATTTAAAAACTTACTAGAGTGGACAATATTTAGTTACAACTACCAACCTTCAATGTAAAAAGTTCATGCCTACACTGAAAATAATTATATTTAACACTCTGAGCCCACAGACTACAAGCAGCACATAAATGGAGTCATCAGTTTGGAAAAAAAAATAGCTATGAATGTGAGTTTGCATTCTACTAGTAGCAAACATTTCTTCAAATAATCCAATTTATGGGATACCTGGGTGGCTCAGTCAGTTAAGCATCTGCCTTCAGCTCTGGTCTTGATCCCAGGGTCTTGGGATCCAGCCCTGCCTTGGGCTCCCTGCTTAGCAGAGAGCTTGCATCTCCCTCTCCCTCTGCCCACTTCTCTCTCCCCCTCTCTCTATTTCTATCTCAAATAAATAAATAAAATCTTTTAAAAAATCCACTTTGAGGGGGGCACCTGGGTGGCTCAGAGGGTTCAGCCTCTGCCTTCGGCACAGGTCATGATCTCAGGGTCCTGGGATGGAGCCCCACATCGGGTTCTCTGCTTCGTGGGGAGCCTGCTTCCTCCACTCTCTCTCTCTGCCTGCCTCTGCCTACTTGTGATCTCTCTGTCAAATAAATAAAATCTTTTTAAAAAAAAATCCAGTTTAGGGATGTCTGGATGGCTCAGTTGGTTAAGCTGCTGCCTTCAGCTCAGGTCATGATCCTAGGGTCCTCAAATCAAGTCCTGCATGTGGCTTCTTGCTCAGCAGAGAGTCTGCTTCTCTCTCCTGCCGCTCTGCCTGCTTCTGCGCTCACCTTCTCTCTCTCTCACAAATAAATAAATAAATAAAATCTTTTTAAAAAATCCAGTTTATTCTCAAATCCAATAATTATTCATACTCTTCTTCCATTAATCTTGCCTTTCTCTGCTCCTTTGTGCCAATTCAAAGTGTATGTATGATTCTTAGATCATTTAAGAGTCCTGTACTCTGAAAATTAACTCGTGACCTCACCACACCTCTAGGAAGACATTATTTTCTCTGAATTTTAAAAGCAGACACTATCTATGCTAGCCACCTTAATGCCTTTTTAGTAAGAGTTGTTCACTTTACCAAAACAATTAGTGAACAAAGGCTAAATTCTTTTTTGTTTTCAAGCCATAGTTTCCCTTACCACTCTTAATCTGTTTGTTTTAATTCTTTTTGACACACTTGTACAAGTTCTAGCAGTTTTGGAGTGGAGTCTTTTGGGTTTCCCACATAGAGTATCATATCATCTGCGAAGAGTGATAATTTGACTTCTTCTTTGCCGATTTGGATGCCTTTAATTTCCTTTTGTTGTCTGATTGCTGAGGCTAGGACTTCTAGTACTATGTTGAATAGCAATGGTGATAATGGACATCCCTGCCGTGTTCCTGACCTTAGTGGAAAAGCTTTCAGTTTTTCTCCATTGAGAATGATATTTGCAGTGGGTTTTTCATAGATGGCTTTGATGATATTGAGGTATGTGCCCTCTATCCCTACACTTTGAAGGGTTTTGATCAGGAAGGGATGCTGTACTTTGTCAAATGCTTTTTCAGCATCTATTGAGAGTATCATATGGTTCTTGTTCTTTCTTTTATTGATGTGTTGTATCACATTGACTGATTTGCGGATGTTGAACCAACCTTGCAGCCCTGGGATAAATCCCACTTGGTCATGGTGAATAAACCTTTTAATGTACTGTTGAATCCTATTGGCTAGTATTTTGGTGAGAATTTTTGCATCTGTGTTCATCAAGGATATTGGTCTATAGCTCTCTTTTTTGATGGGATCCTTGTCTGGTTTTGGGATCAAGGTGATGCTGGCCTCATAAAATGAGTTTGGAAGTTTTCCTTCCATTTCTATTTTTTGGAACAGTTTCAGGAGAATAGGAATTAGTTCTTCTTTAAATGTTTGGTAGAATTCCCCCGGGAAGCCGTCTGGCCCTGGGCTTTTGTTTGTTTGGAGATTTTTTAATGACTGTTTCAACTTAAAAAACATCCACTGAAAGAAAACACTCTGGTTTGCCTATCTCCACAAAAATCAATAATTTCAGTACTTGAACTGGTTTCTCCATTTTTCTGTTAGAAAATTTAAGAATAAAATATTGCTCTTGCGCTTATTCTTAAGGATTTATTTTTTTTTAAACATTTTGTTTATTTCTTTGTTTGACAGAGAGCACAAGAAAGTATAAGAAGGGGGAAGCAGCAGAAGGAGAGGGAGAAACAGGTTCCCTGCTGACCAGGGAGCCAAATTCAGGACTCTGTCCTGCATGACTTGAGCTGAAGGCAGATGTTCATCCGCTCAACCGACTGAGCCACCCAGGCATCCCTTACTAAGGATTTTAAAAAAGATTTAAGAATCAGAGGGGAAGACGATGAACCATGAGAGACTGTGGACTCCGGGGGAACAAAGTGAGGGTTTTAGAGGGGAAGGGAGGTGGGGGGATGGGTAAGCCCAGTGATGGGTATTAAGGAGGGCACATATTGCATGGAGCACTGGGTGTTTTGTGCAAACAATGAATCATGAAACGCTACATCAAAAACTAATGACGTGGGTGCCTGGGTGGCTCAGTTGGTTAAGCAACTGCCTTTGGCTCAGGTCATGATCCCGGAGTCCTAGGATCGAGTCCTGCATCAGGCTCCCTGCTCCACAGGGAGTCTGCTTCTCCCTCTGACCCTCCCCTTCTCATGCTCTCTCTCTCTCTCACTCTCTCTCTCTCAAATAAATAAATAAAATCTTTAAAAAATATTCCTTAAAAAAAAAAAAACTAGGGACGCCTGGGTGGCGCAGTTGGTTGGACGACTGCCTTCGGCTCAGGGCGTGATCCTGGAGTCCCGGGATCGAGTCCCACATCGGGCTCCCAGCTCCATGGGGAGTCTGCTTCGCTCTCTGACCTTCTCCTCGCTCATGCTCTCTCTCACTGTCTCTCTCTCAAATAAATAAATAAAATCTTAAAAAAAAAAAACTAATGATGTACTATATGGTGACTAACATAACATTAAAAAAAAATCCCAATAAAAATTTCAATAGTTTTCTAAATAAAAAAAGAATAAATAAGTTTGCACTCCTTTAATGACTTAAAAATAAGGGGATCTAGGAAAGAAAGGATCATATACCACACAATTTAAAAACTTATTCTTTAAGACAACTATCATATGATCTCCCTGATATGAGGAAGTGGAGATGCAACGTGGGAGGTCAGGGGTGTAGGAGAAGAATAAATGAAACAAGATGGGATCGGGAGGGAGACAAGCCATAAGTGACTCTTAATCTCACAAAACAAACTGAGGGTTGCTGGGGGAAGGGGTTTCTGGAGAGCGGGGTGGGGTTACGGACACTGGGGAGAGTATGTGCTACGGTGAGTGCTGTGAAGTGTGTAAACCTGGTGATTCACAGACCTGTACCCCTGGGGATAAAAATACATTATATGTTTATTTAAAAATTTTTAAAAATTAAAAAAAAAAACATATTCTTTATATGGGGTGCCTGGGTGGCTCAGTGGGTTAAAGCCTCTGCCTTTGTCTCGGGTCCTATCTCAGGGTCCTGGGATCGAACCCCACATCAGGCTCTCTGCTCAGGAGGGGGGCCTGCTCCCCCACCCCCCGCCTGCCTGCTTGTGATCTCTCTCTCTGTCAAATAAATAAATAAAATCTTAAAAAAAACCATATTCTTTGTATATGGGTATTTCCAGAAGGATACCTAAGAAATGATTAGCACTGGTAGCCCTGGGGAAGAGAACTGGGGACAAAGTTGGGAGTGAGATTTTTCACTGTGCACTCTTTCACACTTTTTAGATTTCAAACTTTGTGAGTGTATTACCACTGCAAAATTTTTAAATTAAAAAATAAAATAAAGGGGGAAAGTTTCTCTTTGTTCTGAGTTTCTAGGGGATGGGGGTGAAGAAGGGAAAAGAATATTAGATGCTGGATTAATTAAGAACTAGTTTTATGGAACAGGAGAACCTATATCTAAAGAGTCAGAGCCCTAAACAGTCAATAGCCTAGAGGCAGAAAGGAATTTGCCATGTAGGAAACATTAAAAAAACTGAAGTCAAGCATACATTATGGAAGATATATAGATATAAGGTTAAATGGGAAGTATGTGGCCTGTTTTTCATAGCGAGGAGAATATAATTATGTGCTGCACAATAGGGAGTAACTGCAATTTTGTTTCGTAAAGCAAGTATAAGATAAATGTTATGGCTCAGGTAATGAAATCTGTCAAGAGTACCTAAGAATTTGTTAAAAACTGGAATTAGATAATTCCATTAAGGACAGAATAATCCAAATGTGATAAAATATAAATGTGGTTTAAGGTGACATAGATGGGACTTGAAAAGAAAGGACATTTAAATAGTGCTTTCAGAAAGAGAAAAAAGGGTAGGAATTTCAGAATGCAGAATTTAGAAGGGGAGAAAATTTTCTGATTTGGACAATGATGAGTCCAGTTCCTATACTGAGAATGAGGGAATTGAATAGTTGTGAGAAATGTCCCTTTACATAGGTAAATATAGCAATACAGGATGGCTTTAATGCAAGGAGAAAAGATATTACTGTATGAGTCAATAGAATAAGGAACTAGACTTCTCAGAAGGATGGTGGAGTAGAAGGATCCCAGATACACCTAGATAATACCCTCATTACTGTAAATATCCTAGAAAATGCCCCCAAAGACTGGCAGAACAGACTCTCCATGGCTAAAAAAATAGAGAGGCCACAACAAAGAGGGTGGGAACCATCTGGAGACACAGCTGGGAGACAAATGGACCTGTGGGACTGTCCCTGGAGGGAGGGACACCATGGGTTCAGAGAGGGGGAGGAGTAAACCCCACACCAGGCGTACCAGGCATGGGAGACCCACACTGGGAAGACAAATCCCCCACTACATTTGGCTTTGAAGACCAGACAGGCCTGATTTCGTGAATTTTTACAATCAGCAGGGCTTAACACCTGGAACTTTAAAAATCAGCGGCTAGGCTCTGGGAGAGCCAGAGAGCAAGAGGAAATGGTGTCCCCACACTTGAAGAGATAGCACAACACCAGCCCCACCGAGATACAGCACAGAAACAGCAGCTTGAAAATGCCTGGGTATACAGGAAGACAATTTACTTAATAATGTCAGAACGCGTGCTGGAGGGGCAAGGATCTTTAAGATATTTATTCCAAGAGCAAAGGAGCTGGCGAGCACCATTTTCCTCTCCCAACTCAGCCTAGAAACACGGACACCTGCAGGAACCAGCCCAGTGTGAACACTCTCCACCTAGCTTGCTAACAGCAAGTCCTGCACCCACACATTTCTGGGAATCTACCCCCTCCATCCCCCTTGCACTCAGCAGAAATTTCCCCAAGTGGCTGCAGATTCCCTCAGGTGGCAGACCAGTGGGGACCTTGTTGGCACTGTGTGCCCTACCCCCACATTCTCCTGTGCACAAGACCTCCAATATGCCAGTGGTAAGAGTCCATCCCAGGTTGTGCTGTAAGCCTGGCAAGCATCCCTGAGAGGGGCCAGCAGACCTCCAAAGTGACTCCTGCCCCAGGGAGAGAGGAAGGTAATCATAAACACCAGTCGAATGGCAGCATCAGCAGTGTGTTGGGGCAGACATCTGATCTGATTGCAGGCCCTGTTAACCAACAACAGCATTTCAGAGGGTAACCCAGGGCAAGTGCCTTGCAGTTCAGTGTGACTACAGCTTTGGGAAATGCCTGGTCTGATTCAGCTCAAGCCCAACACAGCCCCAGACTGGCCCATGGACAACACAGGGACCGAACCCTTTGCATGGCAGACAAAGAGAGCTACTGCTGGTAACTGGACTGAAGGTAAATATGGCTCAGCCACAAGAGCAGGGCACACACAACACACATAGGAAATACCCCTGAAGTGCCAGGTTCTGGTGAACAGGAGACACTTTGCTGGACACTTTGCAGGAGACACTCCAGGACCCCTTCTTCATAAGGCCACTATTTTCAAGAGCAGAGCTGTAGCAGATTTTCCTAACACATAAAAATAGACCCTGATAATTATACAAAATGAGGAGACAGAGGAATATGTCCCAAATTAAAGAACAGGACAAAATCACAGTAAGAGAGCTAAACAAAACAGAGATAAATAATATGCTTTATAGGGAATTTGAAGTAATGGGCATAAAGATACTCACTGGATTGGAGAAAAGAGTGGAGGGACTTGGTGAGACTTTCAACAACGAGATGTAAAACATAAAAAAGAACCAATTAGAGATGAAGAACATAATAACCAAAATTAAAAATACACTAGAGGGAATAAATAGTAGACTCGAGGAAGCAGAAAACAGATCAGCAACCTGGAGGGCAGAGTAATGGAATGCAATCAAGCTGAACGGGAGAGAGTAAAAAGAATAACACAAATGAAAATAGGTTAAGAGAACTCAGTGACATGCTAATAACAATGAATGGATCAACCAAGAAGTAAAAAAATGAAACAAAAAAATATATGGAGACAAGTGAAAAAACAATGGTACAGAATCTTTGGGATGCAGCAAAAGCTGTTCTCAGAGGGAAATTTATAAGCAATATAGGCCTAACTTAAGAAGCCAGAAAAATCTCAAAAAACAGCCTAACCTTACACATAAAGAAATTAGAAAAAGAAGGAAAAATAAAACCTAAGAGCAGTGGAAGGAAGGAAATAATAAAGATTAGAGCACAAATAAACAAAATAGAAACTAAAAAAGCAATAGAACAGGTCAATGAAACCATGAGCTGCTTCCTTGAAAAGATTAACAAAATTGATAAACTTTTAGCCAGACTCATAAAAGGAGGAGGGGTCTCAAATAAACAAAATCACAAATGAAAGAGGAGAAATAACAACCAACACTACAGATATACAAAGGATTATAGGAAAATATGAAAAATTATGTGCCAACAAATTGGACAACCTAGCATAAATGGATAAATTCCTAGAAACCCATAACCTCCCAAAACTGAATCAGGAAGAAATAGAAAATTTGAACAGACCAATAACTAGCAATGAAATTGAATCAGTAATCAAAATACTTCCCAAAAACTACAGTTTAGGTCCAGATGGTTTCACAGGTGAGTTCTACCAAACACATGAAAAAGAGCTAATACATATTCTTCTCAAACTATTCCAAAAAATAGAAAAGGACAGAAAACTTCCAAATTCCTTCTGTGAGGCCAGCATTACCCTGATACCAAAACCTGATAAAGACATTACCAAAAAAGGAGAACTACAGGTCAATATTTCTGATAAACATACATGCAAAAATCCTCTATAAAATACTAGCAAACTGATTCCAACAAAATATTTTAAAAAATCACCTACCATAATCAAGTTGGATTTATTCCTGGTTTGCAAGGGTGGTTCAATATTTGCAAATCAATGAACATGATACATCACATTAATAAAGGAATGGATCAGAACCATATGATCTGGGGACCTGGGTGGCTCAGTTGGCTAAGGGTCTCTTTGGGCTCAGGTCATGATCCCAGCATCATGGAATTGAGCCCCATCTCTGGCTCTCTGCTCAGTGGGGAACCTACATCTCCCTCCCCCACTGCCTGCCACTCCTTCTGCTTGTACTCTCTCTCTCCCTCTCTCTCTGTCAAATAAATAAAATCTTAAAAAAAGAGAACCATGTGATCCTCTCAATAGATGCAGAAAACGCATTTGACAAAGTATAAGCATCCATTCTTGATAAAACCCTCAACAAAGTAGGGGTAGAGGGAATATACCTCAACATCATAGAGGCTATCTATGAAAGACCCACAGCTGATACCATCTTCAATGGGGGAAAACTGAGAGCTTTTCCTCTACAGTCAGGAACATGACAGAGACATCCCACTCTCTCCACTGTTAATTTAACATAGTACTGGAAGTCCTAGCCTCAGCAATCAGACAACAAAAAGAAATAAAAGGCATCCAAAACAGCAAGGAAGAAGTCAGACTATTCGCAGATGACATGATACTCTGTGGAAAACACGAAAGACTCCACCAAAAAATTGCTAGAATTGATACACAAATTCAGTAAGGTTATGGTATACAAAGTCAACATACAGAAATATGTTACATTTCTATACACCAATGATGAAGCAGAAGAAAGTGAAATCAAGGAATCAATCCCATTTACACTTGCACCAAAAATCACAAGATACCTAGGAATAAACCTAATCAAAGAGTTAAAAAATCCTTACTTTGAAAGCAATAAAACACTTATGAGAGAAATCAAATGAAACACAAAGAAATGAAAAGAATATTGCATGTTTGTGGATTGGAAGAACAAACATTATTACACATTTAATGTGATCCCTATCAAAATACCAATAGCATTTTTCACAGAACTAGAACAAACAATCCTAAAATTTGTATGGAACCAGAAAAGGTCCCAAATAGCGAAAGTAGTGTTGAAAAAGAAAACCAAAAGAGGAAGCATCGCAAGTCTGTACTTCAAGCTCTATTACAAAGTTGTTATCATCAAGACAGTGTGGTACTGGCACAAAACCAGACACATAGACCAATGGAACAGACTAGAGAGCCCAGAAACTGATCCACGACTCTATGTTTAACTCATCTTCAACTAAGCAGGAAAGCATAGCCAATGGAAAAAAGATAGTCTCTTCAACAAATAGTGTTGAGAAAACCAGACAGCAACATGCAAAACAAAGAACCCCTTTCTTACACCATCCACAAAATAAATTCAAAACGAATGGAAGACCTAAATGTGAGACAGGAAATCAAACAAAATCCTAGAGGAGAACACAGGCGGCAACCTCTTCTTGGTTGGTTTTTGTCCTTTCTTTTATTAATGCGATGTATCATGTTGATTGATTTGCAAATGTTGAACCATGAAGATAAAAAGCTTCTGCACAGCAAAGGAAATAGTCAACAAAACTAAAAGGCAACCCATGGAAGGGGAGAAGATACTTGCAAATGACAGATCAGATAAAGGGCTAGTATTCAAGATCCATAAAGAACTTATCAAACTCAACATCCAAAAAACAAATAATCCAGTTAAAAAATGGGCAGAAGACATGAACAAACATTTCTGCAAAGAAGACATACAAATGGCCAACAGACACATGAAAAAAGGCTCAACATCACTCGGCATCAGGGAAATAAAAATCAAAACAGGGAGATGTATGGAACTGTGGAAATACTATCTTGTACACCTGAAGCTAATATAACACTGTTAACTAAGTGGAATTTAAATTAAAACTTTTATTTTTATTTTTTTAAAGATTTTATTTATTTATTTGACAGACAGAGATCACAAGCAGGCAGACAGGCAGGCAGAGAGAGGGAGAGGAGGAAGCAGGCTCCCCGCAGAGCAGAGAGCCCGATGCGGGACTCGATTCCAGGACCCGGAGACCATGACCCCAGCCGAAGGCAGCGGCCTAACCCACTGAGCCACCCAGGTGCCCCAAACTTTTATTTTTTTAAAGATTTTATTTATTTATGTGAGAGAGACAGAGCGCATGAGCAGGGGGGAGGGGCAGAGAGAGAGGGAGAAGCATGCTCCCTGCTGAGCAGGGAACCCAACCCAGGACTCCATCTCAGGACCCAGGAATCATGACCCAAGCCGAAGGCAGACGCTTGACTGACTGAGCCACCCAGGTGCCCTAAAATTAAAACTTAAAAAAAAGGCAAAATACATGAATCAAAACCAGATAGAATTTGCAAGAAGAATTAGGGAAGCCAACACGTATAAATGGAGATTTCAACAATATTCTCTATAACTGATAGAAGAATGGATAGAAAGTGAGTAAAGATATGACACCTGATCAATGCTATTAAATACGTTTCGCTAAATAAGTGTGATAATGGTATTGTAAAACAGAGACAGATACTGAAGGAAGTAAGAATGAAATATCATTTCAGTGATTTGCTTTAAATAAAAACCCAGCAGTAGTTAACAAAACAAGATTGATCATACGCTCATAACTGTTGCAAATTATTATACATGGGTGATAGGTATAAAGGGGTTCATTATACTATTTTTATATTTCTGAGTAGCTTGAATATTATACACTACACATGGATTAGTTCTGTTTCAGTTTTGCAAGACGAAAAAGTTCTGGAGAGTAGTTGCCCAACAGTGCGAATATACTTTTTTCTTTTTTAAAGATTTTATTTATTTATTTGACAGAGAGATACAGTGAGAGAGAGAGCACAAGCAGGGGGAGTGGGAGAAGGAGAAGCAGACTCCCCGCTGAGCAGGGAGCCTGATTCTGGGCTCTATCCCAGGATCCTGGGATCATGACCTGAGCCGAAGGCAGACGCTTAACTGAGTGAGTCACCCAGGTGCCCAGGTGCCCCAACAATATGAATTTACGTAACGCTACTGAACGTTGCATGTAATATGGTTAAGATGACAACGTTTATGGTATGTGTTTTTAGTACAATAACATTAACTAAAAAGAGATATATAACTAAAAACTAAAAACTGGACCCAGGGGCACACACAGCACTCCTGTATACTTCATTTGAAAAGTTATTGGACAGGGTGCCTGGCTGGCTTGGTGGTTAAGCATCTGCCTTTGGCTTAGGTCATGATCCCAGGGTCCTGGGGTTGAGCCCCACACCGGGCTCCCTGCTCAGCGGGAAGCCTGTTTCTCCCTCTTACACTCCCCCTGCTTGTGTTCCTTCTCTCTCTGTCAAATAAGCACAAAAAATCTTTTTTAAAAAAAGTTATTGGACAGGGGCACCTGGGTGGCTCAGTGGGTTCACCCTCTGCCTTCAGCTCAGGTCATGATCTCGGGGTCCTGGAATCGAGCCCCACATCGGGCTCTCTGCTCAGCAGGGAGCCTGCTTCCTCCTCTCTCTCTGCCTGCCTCTCTGCCTACTTGTGATCTCTGTCAAATAAATAAAATATTTTAAAAAAATTACTTTCAGTAATTTTTCAGTGAGCAGAAGTTGAGAAGTTTGTGTGTGCATTATTTTAAAAGACTCTAGCTCTCTGTGCTATTTCTTGCAATGCCTCGTGAACCTACAATTATTTCAAAGTAAAAACTAGAGTACAAAAAAAGACACCAGGATGAAATTGACTTCATATGGATTTTTTTAGAGTATTTCTATACTTTCTAAATAGTTCCAGACTAGGGGTTGGCAAATTATGGGCTGCAGGTCAAATCTGGTCCATAGCTTGTATTTGTAAATTAAATTTTATTGGAAAACAATCATGTCCATTCATTTACATATTGTCTATGGCTGCCTTTGTTACAAGTTTGCCAATCCCTGTTTCAAGCAATAGGAAGAACCGGGAATATTCCAAATTCATTTTATGAAGCATTACAACCTCACCTTAGAAAAATATAGTCTTTTTTTTCAATTTATTTATTTTCAGAAAAACATTATTCATTATTTTTTCACCACACCCAGTGCTCCATGCAAGCCGTGCCCTCTATAATACCCACCACCTGGTACCCCAACCTCCCACCCCCTGAAAAATATAATCTTCATACAAACAAGCAGTTACCTGTAGATTATTTTATCCTCCAGATGCTAAGATCTTAAATAAAATATTAGCAATTTTTAAAAAGATTTTATTTATTTATTTAACAGAGAGAGATCACAAGTAAGCAGAGAGGCAGGCAGAGAGAGAGAGGAGGAAGCAGGCTCCCTGCTGAGCAGAGAGCCCGATGCGGGACTCGATCCCAGGACCCTGAGATCATGACCCGAGCTGAAGGCAGCAGCTTAACCCACTGAGCCCCCCAGGCGCCCCTAAAATATTAGCAATTTGAATCCAGCAACTACCAAAACCAAATTAACCACATGACTAAATTGGATTTTCAGGTGAGACAAAGATAGTTAGTGTTAGTACAGTTACCAGGTTTTTAAAAATTATATCAACAAATTCAAAGGAAAAAATCACAATCATATCAGTGGATATAAAAAGATATTTGACACAATTCAGCAGTAATTCTCAAACTAAAACAATACTAGAAAGAAACTATGAAAATTCAGCAAAGATCGTAGTCTCAAAATCACCAATAAGCACAGTACTAAAAGGTAAAATGCTGAAGATGTTTCTATTAAAACTAGCGACAGGATGGGGGTTGTTCCTATCACAACAGTGTTCCTATCACAACAGTGTTTTGAAAGCTCTAGCCGATTTAATTAAATATGAAGATGAAATAAACTGGATAAATATTGAGAAGGGAGAGCAAATCATTTTTAGTTGTAGGTCATAGCATTGTATATTTGGAAAATTAGCACAAGGAATTTCGGTTAAGGTGGTGGGGTACAAGAAAATGACAGCAGATTGAAACATATGGAAAGGAAAAAAATCTGTGTCTTACAATGACAACAAACACAAAACTCCTAAAAATCCCACAAAATACAAGAATGGCACTGGACTAGGAATAAGAAAGCTAATATTTATAATTCAGAGATATATTATATCTTAAGTTTTGTGTTACAAAACTTAAGCACATGGAGGGAATATTCCTGGACAGAAATATAGTAAAATAAGAACATCACTGCTTCAGTGTTAACCCTGTTGAGGTAATGAAGTGACAAGAAAAATTCCAATTCTTTTCCAACTTGGTAAAACAATTTCAAACTCTGCATGTAAATATAAAAAGCCAAGGAAATAGAGCACCTGGGTGGCTCAGGTGGTTAATCATCTGCCTTTGGATCGGGTCATGATCTTGGGGTCCTGGGATTGGGTCCTGGATCAGGCTCCCTGATCAGCGAGGACCCTGCTTCTCCCTCTGCTGCTCCCCCTGCTTGTGTTCTCTCTCTCCATTCAATAAATAAATAAAATCTTTTTTAAAAACCCAAGAAAATTATGTAAAGAAATTGTCCAGACATTGATCTTAATACATATGGGAACAGATATGACATCAGTGAGGTTCAAATGAGGGAGTACAAGGAAGTTCATTATGTAAAAGTCAGGGGAAGAGAAGAGGAATAAACAAAGGACATGAGAATGCACAGAAGGAATCTAAGGCCCATTTATCTAGAAAAGATGCTCAACTCATCAATAGGTGAAAAAAGTCAAACAGAACTAGATATAATTATTCATCCCTCAGAATGATAAAAAAAAGTGAAAAAGAACAGCATTCAGTGCTGGAGAGCATTTGGGAAAATGGGGAATCCATACACTGCTGGTGTGACTATTTCATACACTTTATATATGTATTGAGTATGTAATATATATTATATACATATATGTATATAATATAATGTGTATATCGTTTTTGAGAGTCATTTTGCAAAATTTAAAAATACACACACCTAAGGGCTCCTGGGTGGCTCAGTCGGTTAAGGGTCTGGAACTTGATCTCAGCTCAGGTTTTGATCTCAGCGTCCTGAGTTCCAGCCTCAGTTGGGTTTGAAGTCCACTTAAAAAAAAAAAAGTACACACACCTGTATCTAATAAGATGTACATACAGAAATACTAACAGGAGCAAAGAGAAATACACAAAATCCCCATCACACTGTCCTCTAGAGAGCAAACAGGTGAAAAAAATCAGAGAGGATATACAAGTTTTGGACCGCAAATCTAACAACTGGAGAACACATAGTCTTTTACAGCAATAGATTAAACATTTATGGAAAGATGCAAAGGAGTTCATAAAACAAGTCTCCACTTGTTTCAAGGAACATTCATGGCACAATTCACATTATCTGACCACTGAGAAATTAGATTAGAAATCAGTAAAATGGGGCACCTGTGTGGCTCAGTGGGTTGGGCTGCTGCCTTCCGCTCAGGTCATGATCTCGGGGTCCCGGAATCAAGTCCCGCATCGGGCTCTCTGCTCGGCAGAGAGCCTGCTTCCCTCTCTCTCTCTCTCTGCCTGCCTCTCTGCCTACTTGTGATCTCTGTCTGTCAAATAAATAGATTAAAATTTAAAAAAAAAGAAATCAGTAAAAGATTAACTGTTTACTGCAATTAGAAACGAGCTTCAAAATGATGTGTGAAATGAAAGAAACCATCATCGAAATTAAAAAAATATTTGGAAGTGAATAATAATACCCTATAGTGAATCCTATGGGTCTTAGATGGAAATGTATGGCCTTAATGCTTAAAATTAAAAAAAGTAAGGCTGACTAATAATTAGCTTGGCATCTGATCTAAAAGATCCCAACACTGAATCCACAGAAACCCCATCACTGGGGCGCCTGGATGGCTCAGTGGGTTAAGCCGCTGCCTTCGGCTCAGGTCATGATCTCAGGGTCCTGGGATCGAGTCCCCGCATCGGGCTCTCTGCTCAGCAGGGAGCCTGCTTCCTCCTCTCTCTCTCTCTCTCTCTCTCTCTCTCTCTCTGCCTGCCTCTCTGCCTACTTGTAATCTCTGTCTGTCAAATAAAATAAATAAAATCTTAAAAAAAAAAAAAAAAAAGAAACCCCATCACTGACTCTAATGCCCTCCATCACTCAGGCTACAGTACCAGATAGGCAGCTACTGCAAAACCATCAGCGCATGCCCCTGAGAACCTCTTCCATTCTGAATTCTGGCCTCTAACACCGTGGGGTCTATGGGAGAAATGGGTGGGGGGCGGTGTCTCATGTCCAAGCTCAAAAGCACTTGTGAAACTGCATTCCACAGTCAGCAAGGTGAAGTTACTTACTGGCTGTGAAAGTTTCCTTACCATCCCCAGTTCTGTTTGGCTCAGAATAAGGGTGTAGTAGAATGAATGGCACTGCTCCATGGGAGCTGCCATCTTGGAAGACAGTCTGTGCCATAAGGTGGAAAAAACTTGCCTCCTGTCTCAATGAGAAAAACAGTGGGTCTGCCCTGTGAAGGAGTTGCCCATCTTTCTTTGAGAAGACCTCTTGGTAGACAGGAGTTCTGGTCTGAAGTTCAACTTCTGGAGATGCTAAGGGGCTCCAAAGGATGTATGTAGTGAGTAGTGGGCAGGCAAGGCTAGGTAGGGAGAGACAGGCAGGAGGAAAGGAGAGCAGGGTCAGGCAGGGAGTTATGTAACCAGACTCCCAGAAATCCCAGATGTGGAGATATTTTACATGAACACCTTGTTTGTTCTCATGACAGTTTTAAGTCCACCAAGTGTGTTCTAAATATAGACATGATAGTCACAAATCCACCATGATATTGACAAGAAATTTACCAAGTTTCCTGGCCAGTTTCCTATAAAAGACAGACCATAAAAGCCCTCAGTGGCAACCCATTGGGGACCCCTCTCACTCTAGAGAGCTTTCCTTTTTATTCTCACCTCCCCTTAATAAACTTTTCACTTCACTTCACCCTACCACATCACTTCACCCTGTTGCTCATGAGATGCATTCTTAGACAATGTGAGAAAAGAACCCTTCAACAATAGGAGAGGGGAGTCATTACTAATGACAAGAAAGAATGAAAACCCTAACTGAATCTGAAATCTGTCATTGGAAGAGAGGGGAGAAATGCCACAATAGTACCTTCCCCTGGGTGATACTATAGAATGTGCTAGAAAGGACGTAGTAGAAGCAGTATAGTCCTCCACTCGCCAGAGGGAGAAAAGGCTGAGTGGTAGCATCCAGTCCTACCACCTTGGGCAGGAGCATGCGGGCCTGTTTTAGTATATGTGCTGTGGAGGCCAGCACATCGTGGGAGAGGCCCTAAACCTGTCCATAATCTCAATCAGCCCCCACGCTAACCAAGCCACCTCAACTAAAATAAAAATAAGTATCAATAAAAATAAGTTTTACATTGATATGTCAACGGTGGTTTTCTCTGTCTAATGTAATGTGTCAATAAAAGCATCTTCTAGATCACTCTATTATTCATAGCTCCTTATAAAACTAAATCTAAGTAATAATTACGCTGGTGCAGCATCACCACAAATTTTCAACATTGCCTCACAATGAGTCTGCTGCCCCGTAGTGCCTCAAATATGGAAATTAGGGAGATACCATTGCCCCTTCAGGGAATCCATCATAACTCTTCAATGGATGAACGGCTACTCATTCTTCAAAACCCAGCTCACATACCCCTTATGGGAAGCCCTTCCTGACCACAGTAGGAGAGTCCATGCCCACTGAAGGCCGTGCTGACCTAGCAGCTGGGGAGAGCTTTTTGAAAGGGCCTGGGCAAGTGTGCTTAGGTGGATCAGTTCGTTTAGTGCTTGGCTCTTGATGTCAGGGCTGTGAGTTCAAGTCTCACAAGTCTAAAGAGGTTCCCAGCAATAACGTCAATTTTGTGAGGTGTGACGATGGTACTGTGATTATGGTAATTGTGCATTATGTAATGTATCTGCACATATGTTATGATGCTGGCACATGAATATAATAATTCTCAACAAACAAATGAACATGGAAGAGGAAGGAACAATGTCAAATTTTTACAGAAAAGAAAAAAATATTTCTTTACAATGAGGAAATTAAACTTAGCCATTACCAAACAGAGGATACATAGAAACATGTTTCCAGACACGACTCACTGAGAGGGACAAATCACCCAGGCAGATTTCTTTCCCAGGCTGTTTGACCTGAATCTATTCATGAGGAAACAATTAGAAATGCAGAACCACCTACACCACAATTGGTAAACTCTCTTCAAAATGATCACGGTCATGACAGACGAAACAGGCTGGGAAAATGCTCTCAGGTTAGAGAGAGATGAGAGACTAAAGAGGTGTGATGCCATGAACGAATCCAAATGCCAGGCATGAACCCTATTTGAATTTGGGATTTAAAAGTTATATAAAGAGGGGCCCCTGGTTGGCTCAGTGGGTTAGGCTTCTGTCTTCTGCTCGGGTCATGATCCCAGGGTGCTGGGATCGAGTCCCGCATCGGGCTCTCCGCTCAGCGGGGAGCCTGCTTCTCCCTCTCTCTCTGCCTGCCTCTCTGCCTACTTGTGATCTCTCTCTCTCTCTCTGTCAAATAAATAAAATCTTTAAAAAAATAAAAGTTATAAAGAAATTTGAGGATAATTAGAAACATTTGAATTTAGGATGCACACTATTATTTTATCATTGTTAAATTTCTCTTTTTTAAGATTTTATTTATTTATTTGAGAGAGAGAGAGAAGGAGAGAGAATGCACAAGAGCCAGGGCAGGAACAGAGAAGCAGATTCCCCGCTGAGCAGGGAGCCCAATGCAGGGCTTGATCCCAGGACCCTTAACAACTGAGCCACCCAGGTGCTCCCACTGTTAAATTTCTTAAGTGTGGTAAGATTTTCAGAAGGAGCTAGGGGAGGTGATGGAAATGCCTGAAATTCAATCGTGGTGGTGGTCATACAAATCTGTACATGTATTCAAATTAGTGAACTGTACACCAAGAAGTTAATTTTACTATATGATAATTTTTAAATAAAATTGAAAGTCAGAGTGCCTGGGTGACTCAGTCAGTTAAACATTTGACTTTGGCTCAGCTCATGATCTCAGGGGCCTGGACTGAGTCTCACATCGGGTTCCCTGCTCAGCGGGAAGTCTGCTTCTCCCTCTCCCTCTTCCTCTGTCCCTCCCCTCATTCACATGTGTACATGCACATGTGCACTCACGCGCTCTCTCTCTCTCTCTCTCTCAGATAAATAAATAAAATCTTTTTTATTTAAATAAATATTTTTATTTATTTATTTGTCAGAGACAGAGGGAGAGAGAGCGAGCGAGCACAGGCAGAGGCAGAGGGAGAAGCAGGCTCCCCGCCGAGCAAGGAGCCCGATATGGGACTTGATCCCAGGACCCTGGGATCATGACCTGAGCCGAAGGCAGCTGCTCAACCAACTGAGTCACCCAGGCGTCCCAATAAATAAAATCTTTTAAAAAATTGAAAGTCATATCTCAGATTTCTTAGATGTGGGAATGGGCTTGTGGCTATGCAAAAAAAAAAAAAAAATCCTGTTCTTAGGCGTGTGGAAATATCCAAAGATGACCCAAATGAGGACAGAGACTACAAAGATTTCTACAGCAAGGGAGGTGGTCAGCATCACCTAGGAAAGCTTTATAGTGAAAATAAAGACTTCAGGTATGCCCTGTGGAAATGAATGAAGACAAACAAAATGAGAAAAAGCAAAGGCCATTCATTCCGAGCCTTCTTTAACAAGGAGGTCAGACACTGTCACTTGCCTTTTGGCAGAGACAGAGGAGTGGACAAGCTTTACCTTTAAAAAAAAAAAAGAGGGGGAAGGCTTCAGGTATGTCCTAATTGAAAAGCTGTTGGCTTTCTAATAGAAGCAGGACATCCTAGGTGATTGGTTTGGGAAGCAGATTTGGTTTTCTCTGTTTGGACCTGAGTTGGAAGTGGAGAGTGGGGGCAAAAAATGAGGAGGCTGGTCATCCTTGACCAAGTCCTGGCCATCTAGACACATTGCTGTAGAGGCAATGGTTTGGTTTCCCGGGATTGTTGCTAGAGGCTGTAGGTCAGAGTTCTATTGTCATAATACAGTTGACCCTTCAACAATGCTGGGCTTGGGGCACCTGGGTGGCTCAGTGGTTAAGTGTCTGCCTTTGGCTCAGGTCATGATCCCAGGGTTCTGGGATCGAGCCCCGCATCAGGCTCTCTACTCCATGGGAAGCCTGCTTCTCCCTCACCCACTCCCCCTGCTGTGTTCCCTCTCTCACTGTGTCTCTCTCTGTCGAATGACTAAATAAAAATCTTTAAAATAAAAAAAAAAAACAGAAAAAAACAATGCTGGGCTTGGGGTCACTGCCCGCCCCCCAACACACGCAGTGGAATAACTTTTGATTTCCCCAAAATGTAACTACTAATAGCCTACCGTTGACTCAAAGCCTTACTGATAACGTAAATAACTGATGAACACACATTTTGTGTTCTGTGTATTATGTACTGTATTCTTACAATAAAGTAAGCTAGAGAAAAGAATGTATTAAAATCAAAAGAGAAAATACATTTGCAATACTATACTGTATTTATTAAAAAAAATTCTGCCTGTAAGTAGACCTGGGTGGTAAAAACTGTTTGTTCAAGCGTCCTCTGTATACATTCTGGCCATTGTCCATTTGTATGTCCCGTTCCTTAGGAGCTACATGCTGAGTATTTGGCTTTCAGAGAGCATGAGGTCTATAGTTTATTGTAGAAAGGTATTATAAAACAAACATACTGGAGTCCTCTTTTTCTTTCATTTGCTATCTATCCTTCTCCCTCCCGTATGAACTTGGACTAGTGGATAAGCCACAAAGCTTACAAAACAATTCTTAGAAGGTACTATTCTGACGGTCTGGGGCTCCGATCGAGAAAGGGACTCAAAAACTAGAACAAACCTTTAAGGGTGAGTTTCTCTTAAGGTTAAAAAAAAAAAAAAAACTGTCACCTAAGCCCAGACTGCAAAGACACATATCCAACTTTCTCCTATAAAAACCCTAAGCCCGTTTCAGTCCGGGGTCAGGCGTGGGCTTACCTGATGCGCATTAGCTGAATACAGCCTTTAACCTCTACTTCAGTTACTTAAATAATTTTCTTTGGATATTTATTTATTTATTTATGACATTATTTTTAAAATGATGGGGCCAGTATGTATGTACAGAAGAGATTATGCAAATGTGACAAAAGTTAACAGTTGTTACACCCAGGGGGAGGGCATTTGGATGTTCGTAGTACAATTCTTTCAGCTTTTGTGTAGTGTAAAAATTTTCCATTAAAAATTTGGACCTGGGTGGCTCAGTCAGTGAAGCTTCTGCCTTCATCTCAGGTCATGATCCCAGGGTCCCCGAATCCAGTCCTGCATCGGGCTTTCTGCTCAGCGGGAACCTGCTTCTTCTTCTCCCTCTGCCATTCCCTCTGCTTGTGCTCCTGGCTCTCTCTATTTCTTTGTCAAACAAACAAACAAATAAATACATAAAATCTTTAAAAACAAACAAAAAACAAACAAACAAAAAACCGATTGGGTGCAAAATAAATAAGCTATCATTGCCTTCTGACTCCTGACATGTGTAAAGGGTTGTGACTGTTGGTCCAAACGTCCCTGCTTAGCCATTGAACCTGATGTTTTTATGAGGTTTTCCTTTACCTCTGTCAGTGGAAGATGGATAATATTTTACTATATTGTAAGATATTTCTCATCTACTAAAAGAAGACGGCATGCAAGACAAGGCTGATCAGAAGACTGTGGATACCATTCTCTGCATTTACCGTAGGACGAAGAGGTGTTCATCATTCTGTCCTTAGCTGCAGATGGGCAAATATTCTGACCTTGCAGTCTTCCTTGTTTTCAACTGGTTGCCAGGGTAAATATGAAGATTCACAACTGGCCTGCTCCAGGATTCCGCACAGTCAGTTGTAGAATTTTTTTTTAAATTTTATTTTACTTTATTTTTTTCTTTAAAGATTTTATTTATTTGTCAGAGGGAGAGCGTTCGAGCACAAGCAGGGGGAGCAGCAGGCAGAGGGAGTAGAAGTCTCCCCGCTGAGCAAGGAGCCTGATACAGGACTTGATCCCAGGACCTTGGGACCATGTTCTGAGCCAAAGGCAGATACTTAACCGACTGAGCCACCCAGGCATCCCTAGTTGCAGAGTTTGAAAGGAGACTCTGATCTCTCTGTTTGAAGTGGCAGCTCCTCTCCCCCAACATTTCTAACTCCCATTACTGTCCTATCTACCCCCGTTAGCAGTTATCAACTTTTTTTTATTTGACAGAGAGAAAGAGAGAGAGATCACAAGTAGGCAGAGAGGCAAGCAGAGGGAGAGGAAGAAGCAGGCTCCCTGCTGAGCAGAGAGCCCAATTCCGGGCTCGATTCCAGGACCCTGGGATCATGACCCGAGCTGAAGGCAGAGGCTTAACCCACTGAGCCACCCAGGCGCCCCAGAAGTTATCAACTTTTGATAAAGTGTTTTTTTTTAAAAAAAAATATTTGATTTATTTATTTGACAGACAGAGATCACAAGTAGGCGGAGAGGCAGGCAGAGAGAGAGAGGCGGAAGCAGTCTTCCCGCTGAGCAGAGAGCCCGACTCGGGACTCGATCCCAGGACCCTGAGATCATGACCTGAGCGAAGGCAGAGGCTTAACCCACTGAGCCACCCAGGCACCCCGACAAACAGTGTTTATTGCCCTCTTCCCCACTAGGATGTTGGGCTCACGAAGCCAGGAGTTTGGGGTCTGTCTTTTTTACCCATTACCAAGTACCAAGAGCAATGACTGGTCATCAATAAATATTTGATGGATGAACAAATAGGGTCTTAAATACTTACAAGTTCTCCATCTCTATAGCATTTCCTGCATTACTGCTACCGAATCAATTTTATAATTAGTTGTGTCACCCAGAGAGGCGTACAAGTCTTTTGGAGGGAATAATTTATCTTTTAAGACAGTGACCCTGGTTGAGTGTGATTTACTGCTCTCTACATGTGTGGTAAAGCTACCAAAAATAAAGCAATCACTCCACATATAGGAGAAGCAGAAATCACTTCAGTATCGGCATGAACAAGTAAATGAGTGAACAGTAAATACATAAGATCATTCTGATAAAACAAAAGGCTATGAAGAAAACTAAGGCATAGTGAGGAACTAGAGAGTAGTGGGGGTAGGTCAGGGAAGGAAGACATCTAAAGAAAAGACCTTGGAGCAGGCGTGATGGAGTGAGCCCTAGGGCCAGAGCAGGGGCTTCAGTAAGTGTCAAGGTCAAGGGGCTCCTGCTTCTCTGCTCATGCCACCATTGGATGGCATTTCTGGGCTGGGCCCAACCATCTTCTTTCCCTATTCAAGGAAGGGATGGTCATTTTCTCCCTGCACTTAGTCACTTAGACACAAAGAAGCAGCTGGGATTTCCAATCCTGACCAGACATAAGGGGTATCTAGACACAATGTTCTACACCTAAACTTTATTGTTTTCAGGAAAACGGGACTCAGTTCCCTTTGCAGTTCACACATAGCCCCATTTTGCCTTAAGGTCACCCAAACACGGCTTCATTTCTATTTCACCTGATCTTCATCATTCCTCAGAATCCTATAACTCTATCTTTTCCTTTGTTTAGTGGTTTCTTGGTTCCTCTGGTGTGTGGTCTCCCTCATTGACTGATGGATCTGTCAGACTACAAATTAGTCCCAGATGGTCTCAGGCTGAGTGCAGCACCCTCACATTCCAGACTGCGAAACTGAGCCCCAGAGAGGATGTGACTGGACAGAGAGCATCTAGTAAGTCCATACCTGAGCCTGTGTCAGGTCGCCTCAAAGTACCTTCCTCACCTGAGAATTTGGAAAAGCCTTCAGCAGGGTACAGAGCCTTCTACCTGGAGGAGATATTTGAACTTGGTTTTGAAGGAAAAGTAGGCATTCCCAGGTAAAGACCAACAGGATGTCTTCCTTTTCTACCCCAGTGACATGTCCTAGAAGGGTATGGGCATCTCCAGAATTTTTATATTAAAAGTAATATTAGGGATGGCAAACCAGTTCAAGGGTAGAATCAGTCTTGCCTTAAAGCCACATTTTTCAAAGGGCACTATCACAATGCAGATTTTATTCTATATGGAAATAAAAATAATGGTTTCCTAAAGATGTTTTTATTGACATATTGCTTCAGATTAAGGAAAAGTCAAAAAGTATTATTGGTACATATTTTATTTCATCTGGGGCTGCTGGAGTGGGAGATAATGTAGACTATGGGAGCGTCAGACCCCGCAGCCAACCCCTACAAGCACAACACAGGGGAATCTGACACTGACTTCCCTTTTTCCCTCCGTGCTATATCCTAGGAGGCTTACCCACCCCCAATTTCTTCCCCTTCTTTGCTCGTGGTATGTTCCAGGAGAGGACTGTAAACCAGTCTGACTTCTCCCCTCCGTTCACGTCGTGTGGTATCTGCCGAGAGAGAACAGCCACTGGCATCTCTGCATCTTTCCAGAAGCCCTACAGCTTCTCTGAACATTATTAGATAGATCCAGAGTACAGATCCAAAGACCCCCTCCTCCAGGACGACCGCCCAAAAGAACGTCGCCTCCCATGCTTCCCGCCACTGAGACAGGTCCACGGCTCTGCTCTGTGAGTTTAGAGGCTTCCTTACCCTCAGTACGGAATGGTCACTCCCCCAACATGGCGCATCCCACCGGATGCGCGGTCCGGGCGCGGCCATGTTCCCCGCCTGACAACGCGGCCGAGGAGCGCTGAACGCGCCAAAGCATCGATTCCGTAACATCTCCATGTTGACTCTGGGCTGACAGCGGCTTCGAATGTGGTTCTGCGCGTGTGCAGGACCACGCCCCCTTCGTTCGTTGCCCCAAACCCAGAGAAGGGGCGGTGCTAGGGGTGGTGACCGGAAGCGGCTCCGGTTCTCAGCAGTGGTTTAATAGTTGTCAGGAGGATCTCAGTGCTCTGTGTCGGAGGGATGTGGAGGTGATGGGGCCCCGGGGAGCGTGAGTGTTGGGGAATTCTGTGTGGTCAGTGGTGGAATCGGTTGTCTAACCGTGGCTGGATGATTCGATCATTATTTTGCAGGCTTTCCTCTTCTCTCAACGTTAAGGTCCTGAAGTTCACTCTAAGACCCCCAAGGTTCGGTACATTACGTTCTAAGTGTTCCCTAAAAGTTGATTTTTCTTCTGGCCGCGAGTTATTTAGAAGTGCGTTTTTAGTTTCCAGAAGTTTATTTTTTTGAATAGATTTCTAGCCTTAGTTTTCTGTGGTCAGAAAAATGTCTACGTGCAGCTCATTCCTTGAAACAGGAGGAGACTCGTGGCCTAGGCCATGGTGAATTTTTATGAATGTTCCATATTTTAATCAAAAATTATATTTAGTTGTTTGGTTGTCACCCGTGTCATACACAATTTACATTCTTTGTTGTCCTTTTCTCCTGTTCCCGAGGGGAGAGAAATTCTCCAGTGTGTTGGTGTTGGGTCCATTTCTCCTTCCTGCTGCTGTTCACGATGCATTTTGAGTTCAGTGTTGTATAAAGTGTGAGACTTAGATTGAAGCTCATCTGTTTGGACGTCCAATTACTCAGGCACCATCTGTTGAAGACTATGCTTCCTTCCTTGACTTATTTTGCACCTTTGTGAAAAATAAATGGCACATACTTGTGTGCAGCTATTTTTAGGTTCTTTATTCTGTTCCATTGATCTGTGTGTCTGTCTGGTTTTGTAATGAATGTGTGTTGAAATTCGTCAGTACTGTATGAATTTATGTGGTCTTGTGATTTTTCTTCTTTAGCTTGTTAATATGGGAGATTGCACTGATTGATTTCTGAATGTTGAACCAGCCTTACATTCCTGGAATAAACCTCACTTGGTTGTGGTGTATAATTCTTTTCATGTGTTGCAGGAATGGATTAGCTACTGCTTTTTTTTTTTTTAAAGGATTTTCTGCCACTCGGTTTATGAAAGATATTGGTCTACAGTTTTAGTTTTTTGTACTGTTTTTGTCTGGTGTTAGTGTTAGAGTAGTACTGGCCTCATAGAATGAGGTAGGAATTATTTTCTGGAAGAGATTATGTAGAATTATGCTAATTTTTCCTTTAACCGGTTGGTAAAATCCTCCAGGGAAACCCTCTGGGCCTGGACATTTCCTTTTGGAAGGTTTTTGATGATGGCATCAACTTCTGTAGTAGTTATATGGCTTCAGGTTGTCTATTTAAATCTTTGAAGAGAGATATTTAATAGTGGGTGAGTTGTGGACGTTTGTGTTTTGTGGAGATTGGACTATTTCATCCAAGTTGTTCAATTTATGTGCGTTTAAGTTATTTGTGGTATTCCCTTACTTCTGTTTAATGGCTGCAGCATTTGTAATTATATCTTATGTTTCAGTTCTAATATTGGTAATTTTTATCTTGTTTCTTTTTCTCTTTATCAGTCTTGCTAGTGGATTACCAATTTTATCACTCTTTTCAAAGAACCAGCTTTTGGTTTCAGTGATTGTTCCGTATTGTTTTTCTGTTTTCAATTTTTCTTTTTTTCTGTATTTACAGATATATTTTATCTCACCTATTTTTGTTTGTTTTCAGGTGTACAGTAGAGTGATTAGACAATTTGGTAAGTGTTTTCAGTTTCATTGCTTTATGCTCTTATATTTATTGCTTTCTCCCTTCTGCTTGCTTTGGGTTTACTTTGTTCTTTTTCTAGTTTCTTTTTTTTTTAAATATCTTAATTTATTTATTTGACAGACAGAGATCACAAGTAGGCAAAGAGGCAGGCAGAGAGACAGGAGGAAGCAGACTCCCTGCTGAGCAGAGAGTCTGATGTGGGGCTGGATCTCAGGACACTGAGATCATGACCTGAGCCAAAGGCAGAGGCTTAACCCACTGAGCCACCCAGGAGCCCCCTTTTTCTAGTTTCTTGAGATGGGAGCTTAAATTATTGGTTTAAGACCTTAATTCTTTTTTCATATAAACATCTTAGTGCTATAATTTTCCCTCTTGACACTGCTTTATCTACATCCCCCAATTTTTGATATGTTGTATTTTTTTTTCATTCATGACTTTTTAATTTGCCTTGAGACCACCTCTTTGATCCATGGGTGATATAGAAATGTATTGTTTAATTTTCAAGTGTTTGGAGACTCTCCTGTTACCTTTCTGTTGTTGATTTCTAGTTTGATGATATTAGAGGATATAGATTGCAATTGATGGAGGTTTGTTTAATGACCCTGGGTGTGGTATGTCTTGGAGAATGTTGCCTGGATGCTTTAAGAGAATGTGTTTTCTGTTAGTATTTGGCTGGAGTGGGCTGGTATTTAGTTAGGCAACCCTCTTCTTGGTCCTGTGGTTAAGGTAAGTAGGCATTTCTCAGAGCTTTTTCATTTACGGCTGTTGACAGTTCTGAGTTATAAACTTCTCCAGTGTCCTGTTTCTGATATATGGGAGGAAAAGGAAACCTAGGGAACTCACAAGTGTGTCGTTCCTCAGGCCCTGAGATCCATTGACTGTTTGCCTTTCCTTTCTGTGTGTCAGAGTCTTACTATTTGTATTTGTTGTCTTATGTCATTTTTTCCCCTGGTCTCTTCTACATTTTTTTCTCTTCTGTTGTTTCCTGTATTAACTTTGTTAATTTACACCTTGCTAGTGAAGCACCTGTTTCACATCAGGATTAAAATATGTTGCTATACAGTTATGCATAATATCCGACAATAACTACTTTGAAACACTGCCCTGAGAAAGATTTTCCACATATTTGGAAAAAATATATATATACATATATATATTTCTGTATATGCATATATATATATGTGTGAGTGTGTGTGTATATATATATATATATATTTTTTTTAATAACTCTTCATCTTGGGGTGCTGGGTGACTCAGTTGGTTGGGCATCTGCCTTGGCTCAGGTCATGGTCTTGGGGTCCTGGGATCAAGCCCTGCATGGGGCTTCCTGCTCAGCAGGGAGTCTGTATCCTCTCTCCCTCTGCCCCTCCCCCCACTCGTGTGTGTGCGCACACGCGTGCGCTCTCAGTCTCTCTCTCTCACATACTCTCTCACAAATAAATAAATCTTTAAAAAAAACCCCAACAACTCATCTCCTTTATCTAGTTGGCTAGGAGGTTATCTATGACATTGGTCATTTCAAAGGACCAGCTCTTTATTTTCTTTAAACCCCATAGTATATTTATTTGAGTTATTTAATTTTTTTATTTTTAAATTTATTTTTATATTTGATTTATTTTTAATTAATTTATTTTTATTAATGACTAGTTTATTTGGAGGGCTTTACCTAGTTTTGTTTTTTCTAATTCTAACGTTTTAGGCTGAATACATAGCTCTTTTTTGTTATATTTATTTTTAATTATAATCAAGTCACTTAAAGCTGTAAATTTCACTCTGTATGACTTCAGTGTGTTCCATGATTTTTCTAAGACTCGTGTAGCTTCTGTATTGACTTCCCACTTTGACCCTTGGGTTATTTAGGCAAGTCTTCCTTTTTTTTAAATAGACTTATTTAGATATACAAAATAGATTACATCTATTCCAGTACTATAAAATTCATCTATTTAGAGCATACAGTTCAGAGGTTATTGTTACATTCACAGAGTTGTACAGTCATCACCACAATCTGATTTTAGAACATTTTCTATACCTCTGAAAAGAAACCTTATACACATTAGCTGACATTGACCATTCATGCCACCCCACACTCCCAGACTAGGCAACTACTAACCAATTTTCTGTATCTACGTATTTGCCTATTCTGAATATTTCACATCGATGGAATAATAAAATATGGGGTCTTTTGCAATTGGCTTCGTTCCCATAAGATATTGACTTCAAGGTTTATTCATGCTGTAGCACCACGTGTCAGTACTTCTTTTTAATTGCCAAATAATATTCCATTGTATTGCTATACTAATTTTTTGTTTATTCATTTTCATTTGAAACCATCTCATTTGCCATTGAGGTGGTTTCCACTTTTTGGCTACTATGAATAATACCGCTGTGAACAGTTGAATATATAAGCTTTCGAGCGGACATGTGTTTCCATTTCTCCTGGCGAGGGACCTAGGAGTGGAGTTGCCAGATCATATAGTGACTCTATGGGTAACATTTTGAGGAACTGCCAAACTGTTTGTCAGAGTGGCTCTATACCATTTTATATTTCTACCAGCAACATATGATAGTTCCAGTTTATTCCCATCACACCAATACCTGCTACTGTCTTTTTTTAGCCCTTATTTTAGCCATTCTCATGGATGTGAAGCGGTCTGCTAATGAATGGAATATTTTGGTTTTGCTTTGCATTTCCCTAATGACTAATGATACCGAGCGTCTTATGTTATGATCAGACCATGTAGCCTATCAATTCCCAACATTAAAATATCTACCAGATTTTCTTTTTTTTTTAAAGATTTATTTATTAGAGAGAAAGCGAGTGAGTGACTGAGTGAGGGGAAGGTGGGAGGGAGAGACTCTTTCAAGCAGACTCCCTGCTGAGCCCAGAACCCTACATGGGACTGGATCCCAAGACCCATGACATCATGACTTGAGCTGGAACCAAGAGTCAGTTGCTTGACTTAACCAACTGAGTCACCCAGGTGCCCCTACTAGATTTTCTTCGTGGCCAAGTTATTTAATGGAATTATATACAAGTTCCATGGGCATCAGGAAAGAAAGGCTAGTCCTTCTCTGATATAACATCATGTTTATGGGTTTAAAATTCAACGTGTTCATGCCTTTATTTTATTCCTTATTTACTTTCCTGTTTCCTCTTTATCCCATTTCTTACTTCTGCTTTTCTTAATTAAGTTCCTCTTCATCTTATAAAGGATACTTTCCCTTTCCCAGCAAGAATGACTAAATCTGTAGTGCTTTTATTGGTTGATCAGAATAAAATTGTTCCTCAGCGTAGACAGAGACATCCTCTCCTCCCTAGATCCTGTGAGAGGAGAAACACATTTACCTCTGACTATTCTGAGGTAGTTAAGACGTTGGAATCCCAGGCTATTAGCATTTTCCTTATGGCCTATCTCTTCTGTTTTAAGAAAATCTACTTTTTCTGTGTGTTCCAAATCACAGTCAGGTTCTTAACATCTGTTAAACAGAACCACGTTTATTTAAGCCTACCACACAAAAAGTACTGTGTGTTAGTGTTGAGAAGGTGAATTTTGAAGCCAGGTAGACTGGCTTTGACTTTATCGCTAAGCCTCTGTCTCTGTGTGCATTCAATGAAATAATAGTAATTGTGACAACACACGGGTGAGACGATCATTGTGTAAATTAAGTGAGGTACCCCCTTCCGCATATTACCGGATCCCTTAAAGTAATGACAGTACTTGCTAATGTGAATTAAATATTCCCTGGACGACAATGATATACTGTGAAACTGTGAAGAAGAAAAAAAGGCTTAGAGGTGTCTGGCTGGCTCAGTCAGAGGAGCATGCGACTCTTGATCTTAGGGTCATGGGTTCGAGCCTCACGTTGGGTATAGAGGTCACTCAAATAAATAAAAACTTTAAAGAAAAAGAAATGTTCCCTGGGCCAGCCTGCTGCCAGGTGCCTTATAAACGTCATCTCTTTGAATTTTCACAACTCCTTGAGGTGAAGAGTTTTGACTCATTTTGAAAAGAAAACTTGAGAAACGTTTTTATATTCTCGTCACTACAAGTTGCCAAAGCGAGAATTTAAGGCTTTAGTGATGGTCATCTGTATGTCATGGTCTTGCTCATATTCCATTTTGATGGATGACTAGAATAGGTCATGCCTTTAATTTGACTGGACTGTGTCTACCCCACAGTATGCAAGGCCAGGGACTGTACTTTGGTACCCCCCCGGAAGCATTTCTGGGGTGAATGCTGTATGACTGACCATGTGGACACTGTCTTTCCAGGTTTCTTGGAGTCCTCGTGGAGCCTGTGGGCCAGACCCCATAGTGGAGGCCGCAGGAGCTGCTTCCTGGCCCCGACAGCTCTCACTGAGTCCACGGACCCCTTGACTTCAGGCTTGTGGGAGGAGCATCAGCAAGAGAGCTGAAGGGCTGAGGTCCAGTGGGAACATGCCAGCCAACCGGAGCTCTCCTGGGCCATCCCTGGCTCTGGGCATGGGGACCTGTGACGACTCCTGTGAGGTGAGGAGGAAGAGGGGCCCAGGGCCAGGAATTTATCCAGAATGAAAGATAATGTCTTGTGATTTTGATTTGTATGACTTTTTCCTTAAGCAAGCAGCATAATCAGGGAATTTTTATGGGTCATTCATGTCCCTTGTGTGAAGTTCCTAATCTTTATTACTTCCCTTCTTTGGGTGGCTTAAACTCATTTGATGTTCTTTTTCTAGCTCCTTTAGGTGTAAGGTTAGGTTGTATATTTAAGATTTTTCTTGCTTCTGGAGATAGGCCTGTATTGCTATATAATTCCCTCTTAGGACTGCCTTTGCTGCATCCGAAAGGCTCTGGACTATCCTGTTTTCATTTTCATTTGCTTCCGTGTATTTTTTAATTTCTTCTTTAATTTCTTGGTTAACCCACTCATTCTTTAGTAGGACGTTCTTTAACCTCCATATATTTGTGGCCTTTCCAAATATTTTCTTGTGGTTGACTTCAAGTTTCACAGTGTTGTGGTCTGAAAATATGCATGGTACGATCTCAGTCTCTTTGTACTGGTTGAGGCCCGATTTGTGACCCAGGATGTTATCTATTCTAGAGAATGTCCCATGTGTACTCAAAAAGAATGTATATTTGTCTGCCTTAGGAGAAAATGTTTTGAGTATATCTGTTAAGTCCATCTGGTCCAGTGTGTCATTCAAAGCCCTTGGTTTCCTTGTTGATCTTCTGCTTAGATGATCTGTCCATTGCTGTAAGTGAGGTGTTAAAGTCCCCTACTATCATTATATTATTATCAATAAGTTCTGTATATTTGTTATTAATTGATTTATATATTTGGCTGCTCCCAAGTTGAGGGCATAAATATTTACAATTGTTAGATCTTCTTGATGGATAGACCCCTTAATTATGATTTAATGCTCTTCTACATCTCTTGTTACAGGCTTTGTTTTAAAATCTTGTCTGATGTTAGTATGGCTACTCCAGCTTTTTTTGATGTCCATAACATGACAAATGGTTCTCTACTCCCTCCTTTTAATCTGGAGGTGTCTTTGGGTCTAAAATGTGTGTCTTGTTTTTTATATCCATTCTGATACCCCATAACTGTTGATCGGGGCATGTAGCCCATTTACATTCAGAGTGATTACTGAAAGATACAAATTTGTTGCCATTGTATTATTTGTTAAGTGGTTGTTACTGGAGCTTTTCTCTTTTCCTTTCTAGTCTTTGTTGCTTTTGGTCTTTCTTTCCCACACAGAGTCCCCTTTAATATTTCTTGCAGGGCTGGTTTGGTGGTCTCAAACTCCTTTAGTTTTTGTTTGTCGGAAACTCTTCATCTCTCCTTCTATTCTGAATGACAGCCTCACTGGATACAATATTCTTGGCTGCATATTTTTCCCATTCAGCACATTGAATATGTCCTGCCCCTCTCTTCTGGCCTGCCAGGTTTCCATGGCAAAATCTGCTGCTAACCTTACTTGTCTTCCCTTATAAATTGGGGACTTCTTTTCCCTTGCTGCTTTAAGGACTTTTTCCCCTTATCTCTGTATTTTGCAAATTTTACTACAATGTGTCTTGGTGTTGACCTGCTTTTGTTGATTTTGATGTAGTTTTCTGTGCCTCCTGTGTTTGGATGTCTGTTTCCTTCCCCAGATTAAGGAAGTTTTCACCTATAATTTCTTCAAATAAACCTCAGCTCCATTTTCCATCTCTTCTTCTTCTAGGACTTCTATAATATGAATGTTATTATGCTTTATGGAGTTCTTGAGTTCCCAATTCTATCATTATTTTCCATAATTTTGTCCTCTGTATCATTTATTCATTCCTCTGCTTCTTCCATCCTTGTGGTCATTACATCCAGTCCATTTCACATCTCAGTTATAGTTTTTTAAATTTTGGCCTGATAGTTTGAGTTAGGTCTTTTATCTCTGCAGCCAGGGTTTCTTTAGCGTCTTCTATGCTCTTCTCAAGCCCAGCTAGTATCCTAATGGTTGTTGCTTTGGGTCAGACATATTACTTATATCCATTTCAGTTAGATCCCTGGCCTGAACTTGTCTTGTTCTTTCTTTTGGGATGGATCCCCTATCCTGGCATCTTGTCTAGGTCTCTGGGCTGTTTTTTTTTTTTAAGATTTTATTTATTTTTTTGAGACAGAGAGAGAGAGAGCGAGCACAAGCAGTGGGGAGGGGCAGAGGGAGAGGGAGAAGCAGACTTACTGCTGACCTGGGGCTCTATCCCAGGACCCTGAGATCTGATCTGAGCCGAAGGCAGACTGAGTGAGCCCCCAGGCACCCCTAGGTTTCTGTTTCCTCCTCTGTGTTAGGAAAGTCTGAAATGTATCTTGCTTCTGAGAGTAATGGCCTAATGAAGAAGTAGTCTTATACTGTCCAGCACCTGATGCTTCAGGAAGTGTCTCTGGTGTATGCTGTGTGCCTTCTGCTGCTGTGTTTTCACTGCTTTTTCCGTCCGGTCAGTCTCCTGCAGAGTTTCTCCTTGGCTGCAGTGGGGAGCATTTGGACCTTGGCCAGAGTGTGTTGAGTTTTAACTAGGTGCACTCTGGTCTGCTTGTTGAAAAGAGACCTGATGGGGCACCTGGGTGGCTCAGTGGGTTAAGCCGCTGCCTTCGGCTCGGGTCATGATCTCAGGGTCCTGGGATCGAGTCCCGCATCGGGCTCTCTGCTCAGCAGGGAGCCTGCTTCTCTCTCTCTCTGCCTGCCTCTCCATCTGTTTGTGATTTCTCTCTGTCAAATAAATAAATAAAATCTTTAAAAAAAAAAAAAGAAAAAAAGAAAAGAGACCTGATGCTTTTCCAGTCAGGCTGAAGCTTTGCAGCCCTCTGTGGTCAGGAGATATGGTATATGCGGGGGTGGAGGGGGGTTGTGCTGGTCTTCTCGGGGAGGAGCCTCTTGCCCTGGGTCTCAGGTACACTGGCCCTAGTAAAGAAACACCTGCTGAGCACAAAGAGGTGGGGCTTGGTGTAAGTGGCTCCAGCCCCCACTGGTGGGTTGCTGTGCTGCTTCCTGACTTCAGTGCATCCTACTGGGTAGGGGAGAAAAATCACACCAGCCCTCTCTTTCATCCCCAGAGAGGGGAGTCTGTGCCCGTTGCTGTCCAGGAAGCCCTCAAGAGAGAGCAGACCCTCTCCCCTCGTATGTCCCAGGTGTCCCTTAGATCCCTGCCTTCACCCTGTTCATGTCCAGGCCACCTGCCCACCTTGCAGTGTAGGGCACCTGTCTTTTATTCCAGGAAGGCCAGCTGCATTTCAAAACTTCAAACTTTAGGGACCCAGCATGGTGTGGTCCTTCAGTGGTCCTCTGGGGGCGGGTCTTGACGCACTAGGGCTGGTGCCAATTTGTCCCAAAAGGGCAGTCACACCAAAGCACAGGGGCTTGGAGTTTAGAGTAAAATACAACAAAATGCCAGTGTCCAGGTTAGCCGCCCTCAGTAGGTGTCTCTGGTCCTATGCTAAGTGGCAGGGGAGCATAATGGTGCCTGCTGGCTCTTTTGGCCCCTGAGAGGCAAGGCCAGTTCTCCCCAGTGTCCTCCAAGAAGGGAAACTGTCTCTCCCAGTGTGTCCCAGGGAATCCTCAGAGCATGCCGTCGGCCCTGAGGCCTCCGCCCTCCTTCTCTGCAGGAAAGCCATGGCACCTGCTGGGCTCACACCAGCCATGGCACGGACCTCTAAAACTCTAGTCTTTGAGCTCCACCTCTTGTAAGAACTCACAATGATCAGCCCCTCTCATTTTTCCAGTCAGTGTTTCTGGGGAAGTGTTTTCCTTGTGTGATCTCCTGTTCATTCTTTTTTTTTTTTTAAGATTCTATTTTTGGGGTGCCTGGGTGGCTCAGTGGGTTAAGCCTCTGCCTTCAGCTCAGGTCATGATCTCAGGATCCTGGGATCGAGCCCGACATCCGGCTCTCTGCTCAGCCCAGGGAGCCTGCTTCCCTTCCTCTCTCTGCCTGCCTCTCTGCCTACTTGTGATCTCTGTCAAATAAATAAAATCTTTTAAAAAAAGATTCTATTTTTAAGTAATCTTTTTACCTAACATGGGCTTGAACCTACAACCCCAAGATCGAGTCACAGGCCCCACCAACTGAGCCAGCCAGGAGTCCCAGGATTTCATTCTATTTTATGGCTGAGTAACATTCCAGTGTGAGTGTGTGTGTGTGTGTGTGTACCACATATTCTCTATGCTTTCATCTATTGATGGACACCTGGGTTCCTTCCTTAATCTTAACTATTGTGAATAATATTTCAATAAACATAGGGGTACACATACCTTTTCAAATATGTATTTTCATTTTCCTTGGGTAAGTACCCAGTTGTGGCATCAGTGGATTGTGGAGTAATTCTATTTTTAATGTTTTGAGTAACCTCCCCACTGTCTACCGAGGTGATTGTACCCGATTCCATTCCCACCTGCAGTGCACGAGGCTTGCTTCTTCTCCACATCCTCCCCCACACCTGTTATTTCTTCCCTGTTTGATTCTAGGCATTTTGGATATTGTGAGGTGACATTTCATGTGGTTTTTTATTGGCACTGTCCCGATAATTAGTGATTTTGAGCATCTTTTCATGAGCCAGTTGGCCACCTGTCTTTTTTGGAACAGTATCTATTCAGGTCCTCTGCTTGGTTTTTAATCAGATGATTTTAGGGTTCTTTGTATATTTTGGATATTAACCCCTTATTGGACATATATTTGCACATATCCTTTCCTTTTCACTAGTTTGCCTTATTTTTTTTATTTTTAAAAAAGATTTTATTTATTTATTTGACACACAGAGAGAGATCACAAGTAGGAAGAGAGACAGGCAGAGAGAGAGAGAAGGAAGCAGGCTCACCACTGAGCAGAGAGCCCGATGTGAGGCTCAATCCCAGGACCCTGGGATCACGACCTGACCCAAAGGGAGAGGCTTTAACCCACTAAGCCACCCAGGCACCCCTTGCCTTCTTATTTTGTTGGTGGTTTCCTTTGCTGTGCAAACCTTTTTATTTTGGTACAGTCCCAATAGTTTATTTTTGCTTTTGTTTCTCTTGCCTCAGGAGACATATCCATAAATATGTTGCTAAGGGCAATGTCCAAGAGATTACTATCTGTATTTTCTTTTAGGATTACTGTGACTTCAGGTCTCACATTTAGATCTTTAATCCACTTTAAGTTTATTTTTATATATGTTGTAAAAAAGTACCCCATTTTCATTCTTTTGCATGTAGCTGTCTTGTTCCTGATTCTAGAGGAAAAGCTTTCAGGTTTTCACTATTGACTATGATGTTAGCTGTGAGTTTTTTATATATGGCCTTTATTATGTTGAAGCATGTTCCCTCCAAACCCACTTTATTGAGAGTTTTTGTTATGAATGGATGTTGTACTTTGTCAAATGCTTTTTCTGCATCTGTTGAGATGGTCATATGGTTTTTATCCTTTCTCTTGTTAATGTGTTGTATGACACTCACTGGTTTATGAGTGTTAAACCCCCATTACATTCCTGGAATAAATTTCACTTGACTGTGGATTAGGGTTAGGGTTAGGATTTTTAAAAATATATTGTTGGTTTCAGTTTGCTAATATTTTGTTGAGGATTTTTGCATCTATGTTCATCAGAGATACTGGCCTGTAGTTCTCTTTCTTTGTAGTATCCTTGTCTGGTTTTGGTATCAGGAAAATGCTGACCTTGTAGAATGAATTTGGAAGTTTTCCTTCCTCTTCTACTTTTTAGAATAATTTGAAAAGAATAGATAGTAGCTCTTTTTTATTTTTTAAAAAGATTTGTTTATTTATTTTAGAGAGAGTGTGTGTGTGTGTGTGTATGTAGGGGCAGAGGGAGAGGAGGGAGGAGAGAGAGAATGTTAAGCAGTCTCGAAGCTGAGTGTGGAGCCTGATGAAGGTCTCCATCCCACGACCCGGAGATCACAACCTGAGCTGAAACCAAGAGTTAGGCACTCAACTAACTGCACACCCAGGCACCTCAGCAGTAATTCTTTAGAATTCACCTATGAAACCATCTGGTTCTGGACTTCCGTTCTTTGGGAGTTTTTTGACTACTCATTCAATTTCATTGCTGTTAATCAGTCTGTTCAAATTTTCTGTTTCTTCCTCCAATCAGTTTTGGGAGATGATATTTCTAGGAATGTATCTGTTTCTTCTAGGCTGTCCAATTTGTTGGCGTATTATGTTTCATGATATTCCCTTATGATCCTCTGTATTTCTGTGAGGTCACTTGTCCTGTGTCTTTTCTCATTTCTGATTTTATTTATTTGAGTATTCTCTTTTTTTCTCAATGAGATCAGGGTTTATCAATTTTGTTGATCTGCAGCAGCAGCTCTTAGTTTCATTGCCCTTTTCTGTTTGTTTTTTTTTTTGTCTTTGTCTCATTTATTTTTGCTCTAATATTTTTATTTCCTTCCTTCTCTAGATTTGGGCTTTGTTTGTTCTTCTTTCTCTGGCTCCTTCAGCTGTAAGGTCAGGTTATTTGAGATTGTTCTTGCTTCTTGAGGTAGGCCTGATCTCAGTACACTTCCCTCTTAGAACTGTTTTTGCCGAGTCCCAAAGATTTGGAACCATTGTGTTTTCATTTTCACCTGTCTATATATATTTTTTACTTTCTCTTTGACCTCTTGATTGACCCATTTGTGGTTCACTAGCATGTTGTTAGCCTCCATGTGTTTTATTCTTTCCAGAGTTTTTCTTCTACTTGATTTCTAGTTTCATAGCTTAAGGATTTTTAAAGGTTTTTTTTTTTTAATGTTAGGGTTCATGACCCATTATGGTTCTTGTATGTTTTTGTGAATATTTTTTGCCACTTTGTGATTTAACATTAGTTTTTAGTTTTATTTACAAGTGGTAAAGGGTGGCAAACAGCTTTTGAAGTTGTCTTTTAAAAATGGCTCTTTCCTGCTTTGTTTTTTGTCAGATTTTGGCTCCCTATAGGCAAGCACTCTTAACTCTGCTTAATGGATTTGATATTTTTTTAAAAATTTTGGCCCTTGGGACGCCTGGGTGGCTCAGTTGGTTAAGCGGCTGCCTTCGGCTCAGGTCATGATCCCAGCGTCCTGGAATCGAGTCCCGCATCGGGTTCCTTGCTCAGCAGGGAGCCTGCTTCTCCCTCTGCCTCTGCCTGCCACTCTGTCTTCCTGTGCTCACTCTCTCTGACAAATAAATAAATAAAATCTTTAAAAAAAATTTTTGGCCCTTAACGTTTGACTTCCCATTAAGGAAGATGGAGATTTAGCTTTTGCATACACCCCCACTAACATACACATTTGCCTATAAATAGTATTGTTTTGATCAGCTTCCTCGTCGGTGTTTATTAAAACTGTTTATAGTTCAGTCATGGAGTAGCTATGCTGTGATTACTATTTCTGCACAATTCTTTCTTTTCCCTGGAATTTTTTTAAAAGATTTGATTTATTTATTTGACACAGAGAGAGATCGCTTCTTGGCCTTTTGGCTAAGATCAAGTGTATTTGACGCAGAGAGAAAGAGCACAAGCACAGGGGAGTTGGAGAGGGAGAAGCAGGCTCCCTGTTCAGCAGGGAGCCCAATGTGGGGTTTGATCCCACAACCCTGAGATCATGACCTGAGCCAAAATTGAGTCAGACACTTAACTGACTGAGCCACCCCCGCACCCCACATGCTGTTTTTGTTTTATGGATGAGGCATCTTATCACTATAAGGATATTAATGAGTTTTTTTTAGTTTAATGATATCAACACGTGGCTCAAAAATTTAAAAATATACAACTATATAAAATTTAAAAATATAAAAGTAATAGTCTAAATTATCTTTCTCCTTAGCTCAGTTCTCTCTAATACATTTAACCAGGTTAGTTAGTTTTCTCTGTGTGATTAGGGATTTTTGATGCAAATAAAAGCAGCTGAAAACACATTCTTGTTTTATCCTTTTTATTTCACAAAACAGTGACCTACTAAATAAATTTTTATCAGTTTTGTTAATTTTGGTGAAATATAATATGAACTACAAACAATGCTTCCGTGAACATTTTTATCATGTCCCCAATATACATGTATATCCCTATCTCTTAACTATGTACATGGTGGTGGAGCTAATGGGTCATAGATTAAGCCTATCTTTGAAAGATACTTATTTTAAGATACAACATATGTACAGAAAAGTGTGCAAGACAGACATGTCTAACTCAAGTGATTTTTTTCACTGTGTAGACCTAGAAAGTATCCAGAGTTAACATTCCAGAGTCCTCCTACTCCCAAAGATAACTGGTATCCTGATAAGTGATAACTACTATCACTTCCATTAAGAAGAAGATTATAAGCCACAGAGTGGGAGAAGACATAGACAAGACCGGACATATACCAAGCATATATAAAGAACAACCAAACAATAAGGAAAAGCCGGCTACCCAGTAGTTGGAGGCTTTATTTGAACAGATATGAAACAAAAGAAGATACCCAAATAGCTAATAAACACCTGAGACGGTGCTCAATCTCATTAGTCATCAGGGAAATACCCAGTTTAAAGTACAGTGTAATACCACTACACTTTCACCAGAAAGGCTAAAATTTAGAAGACCGAGGGGCGCCTGGGTGGCTCAGTTGGTTAAGCGTCTGCCTTCAACTCAGGCCATGATCTCTGGGTCCTGGAATCGAGCCCCACGTTGGATTTCTGGCTCAGCCAGGAGTCTGCTTGTCCCTCTCCCTCTGCCTCTCCCCCCGGCTTGTGCTCTCTTTCTCTCTCTCAAATGAATAAAGAAAAATCTTAAAATAAGACTGACAGTGATAAGCATTGGGAGCCTAGAGAGCCATATCAGCAGCTCGTGCTATAGTCAGCACATACAGCTGTTGATATATTAGCTCATATCTGCACGTCTGTACTGCCGGCGGGACCGTAAATTGGCACAACCTCTTTGAAAAACATTTTAGCCTTCTTCATCCAGGCACGTGTAGACCATATGTGGAAACAGTTCTCCTAAGAAAAAATGCAACAGAAATCCTTGGCTGATACACCAGGACACATGTATAAACGCTCACCGTAGCATTCCTTGTAACAGCCAGAACCTAGAAATAACTTTAATGTCCATTAATAGCAGACCAGATAAAGAGGTTGAACACAAAATCGAGTGAAAGAAGCCAGACCCGAAGAATTTGTGTGATTACCATTCGCAGAAAGTTTTAAGACAGGCCAAACGAATCTGTATTGTACAGGGGTGTATAGTGAGGGGGTAAAACTAGAAAGCAAACCAGGGAAGCGTTTACTGTTAGAGGCAGTACAGTGGTTTCCTTGATTGGTGGGGGTTGGGTGTTGGAGGAGGAGAAGAGGTGTGAGGAAGGCTTCTGGGCAAGGAGCTGGCCATGTTCTGTTCCCACACCAGGGTGGGAATTAGGTAGGTATTTGCCTTGAATAATTAGTAAGCCAAGTATTTGTTTCCTGTATCTTTATGTGAATACTGTTTTTCATAATAAAAATCTCTTGAAAAGGAAAAATATATGTACCCTCTAATTGTTTTACTAAGTTTTAAATTTTTAATTCCAGTATTAACATACAGTGTTATATAAGTTTCAAGTAGGCAATATAATGATTTAATAACTCTATACATTATATAATGCTCATAATGCTCATCACGGTAATTTATATAATTATATAATGCTCATCATAGTAAGTGTGCTTTTAATCCCCTTCACCTGTTTGACCCATCTGCCACCCATCTCCCCTCTGGTAACCATCAGTTTGTTCTCTATAGTTGAGAGTCTATTTCTTGGTTTGTCTCTCGCCTCTCTTTTTTTTTTTCCCTTTGCTCATTTGTTTCATTTCTTAAACTCTACATATGAGTGAGGTCATAGTCCCAAGGTATTTGTCTTTCTCTGATTGGCTTATTTCACTTACTGCTGTACTTTCTGGATCTGTCCATGTTGTTGCAAATGGCAAGATTTCATTCTTTATGGCAGAATGATATTCCATTATACACACACACACACACACACCCCATATTTATCCATTCATCTATGGATGGACACTCGGGTTGCTTTCATAATTTGGGTATTGTAAATAATGAATAAACATAGGGGTGCATGTATCTCTTTGAATTAGTGTTTTCGTATTTTGGGGGTAAATACTCAGTAGTGTGATTACTGGATCATAGGGTAGTTCTATTTTTAACTTTTTGTGGTGCCCCCCCAAATACTGTTTTCTACAGGGCTACACAGTTTGCATTCCCACCAACAGTACACGACTGTACCTTCTGATTTTGACCTCAGCCTCCTCCCATATGTACTTTCTTGCAAAGGCAGCTCCCCCTCTCACATCCCTATATCCGTTTTTACACTTCCAACACTTGCTTTTCTTATTTAATAAAAAATCTTGATGATCATTCAGTGTGATGAGTTGACTTTTCCTCTTTTTTTTAAAAGACTTCCTTATTTGAGAGAGAACTTGAGCATGAGCAGGGGGAAGGGCAGAGGGAGAGAATCTCAAGCAGATTCCATGCTGAGCGTGGAACCTGAGAGGGGTCTCGATCTCACCACCCTGAGATTGTGACCTGAGCTAAAACCAAGAGTTGGACGCTTAACAAGCTGAGCCACCCAGGTGCCCCTAGTTCCTTATTCTTTTTTTTTTTTTAATAAAGATTTTATTTATTTATTTATTTTTAAAGATTATTTATTTATTTATTTATTTTAAGATTTTATTTTATTTATTTGAGAGAGAGAGACAGTGAGAGAGAGCATGAGCGAGGAGAAGGTCAGAGGGAGAAGCAGACTCCCCATGGAGCTGGGAGCCTGATGTGGGACTCGATCCCGGGACTCCAGGATCACGCCCTGAGCCGGAGGCAGTCGTTTAACCAACTGCGCCACCCAGGCGTCCCAAAGATTATTTATTTATTTGACAGACAGAGATCACAAGTAGGCAGAAGTAGACAGAGAGGCAGGCAGAAAGAGAGGAGGAAGCAGGCTCCCTGCTGAGCAGAGAGCCCGATGTGGGACTCAGTCCCAGGACCCTGGGATCATGACCTGGGCCGAAGGCAGAGGCTTAACCCACTGAGCCACCCAGGCGCCCAAGATTTTATTTATTTATTTGACAGACAGACATTACAAGTAGGCAGAGAGGCAGGCAGAGAGAAGGGGGAAGCAGGCTCCCCGCTGAGCAGAGAGACTGATGCAGGGCTCGATCCCAGGACCCTGAGCCGAAGGCAGAGGCTTTAACCCACTGAGCCACCCAGGCAACCCCCCTTATTCTTTTTAAAGGGTGAATTGGAATCTTACTCTAATATATGAACATTTTAAGGTATTTCCAATCTTTTGCTATTACAGTGCTACAGTGAAAGTCCTTATACAGATTTCACTTAACACAAAAGGGAGTATGTTTGAAGAGAAATTCTGCAAATGGAATTCTCAGGACAAATGGTACATGCATTTTCATTTTTTGATAGATATAGCAAAGTGGCTTTCCTTGTGGATTGTATCAGTTATAAAAGAGGCCTGTTTTTATTGTACCCTTTGGAGCAGTGTTTTTTCATATTTATTTTTTTCTTTTTGGCACCTCAGATAGGTTAAAATATGGTATCTCGGTACAGATTTAATTTGCATTTCTTTTAGTATGGCCGAGGTTAAATATATTTGACTGTGTTTAAAGAACCATTTATGATGTTCTTCCTGAGCTGATATAAATTTCCTTTGCTCGTTTTTCTATCAGGTTGTTGCTATTTATATATTAAGGAGAATAGCTCTTTTGTAGGGGACCCAAATATTTTTCTTCAACTTCTCATTTGTCTTTTACTTTTTTTAAAATTTTATTTTATTTTTTTAGTGTTTTATCCATGCATTTCACATAATTGTATTTATGAATCTTTTATGTCCTCCAAGTTTTGTGTCAGAACTAGAAGGGCCTTCCCCAATGCTCAACTATGCTTTAAAAAAGACCCTCTGTGTGTGTGTGTTTAGTACTTTCATATCTTTAGTTTTAACCTTTACTTCTCTCACTATCTAGATTTTTGGTGGTTGTTGTAAAAGCCTTAGCTAGGAATCCATTTTAATTCTTTTTTTTAAAGATTTGTTTATTTGAGAGAGAGAGAGAGATCACGTGTGTGTACATAGGGGAGGGGCAGAGGGAGGAGAGAATCTCAGACAGACTCCCAACTCAGGGCTCAGTCTCACCACCCATGAAATCATGACCCGAGCTGAAATCATGAATTGGACACTTAGCCCACTGAGCCATCCAGGCACTCCTCCATTTTCATTTTCTTCAAGATGCCTACTCATCTGTCCCAACACCATTTATTGAATAATCTGTATTTCCCCACTAACATACACTACTACATTAGTATGTGTATACATTCCAGTATTTAACTCTGGTTGTATTTATGGACCTTATTCTGTGCCATTGACCTAATAATAGTCAAAATGCTGATGAATCACTAAATTCTACTCCTGAAGCCAATACTACACTATATGTTAGCTAATTAGAATTTAAATAAAAACTTGAAACAGAAACCAAAAAATAATAATAATAGTTCTAATCTTTGATTCTAATTCCTCTGTGTTCATAATTTATTCTAATAGATTGTAGGGATAGGGCACCTGGGTGGCTCAGTTGTTAAGTGTCTGCCTTCAGCTCAGGTCATGATCCTGGGGTCCTGGGATTGAGCCCCACATTGGGCTCCCTGCTCAGCAAGAAGCCTGCTTCCCTCTCTCCCACTCCGCCTGCATGTGTTCCTTCTCTTGTTGTTCCTCTCTCTGTCAATAAATAAAGTCTTAAAAAAAAAAAGAAGTCGACCTACTTTAAAAAAAAAGAAAGATTGTAGGGCTAAGTCTCCAATTGCTCTTTTTCAAAAATTTACCTTTTTCTTGATTGCTTTAATTTCTGTTCACAATTTATAATCAGCTTACCAAATTTAAAAACAAATGTCCTTGCTGTTGCAGTGAGCTTGTATTACATTTATATTTTAAGAATCATTTGTCCCTTTATGGCAATTCAGAATTCCTTCTAAAGAATAAGGTATGTTGTCTGTACTTCTTCAAGTAATCTTTGCATTTCAATCCATTAGTGTGTTAATATTTTCTTCAAATATATGTATTTATTTGTTTTAAATATTTTATTTATTAGAGAGGAGGAGCACAACTGAGGGAAAGAGAGAGAGCATGAGCAGGGCGAGGGAAAAATGAGGGAGGGTGAGGACCCTGAGATCATGACCTGAGCTAAAGGCAGATGCTTAACCACCTAAGCCACCCAGGTGCAACTCTTTAGCTATATTTTTGACATCAGTTTTTGTTTCTATTATCTAAAGGAAAAAAATACAATGCAGGGGCGCCTGGGTGGCTCAGTAGGTTAAAGCCTCTGCCTTCGGCTCAGGTCATGATCCCAGGGTCCTGGGATCGAGCCCCATGTCGGGCTCTCTGCTCTGTGGGGAGCCTGCTTCCTCCTCTCTCTCTCTGCCTGCCTCTCTGCCTACTTGTGATCTCTCTCTGTCAAATAAATAAATAAAATCTTAAAAAAAATACAATGCAAATGTATATGAGTGTATATTACAAATTGGAATTAAAATTACAATTATATGCACAAGAGGTCATTGGAGAGTGAGTGAAAGGAAAAACAGAGTACTATGGTTCTCTTAGTACTTAGTACTTAGTACTTGTTTAGGGGAAGGATATGGATATTGATAGAGCTTGTTAAAGAAACATTCATGTAATTATGGTCTTAGGTTGGAATAAGTAAGCAGAAGAATAAAGTAAAATGGGTAATTTTCAGATGAGCATTAAGTGGGGAGACACCCAAAGTTTGATTTGTCAAGGAGATTAAAAGAAATGAAATGAACTACATAAATAGCAGAAATCAGTCTGAGTGTTATAGTAATCACATAAGATGATTCAGTTAAAATCATTCCTTAAAAGGGATTCTCAGACTGGATGGGGGGAAAAAAGCAAAAACTGTCCAACATCAAGCATTACCTTATAAACTTTTAAGTACACTTAAAATGAAAAGAGCCAGGAAATGTGAAAACAAAGGGACACAAAAAATGATGTACTTGGCGGGGCGCCTGGGTGGCTCAGTGGGTTAAGCCGCTGCCTTCGGCTCAGGTCATGATCTCAGAGTCCTGGGATCGAGTCCCGCATCGGGCTCTCTGCTCAGCAAGGAGCCTGCTTCCTCCTCTCTCTCTCTCTCTCTCTGCCTGCCTCTCTGCCTACTTGTGATCTCTCTCTGTCGAATAAATAAATAAAATCTTTTAAAAAAATGATATGGGGCGCCTGGGTGGCTCAGTGGGTTAAGCCGCTGCCTTCGGCTCAGGTCGTGATCTCAGAGTCCTGGGATCGAGTCCCGCATCAGGCTCTCTGCTCAGCAGGGAGCCTGCTTCCCCCTCTCTCTCTGCCTGCCTCTCTGCCTACTTGTGATTTCTCTCTGTCAAATAAATAAATAAAATCTTTAAAAAAATATAAAATAAAAAAAATTTAAAAAAATGATATACTTGGCAAACAAGAACCAATGGAAATCTGGGGTTACATTTTTAAAAAGATTTTATTTATTTATTTGACACAGAGAGAGAGAAAGAGAGAGAGAGAGCACAAGCAGGCGGAGAGAGAGAGGGGGAAGCAGGCTTCCCGCTGAGCAGAGAGCCTGATGTGGGGCTCAATCCCAGAACCCCAAGATCATGACCCGAGCCAAAGGCAGAGGCTCAACCCACTGAGGCACCCAGGCACCCATGGGGTTGCATTTTTAATCAGACCAGAGGGAATGGAAAAACATCACAAGGGATGAAGGTAAATGGTTCAAACTGTGAGATACTAAGAAATACAAAAATTATCAGCACACATATAGCTAAACTATGTAAAATTAAAACTAGCAGAAATAGTTAATTCTACCGTTAACTGTTTTAACCTACCCTTGATCACACAAAGAAAAGTAATCTAAAGCTTTGCTCTAATGTAGATTATCATATTCTATAACCACTGGGAATTAAATTCAAAATAAAAAATAAAAAGCTAGCAAAAATAAATTGTCTTACAAACATTAAAATATTTTACATGACTATGTGTTAAATAGAAAACAAGTAATCTCACAGAATACATAGAGGTCATCTTGACCTGAGCTGCCACAAGAAAATACCTTAGACTCAGCGGCTTAAGCAACAGGAAATTTTCTTTTTCTCACAATTCTGGAGGCTGGAAGTCTGAGATCCAGAGATCCAGGCACCAGCAGGACCCTCCTCCTGGCTTGTAGGTGGCCACCATCTCACAGTCTTCATATGATCTCTGCGCACACAGAGGGGGATTGCAGAGGGTAAGCAGGCTCTCTGGTATTTCTTATAAGGCTGGTTATAGGAAGGCCCCAGTCTAAATCCCAGCATGAGGGCCCCATCCTCATGACCTCATATAATCCTTGGACTTCCCTTCCTGTTAAAAAGAAATGAGCTTCGAGGCACCTATGTGGCTAAGTCAGTTAAGCATCTGCCTTTGGCTTAGGTCATGATCCCAGGGTCCTGGGATCCAGCGACGTGCCGGGCGCCGTGCTCACTGGGGAGTCTGCTTCTCCCTCTCCCTCTAGCCCCTGCTCAGGCTCACTCTTCTCTCTGTCAAATGAATAAATAAAATCTTTTTTTTTTTAAAGAGGGGCGCCTAGGTGGCTCAGTCGGTTAAGCATCTGCTTTCAGCTCAGGTCATGATCCCAGAGCCCTGGGATCGAGCCCCGCATTGGGCTCCCTGCTCAGCCCGGTGTCTGCTTCTCTCCCTCTCTCCCTCTGCCTGCCTCTTTGCCTATTTGTGTTCTCTCTCCCTCTCTCAAATAAATAAATAAAATCTTAAATAAGAAATGAGCTCTCCACTGAGCCCCTTCCCCCACCCTACCCCTTTAGGTATGCTTTCTTTCCTATATCACCACCTTTCCCCTTCTGTGCTGGTACCTTCCCAAAGCATATAACATGCAGTAATATTTTTCATCTCAAAAAACTTCCCTTGACCCCTGATCCACTTGCAGCCGAGATGTTTCACTGAATAAATAATTCCTGTAAGCTCTCAGAGTAAACCTTCTGCTCTGTATGTTTAATACCCTCTCCTGTTGGTTGGGTTTTTGGCCAGGGGTTTGCTTCCTCGAACTGGGATGCGGGGGGGCGGTAACTCCCCCTATAGCCACCACCTTCATACAGTTCTCAGCAGATGCTGGGAGTCCCCATTAAGCCAACTCCGTAACCCTCTACCCTTCCTTTCTTATGCTCTAAGCTTCAATTCCCACTACCTACTCCACATCCTTGCAGAATCTTACTTTCCCAAGGGTTTCTTATACTCTCTTCCTAATGTTTTGGTACAGAAGCTTGACAAAGGGAACACCAGTTACAGATCATTCTCACTTGTGAATAGTGACGGGGCGATTATAAATGAAATATCATCCAATGGAATGTAGCAGATCCTTTAAAAAGTTTCCATTCTGAGCACATGGGTCAGTATTACAAAATCTCTATGTAATTTACCAGTATTCACATATCACTGGAAAAAAGTGATTTGATAAAATTCAACTTCTGGGCTTGATTTTAAAAAGTATCAAAGTGGCACTTGACACTTTACTTCCTTCCCAAAACTCACAGTAGGAATTGTCAGTGATGCAATGGGAGTTGATTAATAATATCCAGAATTCTGGGGTGCTGGGTGGCTCAGTGGGTTAAAGCCTCTGCCTTCGGCTCAGGTCATGATCCCAGGGTCCTGGGATCAAGGCCCGCATCGGTCTCTCTGCTCAGCAGGGAGCCTGCTTCCCTTCCTCTCTCTCTGCCTGTCTCTCTGCCTACCTGTGATCTCTGCCTGCCAAATAAATAAATAAAATCTTTTTAAAAAATAGAACGTCTTTAAAAAAAAATCCAGAATACTTCATTTTGAATTGAGTCCTTTATCTTTACGAATTGTCTTCCTTCATCTCATTTAATACTTTCTCAGAATTCTCCTCGGATTGATATTAAAATGGAGACCTTGCTTCCTTTCTGTGGGGACTTCATTATGTGTTGATATCCAGAATTCTTTATTTCGGATTGAGTCTTTTATCTTTAGGAAGTGACTTACTCTGTCTCATTTTTTTTGTCCCAGAATTCTACTCTGATTGTTATTAAAATGGAGACCTTGCTGCCTTTCTGCTGGCTTTTCCTGATACACCTTTGCTCATTCTTTTTACCATTGTCTTTTTGCATTTTTCCTATACAACGCTTGAAAAGGCATGTTTTATATTATGCCTTCTAGTTTTCATGCTGCTTTTTAAAAATATCTTTCACTATATGTCTATTTTGCTTTGTTTTGGGTTCCTTCTAGTAATTTGAAAGGGTTGAATTCTTTTTTGGTTCTTTTCATGGTTACCTTTATAGCATTAGTCTTATAAAAGATGATTAATAGTGCATTTGTTGAAACAGTGTCTGTTAACTGTCCGATACGAGTAGTGACAAGATGTGTATACTGCTCTTTCAAGAATTATTTGTTGTAAGCTTTCCTTGAACTCTGAGAGCTTGTCTGTTCAATTTGTTTGGGTCAATCTATGGACACAAATGATGCATATATTGAATTTCCTCTCTTCCATATTTTTGTCATTTTTTCTCGATTATATTTTAAAGTCGTGATTCATTTCCACTTCACTTTGTTTACTAGGCGTAATTCTTAGTCCCCTGCCATCTGGGCAGGAACTGTTAAAGACTTCATTTGTGTATCTTGTTTGTTTGTTTGTTTTTCACTTTTTTATTGAGGTCTTCCAGCACATTACACAAATTTTTAAGGCAGCTCAAGCAAATGTCTTTTCGAAGTTCCTTCAAATCAGAATCCAAATGAAGTTCACACATGACATTTTTCCAGAGTTTTTATTTTAATTCCAGTTAGTTAAACTACAATGTAATACTAGTTTCAGGTGTTATGATATAGTGACTCAGCAGTTCCATACATCACCCAGCGCGCATCACAAGGGCCCTCCTGATTCCCCATCCCATTTCACCCATCCCCCACCCACCGCCCCTCGGTAACCATCAGATTGTTCTCTGTGATTAAGAGTCTGTTTTTTTTATTTGTCTTTCCTTTTTTACCCTTTGCTCATTTGTCTTGTTTCTTTCTTTTTTTTTTCAAGTTATTTATTTTCAGAAAAACATTATTCATTATTTTTTCACCACACCCAGTGCTCCATGCAAGCCGTGCCCTCTATAAAACCCACCACCTGGTACCCCAACCTCCCACCCGCCCCGCCACTTCAAACCCCTCAGATTGTTGTTTGTTTCTTTTTAAAAAGTATTTATTTATTTATTTATTTGAGAGAGAGAGAGAGCAAGCATAGAGAGAGAGCAAGCACAAGTGGAAGGCAGAGGGAGAGGGAGAAGCAGGCTCTCTGCTGAGCACAGAGCCCGATGTGGGGCTCAATCCCAGGACCCTGGGATCACAACCTGAGCTGAAGGCAGATGCTTAACTGACTGAGCCACCCAGGTGCCCCCATTTGTCTGTTTCTTATATTCCACATATATGTGAAATCATAGGGTATTTATATTTCTCTGACTTATTTCACTTAGCATTATACTCTCTAGCTCCATCCATGGCATTATATTTTGTTCCTGTTTCTCTGTCAAGAACCGGGGGTAGGGGGGCAGCTGGGTGACTCCGTGGGTTAAGCATCTGCCTTTGGCTCAAGTCATGATCCCAGGATCCTGGGATCAAGTCCTGCCTAGGGCTCCCTGCTCAGTGGGAAGCCTGCTTCCGCCCCTTCCCACTCCCCCTGTCTGTGTTCTTTCTCTTGCTAGGTCTCTCCCTGTCAAATAAATAAATAAAATCTTAAAAAAAAAAAAAGAACTGGGAAGGGTCTGAGATTTTTTCCTACTTCCAAGCTAACCGGTGAGCCCGCCCCAGTGGTCTGGGTGCTGGCGGAAGACTCGAGCCACCTAGGTCAGAGAAAGAGGACTTAAGGCCCATGGCAATACTAGCCGTTGTCTTAGCCTGTGTGCCAGTTTCCTTCAAGGTGACCCGAAGATGCCCACGTGGCATCTGCACACACCGCAGGTTCCTTGGATTACCTGAATCTTTGATAATGAGTAGTAAGCAGACCTGTCCTCTGCCTTGGGGGATGGCACCAGTGTGTTCCAAGGCTGTTGGCCTTGCGAACATCCTCGAAAAGATAGTCCGGAACAGAGGGCAGCCCGTGCCTGTGCTCACTAGACACACAGAAGCGAGAGAGTCCCGTGGAGGATTGCCTCCCAGCAGTATCCACTGGCTAGCCATCGCACATCCGCAGTATCCAGTGTCATTTCTGTATGGTCTTGCTTCTGCGGATCGTCTCATGGGTACGCTACTCTGTTGGCCAGAGGCAAGGGCCTAATCTGTTGTCTGTCTCCTGCAGCATTGGATTAAAGCTGTTATCCAGGACTCCAAGTGGCAGAATGAGGCCATGCTGCAGTATTTTGCTCAAGCAGGACCTCCAGGATCCCAGACTCAAGCAGCTATACAGATCCTGGAAGTCATTAAGGTTTGCGGTCCAAAGCCAGGGGCTTTTCAATTTAGGTTGTTATACTGACCTTTCTGCCTGGCCCGAGGTATGAAGGGGCAGTGGCCCATATTAGAAATTGCACAGATTCTGCCTGGGCCCCATGGGACGATCTCATCCTCTGTATCAACCCTGGACAAGTAAGCTGAGGCTGACTGAATGCCTTCCCAGGCCAAGGTGGGATGATTGATCACCTTGGCTAAAGTCAGGGCCACATTTCTTACCACCTTTTCTAATCGGATGATCCCCATTATAGGACTAAGTGCCCTCAGGGTGCACATTAATTTACAAGCAGTTTATCCTTCTAGGAAGCTCCTCGTAGCAAACCAAAGGTAGCTTCCTTCTGGAGAGATCTCCAGAGTCTTTAAGGTCTACCTCAACCCCCAGTCTCTACTTTAAACACTTGGAGGTCACTTATGACCGCTCCTAAGATGCCAATCACTATGATTTGGAGAGGAGAGAAGGCAAGTTAATGTCTGGCTTCCACACATAAAGTACAATTTCAGGGTGTCCCCCCACCCAGAAGAAAGTGGTGTTTACAATGAGTGGTGTCCTCTAAATAAGATCCCTAGGGGTCAGGGGACACAGGTTGGGATTGCCTCCAATGTCACCTGTCAGCCAGCTGATAGTCTTTAAATTTAACTTGAGACAAAAGTGAACTAGAAAGGAAGGGGATTGTGTTCAGTCTGTTGCAGTGAGGAGAGCACCCCAGATCTGAAGACCAGATTGTCTCAGTAGGGTGGTTTTGTCTTCTACACTGATAGGGAGGAGCAGAAGAGTTATAGTAGGGTGATTGGCAGGTGTGTGATTGTTTCTGCAGTCGGGGAAAGTCTCAGCTTAATGGAAAATATTTATCTCTGTGTCTAGCTGCTTTATGTGGGACAGACGGCCAAGGTCAGTTAATCATTCATGAGACAAAGAATGGGAAAGTCGGAGGGTCTGTGTTTGGCCTTTCAGCAGGTTCAACAAAAGGGGAAAGGTCTGTGTTTGTCCTCATCACAGGTAAATCCAGGAGTCCTAGGGGGCATGAGAACAAGAGGACAGCAAGTCTTATCTAAAGTATATGGGGAAAGGTGTTCTTTGCCATAAATCATTTCCAAGAGCAAACAAGGGTGAGGTGGTTTCTTGGCTATTGCTCTGTGTAGGCCTCAAGTGGTATTCTCCATTGTCAGGCCCTCTCTTGGTCAAGGTTGTCCTTGAACAATTATGTCTGGAAACAAGGCAGTATGGGAATGCCCTGGTCTGTACAATTGTCAGTCCACATTTGGTCTCTGCATGTAAAACTGTCAGCTCAGTTTTCGCCTCTGTATGCAAAGTCTGTTGAAGGTGAAGTTGTTTTCAGGTCTGCTGGATTATATGTTGTTGAATCATTTGTCAAGACTGGCTGAATAGTAGCATCCAAGACTATGGCAAGGATGTGTCCCCAACCACAAGGCAGAAGATAAGAAACAGAAGGACTGATGATCCTTGCAATATACCTCACAGCCAGGATCCCATATTCTGGCCAGGAGAATGTGTTTCATAAGCCATTCATATCAACCTTAGAAATGCAAGTCACTTTCTTGAATTTAGTGATGACCTGTCCTATTTGGCCTGTGGTGTCTGTCCAAGTGCAACAAGATGTGTTGTTGGCTCTGGCACAGATGCCTCCCCAGCTAGGAAGGAAGTCAAGAGTTACACGAGCGTCCATTGTGACTTGGGCCATTGAGGTTAAATGTATTTACTGTGCTCCTAAGATAGAAGTGGTATCATTTATTACTTCTGCAAGGGTGAAGGAGAGATTTTGAACTAGAGAATTCTAGTTTAAGAATTCTAGTTGGAGAATTCTCTTGGTGGGCGAAATGGCCCTCAGGAAGAGGCGGTGCATAAAAGAGGGAATTGCTCATTTCCCAGGGAAGTTCAAGAGCACCCTGTAGTTCCCTCATTTTGGAGTGATTGTGCAAGTCTCCAAAGGGTCACGTGGTAGCAGAGGGGTGGTTTTCAACATTTGAAGGTCACAGCCAAGGATTGCAAACTCAGGAAAGATTGGTGTGAGGAAGGCAGAGGTAGGCTGACAGCCACATAAAAAGTAGTATCCATAGGGGTTACAGATAGTGTTAGCATTGTGGGAACCCTTATGAATAAATGGTTGTGGTTAACCTTGGCCTTGGTCCCTCAGGAGGGAAGAGGCTTTGGGTAGAACCAAGCAAAGTCCATAAGGCCAATTGGAAAGTGGTAGGGGAGAAAATAGTGGTTATCAGGGATGAACAGTGCTCAGATATATATGTTTTATATGGCTTGGTAATATTCCATTGTAAATATATACCACATCTACTTTGGCCATTCATCTGTCAGTGGGCATTTGGGCTCTTTCCATAATTGGCTATTATTGATAATGCTGCTCTAAACACTAGGGTGAATGCCCCTTTGAATCAGTATTTTTGTATCCTGTGGATAAATACCCAGTAGTACAATTTCTGGGTCTTAGGGTAGTTCTATTTTTGACTTTTTGAGGAACCTCCGTACTGTTTTCCAGAGTGGCTATACCAGCTTGCATTCCCACCAACAATGCACATCCTTTCTCCACATCCTCACCAACATCTGTCATTTCCTGTGTTATTAATTTTGGCCATTCTGACAGGTATGAGGTGGTATCTCACTGTGGTTTTGATTTGTATTTCCCTGATGGTGAGTGATGTTGAACATCTTCTCATGTGTCTGTTTGCCATCTGGATGTCTTCTTTGGAGAAATGTCTCCTCAAGTCTTCTGCCCATTTCTTAACTGGATTATTTATTTTGGGGGTGTAGAGTTTCATAAGTTCTTTATAGATTTTGGATACTAGCCCTTTATCAGATATGTCATTTGCAAATGTCTTCTCCCATTCTGTAGGTTGCCTTTTAGTTTTTGGTTTGGGTTTTTTGTTTTGTTTTGTTTTTTTGTGGTTTGTTTTTGTTTTTGTTTTTGTTTTTTTTACTGTTTCCTTCACTGTGCTGAAGTTTTTCTCTTAAGGAAGTCCCAGTTGTTCATTTTTGCTTTCGTTTCCCTTGGCTCCAGAGACGTGTCTAGTAAGAAGTTGCTGCAGCCAAGGTCAAAGAGGTTGCTGCCTGTCTTTTCCTTTAGGATTTTTGTGGTTTCAGGTCTCACATTTAGGTCTTTCATCCATTAAGAATTTATTTTTGTGGATGGTGTAAGAAAGGATCCAGTTTCATTCTTCTGCATGTTGCTGTCCATTTTTCCCAACACTGTTTGTTGAAGAGACTATCTTTTTTCCATTGGCTGTGCTTTCCTGCATTGTTGAAGATTAGTTGACCATATAGTGTGGATCAATTTCTGGGCTCTCTATTCTGATCCATTGGTCTGTGTTTCTGGTTTTCTGCCAGTACCATACTTTCTTGATCACTACAGCTTTGTAATCGAGTTTGAAGTCTGGAATTGTGATGCCTCCAGTTTTGCTTTTCTTTTTCAGGACTGCTTTGGCTATTTGGGGCCTTTTGTGGTTTCCATACAAACTTTAGGGTTGTTTGTTCTAGCTCTGTGAAAAATGGTATTGGTATTTTGATAGGGATTGCACTGAATGTGTAGATTTCTTTGGGTGGTATAGACATTTTAACAATATTTGTTCTTCCAATCCATGAGCATGGAATGTTTTCCCATTTTTTGTGTGTGTGTCGTCTTTAATTTATTTCATAAAATAATTTTCATAGTACAGGTCTTTTACCTCTTTGGTTAGTTTTATTCCTAGGTATCTTGTGATTTTTTAGTGCAATTGTAAGTGGGATTGATTCTTTGATTTCTATTTCTGCTGCTACATTATGGGTGTATAGAAATACAACAGATTTCTGTACATTGATTTTATATCCTGCGACTTTGCTGATTCATTTTTCAGTTCTAGCAATTTTTTTGGTGGGGTCTTTCATGTTTTCTGCATAGAGTATCATGTCATCTGTGAAGAGTGAATGTTTGACACTTCTTTGCCAATTTGGACACCTTTTATTTCTTTTTGTTGTGTGATTGCTGAGCCTAGGACTTCTAGTATTATGTTGAACAGCAGTGGGGAGAGTAGACATCCCTGTTGTGTTCCTGACTTTATGGGAGAAGCTCTCAGTTTTTCCCCATTGAGGATGATATTAGCTGTGGGTCTTTCATATATGGCCTTTGTGATGTTGAGGTATGTTCTTTCTATCTGTACTTTTTTTTTTTAAATCAAGAAAGGGTGCTGTATTTTATCAAATGCTCTTTCTCCATCTATTGAGAGAATCATATGAATCTTACCACTTCTTTTATTAATGCAGTATATCACGTTGATTGGTTTGTGGATATTGACCCACCCCTGCAGCCTAGGAATAAATCCCACTTGACCATGGTGAATGATTCTTTTAATGTACTGTTGGATTCAATTTACTAGTATTTTGTTGAGAATTTTTGCATCTGTGTTTATCAGGGATATTGACCTGTAATTCTCCCTTTTAGTGAGATCTTTGTGTGATTTTGGGATCAAGGTAATACTGGCCTCATAGAATGAGTTTGGAAGTTTTCCTTCCATTTCTATTTATTGGAACAGTTTGAGAAGACTAGGTATTAACTCTTCTTTAAATGTCTGGTGGAATTCCTCTGGGAAGCCATCTCACCCAGGACTTTTGTTGATTGAGAGGTTTTTGATTATTGATTCTATTTCTTTGCTGGTTGTGTATCTGTTCAAATTTTTTATTTCCTCCTGTTTCAGTTTTTGTAATTTGTAAATTTCTAGGAAACTATCCATTTCTTCCAGATTGTCCAGTTTTTGGGGCATATAATCTTTCATAGTATTCTCAAAATTGTTTGTATTTTGGTGGTATTGGTTGTGATTGCTCCTCATTTTTTTCAGGATTTTATTTATCTGAATCTGTTATCTTTTCTTTTTGATAAGTCTGGCTTAGGATTTATCAATTTTATTAATTTGCTTGAAGAACCAACTCTTAGTTTCATTAATCTGTTCTACTGGATTTTCTTGTTTCATTATCATTTGTTTTTGCTCTTATCTTTATTATTTCCCTTCTCCTGGTTTTAAGCTTTATTTACTGTTCTTTTTCCAGCTCATTTAGGTATAAGGTGAAGTTGTGTACTTTAGACTTCTCTTGTTTCCTGAGGAATGGCTGTATTGGTATATACTTACCTCTTAGGACTGCCTTTGATGTGTCCCAAAGGTTTTGGACTGTTGTGTTTTCATTTTCATTTGCTTCCAAGTCCTTTTCATTTCTTCTTTAATTTCCTAGCTAACCCACTCATTCTCTAGTTATGATGTTCTTTAATGTCCCTGTATTTGTGGTCTTTCCACATTTTTTCTCATGGTTGACTTCAAAAGTTTCACAACGTTGTGGTCTGAAAATATGCGTGGTACCATCTCAGTTTCTTTGTACTTGTTGAGGCCTGATTTATGACCCAGTATGTGATCTGTTCTGCAGAATGTTCCATGTGCACTCAAAAAGAATGTGTATTCTCCTGCTTTAGACTGAAATGTTTTGACTATCTCTATTAAGTCCCTGTGGTCCAGTGTGTCATTCAAAGCCATTATTTTGTTGTTGATCTGCTTAGATGATCTGTATTACTGTGAGTGGGCTGTTAAAGTCCCTTACTATTATCGTATTATTATCAATGAGTTTCTTTAAGTTTGTTATTAATTGTTTATATATTTGGCTGCTCCCAAGTTGGAGGCATAAATATTTATTTATAATTGTTAGGTCTTCTTGATGAGATAGACCCCTTTATTATGAATTAGTGTCCTCCTCCTTCTCTTATTACAGTCTTTGGTTTAAAATCTGGTTTGTCTGATGTAAGTATGGCTACTCCAGCTTTTTTGATGTTCATTAGCATGATAAGTAGTTCTCCAGTTGCTCACTTTTAATCTGGAGGTGTCTTTGGGTCTAAAATGTGTGTCTTGTTTTTTTATCCATTCTGATACCCTGTGTCTTTTGATTGGAGCATTTAGTCCATTTTCATTCAAAGTAATTATTGATAGATATGAATTTTGTGCCATTGTATTATGTGTAAAGTCACTGTTCCTATAGGTTGTCTCTGTCCTTTCTAGTATTTGTTGCTTTGTTGTCTCTTTCCCCACTCAAAGGATCCCCTTTCATATTTCTTGCAGAACTGGTTTAGTGTTCACAAACTCCTCTAGTTTTTGCTTGCCTTAGAAACTCTTTATCTCTCCTTCTATTCTAAATGACAGCCTTGCTGGATAAAGTATTCTTGGTTGCATATTTTCCCCATTTATCACGTTGAGTACATCATGTCGCTCTTCTCTGGCCTGCCATGTTTCTGTGGACAACTCTGCTGCTAACCTTAAATATATACCCTTGTAGGTTACTGACTGTTCCTAGTTGCTTTCAGAATTCTCTCTTTATCTTTGTGTTTTGCAAGTTTCATTTGCTGTGTCTTGGTGTTGTTCTGTTTTTGTTGATTTTGAGGGGAGTTCTCTATGTCTCTTGGACTTGAATGCCTGTTTCCTTCCCTAGATTAGGGAAGTTCTCAGCTATAATTTGTTCAAATAAACCTTCTGCCCCCTTTTCCCTCTATTCTTCTATTGGGACTCCTATGATATGGATATTATTGCGCTTTGTGGAATTGCTGAGTTCCCTAAGTCTATATCTGTGTTATATTTTTCTTTTCCTATTCTTTTCAACTTCATTATTTTCCATAATTTTATCTTCTATATCACCTATTCTCTTGTCTTCTTCTTCCATCCCTGTTGTGATTACATCCAGGCAGTTTTATATCTCAATTATAGTATATTTTATTTGGGCCTGACTAGTTTTTAGGTCTTTTATCTCTGTAGCAAGGGTTTCTCTGGTGTCTTCTATGCTTTTTTCAAACCCAGCTAGTATTATTATGACTGTTCTTCAAAATTCTTTTTCAAGATGGGATAGGGAGGGAGACAAACCATAAGTGACTCTTAATCTCACGAAATAAACTGTGGGTTGCTGGGGGGAGGGGCGTTGGGAGAAGGGGGGTAGGGTTATGGACATTGGGGAGGGTATGTGCTTTTGGGTAAATTGGAAGGGGTGGTGAACCATGAGAGACTATGGACTCTGAAAAACAATCTGAGGGGTTTGAAGTGGCGGAGGGGTGGGAGGTTGGGGTACCAGGTGGTGGGTATTATAGAGGGCACGGCTTGCATGGAGCACTGGGTGTGGTGAAAAAATAATGAATACTGTTTTTCTGAAAATAAATAAATTGGAAAAAAAATTCTTGTTCAGACATATTGCATATATCTGTTTTGAGTAAATCCCTGGCTGTGATTTCTTCTTGATCTTTCTTTTGGGGAGAATTCCTCCATCTTGTCATTATGTCTAGGTTTCTGCCTTTTGCATGTTATGAAAGCTTGTTATGTTTCCTGTGTCTGAGAGTAATGATATATTAAGAAGGCGTCATACACCGTCCAGGGCCTGGTGCTTCAGAAAGTGTTTCTGGTGTATGCTGTGTGTACTCTGCTGCTGTGTTTTGGCTGATCTTCCCCACAGGTCAGTCCTCTGCAGAGTTCTTCCTTGCTTGCAGCGGGGAGTGTTTGGACCTTTAACTGGGTGTGCTTTGATTTTTTGTTAAAATAAACCTTTGTCTCCTGCTTAATGTACTGCCTTGCTCAAACTCAAGGAAGGTTCACTGATGATTATAGTAGTAGGAGGGCTACTAAACTCCTTGGAAACGAAGTGATTACCATCTTAAGATTTTATTATTAAGTAATCTCTACAACCAATATGGGTCTCAAACTCACAACCCCAAGATCAAGAGTTGCATGCTCCACCAACTGAGCCAGCCAGATACCCCTATTGATTACAGCTTTTTAACTACAATAACTTCTATTTCACAGAGAAAACTAAGAGCTGTAAATAACTGAATTGTCTGCCCCGCATCAGCATTTTATAGCTGACTAGCAGGTCTTATGACTATACATCTCACAGTTTTTCATAGCCATTAATAGCCTTTGTAGTACAACTTCTCACACTGGCAAAACTGAACATGTTCATTAACAGAATCAATATATGTAACCTCCCTGTACTTTATAAAAATAAGATGAAAAAGGTATGTAAACTTAAAATTATGCTTAATGCTTCAGTTTTCTGTGTTACCTTTATTTTTTTAAAGAATTTATTTATTTATTTGACAGAGAGAGATCACAAGTAGGCAGAGAGGCAGGCAGAGAGAGAGAGGGGGAAGCAGGCTCCCTGCTGAGCAGAGAGCCCGATGCAGGACTCGATCCCAGGACCCTGAGATCATGACCTGAGACAAAGGCAGAGGCTTTAACCCACTGAGCCACCCAGGCGCCCTCTGTCTTACCTTTAAATGACATAGGCGTCTAATGGATATCCATTCACGTAATTTAACATAAGTCCAAGGTTATTAGTTACCTAAACATACTGGAAACTATATTCAAACTAACACACTACAAAACATAATTACTTTTGAAGTAAAGTTTGTCAGAATGATGGTTCAATTTGGTTAAGTACGGATTTACATTTTTTGTAAACTTAAACCAACAGTGTTGAACTGGTCTCATTTGTCAAAGATTTACCTCAGTTGCTTGTACTTGAATTCTTAAAATATTTGAGTCAGTTTCTGTAAGAATACTTTGTTCTGAGCACATTGAAATTATTAGAAGTTCCAAGTTATCTAATTTGGGGCGGGGGTTTAGGACTATTCAATTTTCCTTAGAGATAGGAAAATATTACTTACTCACAGACATGTAAACACACATACGGACACAAATAGAGGGTTTATAGGTCCCTGGTTCATGTAAAAGAGCTGTTTTTTCCCTAGGGGGCTTCCTGAGGTAGTGGAGGTAGACGGAGCCCTGTGCTGGGTACTAAGAGAACCTGGTAAGACAGAAGGAGGTTAGATGGAAGGACGTTGCATTGCACATTACCCAGTTTCACCATGGGTATGGTATTTATATTCTGAGGGAGTGTGATAGGAGAAGAAGAGGTGTTGGTAGTGGAAGGTGGTAGAATGTCCTGGCTTGGGGATGATTATTTCCCCTCATACACTGAGTCAGTTGTGGGCACCAGTGGGAGGGTCCCTTTGAGGAAAGCCACTGGGAAGAGGGATTTGGAGACTCTTGTTCCCTTTTGTATTTTTTTAAAAAGATTTTATTTATTTATTTGACAGAGAGAGAGAGAGAGAGAGAGATCACAAGTAGGCAGAGAGGCAGGTGGTTGGGGGAAGCAGGCTCCCCACTGAGCAGAGAGCCCGAGGCAGGGCTCGATCCCAGGAACCTGAGATCATGACCTGAGCCGAAGGCAGAGGCTTAACCCACTGAGCCACCCAGGCGCCCCTCCCTTTTCTATTTTAAGGGCAAGAAATCCCAAGTTTCATGCCCCTTTCCTTTTCTTTAATGATGGTATCTGCAAGTGTCCCTATCTGGGGAGGTTTTGTGGGGAACAGATTGCCCTGACTTGTGTCCTTCTAACTATTTAAGTTGAAAAGTCATGGGTTCACGTTGTGTTGACTTGTGGAGTCCTTAAGGTGTTGATCTAGTGTAGTTCAGAGAGAAGAGTGGTTTACCAGTTTACATTATGTTTTTGGATAATGTCTGTAATTTCTGGTTGTGGACCATGAAGAGTTAGTGACCAAGGTGGCCGTGGGTTGATTGTTGAAAGCAAGACCGGAGTCATCTTTTCAGATATTTTCTAATCTGTGTCTCTAGTGAGAGAAGAGATCAGTTCATCTCTTTGTTGTCTGCAGTCTTGTATCTTTGACTAATGCATTTTTGAGGGAAGAGAGTGGGAATGGATTCTAAAAGTCTCTCCCCAACATGGTGATTCAACTTCTCTATACACAATGCTGTGCTCACCACCAGTGTAGTCACCATCTGGCACCAGGTAACACTATTATAATTCCATTAACTGTATTCCATATGCTGTGCCTTTTATTCCCCTAAATGATTCATTCCATAACTGGAAACCTGTATCTGCCCCTCCCCTTCACCCATTTTGCCCATCCTCTCACTCCCCTCCCCTCTGGCAACCATTGGTTGGTTCTCTTTTATTTATAGGTCCAATTCTGCCTTTTGTTTGCTATTAATTTTTTTCTAGATTCCACATATGAGTGAAAGCATCTAGTATTTGTCTTTCTGTGTTGGACTTCTTTCGCTTAGCAGAATACCCTCTGCGTCTACCATGTTGTTGCAAATGGCATAATCTCATCCATTTTTATAGATGCATAATCCAGTGTGTGTGTGTGTGTGTGTGTGTGTGTGTGTGTGTGTGTGTGTGTGTGTGTATATATATATATATATATATATATATATATAAACTTCCTTATCCATTTGTTTATCAACGGACATTTAGGTTGCTTTTGTATCTTGGGTATTATAAATAATGCTGCAATAAACATAGGGGTGTAGATATCTTTTCAAATTAATGTTTTTGTTTTCTTGGGGTAAATACCCAGGGGTGGAATTATTGGAGCTTTATGGTATTTCTGTTTTTAATTTTTTGAGAAGCCTCCATATGGTTTTCCACAGTGACTGCACCAGCTTGGATTCCCACCAAGAGTGCATGAGGTTTTGTTTTTCTCCGTATCCTGGCCAACAGCTGTTATTTCTGGTCTTTTGATTCTAAATGTTCTGGCAGGTATAAGGTGATATCTCAGTGTGATTTTGATTTGCATTTCTCCAATGATTAGTGATGCTGAGTATCTTTACATGTGTCTGTTGGCAGCTGTATGTCTCCTACTCAGGTTCCGTGCCCATTTTTTAATTGGGCTGTTTGTTTTTTTGGTGTTGAGTTGTATATGATTTTTATGTATTCTGAATATTAACCCCTTATTGGATATATCATTTGCAAATACCTTCTCCCATATAGTAGGTTATCTTTTTGTTTTGTTAATGGTTTCCTTTGCCCTGCAAAACCTTTTATTTTGGTGTAGTCCTAGGAGTTTTTGTTTTTGTCTCCCCTGCCTGAAGAGGCAAGACCTATCTAGAAAAATGTTGCTACAGCTGATGTTAGAGAAATTACTGACTATGTTCTCTCCTCGGATTTTTATGGTTTCAGGTCTTACATTTAGGTCTTTAATCCATTTTGAGTTTATTTTTGTGAATGATGTTAGAAAGTAATCCAGTTTCATTTTTCTCCATGTAGCTGTCCATTTTTCCCAGCACCATTTTTTGAAGAGACAGTCTTTTGTCTACTGTATATTCTTGCTTCCTTTGCTAGAAATTAATTGACCTATAATTGTGGGTTTATTTCTGGTCTCTCTATTCTGTTCCATTGATCTGTGTGTCTGTTTTTGTGCTAGTGCTATACTGTTTTGAATTCTACAACTTTGTAGTAAATCTTGAAATGTAGGATTGTGATAATCCCCAGTGCTGTTCTTCTTTCTCAAGATTGCTTTGGCCATTCAGCGTCTTTTGTGATTCTGTATGAATATTAGGATTGTTTGTTCTAGTTTCTTGAAAAATGCTGTTGTTATTTTGATAAGGATTGCATTGAATCTGTAGAGTGTTTGCTCTCTCCTATGGTTTTTTTTTTTTAATTTTTTTTTTTTTAAGATTTTATTTTATTTATTTGAGAGAGAGAGACAGTGAGAGAGAGCATGAGCAAGGAGAAGGTCAGAGGGAGAAGCAGACTCCCCATGGAGCTGGGAGCCCGATGTGGGACTCGATCCCGGGACTCCAGGATCACGCCCTGAGCCGGAGGCAGTCGTTTAACCAACTGCGCCACCCAGGCGTCCCTCTCCTATGGTTTTAACTTGCATATTAGCTTTGGAGGTATTCTGATTTTTTGAAGGTCCATCTTTGGGGCCTACTAGCAGTTTCATTAGTTGATATAATCAGGGAACCCAGGAGACTATCCCTCACAGACTGGTCTGAATTGATTACTAAATTCTTCTCTGTTCTTACAGAGGTCTGGGAAGTCTTTAACAATAGCATGTAGATCTGAACAAGAGCAGACCTTGTTCAGCTAGGCACTCAGGTTGTTGACCTTCCAGCACAGTTGGAGAAGGTAGCAATTTAGGTTAGGGTGGATATTTGGGAGCTGGAGATTTTAATGGAGCCACAGAGGGTAGAAGAGGGGGAGTAGGGGCTGAAGTGGAGATAAAAGGAATCTACAGAATAAGGAGGAATAGTGACTAGGGGAAAGAACTGGGGTGGCACCCATGAGGGTGCTGGTGAGGCAAAGGTTGTGAGGGTTAGTTGGGCGTAAAGGAGTAGCAGGAGGGGTATATTGGTAGTGAGAGATAGTCCCTATGGGACTGTCTAGTTTGGGGTAGATTGGAGATAATTTCTCATTTTTCAACCTCTTTGTGCCAAACAATATAAGCTCACCATTGGTGAAGGAAGATCTTAGAGCCCCAAGATTTGAGAGTGCTTCAAAAATGAACACGTTAAGGGAGATCTCAAATGCCCCAAGGGGGACTTTGGAGTTCTTAGTTGTCCTTAGTTACAAATTAGCCTATTTTTGGAGGTAGTGAATTGTTGCCATAGTGATAAGGCATATAATTTACAGTCTTTTTATGAAGGGGTAGAGAACTGGATTGAGAGTTTCCAATAAGTACCAAGGTTAAACAAAATCCAGCAACAAGATAAAGCCAAAAGAAGAATGAAAATCACATCCTTAGTGTACAACCACGGGTGGTGCCAGGGCACAGGGATCAGGAGTTGAACTCATCACAGGACCCATGGATCACCAGTCAGGGAAGGAACACAGTGTGCTCGCCGTGGTCTCACTACCTGTCTGGGGAAGATGGGGTTCCAGAGATAGGTTTCCAGTCCTCTTCAAGTCATGGCACCAAATTGTCCAAGGCAAAAACTGAACGAGCAAGAAAATTGATTTTATTCAGGCTATTGCAATTGAGAGAATACTTAAGATCTGAACATTGGGGTGTCTGGGCACAGTGGTTTTGTCTTTTACTTTCACAGGGAGGGGTGCACAAGTTATAGTGGGGAGGTTTATGGGTGGCATTGTTTTCAAGCAGGGAAAGTCAAATCAGTTAGCTGAAAAAGAAATGTTTATCGTGTCTGCCTAGTTTAAGAGGGACAGATTTCTGATCTTAGTTAATCATTTATGAGACAAAGAACAGGGAGTTGGAGGGTCTGTGCTGGCGGGTCTGTGCTCACCTTGTCCACAGGTTCAGGCAAAAGGGGAAAGATCTGCATTTGGCCTTGTCATGGGTAAACAAGGGAGTCATTTGAGAATCTTCTGGGAGTCATGAGAAAGAGTGGACAGCCAGCCTTGTCCAAGTTCTCTGGGAAGAATGAATTTTTTTGTGGCAAGTCACTTCTTGAGGAAGAACACAAACAGGTAGGGGTATTTCTCTTCTTTCTTTCCCTTTTTTAAAAAGGTTTTAAAATTTTATTTTTTTGTGAGAGAGAGAGCACAAGCAGGGGCTGTGGCAGACAGAGGGAGAGGGAGCAGGGAGCCTAACATGGGGCTCAATCCCAGGACCCCAGGATCCTGACCTGAGCGGAAGACAGACGCTTAACTTAAGGACAACCACCCAGGCGTCCCCAGGTGGGGGTAATTCTTAACTGTCGCTATTTTCAGGGCTCAGGTGCAGTAGTTCAGCATTGTCAAGGGTTCTCGGTACTGTTTGGAAACATGAGACTAGTCCCGTGTGTCCACGTCACTAGCCACGTGGCATGATTCTGCCTCACAGAATGACTGGGTGATGGCTAAGGGAAGTGGTTGGAGAAGACATTTAGAGGTGTTCACAGCTGTTTCGCTTGTAGGCTGCAGGAGCCGGGGCCCCTCCCTGCTGTTTCTGATAGAGTGCTCAGCAAGGTTAAGGAGAAGGTGGTAACATCCTGGTTGCCTGTATTGGCAGACCTTGGTAGTTAAATTTCAAGGCCCTTGCAGCATTTTGGGGGAAGTGTACTGAGGCACTTTCCTTTGTGAGGAAGTCTCCACAGTGTGGTTCTGAAAGACAAAGATTATCCCTCCTTTTTCTGGACCTCTAAGGGTCTTTTCTCTTAAAGATTTTATTTATTTATTTGACAGACAGAGATCACAAGTAGGCAGAGAAGCAAGCAGAGAGAGAGAGGAGGAAGCGGAGGAAGTAGGCTCCCCGCTGAGCAGAGAGCCTGACGTAGGGCTCCATCCTAGGACCCTGGGATCATGACCCGAGCCAAGGGCAGAGGCTTTTAACCCACTGAGTCACCCAGGCACCCTCCTCTAAGGGTCTTTATGCGTTTCCTCTTCAGGTTCTGTGTTGTTGCTCTCCCTTTACTGACAAAAAATCATTCGGGCCTATTCTGGTTACTATAAATTCAACTCTCCCGATCAGCTGTCTGCTATTAGTTCCCAGACTTTTCATCTGACTGGGTCAGGTACAGGAGGAACAAGGGCATTTTTATAAGTTTATAGAGGTCTGTTATATTCTGTACTTTGGCCCATGTAAGTCATTGCAGTGCGTAATGTGCTAAAAATGAGTGGTAATTATCCTTATGATCTAGGACGCTGTCAATCCAACTGGAGAATTCAAGTGACTGAACCAGAATTCAGTTTCAATCTCTTAGGCTCCCTGCCTTCTGGCTGGGCTGCTACCCAGAGGGTTACCAGTCTGGGGTTGCCGTTAGGTGAAAAAAGAACATTACACCCAGGAACGTTTAAGACAGGATCCCAAATTGTCAAAATAGATCCATATAACCCCTAATACCTTTCGTTTGAATCAGTACCCAGAGAATGGCTGAAAGATTATTCTGGGGACAGCCATATTCATTGACCAAACTGCCTCGCTAGGGTATATAGACCAGAGAGCGGTGGGGGAAAGAGAGTCTGAAATTCTTTTGAGGCCATTTTTTGAGGAGACCATTCCAGTGCTCAACAGTACCAGATGCCGGTGTGGAAGTCCGTAAACTATCTTGACTATCAGCCCATTGTTACGTGGCCTTTGCAGTAAAAGGTGAACTATTTTCTGGATGCAAATAGTGCAGAAAGCTAAAAACTTGACACATGTCTCATCCTAAGAGCCACAGTTGTGTGGCTGGAGCCAGATAAGCAGATTGAAATGTCAACACTTTAACCTGAAAAAAAAAAATGGTGCAACGATGCTGCAACACCAGTGAGAGCTCTGAGGGGAGGGGCTTGAGGTGCGATAGAGTCGGTTTGTCATGAGCCGGCGGGTGATTCTTCACGGCATGGGCCCTTCCTCATCACAACTGGTCATCTTCTGGAAGAAGTAACACGTTCGGTGCACAATGATAGCTTCGGCCTCAGAAAGGTAGAGTCCTGTAACGTGTGCCCAGTCTATACTGATGGAGGTGTTGCCATGGCCAGTGTGCTGATGGGTGCACAAAGCAGTGGCAGTAACCTGGGCAGAGAAGCCTCAACCAGCAGCTTGAGTCCGGTCAGTGTCATCAGAGAATGGACCTTCTCATAGGCATCTGTTTGAGTGACCCAGATGGTTCCAGTTAATAGCTGCGGTTTATTTCCACAGTCCGTGCTACCAAAGAGGGCTGTCCCGTCTCTCAGTCTGTAGTCTTCAAAGTGGAAGAATGAACAGCTGGACATTGGCAATATGCCGAGGATCAATAACTGTCAAAGGGAATATTCACCAGTGTTACTGAGAATGGCCTTGAGTTCAGCCTGCTGAGTAGAGCGCCCACATCCATTCTTAGTTCTGCTGAGGTAGACCAGTGACAGGGCCCAGTGGAAGCCATTAGAGTCCAGCTTGGCCAAACCATCAGTGGAATAGGTCCAGGCATTTTGGGGGAAAGCTTTGTGAATCAAGGGCCCCATGAGTTCCAGCAGCACTTCTCTGCTTGGCAAAGCGGGAAATTAATTTCCTCCAGAGGGAGAGCTGTCCCATTTTCCTATAAAGCTAAGATACTGTTGGAGCCAGGCCCGCTGTGCTCTTGAATATACTCTTTCCTTTAGACAAGTGAGAATTTGGGGGTGGGTTGGGCAGGGGGGTCCTTCCCATCTTGTGAGTCATCAAGTCTGAATTCACCTACCCCAGAGTGGGAGTGTCAGGCTAGAGAGTTTTATGGCCTCCATGGGTCGGGTGTTCAGTTTTTGTTTGTTTGTTTTTGTTATTTATTTATCTTTAAAAAGATTTTTATTTATTTATTTGACAGAGATCACAAGTAGGCAGAGAAGCAGGCAGAGAGAGAGGAGGAAGTAGGCTCCCTGCTGAGTAGAGAGCCCGATGTGGGGCTCAATCCCAGGACCCCAGGATCATGACCCGAGCTGAAGGCAGAGGCTTTAACCCACTGAGCCACGCAGGTGCCCCAGGTGTTCAGTTTTGACAAGGGTCCAGTAACAAGCGTGTTCCTACCCTTTCATAAGGCGCGTGGCTAGCAGCTGTAGCAGAAAGATGACAAGACCAAAACCCCAGTGGGCTTTTCCAAGTAGAGGTTACCTCCCTTTACTAGTGACCCCAATAGGTGAAATCATCAGTTAATAGCAACTGTTAGCTCAGTAGGCTCATTGAGCTTTTAAGACCCTGAGGCAGAGAACAGAGAATATGCCACAGCTTTGCTAGACAGCATCCTACACTGCCTGTTGGTCTGGGCCCCATTCAAAAACCACTGGTTTGGCGTTTAGCCAATATAAAGGGTTAAGCAGAATGTCAAGGTAAGGCACTTACCATCTCCCATATTCAAAGGGTCCAGTACAATGCTGGGCTTCCCTTTTGGGGGATTGGGTTCAAAGAAGTGGAAGTTTTTCCGTGATTGCAAGAAGGGTAGAGTATTGTGAATCCACCCAGACGTCCCAGACACTTTACTTGGTGAGCAGACCCCTGAATTTTGACAGGGTTTACCAGCTACTTCTGATGGCAAAGGCATGATGATACCATCAGCAGAGCCATTGAGACTAAGGCTTCTAACTGGCCAACCAAGGGGACTTCATCTGTATAGTGAAAAGTTTGGACAGCAGAGGATAGACACAGTCCTGCTAAACTAACCCACTCACTGGTGTGAAATACCAAGGTATTCCTGTTAACCCCTTGAGTACACTGCAAAAGTACTCAAGAGGCCTTGCCATGTGAACACAGAGTGGTCTTAGTCCTTGCTGTCAAGAACTATGAAGGGTCTGAGATTTGCCCCCTACCTGTAAGCTAACAGGTTGACTTGCCACAGTTTCAAGTATGGGCAGAACTCAGGAAACTCATGAGTCAGTGATAAAAGACTTTTTTTTTTTATTGTGTTACGTTAGTCACCATATATATACACCATCATTCGTTTTTGATGTAATGTTCCATGATTCATTGCTTGCGTATAGCACCCAGTGCTCCATGTGATCTGTGCCCTTTTTAATACCCACCACCGGGCTCACCCATTCCCCCACCACTCCCCTCCCCTCTAAAACCCTCAGGTGGTTTCCCGGAGTCCATAGTCTCTCATGCGTCATCTCCCCCTCTGATTTATCCCCCTTCGTTTTTCCCTTCCTTCTCATCATGTCCTCCATGGTATTTCTTATGTTCCACAAGTTAGTGAAACCATATGATACATGACTTTCTCTGTTTGACTTATTTCACTCAGTATGATCTCCTCTAGTTTCATCCATTTTGTTGCAAAAGTTGGATATTCATCCTTTCTGATGGCTGAATAATGTTCCATGGTGTATGTGGACCACATCATCTTTATCCATTCATCTGTTGAAGGGCATCTTGGCTCTTTCCATAGTTTGGCTGTTGTGGACATTGCTGCTATGAACATTTGGGTGCATATGGCCCTTCTTTTCACTACATCTGTATCTTTGGGGTAAATACCCAGTAGTGAGTGCAATTGCTGGGTCATAGGGTAGCTCTATTTTTAATTTTTTGAGGAACCTCCATTCTGTTTTCTAAAGTGGCTCCACCAGTTTGCATTCCCACCAACACTGTAAGAGGGTTCCCCTTTCTCCACATCCTCTCCAACACATGTTGTTTCCTGTTTTGTTAATTTTGGCCATTCTAACTGGAGTAAGGTGGTATCCAATGTGTGTTTCTTTTTTTAAGCAACAACTATTTTTTAAAAAGATTTTATTTATATATTTGACAGAGAGAGAAAGAGAGATAGCAAGAGAGGGAACACAAGCAGGGGCAGAGGGAAAGGGAGAAGCACGCTTCCCCCAGAGCAGGAGGCCTGATGGGGGCTCAATTCCAGGACCCTGGGATCATGACATGAGCCAAAGGCAGATGCTTAACTGACTGAGCCACCCAGGCACCCCAGTGAAAGACTGTTACAGAAAACACAGTGGCCAGAATCAGCTTGGTTCCACGTTGGGGGGGGCGGTAAAATCTGGCAGCCCAGGAAATTTCTACAAATGGAGAACAGAAAGAAAACCATTTTACTGAATGAGCATTAAATCAGATTGAAATGCACATCACAAGCAATTAACTAAAGAGATTGCAGTGACAGAAAGAAATATCAGCCCTTTTGTGTTGCCTAGCAGAGAGAGTCCCTTACATGCTTGTTCTCAAGGTAAATGATAACTTATCCTCGTGAAAGAGGACTTGAAAGCTCGTTTCACTCTAATTCTTTCATCCTAAATTCACCTGGCCCTTGGAATGGCCATCTGTGCTTGTTAATTGTCTCTATTCAAAGGCAAAATCAAGCTTCTGTTTCTGTGACAAGCAGGTAGTTAGAGCTTCAAGCCAGGTGCCCAGGCCAAGCTCTCAGCATGATAGGGAGATAAGGATGCTATTTTCCTTGCTGTTTACATTTCAGGGAGATAGCTCCCAGGCCCTTAAGAAAAACATTCCTGGGCTGTGTTGCCGACAAAAGGCTTATTTAGCCTTTTTAAAGATTTATATACATGGCCAAGAGGCAGAGGAAGGATTTCCAAATACCAGTTGTCTCAAAGAAATGCTCTAAGAAAAGAGCGGGAAGAAAAGGTCTTTCTCCCTTTTGACAACAGGGAAAATTCAATTTCCTAAACCCTGCAATTTCCCCTTCTTTTATAATAATGCCACAATTTGGGGGCTCCTGGGTGGCTCAGTCGTTTCTGCTCAGGTCAAGATCTCAGGGTCCTGGGCTGGAGCCCCACAACAGGCTCTCTGCTTAGTGGGGAGTCTCTTTCTCCCTCTCACTCTGCCCCTGCCCATTGCTCATGCTCTCTTTCTCTCTCTCAAATAAATAAATAAATAAAATCTTTAAACAATAATACCACATTTTCTAATTATATCCATTGAAGTTTCTACCTTTCTCTGGGCAATTTACAGTCACCTAAATGTCCAACAAGTCCACACAATAACAAAACAGAGCAATTATGAAAATTTCCATAGCACAAGTGGAAAACTCAGTGTAGTATTTGCCTTAGGGAATAAACCTTTCAGAATGTTTTACCAGTAGTTAAAGCATATTCTTAATTAGCTGTGTGCAAAAATTGCCCATTCTCACAGATTACTTTTACAAACTGTTGTATTGTCTGTTACTTGCTTTTTCAAATGATTAGTATTGTTTTATAATTCCTTAGGAAGTCTTACCCAATCCCTGTCTAAAGAGTAGCTCTCTAGAAGTCTGATAATATAATTTTTAATCAAAGAGTTTTTTCTTGTAAGGCTGATAAATTTCTCCTGAGTTCCTATAATTCAATAAGTAACATCATGTTTACATAATTTACTCCTGCATTAGTTGTTCTGTCTGCCCAAGTAAGATTTCCCAGATGCAAAGCACAAAGACACCCATTGTCATTATGTAGTGTATTATTACAAGACACGTTTTGAAGGGTGTAGACTGAATTTCCAGTGATTCATGTGTTGGACCCTAATTGTTTTAAGTCTTGAGGAAAAAAACCAGCTGTTGGGTCCATGGTCAAAGGAGCGAGACTGATACAAAGCAAAGGTCAAGCAAAGCTTTATTTCGCACCAAGCATGGAGAATCAAGCTGATGGGCCAGTGCTGTCTCTTGCAAAGAGGCAATCTCTCTCTGCCTTACAGACTAGCTTTTTGTTTTTTTTTTTAAATATTTTATTTATTTATTTGACAGAGAGAGAAATCACAAGCAGGCAAAGAGGCAGGCGGGGGCGGGGGAAGCAGGCTCCCTGCTAAGCACAGAGCCCGATGCGGGACTCCATCCCAGGACTCTGGGATCATGACCTGAGCCGAAGGCAGCGGCTTAACCCACTGAGCCACCCAGGCGCCCCAGACTAGCTTTTAAGGGCAAAGGCCACATGGTTGGGCCTGGCCACGCACAGGTGACCAATGAGATTGTAACAAACACACAGAGAAAGCTGCACAGTCATGCTAGGTCACACATAAGTGACCAGTTGAATTACAATTTACCCTAGTAGATATTTGAACTAGCCTATCACCTTGGTCAGAATTGGTGCCCAAAGGGCGGGCCCCATACTCCTTGGTAGCTAGGGAGACAGTATACGCCCCCACCGATCGGATACCTCCACCTGGCCTGACCCACCCTTGTGTTTGGGCTTTGTTACCTGGGACTGGTTTCCGGGACTTGTTTTTAAGTAAGTTCCCTGAGTGGGGGGGCAGGGTCAGGATGGAGCTTCTCTGGCTAAATAGGCCCTTACATCAGCCTCTGGGCCATTTTTTCGCATTGGTCCAGATCAAAAATTGTATTATTATAACACAAACCTCCATCAATAACAGGCATCCACTTTTGTTTATCGATCCTTACTGGGAATGGAGAGAATTTGCATCCTAAAACTAACCCAGTGATGTTAGACCTATCTTCCGCAGTCTCTATAAATGCCAGATTTTCTTCTTCTTGTTTTCAAGTTATTTCAACTCCATTTGGTGAGGTACAGTGTAATATGGGTTATTAGTTTCAGGTGTAGAATATGGTGACTCTCCACTTCCATACATGACCCAGTATCATGTATACTGGTCACAAGTGTATTCCTTGACCCCCATCACCTGTTTCACCCATTCCCCCCCACTCCCCTCCGTTTGTTCCATCAGTTTGTTCTCTATAGTTAAGAGTCGGTTTCTTGGTTTGCCCCCTCTCTTTTCCCCTTTGCTTATTTGTTTTTGTTCCTGAAATTCCACATATGAGCCAAATCATATGATATCATCTTTCTCCGACTGACTTATTTCACTTATATAAATGCCAGATTTGTCTGTTAATTAGATGCTTTTTTATACCATTCTTCTCTGTCCCTTCTGATATAGTCATAGTCTGATATCTGTTTGTTCCCTTAAATATGAACAGTCCTGTAACTCTGAACTGTGATGCTGTCACGGAGCTATTTGATAGCTAATTGCTTCTTGGCTGTGCAGATGGGTAGCTCTGAGACCTTTATGGTGATCTTTTGTTCTGTCATTAAATTATTCCAAACAGTCCAATTCCAAAATGTTCTCCATTTCCATCCTACTTGAACTCCCATGGCTTTTAACCATCTTGCATGAAATGATTCAATGAGGTTTGCAATTGTATTGTGTGTTTTTGTAATTCTCTCAAAGCTCTAAGTTATTATTCAAAGTCTCAGTATCATAAGGGATCACTGTACCTGTGCCTGTTCTTGTTCCTCCCAGGACTGTATTCTAATAAGTCTTCTTTTCCTCGTGTCTGGCTTCAAACAGCCCTCTTAAACAGATTCCATAATGGGAGGGCTCAAGGATTACATGTCTGGTTGTGAAAACTGATATTGGCCTCAGATACATTAAGAGAAACCATCCACCTATAATTCTGTTGGGGGGGCGCCTGGGTGGCTCAGTGGGTTAAGCCTCTGCCTTCAGCTCAGGTCATGATCTCAGGGTTCTGGGATCGAGTCCCACATCGGGCTCTCTGCTCGACAGGGAGCCTGCTTCCTTCTCTCTCTCTCTCTCCGCTTGCCTCTCTGCCTACTTGTGATCTCTCTGTGTCAAATAAATAAAATCTTAAAAAAAATTCTGTTGGGGGGATATTAAAATAGGCTCAGGGTGTTGCCATGTTCCAAATATAGAAGGAAGACCTCTATATTATATATATACAGTATGTAAAAGTATGAATCTTGAGGGGTCTGTTGAAAGGATTTCCACCAGTTTGGATATAATTTACTATCACTCTCTTTACATCTATTAGTAGTTTTATTGAACCAAACCCCTACCATAGTAAAGGTAAGAGAATAATTTGCTAGTGGGGTTACTCCTACAGTTCTCTTGACTGTAGTGTAGTTTTTTTCTTTGTTTTGTTCTATAATTTCTTTGTTTTATAATGAACTTTTTGATCAAAGCAGTTAATAGAACACTGTGGATCAAATTAGGGCTTGAGTATCTTGATGCCTATTAGTTACTTTACTTTGGTATTATAAAAAAATTACTAACGAAGATGGTTCCACCTTTAGTCTGCCAATAATTGGGTTGTTGGAATTACAAGTCCATGTCGTGTCTATTCTGGGAATACAATATGGAATGGATAGGAAATGTGTAATTGTGGAGACAGTTACTGGAAGTACAGAAAAAGCAGTGTAACAAATAACATGTTTGTTTTCTAGTGAAATGTGATTCTTAAGTAATTGAAATAACCCTACTCTTACTAGGACAGCAAGGCAGTATATGGAAATAGTAGTAAGTTCACTAGAATCCCTTATAGGGGAGGAAAAAATAATTTTTGTCCCATCCTTTCTAAGTTTTTGGCTGAGCCCTTTACTAAAATACAGATTAACAAGAAAAAAAACAAAAAGAAGTTTATTAATATGTATATCTCAGGGCACTGGGTGGCTCAGTTGTTGGGCATCTGCCTTTGGCTCAGGTCATGAGCCCGTGGTTCTGGAATTGAGCCCCACAACCGGGCTCCCTGTTCCACGGGAAGCCTCCCTCTCCCTCTACCACTCCCCCTGCTTGCGTTCTCTCTCTCACTCTCTCTCTCTCTGTCAAATGAATAAATAAGATCTTTAAAAAAACAAACAAATGTATATATATATATATATATATATATGAATACAAGATATATATATATGTATATGTATATATATATCTTGTATTGTATATATATGTATATATACAATATATGTATATGTATATATATATACATATATACAAGATATACAAGATATATATGTATACATATATACAAGATATATATATATATATATATACATATCTTGTATTCATGGGAGATACCCAAGGGAGAACGAGGAACACAAAGTGGTAGCTTAGAACTCTGGCTTATAGAGCATCTGCAACAGAGAACAATACATTAATGGAGAAATGATAGGACAAAAACAAAAGAGTTCTAGGCTTCCAGTGACACCAGACTGTGGGAAGGTAAATATATGGGAGGAAACTAATGTAGATAAAGGCTAGTTAGTAAACTGTAACGGAGATGCCATCTCCAGATTGATAGGATCTAAAGTTGTTTTCATGGATTAACTTTTTTTTTCAGGTGTCTTCACTTTATTTTTTTGTTATTTAAATTTTAGTTAACACACAGTGCAATATTGGTTATTGGAGAAGAATTCAGTGATTGATCACTTGCATACAACACCCACTGCTCATCACAGCAAGTGCCCTCTTTGATCCCCATCACTCACCTGGCTCATCTCCCACCTACCTCCCTCCATCAGCCCTCACTTTGTTCTCTATCACTGGAAGTCTCTTATGGTTTGTTTATCCCCCTTTCCTCTTGCTTTCTCCTTTCCCATATGTTCATCTGTTTTCTTTATTAAATTCTATATATGAGCGAAAGCATGTGGTATTTGTCTTTGACTTATTTTGCTTAGCATAATAAACTCTGGCTCCATCCACATAGTTGCAAATGGCAAGACTCATTCTTTTTGAATGAATATATTCATTTTTTAATGTGTGTATATACACATATACCACATCTTCTTTATCCACTCATCAGCTGATGCACATTTGGGCTCTCTCCATAGTTTAGCTGTTGATGATGCTGCTATAAACTTTGAGGTGAATGTGCCCCCTTTGAATTGGTATTTTTTTATCCTTTGGGTAAATACCTAGTAGTACAATTATTGGGTCATAGGATAGATCTACTTAAAACTTTTCAGGAATCTCTATATTGTTTTCCAGAGTAGCTGCGCCAGTTTGCATTCCCACCAACAGTGTAAGAGGGTTTCCCTTTCTTCACATCCTCACCAACACCTGCTGTTTCTTGTATTATTAATTTTAGCCATTCTGATAGGTGTGAGGTGGTATCTCATTGTAGCTTTGATTTGTATTTCCCTGATGATGAGTGATGTTAAGTATCTTTTCATGTGTCTGTTAGCCATCTGGATATCTTTGGAAAAGTGTCTATTCATGTCTTCTGCCCATTTCACAATTGGATTATTTGTTTTTTGGGTGTTGAGTTTGATAAGTTCTTTATAGAGTTTGAATACTAACCCTTTGTTAGACGTGTCGTTTGCAAATATATTCTCATTTTCCATAGGCTGCCTTTTAGTTTTGTTGATCATTTCCTTTGCTGTGCAAAAGTTTTTCTCTTAATGAAGTCCCAGTAGTTCATTTTTGCTTTTGTTTCCCTTGCCATCAGTGATGTGTCTAGTAAGAGGGTGCTATGTCTGATATCAAAGAAGTTCTTCTATGTTCTTCTCTAGGATTTTGATGGTTTCTTGTCTCACATTTAAGTCTTTCATTCCTTTTGAATTTATTTTGTGTATGGTATAAGAAAGGGGTCCAGTTTCATTCTTCTGCATTTTGCAGTCCAGTTTTCCCAACACCATTTGTTGAAGAGACTGCCTTTTTTCCATTGGACATTCTTTCCTCCTTTGTCCAAGGTTAGTTGACCATATAGTTGTGGGTCCATTTCTGGACACATTGATCTGTGTGTCTGTTTTTGTGCCAGTACCATACTATCTTGATGACTACAGCTTTGTAATATAGCTTGAAATCCAGAATCATGTTTTGGACTGTTGTGTTTTCATTTTCATTTGCTTCCATATTTTTTTAAAGAATTTTTTAAGGTTTTATCTATTCATTTAACAGAGAGGGAGAATGCAAGCAGGGAGAGCAGCAGGCAGAGTGGGAGGGAGGAGCAGGCTCTCTGCTGAGTCAGGAGCCATATGTGGGACTCAATTCTAGGACCCTGGGATCACAACCTGAGCCAAAGGCAGCTGCTTAACAAACTGAGCCACCCAGGCGTCCCTATTAAATTTCTTCTTTTATTTCCTGCTTAACCCTTCATTCTCTTGTAGGATGTTCTTTAACCTCCATATATTTGTGTTCCTTCCACATTTTTTCTCGTGTTTGACTTCAATTTTCATAGCGTTGTGGTCTGAAAACATGCATGATATGATCTCAGTCTCTTTGTACTTGTTGAGGGCTGATTTGTGACCCAGTATAGATTTATTCTGGAGAATGTTCCATATGTGCTTGAAAAAAAAAGTGTCTTCTGCTGCTTTAGGATGAGATGTTTTGAATATATCTGTTAAGTCCATCTGGTCCAGTATGTATTTCAAAGCCCTTGTTTCCTTGTTGATCTTCTGCTTAGATGATCTGTCCATTGTTGAAAGTGGGGTGTTAAAGTTCCCTATTATTTTTGTGTCATTAGCAATGAAGTTCTTCACATTTGTTATTAATTGATTTATGTATTTGGGTGCTCACAATTTGGGGGCATAAATATTTATAATTGTTAGATCGTCTTGATGGATAGACCTTTTAATTATGATACAGTGCCCTTCTTCATCTCTGTTACAGTCTTTATTTTAAAATCTAGTTTGTCTGATAGAAGTATGGCTACCGGGCTTTCTTTTAATGTCCATTAGCATGATAGATGGCTCTCCATCTTCTGGTTGATAGAGGTGGCAGACTTTCTTCAGGGGGGTCCTTCCAGGATCTTATTACTTTATGTCCTAGAGCTTCTAGGGAAAGGAGAAACCCTTTTAAGTATAGAATATGATTATGAGAGCATTCAGTTAGGTACAGAACATGGTCTCAGACCAAAATTCATAGGCCTGCCAACCATAAGTTCAAAAAGAGAGATTTTGTGCTTGCTGGCAGAGGTTCTAATTTTTAACAAAGCTAGTGATAAAGCTATAGGCTGTTTTTACCCCAGTTGGTCACTGAATTGTAGCCAGTGACTTTTTTTTTCTTAGAGTTTGACTCATTCACTCAGCATGTCCACAGAACAAAGAATGATAAGCTATGTGATAGCTTATAGAAATCATTTGTGCTGTTCCTAACCAAGATTGGAAATAAATTGACCTCCTCTGTCTGATTCAGTATGCTCTGGTATCGCCAAAGTAGGAAATCTGTTTATTAAAAGAATGTTTACCATTGCCTGAGCATTAGCTTTTGAAGAAAGGAAAACTTCAGGCTCTTCTGACATCACGTATACCATACCTAGACAAAACCTCTTACCTTTTCTGCAAGCATCGATTTTGTGAAATCCAATGGCCACCCGGTCCTGGTAAAGTTAGCTGGGACAAAATTTTGGCGCTTACCTTGGGAACAGCCTAGAAAGAATTCTGCTGACAAATAGCACATCTCTTTAATATGTTTTGAATAGGTTCATCTTTTCGGTGAGCATCGTAAGAGGCTAAGGCCTTTAAAATCCCTCTCCAACTTGGCTGATTTTGTTGACGACCTAACAGTACTCACCAAATTTGTCAAGACTGTGGACCAGGAATTACATTGTTGGGTAATAACCGTGGTACAGCTGAATTTCTTTTTATCCCCATTCGTAATCTGTTTGTCCATTTCCTTTTGGAAGGCATCTATTTTAAAAAGGATGAAAGTTTCTTTGTGTATCAGAAGTGGGGTGTTTAAGTTGAGTCCACCACATTTTATGAGTAAGACTTTTGTAGCTCTGCCAGCAAAATCCTTGCCTTTCAAAGTTCAGTCTTTCTGCCCCGTGAGCACTCTGCAACGGATTACTGGTATCTTAGCAGGCAGTTGGGAATCCACTACCCTCTGGGATATTCACTTTCTGTAAGATATTTTAGTCCCCACTGAAGTCAAGACTCCCCTATTTTTTCACATTTTTCCCTATGACATGACAGACACCAAATGAGTATTTACGATCGATTTTTAGATTCACTTTTAAGTCCTAAACCAAGAATTGTGTCCTAGAGCTGCTATGAACTCAGCTTCTGCTGATTTAATTCCAGACAAAACATAAGCTTCCAAGATTTCCTGAGCAGTGGCCACAATACATGAAGCCTCAAGATGGCCCTTTTCCTCCTGGGCCAGTGACCCATCAGTAAACCTTACCAAATACACATTTTGAACAGGAATATCCAAAACATCAGATTGCTTCCTAGTGCCTTCCGTTACTCTTACACACTCATGCTCATCTATTTGGCCAAGATCTGGCAAAAGAGCAGCAGGGCTTAGGAGGTTGCATCTTCCAAGCCCAAGATTAAGACTGGATAATAATGTTTATTCAGAATCCGATGGGGGCACCAATAAATGCTGGGTCTTATGTACTTGTAGGTTAGCTGTCCTGGCATATGGGATGTACAGATAAGTCCAGTGATCCCACGGAAAGGCTTGAGTCTTCTCATTAAGCTTGGTGGCTGTTTCCACCAGCCCAAAGCATCTGCAACTGAGAAATGTGCCAATGGTCTGTAGTTGAACCCCACCTCTGGAGTTAAAGTTGCGTAAGACAAGCGGGAAGGTTTTACAAGATTTGGACTCTCCGAAGGCGGGGGAGAGCCTACAGCGAATTTCAGCTGCTTACAAGCCTCTTCAGGTTCTAGGGACCAAACCAGAGACTCTGTAGATTCCGCTTTGTGTTTCTCACTAGAGCTTCTGTGAACCACGCCCCTTCCCCCCCGTGGAAGCTGGGAAATCGGAATCTGCTGTGCTCTAGTCCCTGCTATGGTCTGAATGTCTTATTGGAATATAGCCTTTCATCAGCTAAATTACGGCCTTTACATGACAACAGATCCCTCCAGCATGGCGATACGAGAATTTGTCCAGAGAGGCCTTATGCCCCAGTGAAGCAGGGAATTGTAACAAAGCCACAGTACCCATTTTGCATTGTTCTTTAGTTGCAGAGCAAATAATCTACATATTGAATAATTATCGATTCCTCTAGTGGAACAGATTTCACTAAGCTATCCTGCGAGTGGCTAGAGTGAGTAGTAGGAGAGTCCCTTGCTGTAAATACTGGAGTCCTTAAGAAGTAAAATCCTTGGGAATTTGACTCATAAGCTAGAGGAACCGAAAGAAAAAAAAACAGAATACCCATTAATTACAGAAAACTTTGCAGACTCTGGTATCGAAGTCAGAATAGTTACTGGGTTAGGAACTCTAGGGATTAATGGAACAACAGATTTATTAACTTCTCTAAAACCTTGTACAAATCTTTTTTAAAAAATTTTATTTATTTGATACAGAGAGAGTGAGTGAGAGAGACCATGAGTGGTGGAGGGACAGAGGCAGAGGGAGAACCAGGCTCCCTGGCTAAGCAGGGAGCCCAATGTGGGACTCGATCCCAGGACCCTGGGGTCATGATCTGAGCCAAAGGCAGATGCTCACCCAACTGAGCCACCTAGGCACCCCAATCTTGTACAAATCTATGTAGTGATTGTCCATCTTCGTCAAATTTACCTTCCTTCTTTACTGGAAGTATGGGAGTATCATAGGGTGAATTCCTTTTTTAAATTATCCCTAGCTTTCCTAACTCTCTTTTAACTGATTTTATTCTCCCTAATGGGACTCTCAACAAAGGATATTGTTTTACACATGGCCAGAGCTTATCTTATTGGTACACTTCTTTGATCAATTCTAGCTCTTTAGTTGAGTCAGTATCATTATTTTCTAGGTCCCAAAGCAATGCATTGATTTGTCCCAGTCTGGGCCATTTTTCCAGCACAGCTTGAGCCTGCTACTCTCTCTCATGCTCATTTTCTTTCTGAAGGCACAGAGCCACCAAATCGGGTGTCTTTTCAGCAGGGAGCACCATAACACTCCGTCCAGAGCACAAAATATGGTGGCGGTTTTTTGCATAGTACATTCACAAGCAGGGATCTTGCTCGTAGGTTTACAGGAGAAAGAAGGCATGTTCTTCATCAGATGACCCGTCTATAAAGAGATCGTGGAAGAAAAGGAACACGTAGAAGGCTGCCCTGCAATGTTAACAACTGGGGTGGACCTACCACTAGATGCAAGTGACACATTTCTGAAGGAATTGCAGAATAAGTAGCATCAGTATTTACCAGAAAAGGCATGCATTCGTTAGCCTGAGGGAAAGTTATTGAACTTATGGTTCACAGGTTTCCACCTCCAAGGCTTCTTCAACTTTTGAGCCATTTGCCTATTATTCCCTGACTGAGGGTTTTTGCCAGGGCTCCTGAGTCCCTTGTTCCTTGTTCTTACGTCTGTCCTCTGGAGCCTCTTTCTATAAACCTTCTTCCAATGGCTTGGCTTCTTGACACAATGACATACAGTTTTCACCTGCCTTGGCTCCCTTCTTATTGTCCAGAGTAGGGATATTCCCTTAGAAAATACTTGTGACCAAGCAGTTAACACAGTGGTTTTTAGTTGTTTCTCTTCTTCATTGTCTTTCTCTAGACCATCTCCAGACTCAGCAGCTACTGCTAGGACTTGAGCAGTAGTCCATCCTAGGCAGGGACTGAAGTGGGTAGTACCAGCAGGTGACTTTAGTCTGCCCCTGGATCCCTCACAGTATCTTGTGAGAAAACCTCAACAAACTGCGGATGGACATCAACAGGAAACTCACTCCTGTTCTGGGTACACTGCTGTCATTTCTCTCAACTCACTTGTAGCTAGGAAGGATTCAGTTGTGGCCTTTGCAGCCCCTTTCAGTGGGTCGCCAAAGCCCTTAGGTTTTTTTGTTTTTGTTTTTGTTTTAGATTTTATTTATTTAAGAGAGACAGAAAGCATGAGCGGGGTGGGGGAGGGAAGGGGCAGAGGGAGAAGCAGACTCTCTGCTGAGCAGGGAACCCAATATGGGGCTCGATCCCAGGACCCTGAGATCATGACCTGAGCCAAAGGCAGACACTTAACCAACTGAGCCACCCAGGTGCCCCAAGCCCTTTGTTTTTCTGGGATTGTTGGGAGGGTGCAGTAGATAGTTGGAGTCTTTTGGCCATGATACTCCCTGATGCAATGGGTCATCTTCAAGTCCTGATGGGCTTGTTCTGCCAAACAGTCAAAAGCCCACTGGCTGCAGAATTCTCTGCAGCAGCCGGTGAAATCCCTACTTGCGGGGCTGTAAGCTGCAAAAACCCTGGCAGGCACTTGTGTGAACTTTCGGTGGGTCTTCCCTGGGCACAGGAAAAGAAGGCCTTTGATGAGTAACGTTGGCAGAGTAAAAAAGGCATTCTTCCCCTTCCAAGTCCCTTCTGGGGAGCCCAGGGAGCTTCTTCATGACATCGATGTGATGTGGTTAGGAAGGGCTATCTGTCTTCTCAGGCAATCAGGAAAAACGTAGACTTAGATGACAATCTGGCATCACGTATAGGGGATTTGGTATCCCTGTGTTGGTATTTTTCAGCCTAGCACCTTATTGGTTTGTCTTTTGCAAGCGACTGCCCTTGCTACTGTCTATCCTGTTGCTGTCTTAGGAGGACACAGTCTATTATCGAAGTTCCCAATTATTCCCGGACGGTGTTGTTTTACTATCTCTGTTTTCCTAGCCACAGGGTATGTGGATAAGAAGGACTCTTGAGGTGGAGGCTAGCTGAAGCGTGAAATCGAATCCCAGCTAGGGCGTGAGGTGCACAGACCTCATCACTACAGAGCACTTAATTCATTACTGGCTCGAAAAGTTGTGCCCTTGTCCTTTGTAGGGCAATCTGCTAATTAACAGAATTGCCCGTCTCAAAGATCATAGCTTCCCTCTTAAAAGGACTTAGTTTGAGACAGGAAGGGATAAAGATAAACGTGTCTAGGGGAAGAGGAGGAAGGGAGTGGGGAAGGCAGAGAAAGGAGAAGAGTTTGGTAAAGAAAACGTGGCTTTAATTCTTTCATTTCTTCTTCAGTTTTGCTCATTCTTTTCAAATAATTTTTACCTTTTCCCCTGGAGTGAGATTCATCCCAGGAACACAAGTAATTCAGTGGCTGAAGACGAGGTTCTTCTAAAAACCACCACCACCGATAAGTCAATTCACTCAAACCAAAGGCCTTGTCCTCGGGCCACTGTAATACTGGATTCTCATTCCAAATAGAGTCCATTCCAAATGTTATATGGAGATATGTTAGCTCTTTAAGAGAAAGACCTGCAGGCAACATTCCCGGCTAACATATTTTTCCACCATCAAAACTAGTGGTGATACTGATGGATTTTAGGTCCTGTATTATACATGTTTACTCAAGGATAAAATCTGAAATTGGAGAGCCTGACTTGTCCAGCTGGTATTTGAAAATTATACAGAGCTAGAAGGGAGATGTTTTATAATTCACCTTCAGCTCTGTTAAGTGCAGGAGTTTTTTTCTTTTTTTTAGAGAGAGAGGGAGGGGAGGCTGGGGTGGTACAGGTAGAAACAGAGGGAGAAGGGGAGGGAGGGGGAAAAATCTCAAGCAAACTCCATGCTGAGCACGGAACCTGACACGGGGTTTGATCTGAAGACCCCCGAGATCATGACCTGAACTGAAACCAAGAGTCATATGCTTAAGTGACTCAGCCACCCAGGCGTCCTTTGGTTTAGGAACTTTGAGGCTATCCCATCCTTATCAGCAGATTGTTGGGGAAAATTAAAAATAAAACCTCCTGGCAGTCTAAGAAATTATTTCTACAAATGTAAAAAAAAAAAAAAGAAAGAAGGAAAAGAATTTTGTTTCTGAGTATTAAACCAGACTGTGATTTGCATTATGGGTAATCCGCTAAAGAGATTGCAAAGATAGACAGAACTCTCACCCTCTTTTGTGCTGAGCAGATATAGTCCATTATCTGCATGTTTTTGAGATAAATGGTAACTAGTCATGGAGCGAGGACCTGACAGCACCATTTACTATACATTCTTGCATAGTTCATCCTAAATTCACCAGGTAATGGGAGGGGCCATTTGTGCTAGTTAATTGCACTCATCTTAAAGGCAAAATCAGGGCGCCTGGCTGGCTCAGTTGGTTAAGTGACTACCTTCAGCTCAAGTCATGATCCTGGAGGCCCAGGTTTGATCCCTGCTCAGTGGGGAGTCTGCTTCTCCCTCTGACCCTCCCCTCTCTCATGCTCTCTCTTTCTCATTCTATCTCTCTCAAAAATAAAAAAATAAAAATAAAAGGCAAGATCAGATTTCCCTGGCTCAGTGATAAGCCAATGATAGTACAACTTGGGTGGGGGGGCGGTTAGGAACCTATCTTGATGTTTCCATTTCAAATGGCTTCCAGGCCCCTAAGAAAAACATTCCTGGCTTGTAATACTAACAAAAGTCTTATTTAACCTTTTTGAAGTTTTACATATATATCCAAGGGGCAGAGGAAGGATTTACAAGTATCTGTTTTCTTAAGGAAATGCTCTAAGGGAAAGGGGAAGGGTCTCCATTTTGGCTACAGGGAAATTTCTTGGTTTTATTTTTTATTTTTTAATTTAAATTCAGTTAGCCAACCTAGACTACATCATTAGTTTCAGATGTAGTGTTTGATGATTCATCAGTTGCATATAACACCCAGTGCCCAAAGCATCACATGACCTCCTTAAAGCTCGTCACCCGATTACCCCATCCCCCTACCCGCTTCCCTTTCTGTAACCCTCAGTTTGTTTCCCTGGAGTCAGGAGTCCCTCATTGTTTGTCTTCCTCTCTGATTCCTTCCCGTCCAATTTTCTCTCCCTTCCCCTGTGGTCCTTTTCGCTATTCCTTATGTTCCACATATAAGTGAAACCATATGATAATTGTCTTTCTCTGCTGGACTTCTTTGGCTCAGCATAATCCCCTCCAGTTACATGCATGTGGATGTGACTAGTAGGTATTCATCATTTCTGAGGGCTGAGTAACATTCCATTGTGTATATGAGCCACATTTGTTGTTGTTGTTGTTGTTATTCTCTGATTTTACTTGTTTTATTTTTTTGTATACTTTATTTTTTATTAACGTATGTGCATTATTTGTTTCAGGGGTACAGGTCTGTGATTCATCAGTCTTTTTTTTTAAAGATTTTATTTATTCGACAGACAGAGGTCACAAGTAGGCAAAGAGACAGGCAGAGAGAGAGGAGGAAGCAGGCTGTCTGCTGAGCAGAGAGCCCAATGTGGGGCTCGATCCCAGGACCCTGGGATCATGACCTGAACCGAAGGCAGAGGCTTTAACCCACTGAGCTACCCAGGTGCCCTTGTGATTCATCAGTCTTAACAATTCACAGCACTCACCATAGCACATACCCTCCCCAGTGTCCATCACCCAGTGACCCCATCCCTCCCTCTCCTCTCCACTCCAGTAACCCTCAGTTTGTTTCCTGAGATTAAGAGTCTCTTATTATATGTCTCCCTCTCTGGTTTCATCTTGTTTTGTTTTTCCCTCCCTTCCCCTATGACCCACTGTTTTATTTCTCAAATTCCTCATTTCAGTGAGAGCATATGATGATTGCCTTTCTCTGTTTGACTTATTTCGCTTAGCATAATAGCCTCCACGTTGTTGCAAATGTCAAGATTTCATTTTTGATGGTTGCATAGTATTCGTGTGTGTGTGTGTGTGTGTGTGTGTGTGTGTGTACACACCACATTTTCTTTATTCATTCATCTGTTGATGAACATCTAGGCTCTTTCCATAGTTTGGCTATTGTGGACATTGATGCTATTAACATTGGGGTGCACGTGCCCCTTATTCTCACTACGTCTGTATTTAGGGGTAAATACCCAGTAGTGCAATTGCTGGGTTGTAGGTTAAGCTCTATTTTTAACATCTTGAGGAACCTCCATGCTGTTTTCCAAAGTGGCTGCACGAGCTTGCATTCACACCAACAGTGGAAGAGGGTTCCCCTTCCTCTGCATCCTCACCAAAATCTGTTGTTTCTTGTGTTGTTAATTTTAATGATTCTAACTGGTGTAAGGTGGCACCTCATTGTGGTTTTGATTCATATTTTTCTGATGGCAAGTGATGTGGGGCATTTTTCCTCATTTTTAACCTTACCCAAGCCACAGTTCTCCCTCTCCCTCTCTGAGGGGCAGCTCAGGTTGTTCTTGACAGCTGTCTGTGAAGGCAGTGTGTTGCATGACAGAACCTGGGCAATCTGCTTACTAGCAGCCTGGAAGCCAGCCTCAACGTTGCTTGCCTCACACATGAACCTGAGAAATGCCAGGGAAACAAGCGTTTAGAGCCTTGCTTTCTTGTCCTACCCAGCAGAGCACAAGAGACCCATGGAAGAGCATCTTCCAATGCCAATGGGACAGAAAAACGTAAGGCAGTGACTCCCCTTTGTCCTCCAGCAATTCTCTGCTGTTTCTCTTGGCCCAGCTAGGAGAGGATTTGGGGAGCAAATTGGGAAGCAGTTTGCATGCCTCACCACCATATCTTTACCTAGGGCAGTCCCTGAATGGGAGGACCCCGTTTGGACTTTATGAACATTCACAGAACAAGCCCATGAAACATTGTACTGGTGATGCATTTAGCCATGGAAGCCACAATAACTGCATTGAATTGGCCCAAAGCCCCCCGTCACCCCCACCACTTTCCTTTCCTCGCCAATCCATGCCAAAACCCCATCGGTTAATTTGGGTGTTCCCTTGGCCCCTCAAGATCAGATAGGATGGTCCCAGTACCTGTCTCCAACAAAGCCTTAAAAATCTGAGCGCTCCCATCCCTGAAGTTCTCCAGAGTACTCAGGAGGGTGTGTATGGCCCTTGGTCCCTCTTGGGAACAGGGAGCCTCTGTCCCACCCCTAATCATTTCTTCAAAGCGACTGATCTCAGGGTAGAAAGAGAGGAAGGGATGAGGCATGGGGTGGGAGGGGCGAATCCATGCCAGCCAGGAAGTCTTTACATTTACTTTTGGATTTGAGTCATGCGGCTACTCAGGGCCTACCCAATGAACATCTTGTGTTTCCAGGATGTGCAGAGCTCTGTGTCAGGTGGCTGGGTTCTCGTATTTCAGCTTCGGGGCTGTCTCAATCCCACAGCCACATTGCTTTCTAGCTGAGCCCATTGGCTAACTCAGGCTTTCCGAGGACAGTGGCACCTTTTCCTTTTTAGGATATTCACTTTAATTGGGAGGCACTCACGGCCCATTTTCATGGTAGCATAAGGGAGGAGAAAGTTTTCCTTGACCTTCTTAGGTTCCCCAGCTGGTTCCGAAAATGAAAACTGACAAAGACAGATTAATAAGAGAAGCGCATACATATTTACTTAATATAAGTTTAATGTGACAGGGGAGCCTTCATAAGGTCAACATATTCATTGCTGGTTCCCATGGACTTCCCTCAAAGGTCCCAGGTCCCAGGGATTAGGATGGGAACATCTTTGTGGTGGTGGTGGTAGGGTCATCCATTCTGCCTACCAGAGAGGCCTGTGAGGCCCTCATTCTTCCTTTTCCAAAAAGCCACATCTCTGCGTGCGACCATTCCTAATCACGCAAACTTCCAAGAATTATGAAGAGCCTGAAATTTTATCCCATTTGCAAGCTAACAGCCTGCCACAGTTTCATGGCGGCTGGCAGAAGACATGAGCCTGCTGAGTCAGAGACAAAGGACTTGTATACTCGGGTCAGTCGTGGGCGCTGGTGTGCCCTTCTCTAAGTGCCACTGCCCCTTCTCTAGGCCCCAGTTCTCACAGGGTGCCACAAAGACGGCTGGATGATACTTGTACATGCTGTGGGTTCCATTGTAGGGGAGGAACCCCCAAGCCTGTGGACCCCAGATCTTTTATCATGAGCAGTAAGCCTGCCTGATCTTTGCCTGGAGGAAGAAATTCTCTTTTTTTAAAAAAAAGAGTTTTTGAGTTTATTGAGTTATTTGACAGAGAGAGGGAGAGAGAGCCCAAGTTGGGGGGTGGCAGAGGGAGAGACTGAGCCTTCCTGTTGAGCCACCCAGGTGCCCAAAATTACCTTGAGTATAATTTATATAACCCCTCCCTTGCTCTGGAGTTGGGGAACTCTATCTTTTAAGGCTATTTGCTGCCTTACTGCCTTACTACTCTTTTTTTTTTTTTAAGATTTTATTTATTTATTTGACAGACAGAGATCACAAGTAGGCAGAGAGGCAGGCAGAGAGAGAGGAGGAAGCAGGCTCCCTGCTGAGCAGAGAGCCTGATGTGGGACTCGATCCCAGGACCCTGAGATCATGACCTGAGCCGAAGGCAGCGACTTAACCCACCAAGCCACCCAGGTGCCTGCCTTACTACTCTATCTTTAAGGCTGTTTTCAAGCATGCTTGAGAAGACAGTTTGGAGGATTGGGGGGGTGCCTGGGTGGCTCAGTCGGTTAAACGTCTGCCTTCAGCTCAGATCATGATCCCAGGGTTCTGGGATCAAGTCCCACATCGGGTTTCTTGCTTAGCAGGGAGCCTGCTTCTTCCTCTGCCCCTCCCCCCAGCTCATGTGGCTCACTCTCGTTCTCGCTCTCTCTCTCAAATAAATAAGTGAAATCTTTAAAAAAAAAAAGAAAAGACACAGGGCGCCTGGGTGGCTCAGTGGGTTAAACCTCTGCCTTCAGCTCGGGTCATGATCCCAGGGTCCTGGGATCGAGCCCCGCATCGGGCTCTCTGCTCAGCAGGGAGTCTGCTTCCTCCTCTGTCTCTGCCTGCCTCTCTGCCTATTTGTAATCTCTGTCTGTCAAATAAATAAATAAAATCTTTGAAAAAATGGGCAGAAGATATGAACAGACACTTCTCCAATCAAGACATACAAATCGCTATCAGACACATGAAAAAATGTTCATCATCATTAGCCCTCAGGGAGATTCAAATAAAAACCACATTGAGATATCACCTTACACCAGTTAGAATGGCCAAAATTAACAAAACAGGAAACAACATGTGTTGGAGAGGATGTGGAGAAAGGGGAACCCTCTTACACTGTTGGTGGGAATGCAAATTGGTGCAGCCTCTCTGGAGAACTGTGTGGAGATTCCTCAAGAAATTAAAAATAGAGCTTCCCTATGACCCTGCAATTGCACTCCTGGGTATTTACCCCAAAGATACAGATGTCGTGAAAAGAAGGGCCATCTGTACCCCAATGTTTATAGCAGCAATGGCCACAGTCGCCAAACTATGGAAAGAACCAAGATGCCCTTCAACGGATGAATGGATAAGGAAGATGTGGTCCATATACACTATGGAGTATTATGCCTCCATCAGAAAGGATGAATACCCAACTTTTGTAGCAACATGGACGGGACTGGAAGAGATTATGCTGAGTGAAATCAGTCAAGCAGAGAGAGTCAATTATCATATGGTTTCACTTATTTGTGGAGCATAACCAATAGCATGGAGGACAAGGGGCATTAGAGAGGAGTAGGGAATTTGGGTAAATTGGAAGGGGAGGTGAACCATGAGAGACTATGGACTCTGAAAAACAATCTGAGGGGTTTGAAGTGGCAAGGGTGTGGGAGGTTGGGGTACCAGGTGGTGGGTATTATAGAGGGCACGGCTTGCATGGAGCACTGGGTGTGGTGAAAAAATAATGAATAATGTTTTTCTGAAAATAAATAAATTGAAAAAAAAAAAAACTGGCGTCCATCCTCTCAAACCTTGCCACTGCTCTAGCCACCAAATTTATGTCCTATTCTGAACCTTTGTGGTCATTTCAATGATCTTCACAGCATCTTCATCAGGAATAGATTCTATCTCAAGAAGCCACTTGCTGGGGCACCTGGCTGGCTCAGTCAGTAAAGCATGTGACTCTTGATCTTGAGGTCATGAGTTCTAGCCCAACGTTGGGTGTAGAGCTTACTTTAAAAAAAAAAAAAGAGAGAGATAGAGAGAGGGAAAGCCATTTTCTTTGCTTATGCATAAGAAGCAACTCCTCATCCATTAAAGTTTCATCATGAGACTGCAATTCTCTGACATCTTCAGGCTCCACTTCTCGTTCTGGTTCTCTTGCTGTTTCTACCACATCTGCAGTTACTTCTTCCACTGAAGTCTTGAACCCCTCCAATGCATCCATGAGGGTAGGTTGGAATCAGTGTCTTCTAAACTCCTGTTCATGTTGATATTTTGACCTCTTCCCATGAATCCTGCATGTTCTTAGTGGCATCTAGAACAGTGAATCCTTTCCAGAAGGTTTTCAATGTTCTTTACCCAGATCCATCAGAGGAATCACCATCTATGGCAGCGATAGTTTTACAAAGTGGGTTTCTTGAATAGTCGGTCTTGAAAGTTAAAATTACTCCTTGACCCATGGGCTGCAGAATGCATGTTGTGT